>NC_141694.1:1821510496-1822110496 GCF_964263255.1 Lissotriton vulgaris | reverse complement strand
GAGGCCACGCCCCCGCCCTGTTAAAAGGCGCTGAAACACGAGCAACATCAGAAACTTGATTCCCAGACCTGAGGCGGAAGCCGGGATCTGGCAGTACGCTATAATTGATTTTAAAAATTGTGTGTTTATTGCATTGCTAGTTGTATTTAAAAATTTAAAGCCTACCTGACCTCTTTTGAGAGACTATTTCATTTGTCCTCACACCACTCAGCCGACTGAACGCTGCAGCGGTAATTGTTTGTTTAGCGGCCGCCATCGCCGGCATGCTCGTTAACCACGCCCCCTTGAGGCCACGCCCCCTTGATGCCACGCCCGCCCTGTTAAAAGGCGCTGAAACACGAGCAACATCAGAAACTTGATTCCCAGACCTGAGGCGGAAGCCAGGATCTGGCGGTACGCTACAATTGATATTAAAAATTGTGTGTTTATTGCGTTGCTAGTTATTTTTAAAAATGTAAAGCCTACCTGACCTCTTTTGAGAGACTATTTCATTTGTCCTCACACCACTCAGCCGACTGAACGCTGCAGCAGTAATTGTTTGTTTAGCGGCCGCCATCGCCGGCGTGCTCGCTAACCACGCCCCCTTGAGGCCACGCCCCCTTGATGCCACGACCCGCCCTGTTAAAAGGCGCTGAAACACGAGCAACATCAGAAACTTGATTCCCAGACCTGAGGCGGAAGCCGGGATCTGGCGGTACGCTACAATTGATATAAAAAATTGTGTGTTTATTGCATTGCTAGTTGTTTTTAAAAATGTAAAGCCTACCTGACCTCTTTTGAGAGACTATTTCATTTGTCCTCACACCACTCAGCCGACTGAACGCTGCAGCAGTAATTGTTTGTTTAGCGGCCGCCATCGCCGGCGTGCTCGCTAACCACGCCCCCTTGAGGCCACGCCCCCTTGAGGCCACGCCCCCGCCCTGTTAAAAGGCGCTGAAACACGAGCAACATCAGAAACTTGATTCCCAGACCTGAGGCGGAAGCCGGGATCTGGCAGTACGCTATAATTGATTTTAAAAATTGTGTGTTTATTGCATTGCTAGTTGTATTTAAAAATTTAAAGCCTACCTGACCTCTTTTGAGAGACTATTTCATTTGTCCTCACACCACTCAGCCGACTGAACGCTGCAGCGGTAATTGTTTGTTTAGCGGCCGCCATCGCCGGCATGCTCGTTAACCACGCCCCCTTGAGGCCACGCCCCCTTGATGCCACGCCCGCCCTGTTAAAAGGCGCTGAAACACGAGCAACATCAGAAACTTGATTCCCAGACCTGAGGCGGAAGCCAGGATCTGGCGGTACGCTACAATTGATATTAAAAATTGTGTGTTTATTGCGTTGCTAGTTATTTTTAAAAATGTAAAGCCTACCTGACCTCTTTTGAGAGACTATTTCATTTGTCCTCACACCACTCAGCCGACTGAACGCTGCAGCAGTAATTGTTTGTTTAGCGGCCGCCATCGCCGGCGTGCTCGCTAACCACGCCCCCTTGAGGCCACGCCCCCTTGATGCCACGACCCGCCCTGTTAAAAGGCGCTGAAACACGAGCAACATCAGAAACTTGATTCCCAGACCTGAGGCGGAAGCCGGGATCTGGCGGTACGCTACAATTGATATAAAAAATTGTGTGTTTATTGCATTGCTAGTTGTTTTTAAAAATGTAAAGCCTACCTGACCTCTTTTGAGAGACTATTTCATTTGTCCTCACACCACTCAGCCGGCTGAACGCTGCAGCGGTAATTGTTTGTTTAGCGGCCGCCATCGCCGGCGTGCTCGCTAACCACGCCCCTTGAGGCCACTCCCCCTTGAGGCCACACCCCCTTTTTCTCATATCATGTGCCTAGACAGGAAGTGCAGCGGACGACCGCAGCGGGAGCGCCATTTGCGCGCCGAAGGCGCGCCTAAGGCAAGCCCGTCTGCGCCCGTCCGCGCCCGGCAGTGCCCAGGGCCAGGAACCCTGCTGATCCAACACTGCTTGGTACTATTCCCCCTATCACTTACAACTCAGATGAACTGAGAGCGTTAGATCACAACCTCTTATGTTATGGCGCTGACTGGAATGTCTCCGACTCCATCTCACGAACCTGTCCTAACTGCTTCTTCAAACTTAGTCCTCTTAATCCCTCCCTCCCTCAGATTACCACTGAGGATGACCCACCTATTCAGGCGGCCCTTATCAATGCACGTTCCCTCTCTAAACACTCAGAGGAAGTATATGAATTCATCATTGATAAAAACCTTGACATCCTATTCATTACGGAGACATGGCTGAAGGAAAGCTGCGCCCCAGTAGTTGAGCTGGCCGTCCCCAGAGGGTTTAAGATCACCAGACAGGACCACAATAAAGGCAGGGGAGGGGGCCTAGCCGTGATCTATAAGGAGAAATGGACTCTGAGGACAGAATGCACAGGAAGGATTGAGGATGGAGAAGCTATGAAATTCTCCCTAGCATTATCCCCTCAATTCACTCTGGGGGGACTATTGATCTATCGCCCTCCGGGTCCTCTAGGCAATTTTATTAAATCCCTGGAGGAGATCGCCATCCAACGCACACTCAGATTCCGACACTTCCTAATGCTGGGAGACTTTAACCTTCATATGGACACGAGCTCCACTCCCGGAGTTAAAGAGCTGAAAGAAATCTGTTGTTTGGCCCAGATGGCTGATCAGGTGCAATCTGTCACTCATGAAGGGGGGCATTGTTTAGATCTGGTATATTCCAATTTTAACATTTCTACCGATACACCATACCCCATTTCATGGTCAGACCACTTTCATGTACACTTCTCCTGGCTCATTAACAAAACCTGTGTGGTTCCCACACTTAAAACTGAGGAACGCCCTAGAAGAATTAATATTCCGGATCTAGTGGAGGCCCTCACCCACTCCACCCCATTGAAAGCTCACAACTTGGACGAAGCTGTAGACAACTTCTCATCCTGGATAAACTCCTCCATCAAGTCACTACCAAAAAGCAAAGGTAAAAACAACCATAGAATCACCCCCACTTCCCCCTGGTATACTGATCAACTAACAATTTTAAAAACAGGATGTAAGGCGCTAGAGCGAGTATGGAGAAAGAACTATTGTCCCGCTGCTACAACTGAACTTCGCGCAGCCCAAAAAAGTTACTACGCAGCGATTAAAACAGCTAAAGGGGAATTCTACGCGTCTAGAATTCAAAAAGCTAAAAACAACAGTCGAGAAATCTTCTCCATAGTTAAAAGCTTTACTGCCCCGGTAGCAGAGAAGACGGCAATTCCATCCTCCACAGACTGGTGCGAACAACTATCTACTTTCTTCATCGAGAAAATCCAAAAAATTCAAGACAGTCTGAGTAACCCTAACCAACCACTTGCCCCACAATCGGATCTAGCCTTAAATTGCCAACCTCTTCCACCTTCACATCCCCTGTAGTGGCCATATTAAAAACTCTGAAGTCTGGGTCACCTATAGATCCTTGCCCTGCAAGGGTCCTGAATGGAATAACTGAAGTAATCACCCCCATGGTCACCGCCCTAGTTAATGAATCCCTAACTTCAGGAACTGTGCCCACCAAGTGGAAGCAAGCCAAACTTCTCCCTCTGATAAAAAAAACCCACCGCAGATCCATCGATCACCTCCAACTACAGGCCCATATCACTCCTACCAGCCCTTGCCAAAGTCTGCGAAAAGGCGGCATTCCGGCAACTAGAGAGATTCGTGGAATCCTCTGAAGCTCTTCATCCTGCCCAATCAGGGTTCCGCACCTCTTTCAGTACGGAAACTGCATTGGTGGAAATGGCTGAGGCCATCAGGGAATGCCTTGACGGAGGCGGCAGAGCGGCCCTTATTCTTTTGGACCTCTCTGCCACATTTGACACGTTGCCCCACCTCCAGCTCTTATCTAGGCTGGAGGACATAGGCATCTCTGGCACGGTCTTAGATTGGATTAGGTCTTTCCTATCTGACCGTACCAAACAGATTTGGCTACCCCCATATCACTCCTATAACAGAAGGGTAGAAACTGGCGTACCACAGGGGTCGACCTTAAGTCCCCTTTTATTTAACATTTATTTAACTCCTCTTATCCGACTGGCAGAGAGCTGGGGTGCCAAGATAATGGCTTACGCCGACGACACCCAGCTTCTCTTCACCTGGAAAAAGGAGAACTTGTGCACCTCTGGAGTACGCCAATGCCTATCCTCTGTATTTGCCTGGCTAGCTAAATCATGCCTCAAATGCAACGAGGATAAAACAGAAATCCTGCTCTACGGCCAATTCCCCCCTGACTTTAAGGAGTCTATTTGGCCCTGTGAATCAACATGCCCAACGGGAGAGAGCGGGATTGCCAAGAACCTGGGTATTTGGTTCGGAGCCGACTTATGTTTCCGCGACCAGATCTCACGTTTGGCGGGGACGTGTTTTGGAACCCTGAACACTCTTCGCAAATTCTTGCCCCACCTTCCACAAACGGCCAAAGAAACGGTAGCCAGGGCTCTGGTACTCTCCCGTCTGGACTACTCAAATGCCCTTTATTTAGGGGCTCCTGCATTTACTCAGCTAGGCTCGTGTGCTGACTACTTTAGATTTTTAAAGATCCCGTTTTTTGTCATTTATTTTAAAATTTAATTTTGTTTGTTTTACCCTGGTTTTAATACCCCGCGCGCACACTTGTACATTAAATTGGTTCCTCACCGCTACTTTGGCAGCCCGGTCCCTCGCGCTCACAATTTGGTGAGCGCCATCTTGGGTGGGTGCAGGAAACGCAGGACACTTCCGTGCTCTAGCAGTCAGGAGGACTGGCTAGAAACTGATGCCGGAAAGTGCTTAAAAGTAGGTAGGAGGCAGGCTCTCCCTGTTTGGTGAGCATTTACTCAGCTAGGCTTGTGTGCTGACTACTTTAGATTTTTAAAGATCCCGTTTTTTGTCATTTATTTTAAAATTTAATTTTGTTTGTTTTACCCTGGTTTTAATACCCCGCGCGCACACTTGCACATTAAATTGGTTCCTCACAGCTACTTTGGCGGCCCGGTCCCTCGCGCTCACGATTTGGTGAGCGCCATCTTGGGTGGGTGCAGGAAACGCAGGACACTCCTGCGCTCTAGCAGTCAGGAGGACTGGCTAGGGCTCTACTTAAACTGAGCACGATGACGCGCAGCATGTGCGCGCAGCGTGATCGCCGCATCCACGCCAGAGTCACGCCAGAGTCCAGCCCGTCTGCGCCCGTCCGCGCTGAGGACGGGCTGGACGGCTGGACTACTGGTCAGGATAAGGTAGGCTCCTATTCTTTGAAATATTCCCTACAGGATGTACTACGGCTTAAACCCACACCAGCCCCCTGCTTCCATCGGTACATCCCTGAAGACTTTCCAACACTTCTGGGTTGTGCTTGCTTTCAGGTAGATGCGGAGGATCCTTCCCTCCCACTCCTCCGGAGTCTTGCTCTCCTCCGGCACTCAATGGGCTGAGCGAAAATTGCCTTCTCCTTAACGCTCGCTCGCTCATTAAGAACAACATTGTCTTTAAGGAGCTCGTTTTAGATAGGAAACCATCTTGGGTTTGTATCACCGAGACCTGGGCTAAAGACTCTTCAGGCCCTGGTCTTGTGGAAGCGGTCCCTGAGGGCTACTGCTTAACACGACAGGTCAGAATAGGCCGTGTTGGTGGTGGCCTGGCTATTCTGTATCAAGACAGGTTCCATTGCCACACTATACCTCTCTCTGACCCTAAGGATGTGTTCCAAGTTTTATATTTTACCCTGTCTGACTCTTCCAACCCCGCGTTCAATGGGATTCTGCTCTACCGTCCCCCCGGCCCTAAAGCAGATTTTGGGCTGAAACTGATGCAGGTCCTGGAACCCTATTTCGGCAGACATAATCTCACTATTCTAGGTGACTTTAATTTTCACCTAGAGTTACTGGAGGCCCGTGACACAATTTCCTTACTGGAAGTTATGTCAGCCTGTGGACTCACCCAATTGGTGAACGGTCCCACCTACTGAGCGGGGCACACGCTCGATGGAATCTTTTCTAATGATCAGAGGCTGACAGTCACCAACCCCTTCCATCTCTCATGGTCGGACCATCTGGCCGTTCCCTTTAATATGACCCATCTGATCCAGGACTCTATCAGAAGGGTCCCGAGTACAATGGAAATGCAAAGGAACTTCAAAAACATCAGGGAAGATTCTTTCCATCCGTGGATATCTAGCCTGTCCACTACTCAGGAGACGGACACTTCCTCAGCGGTCCTTAAATATGAAAAGACCATCTCGGAGGCCCTGGATGAACTGGCCCCAGCTAGGTCTTGCTATTCAGCCAGGAAAAGACCCTCAGCTCCCTGGTTCTCAGAACAACTAAGGCTCCGTAGACAGGAAGTAAGGAGACAGGAACGCCCATGGCACTCTAGCTGGGCCCCTAAGGATAGAGAAGCTCATAAGGTCCTGCTCAAAAATTACAAACTGGAAGTGATTAAGACCAAGCAAGAATACTTCACGGCCCTCACATCCTCACTTTCGTCTCCTAGAGAGCTCTTCAGGATTGTTGACTCTCTTACCTCTCTCCAGATCCCAGACCCTGTGGTTGCCTCTCAGGAACTGTGCAACAAGATAGCCTCCTTCTTTCAGTCCAAAATTGCGGACATTTACATTGCCCTGGAGGCTCAAAGATCCTCTACCGCTGTGCCTTCGGTGCCCGCTGTCTTTGAGCCTAATGGTGCAGAACCATCTCGACTTCTGGGCCTGGAATCCTTTCCTCCTCTCTCTTGCCAGGATCTTGAGATCCTGCTCAACAAAACTAAATTTGGATCTCCGCTAGATGTTTGTCCGCTAAAGATCCTTAAGCAGTGCAGAGAATCCCTCCTTCCCCCATTTTTGGACATCATGAACAGGGCGATGAAGAAGGGCATTTTTCTCCAGCAGTGGAAAAATGCTGTGGTAAAACCTCTGCTCAAGAAGCCCTCTCTTGGTATTAAAAAACGTTCGCCCCATTTCACTGCTCCCGGCTCCCGCGAAGATGTTAGAAGCCCATCTTAATAAACATCTTGCTGCATTCGTGGAGAGCTCGGGCTGTTGGATCTTTCCCAGCATGGATTCAGGAGGGAACATAGCACCGAGTCTGCCCTCACCATAGTGCTCGTTAACTTCCGCACACGGGTTGATGAGGGACAGACCTCCCTCCTGATCCTCTTAGATCTCACGGCTGCCTTCGATACCCTATCCCCCTCGGTGTTAACATCTCGACTGAGGGAGATTTGGGTCCGGGGGGCGGCCCTGGGACTCCTTTCCTCTTTTCTCGATCACAGAGAGCAAAAGGTGATGCTGGGCCCGTTCCTATCTCCATCCCTGTCTGTGCATTGTGGGGTCCCTCAAGGGTCAGCGCTTAGTCCTACCCTTTTTAACATTTATGTGACCCCCCTTGCCAGACTTATTAGATCTTTCGGGATGGAGGTAGTCTCCTATGCGGATGACACCCAGATCCTCGTCTCTCTCTCCCAGTCAGTTACGTCGACTGCCGCCAATTTTAGATCTTGTATGGAGGCAGTCGGCCAATGGATGATTCACAATTCATTGAAACTGAATGGGGAGAAGACTGAGGTGATGGTATTTGGAGGAAAGGAAGAGATCTGGTCTGCTGAGTGGTGGCCGAACTCACTGGGTGCCTGCCTGATCCTACCTTCTCAGCAAAAAATCTGGGGGTTATGATCGATCCCACCCTTAGTATGTGCCAACAGGTCAACAGGACTGTATCGACCTGTTGGGGGATCATCCATATACTAAGGAAAATCAGGCACTATCTGTCCCTTCAGGCAAGAAAGCAACTGGCCGTTGTACTTCTGGGCTCTCGTCTGGACTATTGCAATGCGCTGTATGCTGGACTGAATAAGAGTCAGCTACAGCGCTTGCAGGTGGTCCAGAAAGCGGCAGCGAGATTTGTTCTCGACTTACCTAAACGTGCCTCTGCCACCGATGCCCGGAAGCAGCTCCACTGGCTTCCCGTCGTAGACCGTATCCTCTTTAAGTCCATGTGTATGGTGTACAAAGCCTTAGCTAAAACCAGCCCTACGGGCATTGGATCTATTCTGTCTCAGTACAATCCCGGCAGGAATCTTCGTTCCTCACATAAACTTCTTCTTTCTGTGCCTCGTGTCAGGAAGACAAGATGGGGAGGCAAGGCCTTTTCCAATCTGGCCTCAAAATGGTGGAATGCTCTCCCTCTGGAAGTAAGGTCCCGCCCCACTCTACAAGCCTTTCGATCTGCTTTAAAGACCCACCTCTTTACACGCGCATACCTGTAGTGGTGCTCTGCAAACTTTTTGATCTGTTTTTGATAGGCGCCTTGACACCTTCGGGTTTAGTTTGCGCGATACAAATTGCATAATAAATAAATAAATAATAAATATGATCAGAAAGTTACAGGAAGTCCAGAATGCTACGGTGAGACTCATTTTCAACATCCCCAGGAGACTCAGCATTCGCAAACAGTTGAAGGATCTACACTGGCTTCCTGTGGCACAACGAGTGCGCTTTAAAACTTTGGTCATCGTCTACAAAGCCCTCAATGGACCGTGCCCTTCCTATCTAGCCAAAAGGCTTGCACTCTACCTCCCGACCCGTCAGTTGTGATCTACTTCCAAAAAGCAGGTGGTCGTCCCCAGATTTAGAAGGGTCCGCCTGGGCGGACAATCCCTCACGGTAAAGGGAGCCCAAATGTAGAACGCCCTGCCAGACGCTCTTAGACACGCTCCCAATCTGACCAATTTTAAAAAACTGCTTAAAACTCACCTCTTTCAAGTTCATGAATAGCATACTCCTTTTTCCACTCTGTTTCAGTTTCTTCCCCGCGCCAGGCCAGTCTTGACTATCGGAGCGCGTTATAAAACCACATATAACATAACATAAAATATGTGAATATTGATGTATATAAGTGAGTTTATGTGAGAGTAAGAGATTGTAATGGTTCCTGTTTAAATAAGTATGTGTTTCTATAAGTGATTGTTTAAGAGAGTAAGTATGTGTAAGTATCCTTAGAAGAAAGGTGGTAGTGTGTGTATAGCTGCATATATGCAAATAAATGGATGTTCATTAGTTTATTTGCATGTGTGAGTATGTGTGTGAGTAACTTTTGGATGACTTTCGGTGTGTAACAGGATGTATAGGTGTTTCACTACATATGATGAGTGAATATGTATGTATGGGTGACTATATAGAACTGTTGGTGAATGAGTGGATGTGTATATAGATGGTGGTATTACTGAATTGGCTGTTGTAACTGGTATGGGTATGTCAATTTTTTTGAAAATGTTAATTTCTATTTTTGAATATTTGTTTCAAGGGTTACATTACACTGAAAGGAGGTCTGTCACTCTGTAACAAGGATGGTGTCATCAATTATGTCATGAGTGATGTCACTGACCATGTCATGAGTGATGTAATATGTGACGTCATCAGCAGTGCATTGCAGGCGCGCAAGTTATAGTGAGTCCAACTAACTATAACGTGGAATTTCAATGGTTTTATGTCAGTAAAATTTCTAGTTAACTATAACTGGCGTGAAACCTATGTTTTTTTCAGTGAATTTAATAGGTTTTTTAAATGCTAATTCCTAACTATAACTGGTGTGAAACCTATGGTTTTTTTTCAGTGAATATATATATAGATTAAAAAAATAACAATTAATACATTTAAAAATTATCATTTACAAAACCTTTGAAATTCACAGAAAAAAACTCATAGGTTTCAGCCACGTTATAGTTAGGAATTAGCATTAAAAAAACTTTAGAAATTCACTGAAACAAGCATAGGTTTCAGCCACTTTATAGTTACGAATTAGCATTAAAAAAACCTTAGAAACTCACTGAAAAAAACATAGGTTTCACACATGTTATAGTTAGCTGGACATTTCACTCATACAAACCATTGAGATTCCCCTGTTATAGTTAGTTCAGCTAACTATAACTTGAGCGCCTGCAATGCACTGCTGAGGACATAACAAATTAAATCACTAATGACATGGTCAGTGACATCACTCATGACATAACTCATGACATCTCAAACGGCATCACTGATGACATCACTGATGCTAGCAACATTGCAGACTTCCCTTAGTCCTCATCTTCCTAGGGGACCTAAATTCCCATCTAGAGCACCATACTCACCCCAACTCTTCCGCCCTTCTTGTAATCCTTGTAAACCAGGTACTAATCCAATGCGTCACTGAGCTCACCATGCTGCCGGACAGATCCTAGCTCCTCTGTTCACATCCTTCATCATTATCACAATCAACACACCAAGACCGGTCACCTGGACAGATAACAACATGAACAGTTCAATCAACTCCATCAACAAAGAAGAACTCCCACAGCGGGCCCAGCTCACTGACACTAAAACAGACTTACAGAGTTGGATTGAGAGACCACCGCCCATGAGAACAAAGCAGAACCCATGGGCCTCTTGAATATTTAAAACTTCAGCAAGTGGATCACCAACTACACTGACACTCTGGCCTCCAAGAATCAGTGCCACATAGCAAAAACTAGAACACAAGCCAGTTGGTACATTGAAGACCTCAAGTGACTCGGCAAACATCTGGAACAGAAAGGGTGAACCAGCAGAGGGGATGTGGAAAAAGATGTTTTTAAAGCCACCCAGAGAACCTACCAAAAAGCTATTCTGAAATATTATGAGAGGGCCATAGTTGAACGAATAAGCATCAGCTACAACAGTGGCAAATAAATCTCTGCAATTGACTTCACCACATTCACTGCTACCACCGGCAAAATCACCCCATCACACAATCTGTGTAACAACTGATCAAAATACTTTTGTAGCAAGATCACAGCCATATACAGCAATTTCACCTCACAACCTTACTCACTGACTTTCTCCAGAAGTCTCCCAGTGACAAACAAAGACAAAACACCACATGGGACACCATTACCACAGAGGAAACCACAACAACCATGAGGACCATATACTATAGGGCCCCGGCAGACCTCTGCATCATCACCCCTTCAACAAAGAAGCAATCGCCATCAATGTGGCCCTCAACCCTAACCACAACACCTTCATTAGTATATAATTAGTATATCCACATTTGCAAAACCATAGAAAGACCCAGCCATCAACACCCTCCTAAATAAAACCTTGGCCGACCCGACCAAACTCAGCTACTACCAACTGATAACCCTGCTAGCCTACCCATCTAACCACAGCACTGAAACTGCCCTCTTAGTAGCAATGGAAGACACCCGGATGACCCTTGAGATGGCGTAAACCTCAGCCCTCATCCTTTTAAACCTATCAGTAGCCTTCAGCACTGTATACCATTCCATTCTGATCTGAACATTCCATGTAGCAGGTATCTAGGGACACTTCCTCAAATGGGTCTCAACCTTTCTCACCTGAAGAACCCAAACATACCCCTTTACTCCTCTGAAGAAGTAAAACAAATCTGTGGAGTCCCACAGTGCTCCTCGCTTGGCCCAAATCTCCTCAACATCTACATGACTCTTCTGGCCTACATCATAAAGGCCCACAACATAAACATCTTCACATATGCCAACCACACATAACTGATACTGTCCCTCTTAGACAATTCACCCAACACCAGGAGCAAATTCACCACATGCATGAATGAAGTGTCCACCTGAATGAAATCTAACTGTCTCAAACTAAACTCAAAAAGACTGAAGTGGTGATCTTCTGGAATTCCCTCCCTCCCCAGCTAAGACAAACTTCCAACCTCCTCAATTTTAGGAAGAAATTGAAAACTCACTTATTCACACAGGATTAATTTAGCCCTCCCTCTGCCTTTCCATATCTATAGTTTTGTTTAACTCACTCAGAAGCCACGCGCGGAGATACCCCTTCGGGGCTGATTCACGCGCGCTATAAGACTATAAATAAATAAATAAATAAATAAAGGTGCCTCACCTTGGGAGTTTACCTGGTGCCCCAAGCTTTGCTCACAAGCAAGAAACCTCAAAATCATCAAAGTCAACAAATCAGACATGGCACCCAAGTCAATGCAACAGTCTTGTCCTGCTTCATCACCATAGGATGCTGAAGATAAACTTTAAAGAAAATTGTCAACCAAGCCCTGATCACTAAAAGACTGGGTACGGGGACAGCTTGTACGCAGGGATAACCAACTAGGTCACAAGAAGATTGCAGACCATCCAAAGCATAGCAGCCAGACTAGTCCTCATGCTAGGAATCCTCTGCCCATTACACTAATCTTGTCTGATGTATATATATTCTTGCCTGAATAAAGGTACAAGTTCACCATGCAATGCAATATAGGTTCATCATGCTGTGCAAGTAAACAGTATGAAATCATAACTGGAAAATGTTGAATGTAATGAATGAAGGGTGGAAACAAAACTGAACAAAACTGTGATGAATGTTACACTGTGTGTGGAAACATAGTGGGTCTATACATGTCTACACTGCACACCTTGGGCAGACAAACATAGATGCTTGTCATTTTACAAGTGAATTTGTGATTGTCCCCTGAGCATCACCTGAGTAATGAGGAGACAACACAAGTGCCCAGATCGGCTCCATAAAACTGGTCACACCCACGGCTCGGTGTTTATTACTGCCTTACCTGTGACAGGATACTAGTTGCGCTCTGGATGTTCCTCGTGTACTAGTTTCAGAGATTTAATGGTGCAGAAGGCTGAAGTTCCCTGCTGTACGTCGAAGCAACAGATAGGGGACATCCGGTATTGAGAACTTGTCTCAGTTCATTAGTTGGTTTTCCTCTCATTCTCACCAGTTGCCGCAAAGGGAGAGTAGTTATACTTTTGCTAAGGGAATGTGCTCTAGACCCAAATGGAATATTCCTGCATTATGTGGACAAGAAGGCAAACAATACAGTTGGTGTTTAAGTGCCAGAGTCAATTTCCAGAGCAGATAAACAAGTTGGTATTTTTAATAACAGAAAACATTTTCCAGAGTTGCATGAATAAACAGTACAGAAAAAGGTGATTAACCCATACAAAGGATCTGTTTGATTGTTGTAGAACTCGTCTGTAATGACTACTTCTTGGACACTATTATTGGAGAAAAAGTGACTTCATTACTCTTCTTCATTGTAAAAGTCACAAAAAACATTCTAAATTTCTTTTTAGGTAATGACTATATATTCTTATATGATTGATGAGAACTGTAATATGCATAACCAGAGGTGATACTGAACAGACATTCTTTAACTACGTGCTTTGTTCACTTCCCCGTCCCCTCTACACAGTACACTCCCTAATTACCTTACCCCCATCTGACCACTTTCATCGAAGCTGCCCGAAGGTGGGCATCTTGAGGGCACTGCTCCTGATGAACTAAATCTTGACACCTCGACTTCCCATGCTGAGCTGATGTTACAGAACCACTTGCTCCTGATATACAAGCCTATACAATTCAAACTCCTCAAACACACCCACAAAGTACTCCACAACACAGCCTCTGCTGTAACTATAACTCCCACCTTTTCCATGCACTACTTATATCATTTTATATTATCTCACTTGCAGCATGTACAATTATAGCATTTACAATAACAGTTATGATATGGCAAATCAAATCTTTTATGAGAACACAGTGCACGGTAGGGCTTTGAGCTATAGTTAATGTAGTGTGGCTACTGAGTTGAATAAACTGTGTATGGAGGTGCGTGAGTTATAATCATTTGAAGGTATTGCATAAATTATAAATTAAAGGTATATGTTTAGTAATTACATTTTACTCTCCTTTACTTTTGTTTGTAGCTCAAAAATAAATAAAATTAGATTCATTTAAGGGAGATTCATAAATTATGCATTTTGACATATAACTATAAGTTAGGAATATCTGATGTTTGTGTATTTTTGGTTTGGTCAAAAGAATATAAAAAGGTTTTCATAACTATAACAAATGTTTAACCTTTGTTTTATTTATTTAAATGTAATTGTTTTTTATTTTTAATTTTAAAACAACAGAGTTTACTGTAATGGACTGGAGTGTCATTAAGTGGGGTGTGGTACACTACAGTGTTGGAGAGTGTGGTAAAGTGTACTTTCATAGAGTATAGTGTTATAGAGCAGAATGTGGTACAGTGGAGTTGCATACAGCAGACTATGGTACAATGGAGTGTTTACAATAGTACTGTGGGCAGTGGATCTGACGAAGAGTGGAGTGGCATAGACTGTAATAGTCTACAGTGAGTGCAGTGGCACAGAACAAAGTGGTGTACATTGGAGTGCGGTACAGTGTAATGGCACATGGTACAATAGCGTAGAGTGGAGTGTCTTACATTGTGGTGGCATAGAGTGCAATAGCGTATAGTGAAAGAACGCATAGAGGAGTGGCGTAGAGTGGAGTGGCGTATAGTGAAATAGCGTAGAGGAAAGAATGAAGTATGTACAGTGCAATAGCATCAAGTTGAGTAGTGTAGAGAGGACTAGCATAGAGTGCAGTGGCGTAGAGTGCAGTGGAATACAGTGGAATACTATATATGAGAATGGCATGGAGTGGAGTGGCATAGGGTAGAATAGCACAGAGTGGAGTCCCGTACAGTGGAGGTGCCCACAGTGGAGTAATATAGAGTGGCGTGACATGCAGTGTAGTGGCATACAGTGGAGTGTAGACTCTGAAGAAGGACAGTCCAGGTGTCTGAACTCTAAAGGAAGACTCAGCCTGCTTGCCTTGTCTGCAGGACCTCAGACGCGACTCCAAATGTCTGCTGGTTGATGTCCTGTGTGAGATACAGGAACACAACAATCTTCTAGAGGCAATCTTCTATAACTTTAATGATTCTCCTGCTGACCAGTTACAAGTAGAACTGCCCTGGGCCCTGCCACTGGCCTCTGCAGGAATGAGTCCGGGCCCCAAAGAGGTACTCTCCAGGTCCCGTACAAAAATATCATATATATATATATATATATATATATATATATATATATATATATATATATATATATATATTCACAGAAAAAACCATAGGTTATAGTGGATATATAGTTAGGAATTTGCATTTACAAAACCTTGAAAATTCAATGAAAAAACCATTGGTTTTAGGTCATATATAGTTAGGGATTTGCATTTACAAAACCTTATTTTACTCGCATAAAACCATTGAAATTCCATATATAGTTATAAGCGCTAACTATATATCGCGCACCCGCAATCCACTGCTGATGATGTCACATATTACATCATTCATGACATGGTTAGTGACATCACTGATGACATCACTGATGACATCTCAAATGACATCACTGATGACATCACTGATGACAACATCCAGTGACTGTATGTTTCTGTAAAGTTAAAATATCTCTTACATATTGAAGAATGAGTGGATATATAAGTGGCTGGATGAAGGATTTAGTAGGTGCATGACTGACTGTATGAGTGAGTGATTAAATGTGTCTCACTGAGTGCATGGGTTAGTGACTAAACTGTCTTAATTTGTGCATCATTATGTCTGTTGTTCTGTAAACTGTTGCATGTGTTGATAAGTAGCTATATGAGTAACTATATGGGTTATTGATTGGTTGCCCAAGTATTTGTATGGGATACTGAGTGTGTGTGTGGGTGGCTGGGAGGTGTATGACTCTGTGCATAGATGTGTGAGCAGTTGATTCACTAGATGTATGGTTTCAAAAGTGCATGTGGAAACAGCTGTATGGGCGGTTGACTGTGTGCATGAGTGCATTGGTGAGTGAATGGATATCTCAGTGCTACATGTCAAAGTAAGTACATATGTAAAACACAGTACATGTGAGAGTTGACATATATAAATAACTGTGCATAAGAGCCAGTGAATGTGTGAGTGGCTGTATGGATCATTGTGAACTTGTATCAGGGATTGTATAATAGAGTAAATATGTGTTAGTATATGTTTGAATAAGTAAAGTTTGTATAACTGTATAGTTGAGGAAATGGAGGTGTGATTGATTCTTTGCATGACTGACTAGGTGTGTGAGTAACTCCATGGATGAGTGACAGTCTGTGAGTGTCTGTTTACACTGATTGTATCTAAGGTTATATTAGAGTCTGAAGAGGTTCATCGTATTATCACATGAATGATATCATCAGTGATGTTATCAGTCATGTCAAATGAGATGTTTTCAGTGATGTCATCAGTGATGTCATTTGAGATGTCATCAGTGATGTCATCAGTGATGTCACTAACCATGTCATGAATGATGTAATATGTGACATCATCAGCAGTGGATTGCGGGTGCGCGATATATAGTTAGCGCTTATAACTATATATGGAATTTCAATGGTTTTATGCGAGTAAAATAAGGTTTTGTAAATGCAAATCCCTAACTATATATGGCCTAAAACCAATGGTTTTTTCATTGAATTTTCAAGGTTTTGTAAATGCAAATTCCTAACTATATATCCACTATAACCTATGGTTTTTTCTGTGAATTTCATTGGTTTTTTAATAGCAAATATGAAAAGCTTTAAAATGTCAAGTACGTGATAGATAAAAACATTTTCGTATTTATGCACGCTGATGTGCTTTGAACGCTGCACCCCCCCCTCCCCTCTTTTGTCTTAGTAGTACTCTCTCTTTGCAGATAGTGAACGGTAGTTAACGCAAGCCTTTGCCCCCGTTGTAATCCGTCGTGCCTGCTTGTCTCTCCATTTGATTGATTGTTGTCCAAGCATTTACTGTTTTAGAATTGGTTCTCTTTGGATCATTCTCTATTTACAAACAAGCACAAAGTCGCAATACTCTGTTTAGTCTTTGCAGATAGTGAAAAATCGTGTAAAAAAATAAAAGTAATCGAGCAAAATCAGTAGGCCACTAATTGGATCTCTTTTTGACCTCGCTAAAATAGAAATATTAGGAACAACCCTTCATGAGAAATACGAAAATAGTGAGATGAACTGAGCTCCACACCATGAGGGCTGCAAGACAGCTCGGCTCCATCACCCATCCCGAACAAAATAATGACAAACCCTATGCAAATATTAAAAATATAGACAACACACCAGCAAAGAAACAGGGTAAAACATTTTATTAAAAAACTATTTACATAACGTTGGTTTATAAGATGATGTCAGTAGTGGACCGATGTGTGAATAGATCGAAAGCAGCACAAGGCTCCAAGATCCGGATGGCAAGCTCCTGGATGTTGGGTGCCATAGTTCAGAGTTCTGAGTTTGAGCCTTTTTCAATGCCTGTGCTTTGTTGAATCAAAATGGCGGCTTGACACAAAGCTGACTCAAGCGTTGCTACTGATGCTAAGCAGACCAAAACTGGTTTTCAGTTTGTACATTTTTCTAGATTTTTCAATCCAAGTTTGGTTGACTTTGTAGAACGATGGCTTCAAATTTTCAACATACGGTGTGGTGGCGCTGACTGGGAGGGGGCGCTTCGCTCCTGCCCCCTCCCCAAGTAAGATTTTCATACGTGAAAGTACGTTAATGGTTTTGGTCCCTGAGTTGCTTCGATGTCACTGCCATTCTCAAATAGCATAAGTTCTGGATGTTGGGTGCCATAGTTAAGAGTTCTGAGCAGTGCTTGTAACACTGTCTGAAGCTTATTTCCACCTACTGCAGCTTCACTATTCTCAAAGTAAGTGAGTGTCGTTTGTGGACCTGACTGCATTAGAAAACAATGTGATATGTTACCTTCCTAAACAGCTTGACGGAGGCCCCTGAGGGGCGGTGTGATGGCCATGGACTCGGATAAGACGCTTGGCTCCGACACCCTCCCCAAGTCTTATAGCACTGGTGTAGCCTGAGATCGCCCCCGACATAGGCGGCCGGCTCCCGGGGTCCGGCGGAACTTTTTGCCTTTTGATGACTCTTCAATTCTGGACCTTGTCCCACAATCCGTTTCACCTGAAGACAAGCTGTAGTGGGGCGCCCCTTTACCGTTTTAGTTGCCATTCCGCCCGCTTTTGCTACACTGTACCTCTTCCGCCATTCAGCTGTTTACCGCCCGCTCTTGCGACTACAGCGTCTCGCTCACCATGTAGTTGAGTTGCTCCCGCTCTTGCGGTGCAGCGATAGGCGGCTGCCACATGGCTCTCAAAATGGCGGCCGGCTCTTCGGTTTTGGGCCTGGTCCACTAAAATGGCCCTGGGACACATTGGAACTCGGACGCTTCCCTGATAGGGCTTGGGTCCCATTCTCGAAAAGCGTCCCCTCAGCCGTGAAGATTCTACAAAAGTCTTGGGGGCCTCCGACTCCCGCAGGCTTCTGGTGGGGAGCGGCTGCCATGATTGCTCGTGGAATGGCCACGACGGAGCTACGAGATGGTAGTGGTCTCATGCTGACGCCAGCTTTAGTCTGAAACATCCAGAAACACTGTAGACTACCAATTCGATCAGTTCCGGTAGCGCCCCAACATGACCCGGAAGAGAAGAACTTGCCCTCCCCTCTTTGACTGATGGTTCTTGTTGCCTGTCCCCTCTGTTGTCATTTAACAGAACTTTTTGGACTGCTGAAAGGGGTTGTGTTCTGAACGCTGGTTGGTGGAGACATTTTGACTATATTCTTGACCTACGTTGTCGCGTAATGCGTTATATGACACGCCGCGTTAGCGCACCCGGAAGTGATCCGAGGCGCAGCGCGCAGCGCGTAACGTAAGCATAACAGGTCATGTGACTTGTTAATAAAACTTTTCATTGGTTCATTTTACTTTTGTTAATTTAATGATGAAAAGCTTGGTCATATGACCTAAAAATTACGCTTTTTATTGTTTTCGAATATTTTTTTTTCAAACATATGTTATAATATTCCAGGCTAATGTACTTTCCCGGAAAATTTACAACTGTCTTGCAAGTAAAATATATTCCTTTTTCGAGAAAAAGGGCGTTTCTTCCTTCCATGACGGAACCGTTGAGTAAAAGAGATTCGGCCTGCTGTCTTAGTCGCCGATACGCCTGATTATCAGATTCTTATCGATCACTTTATGTTGCAGACATGAAAAACACAACTGCCCTTGACCATTTATCTTTACTGCGTTCCTACATATTATACCTTTTATCCGTCATGTAATTGGACTGCTTTATTTCACTTGCCTTTTACTGATTCGAAAACAGTGACTAAAAGTAAAAACTTTACCAATGTAAATACTACTACCGTGTTTTGTTTTAAAAACCTTTATTGTGAAAATGTCAGTATACAAATACGGGCCTATAACCACGTGGGCCGGCCACGGAGCAAACTGAAATCATATATGATGAGGAGACATTTACACTGTAGAGGAACGTAACGAGCGGGCCATTAGGTTGCAAGAACTAAGGTGTCTAACAGTTGCGGAATCGGTGGACATACATTTTGTAATTAAAATAGGACAGGGCCACTTACAATAACATTTTCTAGATATACATTTGCGGGCAAGGAGTTACGAGTCCCATTTATACCAACGCCATTTTGGGCGAGGCCGGGCAGGTCCAAGATATAGTCAAAATGTCTCCACCAACCATCGGCCAGACCAGAACCCCTTTCGGCCCTTTATGCTACAAGATGGTGTCTTCCATTCAGAAAATATTGTTGGCAGCATTTTGAAAGGAAACAGAAACAGCCGTTCTCCTAGTGAGTTTCACATTGTAACATTTAGGAAGAATGTTGAAGAGTAGTATGTGAAAAATCTGAAGCCATTTTTCTACAATCTCTTAATCAGACTTGGATGGAAAAAAAAAACATGAAGAATGTACAAACTGAAAACCAATTTTTGTCTGTATAGCATCAACAGTAACGCTTGAGTCAGCTTTGTGTCAAGCCGCCATTTTCATTCAATCAATAGCGTCCCACTGCACACATTCAGGGACCTGGTCGTGTCTTCAGATGAAATGGATTGTAGGAAAAGAAGCAGAAAGGAAAAGGCAAAAAGTTCCGCCGGACCTCGGGAGCCGGCCGCCTATGTCATGTGCGACCTTTGGCCACACAAGGGCAATAGTGAAGCTGCAGCAGATGCAAATAAGCTTCAGACAATCTTACAAGCACTGCTCAGAAATCTCAACTGAGGCACTCAACATCCAGGACTTGCCATTCGAATCTTGGCGCCTTGTGCTGGTTCCGACCTATTCACACATCGGTCCTGGATCTCGGCGCGTTCGACTCACTGTACCGCAACAGTGACCGCAATTCAGCTGGACAAGCCGCCATTTTCATTCACTCAATAGCGTCCCCCTACACACATTCAGGGACCTGGTCGTGTCTTCAGATGAAACGGATTGTAGGAAAAGAAGCAGAAAGGAAAAGGAAAAAAGTTCAGCTGAACACCACCTTGGGCAATAGTGAAGCTGCAAAAGGTGCAAATAAGCTTCAGACAGTCTTCAACTTACTCTGATTCTTATAATAAACTTCAGATAGTCTTACAAGCACTGCTCAGAACTCTCAACTGAGGCACTCAACATCCAGGACTTGCCGTTCGGATCTTGGCGCCTTGTGCTGGTTCCGACCTATTCACACATCGGTCCACTACTGACATCACCTCATAAGCCAACGGGGCACCCCACGCCGACTTTCGGCGCAGCATTGTAGGATGGCCACACCAGTGCGGCAACTTGCTGGACACAACATCGGGGCCATCCAGATCTCGGCGCGTTCGACTCACTGTACCGCAACAGTGACCGCAACTCAGCTGGACACGCCGTCTTTCGGCGCAGCATTGTAGGATGGCCACACCAGTGCGGCAATTTGCTGGACACCACCTCGGTGCCATCCGGATCTCGGCGCGTTCGAGTCACTGTACCGCAACAGTGACCGCAATTCAGCTGGACACGCCGTCTTTCGGCGCAGCATTGTAGGATGGCCACACCAGTGCGGCAATTTGCTGGACACCACCTCGTTGCCATCCGGATCTCGGCGCGTTCGAGTCACTGTACCGCAACAGTGACCGCAACTCAGCTGGACACGCCGTCTTTCGGCGCAGCATTGTAGGATGGCCACACCAGTGCGGCAATTTGCTGGACACCACCTCGGTGCCATCCGGATCTCGGCGCGTTGTGCTGCCTTCGGCCTATTCGCACATCGGTCCGCTACTGACGCCGCCTCACGTGCCAACGGATTTTCTACGCTTTTTGTAGCCCTATGCCGCATAACAGGTCATGTGACTTGTTTATAAAACTTTTCATTGGTTCATTTTACTTTTAGTTTCCTAAAGATGGAAGGCTTGGTCATATGACCTAAAAATAACACTTTTCATTGGTTTAGAACATTTTTTTTTTCCCAAACGATGAAAGCCCCACCTTGTTTCTGGATCATTCAGACTGAAACTGGCGTCAGCATGAGAGCACCACCATCTCGTGGCTCCGTCGTGGTCATTCCGCGAGCAATCATGGCAGCCGCTCCCCACCGGAAGCCTGCGGGAGTCGGGGGCCCCCAAAACTTTTGTAGAATCTTCACGGCTGAGGGGACGCTTTTCGAGAATGGAGCCCAAGCCCTAGCAGGCAAGCGTCCGAGTTCCAAGGTGTCCCAGGGCCATTTCAGTGGACCAGGCCCAAAACCGAGGAGCCGTCCGCCATTTTAAGAGCCATGTGGCAGCCGCCTATCGCTGCACTGCAAGAGTGGAAGCAACTCAACAACATGGTGAGCGAGACGCTGTAGCCGCAAAAGCGAGCGCAACTCAGCTAGATGGCCGCCACCTGGGGAGGCCCGTTCAAGCCGCCTCCCCCACCCCCGGGCCGCCGCACGCCAATTTTCGGAGCAGTATTGTAGGATACCAAAACCAGTGCGGCAGTTTACTGGACATCACCTGGGTGCCTGTCGTACATGTTGTGTCAGCCATGTGACACTGGACACAGTCCCATCAACATCTCAACGCGTTCTGCTGCCTTGGGACTATTCGCACAACAGACCGCTACTGACGAGGCCTCCCCCCGCACCACCCGGGACGCCCCACGCTGTTTTTCTGTGCTGCATTGTAGGATCCCAAAACCAGTGCGGCACCCAGGCGACATCACCTGGGTGCCGTCCAGAACTCTGCACGTTGTGCTGCCTTGGGACTATTCGCACAAAAGACAGCTTCTAACCATTGTTGCTTTTTGTGTTGAAAAATGTTTAAATGTTTTTAGTTTTTGTTCCGTTCGTTATAGTTAATAGTTAATAAAGTTTTATAATCCTACTTTGTTGGAGTGTTATCTATTTTTTTAAAAACAGGTGAATGGGGCCTTGAATCGGGTTATTGTCATGTGTGGGCTTTGGAAGTGTGCTGCTGCAGGATCGGACATTTCAAACTCAAATGCACGTTCTTTTTCTTACCTTTCCGAAGCATGGAGCACAATAGCAGGCAGAGAAAGGGTGATGCACGTGTTGAACACTACCTGACCTGGCAAGTTGCTGGCAGTGCCCCCCCGCCCGCTCCTGAAAGAGGGCACACACACACCGCCGCCCCGAGTACTTCACAAATCTTTAAAAGACCATGCGCTTGTTCATGAGGCTTAAATGGTTTATCACCTCTTCTAGAACCCCTGCATCGACCCTCTGATGTTTCCTGGAAAAATTACCATGTAACACAATACCAAGCCCTGTCAGCTGAAACCCCCAAGGAATCGTGGGGCATATTATCAAGGGGGTTTATCTCCGCTTTTTTGGCTTTAAAAGCCAAGAAAGCGGAGATAAAAATATCTCCCTATTACCAAGCTGTCGCTAACACCAGTTAGTGACAGCTAAAAGGAGATAGCGACCATCTTGGGCCCCGCTTTGCATGTCAGTGATACTTATCACTAATGACATGCAAAGCGGGCGTGCCAAGATGTTAGCGACTGGAAACAGTCCCTAACATCGCTATCTCCTATTACCAACTTTTGGAGATATTCGCGCTAAGCGCGAATATCTCCAAAATCTAACACCTGCCCTGAGCAGTTCTTAGCCATGTTATCCAATGGGAGGTGGATAACATGGCTAAGAGCATTTGCTTGATAATACATGAATATCGCTGACTTTTCTGCGATAATAGCAAGGTTTATCTGCGATAAAAATCGCCGATGTGCGGCGATAATTTTTGTCTCTAAACAAATAAGAGACAAAAATTATCGCTAGTTGTTGGTAATATGCCCCCGAGTTTTTGCTTGCAGAAATCGGGAGGCGGGAGACTAGCACTGAAATCAGTAGTCACACGCCTGAATCGGGAGGGTTGGCATGTCTGAATTCTCTACAGCTGGGGCCATAAACTACATCCGCAGGGGTAGGTGATAGCCTAGGTCCGGCCTGGACAATCGGACACAGAGGAAGAGGAGTGTCAGAGGGTGCGGTAGTGAATAGGGTGAAAGAGAGGTGTCGGGAGGGCACAGGGTGTGATTCTCAGAGAAGAGCAGCGCAGATGGGGGGAAGTATATGGCCCATGCATGAGAGACAGAGCGGGGATGACCAGTGCGTGGGGGAGATGCTTGCGAGGGTGGGAAGCCATGCTGAGGATCGGCGGCGTGCAGAGAGTGGGCCTGGTCAAGGCATCTAAAATGGCTGCCGTGCACGACAAAATTGTGGCATTGGACAAAAAGGCAAGATGGCGCAGACAATGTTTTTCAATAAGGATTCATTTATAACAAAATATTTACTTGCAGTGACAAAATGGTGGTCAACACTTCCTGATTTCCATCGAATCGAACGTTAACAAACGTCACGCAGCAAAAAAAAAAAAAAAAAAAAAAAAAAGCTCACGCACAGAGCAGTTTTTAACCATGTTATCCAATGGAAGGTGGATAACACGGCTAAGAGCATTTGCTGGATAATACATGAATATCGCTGACTTTTCAACGATACTCATGCATTGTGGCCGATGTGCGGCGATAATTTTTATTTTTAAACAATTAAAACGAAGCACAAAATGGCGAATTCCCGTTTCGCTACCAGTTTGCGGCCCAGTTCGCGGCCCGTGAAGCGCTTCTACCGTGAAAAATCATTTTTTTTTTCTTTTCCCCACAGGACCCTTTAATAACCCCAACAACATTCCTAGGGGGTCAAGAGGGGGATACCTTGCCCCCTTTCATTAAATTCCCCTTTCGTTTTTCACCTCTTCTTCTCTCTCGATCCTACCGAGAGACAAGATGGCGGCCGCTCCGGACTGTTTAGAATGTTGACAGACACCGGAGAGCCAATCAGCTTTCTGCACGCAAAGTTCCGAAACGCGAAAAGTAAGCGGACCGGATCGCTGCCCGGAGCGCTGTTACAGATATATATCTTGATTTAAACGTTAATTTCTCAAAATCCACTGAAGAACATATATTGAGACCTAGCAAAGGCACATCGGGCTAACAGACCCTACAATTTTGCCAAGTTTCGTGCAAATCCATTCAGCCGTTCGAGCTAAAAGTGAGTCCAACCGCCCTATGGAAAACTCAATGCAAAAAACGCGTTTTGGGACCCCCCTTTTTTCTCAGCCCCCCCTTGACGAAACCCCACCAAATTTTCAGGGGCTGCTCAGGAACAAAATGTGCCATTTTCCTGAAAATTTCAGCCGATTCCGTCCACAAACGCCAAAGTTATTAGACATAGAATTTTCAGAAATCCCATAGGGAATTAATCCTAACTATATATACCTACTGGCGATAGCCAGTAGGTAATATATATATATATATATATATATATATATATATATATATATATATATATATATATATATATATATAATTTTTTTTTCAATAATCCGGTGATCCCCACCTTCTATCATATCCCCAAATTGCACAAAGACAGTGTAAATCCACCGGAAGACCTATTGTTTCTTCAGTTAATAGCCTAATGGAACATTTGTCTATGTTTAAAAGACAATTTTTTGTTTCCCTTTTTGACACAGTTGGAATCTTATGTTAAAGACACTAAAGATTTCTTAAGCAAGACAGCTAAAATATCATGGGATCCGAGCTACCTATTAATGGTTTTAGATATAACAAGCTTGTATACATGCATAGATCATGAGCAGGGTCTAAGAGCAGTGCAAGCTTGTTTGGAGAAGCGGCAGTTGTGCTATGCCATGCATAACCAGATGCTACTTGAATGAAGGTCCTTCTTGCAAAACTTCAGAAGGTTCGGACGGACCTAAAAAAACTGAAATGGACAGTCAAAAGATCTAATGAAGAGGACCTCTGGGCAAAACTTCATTACGACTCAAAGGGCAACAATAGCTCCCAGTTTTGGTCAACAATAAACAAAATTATAAATCCAAAAAACAGCGGAATAACGTCCCACATCACCAAATCTTCATGGGTATCCTTCTTAGACTCGCATTTTAATCAGCAGGTCACCATCACAAGCAAGCCCCAGGAAGTCCCAGAGGGCCAACAGTCACAAACAATAAAAACTTGGTTAGAATCCGAATCTGGAATCTCCGCGGCTCTGGTTAAGCTAATTGCGAAGGGAAGGAAGGACGGTGCAGCAGGGCCAAACGGGATTCCTCCGGCCCTCTTCAAACTTGAGCCAGAATACTGGGCAGAAACGCTGACCTCTCTCCACATATCTGTGAGCCGATTTAGAACTCTTCCTGCCTCATGGAGGGATTCAGTGTCATTTCACCAATTTATAGAGCGGGGGATAGAACATTGCCAAAAAATTATTGGCTGATAGCACTCCTGGATATCGAGGCCAAATATTTTGCGGGGCCCCTACTGACCCACCTGTGCGAATGGGCAACACACCACAATATAATTCCTCCGAGTCAAACTGGGTTCAGCAGAGAAACGGGAACTACGACAAACTTGCTGGCAATTTCGCAACTTATCGACAAAGCGAGGGTGAATAAACAGGCTCTTCACCTTTGCTTTGTCGACTTTAAGGCGGCGTTTGATAACGTTAACCGGGGTCTCCTCTGGAGAAAATTGGCCTCCTGGGGGATCCCCGACCCCCTATTGCACCTTTTGGTCGAACTGCACACCAACACGTGGGTCCAGGTAAAACTCGGCAATGGCACACACCTCTCCAGGCGCATCCCGACCACCAACGGCCTAAAGCAAGGGTGCGTCTTAGCACCGACCCTCTTCAACTTATTTACAGCCGACTTACCACCTGCCCTAGAAATCTGCAATAGGCACGCCCCACGCTTGGGAGGCAAAGCGTTGCCCAGTATATCTTATGCAGACGAGGTGGTCCTGGTCAGCCACACCAAAATAGGTCTCCAAAACCTCATCAACGCACTGCAAGGATATGCCGAAGTGAACCTGTTAGAAATAAATCTTGACAAGACCAAAGTTCTGTCTATAAATGGGAACAAAAAGCTGCATACTTGGTTCCTTGGAACAAAGGTTGTCGCAAACTGTTTAGAATATAAATACCTCGGAATATTGTTCGACAAAGGAGGTTGCTTCTCGAACCAACTAGAGGGAATCAGGAGGAAAGGGATGCTGATAGCGACCATGCTCAAACAGCTAAAGTCTAATCTGAATGGTCCGACTCTTCTCCCACTGCTCCGTGTGGTACAAGTTAAGCTAGAGTCATCTATTACATACGGCAGTGAGGCTCTAAAAGGCAAAGACGCGAAACTGCTGGATACAACAATTGCAAAGGCCTATCGACTTCTCTTTAACCTGCCAACCTATACCTCACAGGCCCAGATCCGGCTAGAGTTTGGACTGACCTCCCAAAACCTTGCAAGAAGAGGCTCGTACATAAAGTGCTGGCAGAAAATCAAGAACTCGCCAGAAAATTCACTTAACCATCTGCTATGGCTAGACTTAAGCAGCTCTCTTCAATTGCCGGTGAAAACTTTCCTAGAGGAATCCCTGACTGTCACAGGTCTTAAAGAACTATGGGAAACTCCTTTACCGCATGTGCAGTTCAAGCGTGTTGTAAACAAGAGCATAAAAAGTCAATCGCACTTGGAAGATAAAGCGACTTTTTCACAAAGGCGACACGCATGGATGACTCTGTCCACATACAAATCGCCTGGGCGACAGGCATACTTTGGTCTGGGGTACGGCAGGAAATCCAAAGAAGCCTTTTTAAAATACAGGCTAGGAATTTTACCCTCTATTCCACATCTACAACCATGGTTGAGAAGGGACTGTGGGACAAAATGCAGGCTGTGCGGGGCAGAAAATGAAGATCTCGATTACCTATTATGTATCTGCCCAAGGCTGAAAGAGGAAAGAGCAGCCCTGTTAAAAACTGCCTTCAACGAACAAAAAATCTGCACACGTAGACAAGCGGTTCTTGCTTGTTTTGACCCAGGCCTTCCCCAACTAAACGGGATGTTGGTAAAATTCTTGAAATGTCTGGAACTGAAACTACAAAATCTGGCAGAGAGCACCAGACTGGACTAGTTGAAAATTGGCCAAAACTGTATACTATGACCACACACCCGTACCAAATTGTTTTTATTAAGTTCTCTTGTTTTAAAAAAATAATAATATATCTTTCTTACAATCTTTTATCTGAATGCATGAGCTTTCAATGTACTTTTGTAATGGTTTTAATTAACCTAAAAACAATAAAAAAATACTTACTTACTTACTTACTTGAATGTGTAGAGTCCTGCCTAAAAACAACATTTTCTTGTTCGAAGACCAATTTTTCAGACAACTGTCTGGTACGGCGATGGGCACCTGCTTTGTCCCCAGCCATGCAAACTTGTTCATTAGTTGGTGGGAGGAGCAGGTGCCCAAAACCGTGGAGGGCAAGAGCACAGGCAGAGTTGTGCGGTGGCAACGGTATATATATGATTTATTTATCACATGGCAAGGCACTGTAGAATCAGCGCATGATTATATTGAGGTCCTGAATAGGAATGATTTAAATCTTCACTTCTCTGGCACAGTGAGTCCAGTGGCAGTGGACTACCTGGACCTGAGGGTGTTTGTAGAGGACCAGAACATCCACACTGCACTTTTCCGCAAGTCGACGGCAGGGAATTCAGTACTGTTTGCAAGCAGCAATCATCCCTCCAAACTCATACAAAGCATTCCTTATGGGGAGTTCCTCAGCATTAAAAGGAATAGCACAAAAAATCAGGACTTCGAGGCGGCTGCCTGGGAGAGTGTAGCGAGATTTATGGTGAGGGGATATGACTCTGTGTCACTTATGAAGACAATGCAAAAGGTGAGACGGATCCCTAGGGAGCAATTACTAACTGAGAATAGGGAGAGGGATCGAGAAGATGGTCAGAGCAAGTTTTGCATGATCACACCTTACTCAGCAAAGGCCAATTATCTGAAGAAAATGCTTAAAAAGAATGGCATATTCTTTAAACAGACAGCATCATCAAGGATGATATCCCTAATCAACCCCTGGTAACATTCAGAAAATCACGATCATTCTCTGATTTGTTAGTTAGGAGTCATCTTGAGAAAACCACAACAACTGGTCAGGATACTAAAAGAAATGAAGGGTTTCTTTCCTTGCGGAAGGTGCAAGGCCTGTGCCCACAGCAAGCGAGTCCTAACTTACACAATACCGGGAATAGAGAAAAGTAGGGAAATCAAGAAATTTCTCACATGCAGCACTGCCTATGCTGTGTACTGCTTAGTGTGCCCATGTGGGCTGCGTTATATAGGCAGTACCATTCACTAACTCTAAATCAGAATCCTGGAACACATGAGAGCCATAGACAAAAAAGATCCATCTTTTAACCTGTTGCTCGCCATTTTGCAGAATTTCATCAAAGCAAAAGAAAAAAACTCCAGTACTATGGTCTAAGATATGTTCCTGTAAACCCAAGAGGAGGAGACAGGTTACGTAAACTTAGAAATTTAGAGTCAAGATATAATATAGACCTGTTAACAAAGTTCCCAAGAGGGATGAACAGCGGGGAAGAGCTAGTGGTTCATTTGGGGTCTTGACTGATTTAGAATTTGATTTTGATTGTGTTCAGGTGTATTTTATCTAACATGTAAGCATTAAACATGGGAACTATCAATGAGACGAAAAACTTGATAAAATACTGGAATGACTGCATTGTAATTGAATTAGACTCCAAAGTCTGTTGATTTATTGATTTTTTAGGCCCTATGTTCAATGTTATATGTTTAATGTTCGAAGTTGTGTCTTTCTGAAGGTTCAGGGAGATATATGGCAGTAACGATAATGTGATGAAATTAAATCACCCATGGTATTTATGAGGGTATATATAAGCGTATTTTAGCAAATTACATTTAAGGATGAGAAGAAGGTGTCAAAAGAATATGATGAGGGGACAGTAGCCGATCCACGCCTTGATTGTTCATTCATGGTAACTATTAGTTTACTGTGTGACACGCGGAGTACAGAGGAATACATTGATTAAAACCAATTGCGATTAATTATACATTATTTTAATGGCAGTATATTGAAACAATTCCTCTGGGAACGTATGCCGAGTAATAGCAGATCAGTAACTTTAGGTCTGCACACCATTACAAAATGGCACTTGCTTTTAACATAGAACTGTGTGTCCCTTCTCTTTTTCTATGTATGTTGAAAAATTCAGCTTTAAAAACATGCCCCTTCTAGTGTGTCAGTAACCCTGAGGAAGGCTCACACCAAAATGTTTGTGTCCTTTGCGCTGAAATAAACACTTTGTACAAGTCCCCCTGGAGTGCGGCAAATCTTGTCCTGGGATCGGGAGAGTTGGAGCAATAAAATTAAGCGGTTGGCCACTACCGCTGCCTGCACCCGTTCACGAGTGCTCCGTTTGAGCAAAGTGGTGGAAAGAATCCTGGAAACTCCTCTCGAAGAAAGAAGCAGAAGCCACATTGGGGATTTTAAAAAACTGCACCGTTTATTTCCTGTAAGTGGTGAATGCATTTCAGCCAGTATGGCCTTCAACTGCGCCTGTGGTGGGTTTGAAGGAACCACTGACGTTCTGCAGTTTAAAATGCACCCAGCCGCACTATGATAGGTGCGTGTGTCCGCTCCGCCCCTCAGCAGTAATTTTTACAGGTGAAAATTCTATCGGTCCAAGAAGGTATACAGACTCGATTTCCCAGGATACACCGATGGCTCCCAGGTGAGTAATGCTCAGGGTCATGCTTGGGATGGTCCAAGAAAACAGCGGGGCACAAAATGTAACAGGAAACTCCTCTCGAAGAAAGAAGCAGAAGTCACATCGGGGATTTAAAAAAACAGCACAGTTTATTTCCTGTAAGTGGCGAATGCATTTCGGCCGGTATGGCCTTCATCAGCGCATGCTGTGGGTTTGAAGGAACCACTGACGTTCTGCAGTTTAAAATGAACCCAGCCGCACTATGATAGGTGCCTGTGTCCGCTCCGCCCCTCAGCAGTAATTTTCACAGGTGAAAGTTCTGCCGGTCCAAGAAGGTATACGGACTCGGTTTCCCAGGATACACCGATGGCTCCCAGGTGAGTAATGCTCAGGGTCGTGCTTGGGATGGTACAAGAAAACAGCAGAGGGTTGGGTGCTCTGCACAGCATTCTGGACCCCTGCAATAGGAAACTTGCAATGCTGCCTCGGGTCCCCTTTACCTCATCAACCATAAGTCCGAATTGCAAATGAACGGGGGTAGGAGGACAATGCATCCCGCCCAGGCTGAGGTAAAGTGCCCCGCTGTACTGCTGTGATTCACTCGAGCTGCCGGTGAGCCTGGAGATTTCAATAACTTGAAAAGAGAGATTAGCCGAAGCAAGAGCCAGATTCTCCAGGCCACTTGTGATGAGGGGGCTTCTGAAACGCGCTTCTGGAACACGTGTGACAAAATGTAACAGGAAACTCCTCTCGAAGAAAGAAGCAGAAGCCAAATCGGGGATTTAAAAAAACAGCACCATTTATTTCCTGTAAGTGGCGAATGCATTTCGGCCGGTATGGCCTTCATCAGCGCCTGTGGTGGGTTTGAAGGAACCACTGACATGCTGCAGTTTAAAATGCACCCAGCCGCACTATGATAGGTGCGTGTGTCCGCTCCGCCCCTCAGCAGTAATTTTTACAGGTGAAAGTTCTATCGGTCCAAGAAGGTATACAGGCTCGGTTTCCCAGGATACACCGATGGCTCCCAGGTGAGTAACGCTCAGGGTCGTGCTTGGGATGGTCCAAGAAAACAGCGGGGTTGGGTGCTCTGCACAGCGTTCTGGACCCCTGCAATAGGAAACTTGCAATGCTGCCTCGGGTCCCCTTTACCTCATCAACCATAAGTCCGAGTTGCACATGAACGGGGGTAGGAGGACAATGCATCCCGCCCAGGCTGAGGGAAAGTGCCCCGCTTTACCGCTGTGATTCACTCGAGCTGCTGGTGAGCCTGGAGATTTCAATAACTTGAAAAGAGAGATTAGCCGAAGCAAGAGCCAGAGTCTCCAGGCCACTTTTGATGAGGGGGCTTCTGTAACGCGCTTCTGGAACACGCGTGACAAAATGTAACAGGAAACTCCTCTCGAAGAAAGAAGCAAAAGCTACATCGGGGATTTAAAAAAACAGCACCATTTATTTCCTGTAAGTGGCGAATGCATTTCGGCCGGTATGGCCTTCATCAGCGCCTGCTGTGGGTTTGAAGGAACCACTGACGTTCAGCAGTTTAAAATGAATCCAGCCGCACAATGATAGATGCGTGCGTCCTCTCCGCCCCTCAGCAGTAATTTTCACAGGTGAAAGTTCTATCGGTCCAAGAAGGTATACAGACTTGGTTTCCCAGGATACACCGATGGCTCCCAGGTGAGTAATGCTCAGGGTCGTGCTTGGGATGGTTCAAGAAAACAGCAGAGGGTTGGGTGCTCTGCACAGCGTTCTGGACCCCTGAAATAGGAAACTTGCGATGCTGCCTCGGGTCCCCTTTACCTCATCAACCATAAGTCCGAGTTGCAAATAAACGGGGGTAGGAGGACAATGCATCCTGCCCAGGTTGAGGGAAATTGCCCCGCTGTACCGCTGTGATTCACTCGAGCTGCCAGTGAGCTTGGAGATTTCAATAACTTGAAAAGAGAGATTAGCCGAAGCAAGAGCCAGAGTCTCCAGGCCACTTTTGATGAAGGGGCTTCTGTAACGCGCTTCTGGAACACGTGTGACAAAATGTAACAGGAAACTCCTCTCGAAGAAAGAAGCAGAAGCCACATCGGGGATTTAAAAAAACAGCGCCTTTTATTTCCTGTAAGTGGCGAATGCATTTCGGCCGGTATGGCCTTCATCAGTGCCTGCGGTGGGTTTGAAGGAACCACTGACGTTCTGCAGTTTAAAATGAACCCAGCCGCACTATGATAGGTGCCTGTGTCCGCTCCGCCCCTCAGCAGTAATTTTCACAGGTGAAAGTTCTACCGGTCCAAGAAGGTATACGGACTCGGTTTCCCAGGATACACTGATGGCTCCCAGGTGAGTAATGCTCAGGGTCGTGCTTGGGATGGTACAAGAAAACAGCAGAGGGTTGGGTGCTCTGCACAGCATTCTGGACCCCTGCAATAGGAAACTTGCAATGCTGCCTCGGGTCCCCTTTACCTCATCAACCAAAAGTCTGAGGTGCAAATGACCGGGGGTAGGAGGACAATGCATCCCGCCCAGCCTGAGGCAAAATGCCCCGCTGTACCGCTGTGATTCACTCGAGCTGCCGGTAAGCCTGGAGATTTTAATAACTTGAAAAGAGAGATTAGCCGAAGCAAGAGCCAGAATCTCCAGGCCACTTGTGATGAGGGGACTTCTGTAACATGCTTCTGGAACACGTGTGACAAAATGTAAAAGGAAACTCCTCTCGAAGAAAGAAGCAGAAGCCACATCGGGATTTTCAAAAAACAGCACTGTTTATTTCCTGTAAGTGGCGAATGCATTTCGGCCGGTATGGCCTTCATCAGCGCCTGCGGTGGGTTTGAAGGAACCACTGATGTTCTGCAGTTTCAAATGCACCCAGCCGCACTATGATAGGTGCATGTGTCCGTTCCGCCCCTCAGCAGTCATTTTCACAGGTGAAAGTTCTATCGGTCCAAGAAGGTATGCGGACTCGGTTTCCCAGGATACACCGATGGCTCCCAGGTGAGTAATGCTCAGGGTCGTGCTTGGAATGGTCCAAGAAAACAGCCGGGGGTTGGGTGCTCTGCACAGCGTTCTGGACCCCTGCAATAGGAAACTTGCAATGCTGCCTCGGGCACCCTTTACCTCACCAACCATAAGTCAGAGTTGCAAATGAACGGGGTAGGAGGACAATGCATCCCGCCCAGGCTGTGGCAGAGTGCCCCGCTGTAACGCTGTGATTCACTCGAGCTGCCGGTGAGCCTGGAGATTTCAATAACTTGAAAAGAGAGATTAGCCGAAGCAAGATCCAGAGTCTCTAGGCCACTTGTGATGAGGGGGCATCTGTAACGCGCTTCTGGAACACGCGTGACAAAATGTAACAGGAAACTCCTCTCGAAGAAAGAAGCAGAAGCCACATCGGGGATTTAAAAAAACAGCACCATTTATTTCCTGTAAGTGGCGAATGCATTTCGGCCGGTATGGCCTTCATCAGCGCCTGCTGTGGGTTTGAAGGAACCACTGACGTTCTGCAGTTTAAAATGAACCCAGCCGCACTATGATAGGTGCCTGTATCCGCTCCGCCCTCAGCAGTAATTTTCACAGGTGAAAGTTCTACCGGTCCAAGAAGGTATACGGACTCGGTTTCCCAGGATACACCGATGGCTCCCAGGTGAGTAATGCTCAGGGTCGTGCTTGGGATGGTACAAGAAAACAGCAGAGGGTTGGGTGCTCTGCACAGCGTTCTGGACCCCTGCAATAGGAAACTTGCAATGCTGCCTCGGGTCCCCTTTACCTCATCAACCATAAGTCCGAATTGCAAATGAACGGGGGTAGGAGGACAATGCATCCCGCCCAGGCTGAGGGAAAGTGCCCCGCGGTACCGCTGTGATTCACTCGAGCTGCCGGTGAGCCTGGAGATTTCAATAACTTGAAAAGAGAGATTAGCCGAAGCAAGAGCCAGATTCTCCAGGCCACTTGTGATGAGGGGGCTTCTGAAACGCGCTTCTGGAACACGTGTGACAAAATGTAACAGGAAACTCCTCTCGAAGAAAGAAGCAGAAGCCACATCGGGGATTTAAAAAAACAGCACCATTTATTTCCTGTAAGTGGAGAATGCATTTCGGCCGGTATGGCCTTCATCAGCGCCTACGGTGGGTTTGAAGGAACCACTGAGGTTCTGCAGTTTAAAATGAATCCAGCCGCACTATGATAGGTGCGTGTGTCCGCTCCGCCCCTCAGCAGTAATTTTCACAGGTGAAAGTTCTATCGGTCCAAGAAGGCATACGGACTCGGTTTCCCAGGATACACCGATGGCTCCCAGGTGAGTAATGCTCAGGGTCGTGCTTGGGAAGGTTCAAGAAAACAGCAGAGGGTTGGGTGCTCTGCACAGCATTCTGGACCCCTGCAATAGGAAACTTGCAATGCTGCCTCTGGTCCCCTTTACCTCATCAACCATAAGTCCGAGTTGCAAATGAACGGGGGTAGGAGGACAATGCATCCCGCCATGGCTGAGGCAAAGTGCCCCTCTGTACCACTGTGATTCACTCGAGCTGCCGGTGAGCCTGGAGATTTCAATAACTTGAAAAGAGAGATTAGCCGAAGCAAGAGCCAGAGTCTCCAGGCCACTTTTGATGAAGGGGCTTCTGTAACGCGCTTCTGGAACACGTGTGACAAAATGTAACAGGAAACTCCTCTCGAAGAAAGAAGCAGAAGCCACATCGGGGTTTTCAAAAAACAGCACCATTTATTTCCTGTAAGTAGCGAATGCATTTCGGCCGGTATGGCATTCATCAGCGCCTGCTGTGGGTTTGAAGGAACCACTGACGTTCTGCAGTTTAAAATGAATCCAGCCGCACAATGATAGATGCGTGTGTCCGCTCCGCCCCTCAGCAGTAATTTTCACAGGTGAAAGTTCTATCGGTCCAAGAAGGTATACGGACTCGGTTTCCCAGGATACACCGATGGCTCCCAGGTGAGTAATGCTAAGGGTCGTGCTTGGGATGGTTCAAGAAAACAGCAGAGGGTTGGGTGCTCTGCACAGCGTTCTGGACCCCTGCAATAGGAAACTTGCAATGCTGCCACGGTCCCCTTTACCTCATCAACCATAAGTCTGAGTTGCAAATAAACGGGGGTAGGAGGACAATGCATCCTGCCCAGGCTGAGGGAAAGTGCCCCGCTGTACCGCTGTGATTCACTCGAGCTGCCGGTGAGCTTGGAGATTTCAAAAACTTGAAAAGAGAGATTAGCCGAAGCAAGAGCCAGAGTCTCCAGGCCACTTTTGATGAAGGGGCTTCTGTAACGCGCTTCTGGAACACGTGTGACAAAATGTAACAGGAAACTCCTCTCGAAGAAAGAAGCAGAAGCCACATCGGGGATTTAAAAAAACAGCGCCTTTTATTTCCTGTAAGTGGCGAATGCATTTCGGCCGGTATGGCCTTCATCAGTGCCTGCGGTGGGTTTGAAGGAACCACTGACGTTCTGCAGTTTAAAATGAACCCAGCCGCACTATGATAGGTGCGTGTGTCCGCTCCGCCCCTCAGCAGTAATTTTCACAGGTGAAAGTAATTTTCACAGGTGAAAGTTCTATCGGTCCAAGTGTGGTAAATATATTTTACCGTATACGAGTTTGCTATATAATTTCAGACAGGTAAAAGAATAGCTCAATCAAATGAGAGGCAGAGTCCGTGGTGTCTGAGTCATGAGGGCTTTAATCATAAATGGCTCGAGCCATGGAAATCAATTCCATCAATACAAGGGTTCGGGGGTATGCAATGATGGCAGAAAGATGTCCACGATTTATTAACAGTACATGACATATATAGTAAAATGACACAATAGCAATGGATACAGTAGGCGTGACAAGTGAAACGTATATGATAAGAACACATGTGCGTAGCAAAAAGGCGTGAACAAGGGTGTGCACAGAGGCGTGTACTGGAAACGTCACAGAAAAGTGTCATAAGTGGGTGGGTGCATAGAGAATTCTGCAGAGTCAGCTGAAACCTGTGGCCTGAATGCGCGCGCAGCTGTATGACGTGTGATTGACGTGCATCTGGAGAAAGCTAAGGGTCTGACTTTTAGCACTAGTAGAGGAGACAGAAGTCTGGCATGTCAGATCGACCTGTTCCTATAACATATCTGATATCTTGTATTTGGAGGATGTTTAATCTGAAGTAAAAGGTCTCTCGGGCAGAGGCTATTCTATACTACATGCATATGTGTCTAAGTGCAATGCGCGGGGCCATGGGCCTACCATGGTAACGGGAGCAATGAATTTCATAAGGGAGACAGGAAGGCTTGGCCCTTTGCTCTGCAGCCGGGGATATGTTTACCTATTTCACTAGACAGGAATGTGTTTTCGAGGTGGCTGAGCTGGCTGCGCTGATAACTTGAAGGCAAAATATTGTTTTTGGCAGGCAGGCCAGGCCGAGCCGGGCACCACTTCGCTTGGCAGGAAGTAAGGCAGAGGTCAGGGATGCATCTCCATGCTGCAGCTTTCAGAGGCAGAGGCAGAGACAGAAGTGGCTCGAAGGCAGAAATCAGGGCCTGTCTCGGCAGAGCCAGGGAAAACGTGAAAGTGCACCATGTAAAGACGGTGGCACGGCATACTTAGGAACTGAATTATCGATCCATTCATGGTGGATCTGATAGAGGACATGTTAACGGTGGACGCAAATGTATTTGCGTCATCAGATTCGGTTGTGGAGGGAAGTTACATGCACTTTAAACTCGTACATGGAGTCGATGGGGTACACGTTAGGGGACATACCTGACCATAGAAATTTCAATTACCTCACAAGAAGGTATACGGACTCGGTTTCCCAGGATACACCGATGGCTCCCAGGTGAGTAATGCTCAGGGTCGTGCTTCGGATGGTTCAAGAAAACAGCAGAGGGTTGGGTGCTCTGCACAGCATTCTGGACCCCTGCAATAGGAAACTTGCAATGCTGCCTCGGCTCCCCTTTACCTCATCAACCATAACTCTGAGGTGCAAATGACCGGGGGTAGGAGGACAATGCATCCCGCCCAGGCTGAGGCAAAGTGCCCCGCTGTACCGCTGTGATTCACTCGAGCTGCCGGTAAGCCTGGAGATTTTAATAACTTGAAAAGAGAGATTAGCCGAAGCAAGAGCCAGAATCTCCAGGCCACTTGTGATGAGGGGACTTTTGTAACGTGCTTCTGGAACACGTGTGACAAAATGTAACAGGAAACTCCTCTCGAAGAAAGAAGCAGAAGCCACATCGGGGTTTTCAAAAAACAGCACCGTTTATTTCCTGTAAGTGGCGAATGCATTTCGGCCAGTATGGCCTTCATCAGCGCCTGCGGTGGGTTTGAAGGAACCACTGATGTTCTGCAGTTTCAAATGCACCCAGCCGCACTATAATAGGTGCTTGTGGTCTCGCTGGCCACGGAGAACAACAAACACTCCCCAGCAGACCCGCTAAAATGCCTAGAGGACGTCAAGGGATGGATGACCAACTCCTCCCTTAAACTAAACGGAGAAAAGACGGAGCTCATGCTCCTAGGCCCAACCGCCCCTGTGCCTTTCACTTCCTTGTGGCCCAGTGCTCTGGGCCTCCCCCCACTCCCAAGGAAAGTGTGAAAAGCCTGGGAGTATGGCTAGACAACAAACTTTCCTTCTCCACCCAGGCCAAAAAACTGTCCGCCACTTGTTTTGGCCTACTTAGAATCCTGAGGAAAGTCCTCCCGCTACTTCCCCTAGAGGCCAAGAAGGTGGCGGTACAAGGTCTTATCCAATCCCGCCTGGACTCAAACAATGCCCTATACTTGGGAGCTCCGGAGATGACCCTCAGGAAATTGCAAATTGTTCAAAATTGCGCAGCACGCACCCTGCTGTAAATTCCGCGCACCCAGTCGGCCAGACCTGCTCTAAAAAGTCTCCACTGGCTGCCAGTAAGGCAGAGAGTGGCCTTCAAGGCGCTATGCTTGGCTCACCGCGCCTTCTGGAAAACGGGCCCTGCCATAAACACCGACCTTGTCACCCCCTACCACCCTAAGAGGAACCTTCGGTCGACGGAGGCATTCCTCGCCGTTGTTCCCAGAGTGAAGCGAGCCAGGTCTGGAGGCAGGCTGTTCTCTTTGAACAACGCCAGGCTCTGGAATGCTCGCCCCATCTCACTCCGGTCTAACCCAGACCTCCTTGCATTCCGGAAAAATCTAAAGACACTGCTGTTTGCTCAATCTTATGTACCTTAGCTCCTACTCCCTTCACTTTCCTCTCAACCCAGCGCTTGGACGCCTGCGGGCAGCAACCGCGCTCAATAAATATTCTTACAATTACAATTACAATTACATATGTGTCCGTTCCGCCCCTCAGCAGTCATTTTCACAGGTGAAAGTTCTATCGGTCCAAGAAGGTATGCGGACTCGGTTTTCCAGGATACACCGATGGCTCCCAGGTGAGTAATGCTCAGGGTGGTGCTTGGGATGGTCCAAGAAAACAGCCGGGGGTTGGGTGCTCTGCACAGCGTTCTGGACCCCTGCAATAGGAAACTTGCAATGCTGCCTCGGGTACCCTTTACCTCGCCAACCATAAGTCAGAGTTGCAAATGAACGGGGGTATGAGGACAATGCATCCCGCGCAGGCTGTGGCAGAGTGCCCCGCTGTACCGCTGTGATTCACTCGAGCTGCCGGTGAGCCTGGAGATTTCAATAACTTGAAAAGAGAGATTAGCCGAAGCAAGATCCAGAGTCTCCAGGCCACTTGTGATGAGGGGGCATCTGTAACGCGCTTCTGGAACACGCGTGACAAAATGTAACAGGAAACTCCTCTCGAAGAAAGAAGCAGAAGCCACATCGGGGATTTAAAAAAACAGCACCATTTATTTCCTGTAAGTGGCGAATGCATTTCGGCCGGTATGGCCTTCATCAGCGCCTGTGGTGGGTTTGAAGGAACCACTGATGTTCTGCAGTTTAAAATGAACCCAGCCGCACTATTATAGGTGTGTGTGTCCGCTCTGCCCCTCAGCAGTAATTTTCACAGGTGAAAGTTCTATCGGTCCAAGAAGGTATACGGACTCGGTTTCCCAGGATACACCGATGGTTCCCAGGTGAGTAATGCTCAGGGTCGTGCTTGGGATGGTTCAAGGAAACAGCAGAGGGTTGGGTGCTCTGCACAGCGTTCTGGACCCCTGCAATAGGAAACTTGCAATGCTACCTCGGGTCCCCTTTACCTCATCAACCATAAGTTCGAGTTGCAAATGAACGGGGGTAGGAGGACAATGCATCCCGCCCAGGCTGAGGCAAAGTGCCCCGCTGTACCGCTGTGATTCACTCGAGCTGCCGGTGAGCCTGGAGATTTTAATAACTTGAAAAGAGAGATTAGCCGAAGCAAGAGCCAGAATCTCCAGGCCACTTTTGATGAGGGGGCTTCTGTAACGTGCTTCTGGAACACGTGTGACAAAATGTAACAGGAAACTCCTCTCGAAGAAAGAAGCAGAAGCCACATTGGGGTTTTCAAAAAACAGCACCGTTTGTTTCCTGTAAGTGGCGAATTCATTTCGGCCGGTATGGCCTTCATCAGCGCCTGCGATGGGTTTGAAGGAATTACTGATGTTCTGCAGTTTAAAATCCACCCAGCCGCACTATGATAGGTGCATGTGTCCGCTCCGCCCCTTAGCAGTAATTTTCACAGGTGAAATTCTATCGGTCCAAGAAGGTATACGGACTCGGTTTCCCAGGATACACCGATGGCTCCCAGGTGAGTAATGCTCAGGGTCGTGCTTGGGATGGTCCAAGAAAACAGCGGGGGTTGGGTGCTCTTTACAGCGTTCTGGACCCCTGCAATAGGAAACTTGCAATGCTGCCTCGGGTCCCCTTTACCTCATCAACCATAAGTCCGAGTTGCAAATGAACGGGGATAGGAGGACAATGCATCCCGCCCAGGCTGAGGCAGAGTGCCCCGCTGTACCGCTGTGATTCACTCGAGCTGCCGGTGAGCCTGGAGATTTCAATAACTTGAAAAGAGAGATTAGCCGAAGCAAGAGCCAGGGTCTCCAGGCCACTTGTGATGAGGGGGCTTCTGTAACGCACTTCTGGAACACGCGTGACAAAATGTAACAGGAAACTTCTCTCGAAGAAAGAAGCAGAAGCCACATCGGGGATTTAAAAAAACAGCACCATTTATTTCCTGTAAGTGGCGAATGCATTTCGGCAGGTATGGCCTTCATCAGCACCTGAAGTGGGCACCCAGTCGCACTATGATAGGAAGGTATACAGACTTGGTTTCCCAGGATACACCGATGGCTCCCAGGTGAGTAATGCTCAGGGTTGTGCTTGGGATGGTCCAAGAAAACAGCGGGGGTTGGGTGCTCTGCACAGCGTTCTGGACCCCTGCAATATGTATATATATGAATATTTTACCTACAGGCAGTTGCCAGTAGGTAGTTACATTTTAGACCTATTTTCCATAGGAAATCAGCAACATTCTATTTGCAATAACTTTGGCGCCGGACGACGAATCTTCGTAAAATTTTCAAAACTCATGGCCAGATTCTGAAAGTCTCACGGTGATTCGTCAAGCGGGGACCGAGAAAAAAGGGGTCCCAAAACGTGTTTTCCCCATGCAATTTTCTATAAGTACCTTTAGCCGCAGCTACAGCTCAAACTGCTGAACAGAATTACACCAAATTTGGCAAAGAGGTAGTCCTTCGTTCAGACTCGTGCCTTTTTGTTAAATGGTGTAAATCAAAAGGAAAAACACTTATGTATCTATGGCAGCAGTGGATCCACGCACCCTGTAAGCACCCTGCGCGCACCCTCCCGATCACAAGCAGCATGCTAATTGGCTGTCAACTGGCTGTAAACACTCCAAACCAGGAAGTGCTGACAGCCATTTTGTGCCTCGGTAGAACTGAGGCACAAGAAATTAGTGCAGCCAGTGTTCAAAATGTAAAAAGGAGGTACGGTAGAAACTCCCTGACCCCCTAGGCCTGCTTAGGGGATCCCACAAGGTCCCAGCGGGCAAAATGTTCTTTTTTCTTTTTTTATAAACGGTAAAATCTGCACTGGGTGTGCGGATCCTGCCGTGAAAAAAAAAGATTCAGAAAAGGGGGTGGTGATGAACAGAGTGTCTGAATTAAGCAGACCACTCTTACCCAGTCCAAAGATCAGGGCTTGATCCATCACCGTTTTTTAGCTCACTGCACCATCCCAGCTCAGAACCTGGCTACATGCAAATTAGTCTGTTCCTGTCCCAGTGCATGATGGGAACAGGGCAAACCAAACTACCAAGCCAATTCTTATACTTGGAAGGAAACAAGCTACCGGGGACCGGTTTCTGGCATTTCAGCCGTCGTCGGCCCGGCTTGCTTGAATCCTGATGGTGCAATGAGCAAGGGACTCACATCTGAGTATACCCTTCCACGCTTATGGTGGACAAAATGATTCAGAAAAGGGGGTGGTGATGAACAGAGTGTCTGAATTAAGCAGACCACTCTTACCCAATCCAAAGATCAGGGCTTGATCCATCACCGTTTTTTAGCTCACTGCACCATCCCAGCTCAGATGGGAACAAGGCAACCCAAACTACCAAGCCAATTCTTATACTGGGAAGGAAACAAGCTACCGGGGACCGGTTTCTGGCATTTCAGCGGTCGTATGATCACATCATTTCACATGGCAATATCGCTTATTTGCACGTCTGGCTGATGCATACCACCCCTCTCGCAGCACCGCGCTGAAGAGGTGTCTGTAGGGCAGCGCTGCCTGCTGGCTCATGCCTACAGTATGGTCCAGCAGATCCTTAAAATGAGACAGAGATGAGACTGAATGAGGTCAGAGATCACATCATTACGCACAGTAATATTGTTTGTTCGCGCCTGCGCAGTGAGGCTGATGCACCCCACCTCTCTCGCTGCACCACGCTCAATTGAGGGCCCTGTGCACCTAGGACTGTCTGCTTACCTGCTGTCCTTGTTGTGTGAGCAAACACTACAGGCAGCAGTGCTCACAATTCAAGTGGAGTGTTGATTGTAGGACAGTTGACACTTTATGGATCCCTTTTGATGACAACGCAGAGTAGGTCTCACATCTTAGAGCCAGTGTTATCGCCGTTCTTGATAATATGGCCCTCTAAGTTAAGCATGAGACACAGAGAGAGAGAAAGTATGAGAGAAATAAAGGAAGGGATGGAGAAAATCTTTGCAACTCACCTTTCTGTAACTGGTGTGTGTCCAACCACGTACCGGGTCATAGTGCACCCTTAAGTTTAGTGATCTTAAAGATTGTATAGAATTAATAATTGCATACAGTACATACAACTGCACATGCATAATTCTCTGTTTCGCCTCTGCGAACTCAGGCTGCTGCACCCCATCAACTCCCACTGCAATTAGGTGTCTGTGCGCTCTTTTGCTCCCAGGGTGCTGTACCCCATCCATTCCCACTGCCCAGCGGTGACTTCCCATTCCTGTGCACCCAGACTGCTGCACCCCATCCACACTCACTGCTCAGAGATGACTGCCCATTCCTGCACACCCAGACTACTGTACCCCATTGAGTCCCACTGCCTAGAGGTGTTTGTCTGCTCCAGTGCACTCAGGCTGCTGCACACTATTCACTCCCACCGCCCAGAGGTGACTTATCGCTGCGGCGGAAAGAAGCTTCTCTGCTCACCTTGCGCAACTGGCGTGTGTGAAAGAGGGTCCCGCCACATGTCAAAGCAACCTTCTCAGGCATTGTCAGGATGGCCACATCATTGCAGGTTCTCCAGGCATTGAGCTCTGGTGGTGTTGGGGGAGAAGCCAATTTGTGAAACACAGCCTGTTAAATAAAAAGCAAGATAAGATTGTGTGTCATGTGTTCCTTTAAAGGAGAGAGGAAGAGAGAGAGAGAAAGAGTGAGAGAGTGACACTGAAGAGAATTTTCGCGGCTCATATTTCTGTCAACGGTGTGTCTCCCACAACGCACAAGGAGATAGTGCATCCTGAAGCTCCACATCTGAAAGATAGTAGAGAATTACTAACTGTAGGAAACTCCAGTATGCAGGAATGAAAAGACAGAGACTTTAATTCTCTTGATGTGGATTGATCCTCAGAATACGTCTTGTATACAGCAAGTATAAAGCAAGAATGACTGAACCCCCATTCATTTCTACTTCCCAACCCTCTCACATTTAAAACACAACATTCCCAAAGCGATGTGAGGCAGCCACAAGCTGTGAGAGGATTGTTAAAGTTTGATATATTGGCATTGCTAAATAATGCAACACCAATAGCTCAAACGTTAATAATGCTAGACCTATTGCATTGCAAATGCTTGTTCTACGAAAGAGTTAAACTTAAAGTGATATTGCAGAAACCATTATGTATGACACAGATTCTTTAACACGAAGGAAGATATTACAACTGGTAATTGCCACTTCTGGACTATAATAACACTGCCCTATCACACACCCCTACCCACAATTAAAAACACAACCACCTGCACGGTCCCAACTATTTTAATGGGCTTCGATCTACCAACAACTACTAAAATATTCTATTGTTTGTAACTAGTTTCGGGCCTTCAATCTGAGTGAAATGCTTGTTAAATGTTGTATTCTCATGTTCATTCATACCTGCCCTGCCAAGTCAGAACTAGAATGCTTTCCATCCTCATCCCTCCCCACGCCCTCCCAAAGCGATCGGTGCCTTATGACTCAGACGCACTACCTGTGATGTTAGGCGCATAAACTGACATGTGACCAGCGGTAGGCAGCACTGCTACTTACCAACCCTGGTGCAAGTATCCTGGGCACTTCGCTCTGAAACAATGTATGCATGCTCTACCTGAGTCCCAGTACGAACCAATCCACTCAAACCTGATTCCCCAAGTGAGTCAAAATTTTAATCTATAAATGATTTATGTGCACGCAGAGGAACAGGCACCCTGGGATATCTATACAGTGCTAGATGCACTCAAGGGTACCTCCTTGCTGTGCTCGTCACTCGCATCCTTCATGCCTTGCAAGCACCCATTAACACCTGTTCTAGTATAAACATGTAGAAGAGTAACCTGCCTGCCTCGGAACTGCAATATTCTCTCTTGTTGGGGGCTAGCCTTGGAAACCCGTATCCTACACTGAAGAGTAGATCCCTCTTGGACTATCAGGAAGGCTTGGGTGTGAGAGGCGGTGCGGGTGCCACTCTGACCAACTTCATCAGGTCCAACAGTACGGAAATGCTTGCACTGTCCATAAGGCCAACTCACGCCTTACCTGAGAGCTGGGCATCACTCACCTGTGTCCCCGATGATAATATACTTGAAAAGGTACGCGTAAGCCATAGTACCACTGCCCACTGGCTGCTGTTGCTGGGGCTGCGGAACGCTTTCCTTGTGTTTGCCTCAGGACTGGGGGGTTGTGATCCTTACTCCAATCTCTACGTGCAGATACGCTAAGGGTCAGGCCAGTCCAGAGCAGTGGGGGAACCAATGGTGCACGCCCACCACAGAGGAGCAGGGGGAGGGAGCACAGCAGCGACAGCGAGGCAAACGTGTGCTGCTGGGCGTGCTAGCCACCATCGGGAATGGGCATTACAAAGGCAGGACAAAGCTCTCACTGCGCGAGTAGTGCTGCGCACTGCAACGTAGGAGCAAGCCCTAACAAAACAGAGAAAGGAAAGGTTGTCAAAAGAAGATAGTAACTTTAATGTTACAAAGTATAAAAAAATAAATACTCAACTACTTTGCTACAGATGTGGGAGCGACGGACATTTGGCCGACTCTAAAAACTGTCCAGCTATTGGAAAAAAAATCAAAATGCTATAAGGCATGGTATATACGACTGCGTATGCCTAAAATCGCTGCATAGCCTTTCTGCATCCAGTCTGCTGCACCCCATCCACTTCACCACCAAGAGATATCTACCCGCCGCTACGCACCCAGGCCTCACTGTTCACCTTTTCATGGACATGGCGCCCTCCACATCATGCAGCCCTTCCCTGCAACCAAGAAGTCTCACATTTGGTGCTGAGTCTTGATATCATTTCCCCATGCAAATTTCAATCGGAATCATTCATCGTGGCATTACACCGAATTTGGCAAAGAGGTAGTCCTTGGTTCAGACTCATGCCTTTTGCTTAAATGGTGTAAATCTGTTCAGTAGTTCCTGAGAAAATTACAATTAAAGTACATACATATTTAGGTCTCAGTGGATCCACGCATCTTGCGCGCACTCTAAGCGCACCATCCCCATCACGCACTGAATGCTAATTGGCTGTCAAGCGGTTGTCAACGTTAGAAACCAGGAAGTGTTGGCAGCCATTTTGTGCCTCGTTAGAAGCAAGGATCTAGAAATTAGTGGAACAAGTGTTCAAAACGTATAAAGGGAGCAGCTAAGAAATATTTCGAATCTCTAGACCTGCTTAGGGGGGGTCGCCAAAAAAATATTAGTTTAAAAAAAAGGGGAAATGTGCACTGGGTCCGTGGATCTTCCGTAAAAAAATAAAAACAAAGCGCGGGCTATTGTGCTTGTTTAAAAATTAGCTACCTGGGAGGGACAAATCCTGGGGTCTAAAATATTACATTTGATGGGGTTCATAGGGGCCCTGAAGCCCAGGGACTCCCATTCCTTGGTGCTACAAAATAAATGGGTGATGGAGCTCTAAGGTCCATCTAAGCCCCGGGGATTACCACCCTCCGCGGCTTTTTATATTTTGGGGGTTGGGCTGCGTGGTCTCCATTCTGGAGCAGTCGAAAGCCTTTGGGAACACCACCCCCCAGGAGCAGCTCCTGCTGTGTCTTGGGGTGTCTACCCCAGGGACACTGCTGTTTATTATGGCAGGGCGGGAGTCGATATTTCCGCTCTGTCATAGCAAACTTGAGGGCATATACACAAGTGCCATTTTGCCGCAATAATTTTTATAAAGCCAAAAATGCGGTAAAAATTATATCGCCCTATTCACTAGGTGACGCTAAGATCCATTAACGCATGTTAGCAGCTGGTTTGCTAACGGCTCGCCTCGTATCTCCGATGAGTAGCAATGTAGGCATTCCCAGTGGCAAGGTAGGGGTTCCTATGATAATATAACATGAAAGAGGGAGGTATGACAACAGCGTTGTATTTACAAGGTGGCCCTGGATTTGAGGATCGATAGCAAAACCTTTGGTAAGTGCGGTTTATGTCGAATCGTATCCTCTGTACTGTAGTTAACGTTAGCATATATATATGCAAGGTGGATTGATATGTTAAGTCCAAAGTCTTATATTAACAAGCTTTTCACTTGCGAACATGAATTTTACCGTAAAAAAAATAAAAATAAAAATCACCTACTACTAATTTTTATTCTTCCTCGGATCCCATCCCATGGGCTTATTTTCAATGTTGGGGACTCTGGGTGAAGCCCAATGTCCCTACAATGCCAGTCAGCTCCCTGCGTCCTTTGGAAGCCACCATTACTTTTCCACATGGGGACTTGCTAATATACAGCTCACCGTGGGGAATAGCATTCTGCTTTGCATTTTAGTAGTTTTCGTTTTCTCTCTTTCAAAATGCAAACTAAGTTTGCTATGGCAGGGCGGGAGCCTCGGCTCTAACCCTGCCATAGCAAACCCTTTAGCATTTTAAAAGAGAGAGTAGGTTTTCATGTTCTCTCTTTCAAAATGCAAACCAAGTTTACTATGGCAGAGCAGGAGCAAACAGCAGTGTTGAAAAAAAATTCCGGTTGGACAACAAAGGATTTTGAAGTCCATTATCACTCTTTTGGCTGCAGTTTGCTGCCGTTAATGCGAAGATAATTTTGATGACGTCCTTGTGAATATGCCCCTAAGTTTTGTAATGTCAACAATCCCATCTCCCATATAAATAGGCACAAAGTATTTCGTGAACTGTACACTGTGAATCGTGAAGCAACTCTGTCTAATTGTGATCAATAAAGAATTGCCCATTGTTGAGTACAGAGTAGGCAAATTGTACATTGGGTTTTGTAACGTCAGTGGCTATTCCTCGAGCCTGCTTTTGAGGTTAATTCGAAGAGTTGTGTACTTTTTCTGTTCGTAATGTACATAGGGGCAGATTTACGAGTCCCTTGTGCCACTATTGTGTCACTTTTAACTTGGGAAAAGTTTCACGAAAGTGGCGTAAGGTGCTTGTAAATCTGCCCCACAGTGTTCTGTCATCTCAGTTCACTTTCCCCTCTGTCCTATAGAGGATACTGGGTAAATATAACGGATTCTGTACAGCCAGTACCTTTCAACCCTACCACCAAACTGCTTACTGCCTGTTACCATAGTAACAGTTCATGGAACACATAAGTGAGCACACAGGTCATAAGTTCACCACACAATATTGCTAATCTGAACAGTAACTGTGCGGGACTTTTTAAAATGTTCCATAGGAACCGTTAATCACAGCTACAGACTCTGGTAAAGAGCTGGTAAAGAGACAGCCTCAGTATGATACTTCTAGTTATAAAACATCATTTCTACTTGTTATTGTTAAATCTTCTCTAAGCATATAATTATCACACTAAATAATAGTGAAATGATGTCAGAAAAAGATGTATACACTATTTTTTAATAATTAACTTTAGAACAATATAATACATAGAAACGTAACTTTAACATAACAGTATAATAAACAAAATGTGAGATGGACTCCAATGGTAGGAGGGTAGGTACCCTGCAAAACAAAAATGAAAAAAAGTCTTTAAAATTAGATCGATGTGACTGAATGAGGTTAAAGATCACAAATTAACATAACACTTGGCAATATTACGTATTCATACGTGTGCAGTGTGCCTGATACATCCCAACCCTCTCATAGGCCCGCTTTGAAGAGGTGTCTGTAGGGAAGTGCCTGCTTGGTCAGAACTACAGTATGTTCCAGAAGGCCTTGAAAATGATTCAGAGATGAGACAGAATTAGGTGAGAGATCACGTAATTAGGCAGGACAATATTGTTTATTTTCAACGTGTTAAATTGGGGGCATTGTGTATCTAGGCCGCTCTGCTTACCTTTTGTGAACACTGTGTTCAACAGAGCTTACAACTTGAGTTCTCCTTTGGATATACACTTCAGACTGTATTAAATTCAGCAGCGTCCATAACTTGAAAAGAGAAGGAGAAACAATATGAGAGAGAGCGAGGGAGAGAAAGAGAGGAAAAATGACTTTGAAAGTGTGAGAGAGAGAGAAAGTAATAGATTGAGCAGGAGAGGTAGTGTTGAAACTGGAGAAAATCTACGTAACTCACCTTTTTGCCTCCCGTGTGTGTGCAAGCACATGCCACTTCATAGTGTACCTTCACGTTTAGTGAGCTGAAAGATAGTATAGAGTTAGTAAGAGCAGAGTACATACAACTGCACAAGTATATTTCTGCGTTATGCCTTTGGACTCTCAGGATACTGTATTACATCAACTTCCACTTGAAGGAGGTTTCTGTGCACTCTGTTTCTCCCAGAGAACTATACCCCATGCACTCCCACTGCATAGCAGTGAGTTATCTTTACCCACACTTTTGCACCCCATTGACTCCCAGTGTCCGGTGGTGAGTGCCTTTTCTTGTGCATCCAGACTGTTCCAACCTATCCACTCCCACTGCATGGATGTAATTGTACATTTGTACGCAGTCAAGCTGCTGCACACTATTCCCTCTCTCTGACCACAGGTGACTTCTCATTGCTTCAGAAACAAGCTTCTTTGCTCACCTTGGCAAGATTCAAAGAGGGTCCACCACGTGTCGAAGCAGTTTTCATATGCATTGTTACGATGGCCACGCATCATCGCAGAATCCTCAAACGTTGAGCTTTGGAGATGTTGGGGGGAATACCAATTTGAGAAAGACAATCTGTTAGATAAAAAGTAAGATAAGATTGTGCGCCATTTTTTTTTCAATGGAGAGATGAAGTGAGAGAGTGACTAAAAAGAATATTCACAGCTCACCTTTCTATCACTGGTGTGTCTTCCACCACGTGCCAAGACATAGTGCACCCTGAAGCTCCACAACTAAAAGATAGTACAAGAAAGATGTTATGATTGGTAATTGTCACTATGTTAATGTGGAGTAGAATAACATCGCCCTTTCACACACCTTCCCAACTGCATTAAAATTTCAACTATTTGTACAATTCCAACTTGTTTAATGTGCTTCGATTTATGAAGAATTAGTAGAGTAGTAATGTTTTCCATCCGGTTGTGAAAACAAGTGGTGCGCAGTGATTCACGTGGTTGCAATATTCACGAGCGATGGACTTTTGACCGACTATATAAACTTTCCCACTATAGGAAAAAAAAATGCTATAAGATACGGTATACACGACTGCTTACGCCTAAATCGCTGCATGGTCTTTTTGTGTCCAGTCGGCTGCACCTCATCTACTCCCTCCGCTGTGCACCTGGAATCACTGCTCACCTTTTCGCGGGCAGGGTACGTTCTACATCATGCAGTCCTGCTCTGCCACCAAAAAGTCTCACATTTAGTGCTGAGTCTTGATATCACCATAAATAAGGACATACTCTTGCACCCATCATCATCGCTGACCCACTCAGTCCTTCGGTACCTCTAACTCAGTGACCAAAGAGGCCACACACGTAGTGGTGGGCCCTTGCTCGTTGGTTCGGGCCTACATTAGGCGAACGAACTACCAGGACAGTCATGACAGCGTTTGTGATGGGAGCTACCCTAAAATGTCGTAGAGCATGTGCGCTCAGTCTTTTTTATTGGTAGGGTCACAAGTATTGTGCTGGATGGGTGTGGTGTGGGAGTATATCAGCCATTTGGAAGTGTTTATGCCATTCGGAGAACGAGACCTGTAACTAGCAAATCACTAGAATGAAAATATGGGCTATTTAGCGTTGTGATTTCCTGTAAGCATAACCAGAGTAACCCTGACATATGCCAGTGCTGAGCGAGGTTGTGAACAATGACTTTGGAGATATGGGTGTGGCTCCGTTATGAGCTATTTGAGAAATCAAGTGATTCAGGTGTTTGTGTTGCAGTTATGCAGTCATCAGGATCTTAAATGCAAATGTGTCACTATGTCTGTTTCACACATAACAGGTGGTGGAAATTACGCATTTCTGTGAATACGAATGTTTATTGTACATTCAGTAGAGTGTTGTAGCTGCAGCAATACAGGGCTAAAAAATCTTTAAGTTGCAGTTTTTGGCACATGAAGGGCAGCTAACATATATACTTATGTGGTCATTCGGGTATACTGTCGAACTTGGTGCTGGAAATTATTGTTCGAGTGTCAGGGTCGGGTCCACATCCTGTTATTGAAGACAAATCACGTAATCTATTTGTGCCTAAAAACATACTGTAAATACGGGGCTCATGTAAACCGCTGAAATAGTTTTGGGTAGACTTTGCGCGATATAAATATGCTACAAAAAAAATTGCACACACTTATAAATGTACTATACACTTTGCTTGCAGTATTGTAATGATCAGTTTTAAATTGATACTTGTATAGCGCACTACTCACCCGCAAGGGTCTCAAGGCGCTTGTACGAATACCGCTGTGGAACCCATCCTGGCTTTCCCTGTGAGGCGTCCACTCCTGGGCACCCCCAAGGTGGAGGCCAGGCATACTTAGCGTTGTGGGGGCCGTTGTGGAGATTAAGCAAGCTATTGCCCAGAGTTGCAGAGTGGGACTCCATGATTAGAATAGGCACCGAGGCGAGAATTATCAGGTCCATGGAATTTTTGAGCCCAAGACCCGCCAAGGCGGGGAATTGAACCCTGGTCCCGGACTAGACCTCTGCATCAGGGTCTTCCGCTCTAATCATTGAGCCACACTTTTTTATGCATTCTTATTTGTAGAATGAACAAGAGAAAGTTATATAACCAAAGTTTTTGTTTCTGACAGAGGTAAGATGGTTGCAAACTCTGCTTACAGCAGAATATATTGTGGTAGGGCCCAGGGGCAGCATTTTAGAGACATAGGGCCTCATTTATGAGATTTTGCTGTACGGAAGTGCAGCAGGCACATTCCTTTCCTTTTTTCATTTGCTGGCACACAATTGGCTGCTCTGCGCCAACGTAGGCACCTTAGCACAATGGTGCAAGGGTGCCTTGAGTTTTTCGCCTTACTACACTACACTACACAAACTCAGGTTGAGGCCATTCGACCTTCGTAACGGTCTTGGTGAAGTATACCGGACCCAGAGCCAGCGCGAGCCTCAGCTGCGCACTTGGGTCACGCGCCAATCACCAGGAATACTGCAACGCTGACTCAGAGCTGCGCCACCAACTTGGACAGGTATTTTCTGACCAAGGCGCGCCAACTCTCATGCCAAGAGGATAGGTGAAAAACGGTACCCCCAACGCAAGGGGTTAGGGAAGGTTTGAGTTTCCTGACACACTGAGAGTGTACATAACCTGCGATGATGAGTGGTCTAGGCAGGCCACACTGGGAGCAATGTTTTTTGCCTAGTGATTTTGGTCTTAATAATGCCACGTGGAGATGAATTGTGGTGCAGTGAGTTAGTGGTACCTGAAGAACTCAGTGTGTGCGCACCCTATGCAAATGACACGCAGCTGGTGGTCTCACTGGCGCAGGAGACTACCCGGCCTGCGTCAGGTGGGCTTAGAGAATGCCTAGAGGAGGTGAAGACCTGGATGTCTTCATCATCCCTCAAGTTGAATGGGGATAAAACAGAGCTGATGCTCTTAGGCCCCCCAGATCTTGGCCTCCCCCCCTCCTTGTGGCCTCCTTGTCTGGGCCCCCCCCCAGCCCCCAAGAACAATATTAAGAGCCTCGGAGTGTGGCTAGACAGATCTCTGTCCTTCAACGCTCAAGCCACAAAACTATCAGCCACCTGTTTTGGCATCATGAGGATGCTAAATAAAATCTTCCCCCTCCTCCCCCTGGAAGCCAAACAGGTGGCCATACAAGGCCTCATACACTCACGCCTCGATTTCAACAATGTGCTCTATCTAGGCGCCCCAGATTACACTCTGCGCAGACTGCAGATAGTGCAGAACTGCGCAGCGCGCTTACTGCTCAAGATCCCTCGGAGACAATCAGTGAGGGCCGGTCTGGTCAGCCTTCACTGGCTACCGATTCAGCAGAGAGTCCTTTTTAAAGCTATGTGCATAGCCCACCAAGCATTCTGGGACACAGGCCCCAGCATTTCACGTGACCTAGTTACTCACTACATTCCCAACCGAAGCCTTCGCTCCAGCCAGACCTTATTAGCAGTGGCGCCAAGAATAAAAAGATCCAGGTCAGGCAGAAGGACGTTCGCCTACAATGCATCCAGAACCTGGAACACTCTGCCACTACATCTCAGAGCCAATCCCAACCTCACTGTGTTTCGTAAACAATTAAAGACTTTCCTGTTTAATTCCCCCCACTAATCCCTAGCTTCTTCCTCATCTGCTCTTCGGTAGGTTCTGGTTAACCTAGCGCTTGGACGCCTCCGGGCAGCAATCGTGCTCTACAAGTCTACAGGTTTACAGGTTTACAGGTTTACCCTGCGATGATTTGTTGTTCGAGCGGGTCGCACTCATACAATGTCTCTTGCCTACTGGAACGCCTCAGGTGCAATCGACATTCCTTCTGAATTGTGCGCCCATATAATGTAGATTAAAGGCAGTAGTCAACACATACATTGAGGAATGTTTTTTGTCACATCCTTTATCAAAATCTGAAGACATACAGTACAATTGTCTCTGCATTAAATAAAGGAAGGCTGAATTTCATGCTGTCAGTGGTTTAGATCCAAAGCTGAATTCAAGTTGCGAACCCTGCTGTCTGCAGTGTAGATCGAAGGCAGTAGTCAGCACAGACATCGAGGAATGCTTTTTGTCACATCCTTTCACAAAATCTGAAGACATATAGTACAATTGTCTCTGCAATAAATAAAGTAAGTCTTGATTCATGTTGTTCGTAGTGTAGATCCAAAGCTGAATTCAAGTTGTGAGCACTGCTGTCCAGAGTGTACATCGAAGGCTGTAGTTGACACAGACATTGAAGATTACTTTTTGTCACATCCTTTAACAAAATATGAAGACATATAGTACAATTGTCTCTGCATTAAATAAAGCTAGGCTGAATTCCCTGCTGTCTGTAGTGTAGATGCAAAGCTGAATTCACGTTGTGAACCCTGCTGTCCGCAGTGTAGATCAAATGCATTAGGCAACACAGACATCCAGGATTGTTTTTTGTCACATCCTTTAACACAATCTGAAGACATGTAGTACAATTGTCTCTGCCTTAAATAAATCAAGGCTATATGCAATGCTGTCCATAGTGTAGATCCAAAGATAAATTCAAGTTGTGAACCCTGCTGTTCGCAGTGTAGAACGAAGGCAGTAGTCAAGACAGACATCAAGGAATGCTTTTTGTTCCATTCTTTAACAAAATTTGAAGACATATAGTACAATTGTCTTTGCATTAATTAAAGCAAGGCTGAATTTCATGCTGTCCGTAGTGTAGATCCAAATAAAAATTCAAGTTGTGAACCCTGCTATCTGCCGTGTAGATCAAAGGCAAAAGTTGATGCAGACATAAGTCTGCGATTCTGTGGTGCTGAGTTCACAATGGGCCTGTATCGAGGAGGCACGAGCTCATGACGGCAATCACGTGGCAGGGTGAGGACCTTCGCTATGGCAGAGTCTTTTGTCTTCGCATAAGTGAACCAAGCCCAAGGCATAGCCTATGTATTTATACTCTTACGCTGGAGTTGCGTACATTGAACCAGCCCACTCTGCTTCTGCTTCAAGGGAGTTGGGATAACTCAGCTACAGGACCAAGATATTCCCCAGTGTCTGCGATAATAGTATATCTACACACAAAAAAGTTTTTCATTTGTGTAGTGAGTTGTGTATAGCATATGACTGGTAGTCTTGGGATTGTGTAAATTATTGGTGATGTGCGATTTCCCTCCCTTATACATAGTTGGTTGCCACATCTCTAAACATTCAGCTAGTGTGCTGTTGAGGGGATATATTATTTTGGGAAGGTTTGTTGTCCTGTTTTGAGCTGCCTCTGAGATACTAGGTGTAGAGGGGTCAGTAAGGGTGGTTGTACTGGTGGTGGCGCTGGGTGTTGTGATTTTATTGGGTGTCGAAGGTGCATAATTAGTACCTCTATCACATATTTGTCTTTAAATATCAGTGTTACACCAGTTAAATGTTGATGGTAATTTGTTAGTGCTAAGTGGAGCTATCACCTGTTTTTGTAAGTAGCATTGCAGATTTGGCTTGTTGTTGAAAATATGGGGAAGTGGTGTTTTTGTGATTTTTTTCTACGAGAACGCCTAGTTTTTATATCATTAACATTAGATGTGGTTCTGTTTGTGGCGATTTTGTTTCTGGAAGGAATTAACTGAAGAGTGGTGATATTTTCACTTTTTACTAGGTTGCGAATGGGATGCTATATAAAAAAGATAGAAAAAAACAGATATGCTTAATGAACATTATAATAAGAAATTAGCATTTAAAAAACCTTTGAAAATCACTGAAAAAACATAGGTTTCACATATGTTATAGTTAGTTATTAGCATTTAAAAAACCTTAGAAATTCACTGAAAAAACCATAGGTTTCAGGAGTGTTATAGTTAGCTGGAAATTTTACTCATACAAAACCATTGAAACTCCTCTGTTATAGTTAGTTGTACTAACTGTAACTCGCGCGGCCACAATCCACTGCTGATGATGTTACATATTACATCATTCATGACATAGTCAGTGACATCGCTGATGACATCACTGATGACATCTCAAATGACATCACTGATGACATCATCCATGTAACAATCTGATACACCTAATCATATACTAGTATAACTCATCACCCACTAAAAAATAGTACCATATTAAAAAGAATGACACACCAACATAACTTTCTAAAAACCCACTCACTGCTTTGTCGATCTACACACACATGTAAACACTTACATATAGATTTACTCATACATGCTGATCAATATAACACTATTAAATATACATATGGACTTATATTGACATTACCCTCCAGCACACATTTTATTAATGTATACAGTCATCCTACTCACTTATGCAAATAATTCATTATACTTACTTTTTACTCAGCTACACACTCTTACAAACACCACTTTATTTATTCATATAGATACTAACTCATACTTAGTGTGTTATAAAATCAGTATTAAAGTGTACAGTTTTCCATACAGTCACTCAGACAATGTCTGACTGTTATGTATACTTAGTTATGGAGAACAACTGTCACATACACTGCGATTATATTTCCACTCTCTTGGACATGTATCATTGAGAAATGTATTTAAATATCAACACACCCATAAAAAGACTCACTCACCCAAACAACTGTTTCCACATACAGTCTTAACTTCATATATCTACTAAATCAACTATTTACATATCTTTGAACAGTCACACACACCTCCCACCTAACCACACACACTTTACAATCCCATACAAATACTCCCTTAACTAAGTAATAACTAATATAAAGTTTACTTAGCTAGTTATCAACTTATACTATAGTGTACAAAACAAGAGACAGAGTGATACAGATATTCACACAGTTAAATCACTATTCCTTATATTTAGTGAGACACTCTAAATTAGGGACTTAGTCAATTCAAGTGCTACTAAATTGTTCATCCAGTCACTTATATATTCACTTAGTCTTCAATGCAGATTCCATTGTATTTAATACTCATTTAATTATAGAAGCAAACCACATTCACTGGATGATGTCATCAGTGATGTTATTTGAGATGTCATCAGTGATGTCTTCAGTGATGTCACTGACTATGTCATGAATTATGTCATGAATTATGTAATATGTGACATCATCAGCAGTGGATTGCGGGCGGGCGAGTTACAATTAATACAACTATAATGAAGGAATTTCAAAGGTTTTGTATAAGTGAAATGTTAGCACCAAGTTTCCATAGGAAAATCTTTTTTTTCTTTCGTCGTTTGTCAAATCTTTGCAAAATTTTCAAAACTAGTGGCCCACTCCGGTCAGCACCTGTCTTGAAAGTTTCGGGGTGATTTGTCAAACGGGGGACAAAAAAAAGGGGGGTCCCAAACATGTTTTCCCCATAGACAAAGCTACAGCCCGAACTGCTGAACGGAATTTCACCAAACTCGGCAAAATGGTAGCCCTTGGTTCAGAAAGAGCTATTTTATTTGAATGGTGTAAATCCATTCAGTATTTTTTGAGATATTAAAGAGAAAATATCTTTATACATCTGGATGAAGCCTAACACCCCCAGCACGAACTTGGCTCTAATTGGCTGCCAACACTTCAAACCAGGAAGTGTTGGCTGCCATCATGTGCCTTGCATCAAGTGAAAATCTTTGCGAGGCTGCTGCTGGAGGGTGGAGGCTCGCTGCTAGCAGACGTTTATGTTAGTGATTGTCTTGATGTCACCTTACCAAAGCTCCTTTACTTCCACGGGTATATACCTTCGTTGGGCACTCTACAGAACTCAAATAATGTGCAAAAGTGACACGAGCGATGGCAGTGAAGCAGAAGGGACATATAATGTATCCAATAAAAGAGTGCCAGAAGAGATGCGGCTCGGGTGCGAGGCGTCTTGCTGCCATATTAAATAATGATTTCCTATTAGATGGCCGCGCCATCACAGAAGAGCTGCAGCTCGTAGTGCGAGGCGTCCCGCTGCCATATGGCGGGGACGCACCTTAGTTTTTGCGTGGTTTCCCAGGCCGCCACTAAAAAGATGCGGCTTGTGGTGTGAGGTGTCCCCCTGCCTTATGCAGGGGACACGCCTCTGTTTTTGCATGTTTTCCCATGCTGCCACTAAAATGATGCGGCTCGTGGTGTGAGGTGTCCCTCTGCCATATGCGGGGGACGTGTCTTTGTCCTTGCATGGTTTCCCTTTAAGGTTGAACAATATTGCTGTTTTCACTCTTAGTTGATGCGGTGCAGTTGTTGGTTTTAAAGCAGTGTCTATATCGCTTTACACAACCGATTTCCTTCCATTGACTTGTTTAGTTCCAGATGTGCACTTTCAATTACATCATGCAAACAGTGCTTTCTTTCTTAATTTCACCAACAGATTACGTCCTTGTTCCTTTTTAACCACAGAACATACTCTTGCAGCTACAAAATGGTTTTCGAGGTAACAATGAAGTACAGTACGCTATTCATTGTGCTGCTGGGGGTGGGGCAGAACTACAGGAGGGGGTGGAAACTATGGCTGTCGGTCGGGTTGGTGTTGAGGGTGCACTCATGTTGGGAGATGTGGCCTGCTGCCTCCGTGGCCAGAGTGGTGTCGCCCCCCCACGGTTGAACGTGGTTCCGTGGTGGGGTTGGGAAGTGGCGGGAGAGTAATTTGGAGTGCCTGGTCTGTACATGTACAAAATGTGGCACATCGATGCGTGGATCACACATGGACGATTTCTCCTTGTACATTACTGGCATTTTGTATTTGGGACAGGAGCTAAGAACGGATGGCTGCTGGGGGCTCAGTGTGCATGCCACTTTTGAGGGCGGAATGTTTTTAGCGTGATCATGCATGTTGTGGAGCAGTGGACCACGCAGGATGTGTTACAGGTTCATCCGGTGGTTCGGATGAAGTGAGTCAAGGTTTTGCATTGTGGCAGTGTGGTATTGGGCGCTACATGGTGAGAGTGGGAATTGTTCTGTCTCTCGGATAGCTGGAGATGGAGGGATGTAAATTTTGCAATGACTTGGGAGTTTTGGGCTGAGAGTGAAGGCCAGCGAAAACAATCGGTGGAATTTGGCAGCATCTTCACAGTAGGCAGACCGGGTTGGTCGGGCTCTGAGTTGGGCTATTCTGGTAGCATATGGAGCGCTGTGCTGTGGGGCGGTGCAGTGCTGATTCCAGTGCTGGCCTGGCAGTGTTGAGTATGCCTTTTGCCATTTATTATGTGATTTGGTCTTGGAGATATTGGAGATATTTGGCGTTCGGGCAAAGCCCGGGGGTGCAAGCACCAGGACCATAGAGAGCTACTCGCCGCAGGGGTTAAGGTTATTCTACTGTGAAAACAGGAACCACAAACTCGCGGTTCGTTAAAAATATATCTATGCAGTGTTCTTCTCCCGGATTCGAGGAAAAAAACTAGACGCGTTCAGGAAGTTAGCTTCATAGGCGTCCTGGTTCCTACAGAGGATAACTCATGTAATTTGTGGCTTGATCCTGATCGGTAGATTCACCTACTAGGTAACCTGCGTGGAGCCCCGTGGTTGAGAACCATGGGGCTCCGCGTAGGTTACCTAGTAGGTGGATCTACTTCCTGAACGCTTCTAGTTTTTTGCCTTGAATCCGGGAGAAGAACAATACATAGATATATTTTTAACGAATGGCGAGTTTGTGGTTCCTGTTTTCACAGTAGTCGAGGGCAGGGCACACCTTAGCGTGCGTGCACCACCCAGACTACAACCACTGGTCCTGAAGAAAACCTTATAATTACATCATGGTTGAAACATGTAGACCACTATTTTAATACACTACACGTCTGTCTAACACCATAGCCTACCTAATTAGGCAAAGGTGTTCCATGTTTTTTTATCTGTTGCCCAATCACTCTAGAATAAATTCAAGGAGTGAGTAGCATTGGACAACTTTTAAACACGCACCAATATTACTGCACATATAAAACAAAAACTAAAACCCGCTCCACTGTAGTCAGGTGTCGAAGCACACACAGATGGCACTCGGCTGTCCGGGTGGGACCCCGATGATGAAGCATGTCACTAACTAGGTTGGTGAGTGAGGGGTCTTCTTAAAGGACACTTACTGTCCTAGGTTAAATGGCACCACGTGCACCACAATATCTTTGTAATTAGAGGCGTTTGATAGTCTCTAGGGGGTACTCCTCCATTTGTTGTTTAGCTTTAATTATAGTCACCAATGGTGCGGAGTCACCCAAGGATAGAGGGCATAGGGGAGTACGTAGTTTAGAATACGGCTTTAGGGAGTAGGCTACGTAGCTCTCTGTTTTCCTTGCCATTTAAGGGCTATTCATGTTTTAGACACTACAGCAATGTCCTGACGTTGCTCTATGGGGTGTGCTGCTCAATTTCATTATGGGACTGCAGTTTATACACTCATCACAATTGCTCATTGCCAAATGTTTCAATGCACAATTATTTTCCCTTTTAGGTGTCAGCAGTCTTGTGTAAAGCTGTGGGCGTACTCTACAATTAACAAGGAGTGGGCATTGGGTGAGAAATGCATTTTGAAAGATCATCCCCATGACAGGTAGTGATTTATTTATAAAATACACAAGCAATGGTGGAACAGGTGCTGGCAGTTCTTTGTAAGGACCCATGCACCATGGACCCAAGGAGAGAGTAGGATTGAAGTGTGCAGTCAGTTGGTGGGGAGGGGGACCGGCCTGTCTGTGGTCCTCAACTCTACTACCCTAACCCACCACTTATGGACTGAGATGAATCTTGGTTGGGCTGCTTGTGTTCAGTTATCTCAGAGAGCTAGTACGATATGTAGTGCCCTGGATTTCAAGTAATGCAACTGTTCACTGTAGCCTGTTGTGGCCTGTGGGTACAATGTGTGCTGCAGACTGTTCAAGAGTAAGGTCAACTTAATTGTAATGACAATTTTTATTTCTTAGTGCTTTTGACTAACTGGTGGATATTTATTGGTGGCATAATCCACAGACAACGGTATTTCCAAAGTCAATCATATGTAATTTGGCTTTACTAAATTGCCAAGTATTTATAGGCAACGTGGGGTTTTTCCTTCGCTATTATGGTTCAGTCGTCTGTGGGTGGTCTAATTATGGTGCGATGCAACCTACATGGAGGGGCTCTTTGGAGGAAATTCTTTTTGAAAACTCATACCAACAATGGTACATATCCTAATATATATTGCAAATTTTCCCTTTCCTTTTTCGGGGTTAGAGGTCTTCAGTGAAGCTTGGTGGTGTGCAACTCATTTAACGTACACTGGGCTTTGGGAACGGACTGCATTTTTAAAGCAAATCCCAATAACAAGTTGTGATTTAGTTCTGCCATTATCCATACGCAAGGGGAATTGCTAACATCTCATCAACAAGTATTGTGGCTCTAATCTATAGCCCAAAATACCTACATATGGAGTTCTCTTGTTCTGCAGTTAGTGAGGACTGTCAATGTGGCACAATTGTCATTCAGTAGGCTGTGGGTATTCCACCATGTGTTTGGGTACCCCAGGGGCCGGAGGGTTATGAGGGGGCCTGGTTTTAAATAGGACAACAGTTTGTTGTAGTACGTGGGGGCCTGCCGGCACAAAGTCTGCAATGGAGCGGGTCCTAAGGATGCCAAGGGACAATACACAAGTTCAAGTGTATGGCCAATGCAAATTTTGTGAGGATTGACTTGCCTAATGTCCTCCTCTGCCTTTATGATGGGGATTGTCCCATTGCAGGTTAAGTGGGACAACTGTTCGTGGCAATTAGGTTGGGGCCGTTGGTACAAGTGGAGTGTGTTGCCTAATTTCCTGGTTGCCGTAAGGATGGGGTATATAACTGGCAGGTTCTGTGTGGTTAGCTAGAACAGGCTATACAATCAAATGCATTTTCCCATTTGGTCATTTTAGTCATTAACGCCAGTCGGAATAATATATATTATTATGCCATTTAAGGAGGCAACAGTTTTGGGATGTCTTGTTTACAGCTCCCTCTTTTGGAGTTCACAAATCTCACTTGCATCATCTAAAATATGGTCGGAAGTAAGACTGCAAGCCGTTGCAGCTGGAGATCCCCCAGTTTAGGTAACAATCACATCTGGGTAGCTGAACAATCTCATTGAAAACATTGTACAGGTTCCACGTAAGGCACTAGTCGGCACAACTTGCTCCAGTTAGGTAATGGGGCTATTAAGAAGCACTGTCAGCACTGGGGGGAAGGGGAAGTGTGCCGGGTAGCTTCTCACCCAGTGGCAGAGCCCTGACAGTTAACAACATAAGGGATGCACAACAAGGGAGGTACAGCGACTGGATTGACCACACGAGGGGGTAGGATCCACGTGTAAGGTAGGCAGAAAAGGAGAACTGACCTGCCGGTGGTCCTGGACAGTACTACCTAAACCCACAACGTATGGACAGAGTAGAACCGTGGGGAGGCTGCCTGTGTTCAGGCACCCCAGTGTGCCGGTGCATTATGCGGTGCCCTGGGTTGCAAGTAATGCAACTGTTTGCTGTAGCGCATTGGGCCTGCAGTCACAATGTGTGCAGATGAGTGGAGAGCTTGGCGGGCTGAGGCAGTCAAGTTCAATTGTAAGGCCCAAACTCAAGGGAAGGTGTAATATCGTGCCTATTTTTTCTTACTGCCTTTGACATGTTGTTGCCCCTAAAGTGTACGGCCAAAACTGAAGTTCAAGTATAATGTCATGCCTGATTTCCTTAATGCCTTTGCTAGGTTGATACAGCTGAAGTGTGATGCTGTGAATAATTGTATATATCCAAACAGGATGGTTTTCTCCTATTGGTCTGTGATGAATCACCTTGTTTGGTGTCAATAAAAGGCTACGCCCAAAACAACATGCTCTGACTCTGGGAGTTATTGGGCATAGCAGGGTAGCAAATGTTTAAAATGGAGAAGGGTGAATGTCACTCTGTGCACATACTATGACTGTTGGTAGCACTGCCACAATAAAAAGCCATTTTATTAGTGTTAGCTATATTGATGCTGTTGCTTTGCTGCTTTTCTCCAGCAAGTACATATATTTTTGAGAGCATTACATTGTGTATCACTATTTTCAAATCTCCAGTTATGACTGACGTTTAACTGTCTTAATTATACTTGAAATGACAATCTGTAGCCACCTACCAGTGCACAACAGACGGAGGACAATGAGCGAGCGGTCAAAATTTTGCATTATAATTTAAATGAATTGGCCAATTGTGAAAAACAACTGTAAAACTGACATATCTGAGAAAGAAAAACGCACTGTTTGGAAACCTGAACTTGTGTCAGCCTTATATTAATCATAAAACATATCAACTTTACGGGGAAGCATACTTTTGATTGAAATGTACACCAGTAAATGTTGAATATTTGTTATGTTATGTTAAGGTAGGCTTATAAAGCGCAGTGTCACCGTGGGTTTCCTGGCGCTGATCTGATGCTGAGAGGGCAAAGGGATTTAGCTGGATTGTGGGAAAAGCCATGTTTTTAGAGTTTTACGGAAGTGAGTGAGGAAATTGGAGGATTTGAGCAGGGGAGGGAGAGAGTTCCAGAGTTTAGGGGCCAAATGTGCGAATCTCCGACCTCCGGATCTACAGAGTTTGATAGAGGGGACAACCAGGAGGTGGAGGTGAGAGGATCTGAGGTTACGTGAAGGGAAGTAGGGACTGATAAGGGATTTCAGGAAGGCAGGGCAGGGACCGGTTAAAGATTTGAAGGTGAGGCAGCCGATCTTGAAGGCTGCCCTCGAAATGACAGGAAGCCAATGCAATTTGGTGAGGAGGGGTTTGGCGGATTGCCATTTCGGGATCCCGAAGGCCAGTCTCGCTGCTTGGTTCTGAACAATATGTAGTCTGAGGAGAAAGGATTTAGGCAGACCGTGATAGATAGAGTTCGAGAAATCCAAGCGGGAGAGGACAAGAGCCATGATGACTTGGATCAGGGCTTCGGAAGTCAGGAGATAGGCCACCTTCCTGATCCTGCGCAGCTGATAAATGCAGGAAGAGACCACCATCCCTATCTGGGGCTTGAGGGATAGCTCGGAGTCAATAGTGACCCCGAGGCTTTTCACCGAGGCCACAGGGGTGGGGGGGGGCAAGCTCTGCCGGCCAGAAGTTCGGACCCCAGTGGGTAGAGCTCTTGCCCGGGAGAAGGAGCTCCGTCTTCCCGGGGTTCAATTTAAGTTGGTTCTGGCACATCCACTGGAGGATGTGGGACATAACCGCCTGGAAATTAGAGATAGCAGAAGAAGAGTTGAGAGGAAAGATGAGTTGCAGGTCGTCAGCGTAGTTGAAGACGGTGACGTCCCACTGCCTCAGAGAAAAGAGAAGAGGTCGGAGGTACAGATTGAAGAGAAGAGGGGATAAGGAGGAGCCCTGGGGGACCCCACAGAGTGAGCGCTCCCTAGGTGCCCTAAAGGTGCCCAAGCTGAGTGTCTGAGACCTCCCGGTCAGAAAGGATTCGACCCATGCCAGCGCCAGGCCTGGATGCCGGCCTGCTCGACACGGTGGAGAAGGATGTTGTGGTCCACCGTGTCGAAGGCGGCCGACAGATCTAAAAGTACCAGGGCCTGGGGGGTACCCTTGTCAGCGCTGTCTCTCAGAGCATCCAACATGGCCAAGATCACTGCCTCCGTGGAGTGGCCGGGTCTAAAACCAGCCTGGTTGTCCTCGAGAAAGTTGGAGCTCTCGATGAACTGCGGGAGACAGGCGGTGACATGAGCTTCCAGGATTTTAGAGAGATAGGGCAGAAGGGAGGTAGGTCGATAGTTCGCCAGAACTGCGGGGTTGGCTCCAGGCTTCTTCAGTAGGGGCACCAGGACAGGCTCCTTAAAAGAGATGGGCACCGTGCCAGAAGAGAGAGAAGAGTTCAGCAGAGGGAGGATGCAGTCAGGTAAAGTAAGGCAGATGTCCCATAGTATGGATGGTGGACAGCAGTCGTCCGGTGAGCCAGACTTGACACGAACGGCCAGTGTGGCCAGGGATGCAGGATCTAGAGAGGGGAAGTGTGTGAGGGAGAGAGCATTATGAGGGGGCAGACAGAATCAGCGCCAGGGAGGGTGACCGGGATAGTGTCCTTAATCATAACAATTTTCTGTAAAAAAAACGTGCTGAGCGCATTGCATGATTCCTGCGTAGGGGCCTGGGTCGGGAGCGTCCTGGAATCAGAAGTGAATTTGTTGAGGACTTTAAAAATCTCCTTCGATTTACAGGGGGCTGATAGGATTCTTTCGGAGGCATATACTTTTTTTGCCGCAGTGATGGCTTTTTTGTTTTTGTTGCGAGCGGCCACATAAATGTCTCTGCTTGATGGACAGTAATCTCTCCTCCACTTCTGCTCCAGTTGGCGGAGTTCCAGATGTTGGGTTTTAAGTTGGGAGTCAAACCATTTATGGGAGTTGCTGTGTCGGGAGCGGGGGAACTTAGTTAGGGGGGCAAAGATATCGCTAGCTGACGTGAGCCAGTGAGAGATGTTACCGTCTAGCTCATTGGAGCAGATATCGTTAGGGAGGAAGGGACTGGTCTGTGACAGGTGAGAGAGCAATTTAGAAGAGCCAGCGGCCCTCCACTTGCGGGCGGCACCGCCCTCCCGCGGGGGGATCCTGATATGACCAACGACAGAGATTGTAGTCTCAATCAGGGAATGGTCGGACCACACACACGGTGTGATCAGCGGGCAAGAGGATTTAACCCCATGGACCCAGATGTGGTCGAGAATATGACCACCATTGTGGGTGGGAGATTTGACGAGTTGAGTGAAATTTAAACTCGAAAGGGCTTCGAATAGTTCAGTGGCGTGGGGTCCGGCATCCTTATGTTGGAACCAGTAGTTAAAATCGCCAAAGATGGCAACGCGGGGGGAGGAGGTGATGAGATTGCCAAGCTGTTCGGTGAAGGATGAGGTGAAGGAGGGCATAGGGTGAGGGGGGCGGTAAAGTATTATAAAGGTGACTGCGCCCACCTCAGTCCCGAGGCTGAGAACCAAGTTATCCACTTCAGGTAGAGTCATGGAAGCGGTGGCTATGATTTTTAAATTCTTGCGTATTACCGCTGCCACCCCCTCCCCCCCCCCCCCCCCCGGAGCGACCCCCAGGGCGATTAGTGTTCAGCAGATAGTAATCTGGGGGTAAAGCTGCCAGGATGTCAGGGAGGGAATCGTCGGTGAGCCAGGTCTCAGATAGTAAAAGAACATCCGGCCTCTCAGCCGTAAGTAAGAGGAGGATGTCAGTTTGATGTCTGACAAGGGAGCGAGTGTTGAGGTATAGTAAACGAATGTGTGACTCAATAGGGGCTGGTGGAGTAGGTGGCGAATCCGGCCCCAGATGAGAAGGGATGTTCCTCGCGATTCCAAGAGTGGAAATGTGAGCCCTGATAGCAGGCGGTGGAGGACTTGAGAAGGATTGTAGGCTCATAAGGGCAGAGGAGGTGTAAGAGATTGCAGAGACAGCATCCCTGGCCCCTGGGCCCGTCCGGCCGTGGACGGGCGCAGACGGGCTGGACTTAGGCGCGACTTCGGCGCGAAGACGGCGCACCCGCTGCGCCCGTCCACTGCGCTCCCTGTGAGGGGGACCCATTTTGTAGAGCCGAGGGCGGGAGGGGCCGAGCGCTAGTCCGCTCGCCTGCACCCTCACCCAAGATGGAGGCACACTAGGTCATGACCCAGGCAGAGCCAATCTCGTCTGCACTGGGCGGGCCAGGAGGTGGAGCAGAGAAGTCCCGCACTGGAGTGCAGCGCGACCAGGGAGGGTCCCAGCGCGCACTCTGCAGCGAGGTGGGGGCAAGCGGGATAATTAAACTAAGTTGGATCCAATGTCAGCAGCTCCGGGACCTGCACAACAAAAGGGGGTTAACCCTTTGGCTGCTGCTTGAATTGGCCCCCTGTGCTGGACAATGCAGAACAGGGTGTGGTCGTGACGGAACCATTCCGTCATCAGCACAGCTCAACCGTGACTGATGACGGAATGGTTCCGTCACCAGCATCGAAGGGGTTAAAATCAGGCAGAAATACAGAAACGGCAGGTAAGCGCGACTAAGCTGCCGGCTGTGTCAATGCAATACAATACAATAACTTCATATATTCTCACTATAGGCTGACTATATGGTACAATAGGCATGATAACTTACAGCACAACTATGTGAGATATCTTCGGTCCTGTGGACATATATTGTGTGGGTTTCCACTAAGTTTTGATATGTAGCATGTAGTGGGTTTGGTACACAATACAAGTGTTTGTCATCTAATTGTTGTTCCAGCCCTGGGGAAGTTGTGGGTTAACTCCCCAGACGACGAAACGTGTAGGCTGAATCCTCAAAAAAGACAATAAAAGTTCAAGAATATCAATAGTGTCATGAGCCGTTAAGTTGTATATTAGAATTTTATAACTCTACAATGTGCGCTCAGCTTTGAGTTGTAGTACCAGAGTAATCATACTGCCATTACTCACCTCAAAACTGATGGACACACAAAGATGTGGGCAGCAGGTATCTTAAGCCTGCAAGACATTTTAAAATTAAGTCACTTTGTGGCCAAGGAAGTAAACTTGAACAGATTTCCTGTCACATTGGTCCGTGCTGCCAATTTCTTTGCAGCGGTCTCTGCTTAAATATATAAGCTGTCTGTCAGACTGCTTTTCATGCTCCGCCCCTCGTGGCTAAACCCCTTTTTCCTCTGCCACACTTTCACCTTCACCCCCAATTGAGTTCCCGGGGAAAATATTTTCCAGTGCTAGCACTGTTTGGTTTACAACTGCGTGGCTTTCGTTTCACATACGGGCAGGGTCCATAACCTAATCAATAATCAAAAAGTACGCTCAGATCTTTAGACCGCTCCTGCGACCTGTCTTTGGCGGTTAATCGCCTCCACTTACGGGGCGCGTCCACTCTCTGCAGAAAATGTCTACAGGTTTTCCATCCTGGGAGGTGTAGTTCACCATCTGGCCAGCGCGGCAGCACGTGAGGCTGAGTCCACAGGCATGCGCCGTGCCATGCACTAACATCATGCCCCTATGCCACACATACAGTACTGGCACCTCTGTACCTCTCTGCACTGCCAGACCTCTTATGAATGACGAGGCGCACAATCCCCTACTCGTGAAACTAACAGCTGTCACTGAATGCAAGTGGGCGCATGATGTCATGTAGGCAATGACTAACTACCCATCTCATTCACTCAAAGTTCAGAACCAGCCATCATCCCTACATGAATTACCATGACCAGGTCAGGACAAGTATGCTAGAGTGAAGGTGGTGCCAGAGCCCACAAAACACAGAGAGCTGTTAATACTGGCAGAGTGGGTAACAGGTATACAGACCTGAGCTCAGTTTGTCTTAAGGGGGTTTTACAAGTATTAATAATGTGCACTATGAGTTATGCATATAGAGGTGCACATTCACTGCATGATGTACCATTCACTGCAAAAAATATTAGCTTCACAGTGCAGTTAGTAATGGTTAATGAAGCAATATGACAGTTCGCTAGTCTGACGGATTGTACCCTTTTAAATTTGGTCAGTGGTGCCTGAAGGCTTAAGTGCATGTTGATAATCACAGGGCACTGCCCACCTATTTTAAGCCCAGCCCGCATTACAAATTTGGTGCACTGCCCCACACTGTCCTGCGTTAGCCAGTTAAGTCTGTCAGCCAGAAGCAGACCGCATCAGTGCACCGTACCAAATCACATGCTATGGTAAGGGCATTTTAGTAAAAGATAAAGCAGAAGTTTGAAGCAGCTGATCCACCTTTCACTGTGCAAACCCTGACCCGGCCTGTGTGAAATGGAGGTGGAGACCCCTCTGCAGGCAGGTCCATGGAGTGACTGTACCGGCCACCAGGAGGCGCACTCACTGTGTGTCACCTGGTGGCCTCTTTGCCTGTCTGTAATAAGGTAGAGAGACAAAGGCAAAACGATTCTATTATTGCATGGGGGGGAGCAACCCCTTGGGCTATGATGAGGTAAAGCTGGAAGGCCACCAATTAAAAAACAGATAGTGTCTGAGATGTGTGACATTAGTAAGTTCATTTGGCGAGGCCCTGCCATTAAGACCTCTCCCAGCAGACTCTGTGCTACAAGATTTGGCCTGGGGAACTGACAGCAGGGTAAGCCTAAAGGATCAATGAGCACTCAGATCTTATATTTCTGGTCTTTTGCATTTTTTACTATATGTGATATTCTTTTAATGTCAATCTAAACCAAACCTTATCCGGGGCTTTTATTTCAATTAATTGTATTGTCTTTTTGTCTCTCCAATTCCAATCCTGCAGTGTCAATGGATCCTGGACTCTATGAGGATCAATGTCTGCCAGCTAGGAAGGAGCCTTTGTTACCCCATGATTTAGAAAGCATTAATGTCTTCAGGCATTAACGGCACCGCACCCTCAATATAAATAAGCCCAGTCACTGAGGGGCCTCACACAAAAAACAAAAAACAAGTTCCTAAACATGCGCTTAGGCAACATACCCATAGCACGTCATCTGGTACCTTGGAAAAGGCCTGATCCATCAAACGCATGTCGCCTTTGTCAATCTGTGAAGGAGGATTTTATACATATCATTTGTATCTGCAAAGCTTTTGTGGGTGTAAGGCGTTCCATGCTCCGGCCACTATGGAACCAGAAGGGCGTAAGAACATGCAGGCAAGCGGTGATGCTCTGCTTTAACCCCGAAGAGACTCAGTTAAACTGTAGAACAGTTAAATACATTGAAATAGTGGCCAAAAACGAAATGAAATAACACAGGGGTGCGAAAAACCAACCGCACCAGGAGAAAAGTAGTCTTTCTTAATGGCCCTTACAAAATTTTAAGACTGTTGGGCGCTAATTAATCACATCAGGAGTACAGAGATCCCTGCAACAGCCGTTTAACTATAAGAACTATAAGTATTAATAGCAGTGACCAACAGGAAGACCTACTAATTTATTATAGACTCCTTGAGATTTTAACAATGTGCAATATCTTCTTGTTTGGAAAAGTTTTTACATAGTCAAAAGACTTTTTACCTTTGTGTAATATTGTGAGTTTTTATTAACTGTGCAATAAACTAATTCAAATTCAGTCACTGAGGGCCCGAATTGCCCTTGACAATACAAGACAATAATGGGCAACAACTGTAAGGAGTATATTAATGAACTTAAATGGCTCCATGATGTGATATAGCATTACAGTGCACTGCTGTGAGCTATAATAGTGTTAAAGGCCCTACACCCTAGTTATAGGACTTTGCCTCAGGCAAGAGCATATACCAATGGAAAGGACCTTTAACAACTAGAATAGCCAGAGGCAGTAGAGCTATAATTAGAGCATTCCACCTAATTTATTTTTATGACTGTTAGCTGCCAATATGGCAAATATACATCCGGGCTGTTGTGTTGCACTGTTTTTATAAAACCTCAAATAAATTAGGGTGATGATGGACCACATCAGCTGCCTTAATATTCATTTTCCCATATCATTTTGTGGGACATTTCACCAACCCCTTGGTGCATTTGTATCCCCACCATTGCTTGGACAGGAGGAGTTGGAGCCTGTTTCTTGTGTCATCTCTCTCCAAGATCTGCAAAAGTAGGTAGACCTAGGGCCCGTCCACTCATGCATAACGCAAAGTGGTTTGTTTTTAAGGCTTAAAAAACTTTTCAACTTATATGAGCTGTTTATCCAGCTCTGATTTTTGAACATTTGAATGTTCATCATCACAAAAGGAGGAAACAATGCTTTTACCTGGAAATGTTTCAAAGGTATTCTCACATTGTGATTCTCACACACATAACAAAATGCGCTGTGAACCATGTGGCCAAAGGGTAGGTGGGGCAATTCAGTTGAACAGCCAGGTCTTGAGTCATTTCCTGAATTCCAGCAGAGGTGAAGGGGGAGGCCATTCCAGAACTTTGCTGCTTCATAGGAGTAGGGGCAGCCTCCACTGTTGCTTCTGCAGATGTGGGGAGTGTGAGCGAGGGAGAGTGAGGCAGGGAGCAGGGGTCTGGTGGGTTGACGGAAGTTCAGGCGGTGACTGATGTATGGTGGTACTTGGTTGTGTAGGGCTTTGTAGGTGTGGATCAGCATGTTGAATTTACTTTTCTTCCGAATGGGCAGCTGGTATAGCTTCCTGAGGTGGGGGATGATGTGGGTTTGTCAGGGGAGGTTGAGTGCACTGTGATTCCTACATAGAGAGTATTGCCATGGTCCAGCCAGCTGTTGACTAGGGCTTGAGTAACAGTTCTTCTTGTTTTGATGGAGAGCCATTTGAAGATTTTACGGAGCATGCGAAGGGTGAGTTAGCAGTCGGAGGAAACTACATTGATATGATTTTTAATGGTGGGCTTGCTTTCCAAAATGATGCCAAGGTGCGGGCATGACCTGTCGAAGTTGGTGAGGGTCCTGGTTTGGAGGGCCACCAGAAGTCATTCCACAATGAGGAGTTATTCCAGAAGATTAGCAGCTCTGTTTTGTTTATGTTGAGTTTTAGGCCGTTGTCTTTTATCCAGTTTGAGATGCTAATCATGAATCTGTGGAAGCTGGCCATGGTGGTGGAGGGTCTTCCGACAGCAATAAGATGAGCTGGGTGTAGTTTGCATGGGATATGATGTTAAGTCTGTGTGTTCTGACGATGTTGGCCAAGGGAGTCATGTAGGTGTTAGACAGAGTGAGGCTGAAGGATTAGCCTTGAGAGACACCGCAGATGATGTTCTTTGGTTCTGCGGTGAAAGTATGGAGGCAAACTCTATGGGTTCTTCTGGTGAGAAAGAAGGCTAACCACTTGAGGGCGTTTCCTTGGAATCCAATGTAGAGGAGTCTCTTGATGACGGTACTGTGGGATACAGCTGAGAAGGATCAGGGCTGCTGTTTTTCCCTGGTCAAGGAGGGTTCTGATGTTATCAGTGGCATTGATTAGGGCACTTTCAGTGCTGTGGTTGGTGTAGAATCCAGATTGAGGGGTGTCCCGAATACTGTTGTTCTCCAGCTGCTCCATGAGCTGACAGTTAATGGCCTTTTCAATGATGGGAATGGGAGCAAAGAAATGAGACGATACTTCTTGAGGTTGTCTGGGTCGGAAGTTTGTTTCTTGAGAAGGGGCTTAATCTCAGTCTATTTCCATTCTTTGGGGAAAGTGGCCATGGGGATGGAAGTGTTGAGGATGGCGTAGAGTTTGTTGCTGATTACCTTGCTCCTGAGGTGGAAGATATGTTGTGGGCAGGGGTTTGAGGGTGCTCCAGAATGGATGGATTTCAAGATGGCGGTGGTGTTTTGTGTGATGAGCTGGTCCCAGGTGGTGAGCAGGTGGTCGTGGTTTGTGCTTGTGGGAGCCAGAAGGTTGAGACTGTTGCCGGCAGTGAGTCAGGCTACAATATTTTTGCAGATGGTGGAAATTTTGTCATGGACGAAATCTACAAGGGTGTCCCAGAGTTCCTAGGAGGGGATGATGCTGTTTTTGCAGGATGAGGGGTTGGAGAACTCTCTAGAGATGTTGAAGAGTTCTTTGCTGTGGTTAGAGCCGGCTTCAATGTGGTCGGTGAGGGCGTTCTTTTTGTTTTATTCAGGAGCGGTTGGCATTGGTTGAGGGATGTCTTAAAGGGGCCTCAGTTTGGTTGGGTCAGGTTTTGGTGAGGAAGATGACATCAGAGAGTTTGGAGCTGGTGGGTACTAGCACCTCAACACTGAAGATCATGAAGTGCTAAGGGAATGCAGGTGAAATGCTGTGCTCAGGTGATCTGGAGAAGGAACAGCTGGAGTCTGAAGAGCTACCTCCTGGAGATATGCTGCAGCATCCTGTTCATAAGTCTCAAAAGCAAGCAGAAAGATCCTGACCTGGTGTGGCTTTTATACATGAATGGAGTCAAACTCACATGATTGCTGAATCTGGTTTTTCATGGTTAAAGCAGGGTTGAAATTCATTAGCTCAGTGTCCATCAACAACCTTTAATATTTTGGCAGTCCTGATGTGTGCATTGCTCAGGAGGCCCCTATATCAAGTCTCCTGGCTTGTGCTCTCCCTCTTTATGCCATGTTGATTGAGTGGGGTCCATCCAAAGAAAAAGTCATTTTAAAGTGGGTGACTATGTTCCCATGACCTGACCTAGGCACTAATATTGACTGATGAGAATTGATAATAGCATGGTTCAGGCCTTTTTATCTGAGCTTTCTGGCCCTCTTTGGTAAACTGTGTAGCAAATATGTTTAGCATGTATATAAGTGCTTGAGAACCTGAGATGGTTGGCATGTGCATTGGGGTCGCTTTCTCTATATAGTGAACCCCTAGGGTTATAGGTTGCTCCATAGGGTTAGTGGTAGTGGTAGGGGGAAAGGTTTGGTGCAGCGGCCAGGGCGGCTGACTCCGGAGCATAAGGCTCACAGTTCAATCATTGGAATCGGCGACAGCTCAGCTCTGCACCCTGCGACTCTGGGCAATAACTCACTTAATCTTCCCAATGGCCCCCAGCGCCTTGAGACCCTTAGGAGTGCATAGTTCTGCATCACAAATACCAGATTTAGCCGTCAGAGAGTGCTGTCTCCCCAATCTCACCTCCCTATGGAATGATTTGCTAATCCAGTTTCACAGCCTTGCACCAATCGTACCTTAAAGAAAGTGAAAGACAGACCAGTTTTAGTAGACAACTGTGTGACCTGTCTTGAATAACACTGGCCCAAATAAATTATCAAAACGCAGGGCACCATACACATCACTTGCAGTGAAGTGCGGCTTCCTCCCTCCCTCCCTATCCTGTGTGCTGTGAAAAGAACCGAGTTGGCATACGCAAAAGCAGAAGAGCATCTTCTCACAAAACTGGTTGCCATAGAGATATTGAGCACTGAAAGGCAAATGTTCATTGAGTTTCATGGTTGGCTATATGTCTTTGTGGTCATCAAATTGATCAATCAGATTCATAGTTTATGTCTGTTCTTCCTGGAAGTAGACAAAAGCAAACTCCTGCAAATTATATGTTGTTAATTTTTTCATTACTCCTGGAGCTCTGATCACCTGTGTAAAGGAAGGCAAAGCCCAGCAGATGAAATCCTTGCTGCCTCTCCTTCAGGGGTATGGACCATACCCCAAGACTAAGGAAGAATTATCCCTTCATCCATCCATCATTTTTTCCCAGTGCATCTCCCAGTGTTGCAGCATGATGGCATGATGGAGTGGAGTGCAGTAACATATTTTCGGTTTCAGCCCATGAATCCCTTTTTTCTTGTGGGTATAGATGGGAGCATAGTTTGGCCGATGATAGTTCAATTTTGGGGAGTCCTTTTATTTTATGGGTAAAACCTCTGGCAAAATTCCTGTGACAGCTTTTTCTTCAGCTTCATGCTCACGTTCTCCATCAAGAAAGATATAAGGAGAGTTTTTAGCCTTTATTTTGTTTTTAAAGAGGATGGCTCCTATGGTTGTTCATTAACATCTCCAGGGATGGTGCATATTTCCACAGCAGGACAACTGGTTACTTCATGCTCCATTTCCATAGGAGGCCTTAAAACTCTTCAGGAGCATTTGACTCATAATGGTCTACTGTTGTGTAACCTATGACTTTGGCGCAGCTCTACAAGGTGTGCTTTCCCACCCACAAGTGACATTGGTGAACTTGGATTAAGGCACCAGTGGTGAATGTAAAAGACATATTATTGTAGCCCTGCAAAACACTATTCAATGAGCAATTTAGATAGAGGCATTACTTTTGGATTAATAACAATCCCATAAAGGGATTAGGGGCACAGTGAAAACAGCAACAAACCTTATTTTCGTTATTTACAGTAACACACACACTGTACTAAGATGAATAAACAATTTTAAGTAAAAGTATTTATTACTAAACGAACAATCTGTTTTTCAGTACATCTAAAGAAACTACACAGAATATTATAAAAACACCAAGAAGGCACGTTTAAATAATGAGAATAAAACAAAAAATTCTAACATGTTTTAAAATGTCATCTTACGCCTAACACTGTAATGCCTACTTCTATGCGCTACACTGAGAGAGCATGGAAGGCAGAGCTAAATGCAGTTTAGAGCTCCTTAGGGAGAAGAGATGCACTGCATACCTTGTTGACAGCAAAGGCTATCTTTATCAGTGGAGGTGTGTTGCCGGTGTTCTCTGTGAAGGCACAAACACATGCTGCGGTCTTCCTTCGGGACTCAGCTTCTATCTTCAAGTGATATTTAGCATCTACAAAGTGTGCTGGCAGTACATTCTCTAGCAGAATCTTGGGCAAAAATCTGGTTAAAAACCCTCACCTGACAAGTGGTAGTCGTTATATATTAAATCTTATCCGAGATTGGCATTTCTTATGTAAGTTATTCAATGTCTGACATAGATTATGTGCATTAAGGTGTGCGTCACAGACGTTTCCTTATGAACATTTAAGGTAAAATGATGTCCATTCACACTACATTATTTTTGTTATTTGTCTGTGTGTACTCCTATTTAACCTTGACAGAGGGGAAAGTAGATATTTGGCCCAGACAAATGTTGCATCAAGAGTTGTCTATGTCTTTCTGCTCTCAGAGGGCTTGAGCAAAGCGAGCCTGGAGAGAGGCAAGGGAATTTCATTAGGGGAGGCAAGTAACCTTAAGTGTGTAATTAAAAACCTAAAAGAGATAAAAAAAGGTTAGCCAGTCACTACTACATCTACCAGAACCCCCTGTTCTAGACTCAGTGTCTGTAAATGAGCCCTCTGTTCCTGCTTCTGCCCCGACTTCCATCCCTGCCTTGAGCGAGCCTTTAAACACGCCTATCCCATTCAGTTTCTCAGCTCTATCCAAAGAGAAAAAAAATCAAGAACCTAAACCAATAGCTACAAGGACGAAAACCAAAGGGAAAGGAAGTAAAAAAACTAGTAAAAGCAGCCAAGGGGGAGTTAAGGCCTTGGCCCCAACAAACAATGCTGTAAAACCAACCCCTTCTTTACGCTCGTTTTTTAAAGTCCTGCCTCAAGTCCTAGATTTAAGTCCAGTTAACAATCAGGACGAGAGCTCTGGCACTATTCTGAGTGCTAATTTCCTTTTGGTGAATCAGCACAATACCAATACTGTTCAGCCTACTGTAGCTCCCATCAAACTTGCAATCCCACTAACAGAAATGGCGGACCCACTCCCCCCCCCCCCACCACTGCCCGCTCCGTCACTGTCGGTAGCAGTAAGCACCCTGTACGATGAAGAAGAGGCCCAAACCTTGACATCAACATCAACAGGCCCCTCAAAAGGTCCAGAGGAGAGAGAAAAGGAAGAGGGGGACAGTAGCACGACACATACTACCACCGAGACTGCATTGGTTGCTCTGGCGGCTTCGATTGCTTCAATGAGAGAAGAAATTCGTAACGATTTTTTGGTCTCTAAATCAAATCAAAACGACATCCGCTCCTCATGTGAAGCCTTAGAAAGGGAAGTAGATGGTTTGTGTGAAAGAACAGAGGCATTAGAGACCACAGTGGGAATAGTAAAAGCTAATCTTGAAGCAGCTGAATCAAAGATCCACAACTTACGCAAGGAGGGGGACGCGTTGAAAGAAAGAATGGAATCTTTAGAAAATTTCTCACGCAGAAATAACCTGCGTCTTCTCAAAATTCCGGAGGGGAAAGAAGGGGGGGACATTAAGAGCTTCGTTGCAAATCTACTGAAGGAAGCCTTGGATCTCGAAGAAACAACTGAAGCTTTAGAGAAAGACATCCAGAGGATTCACCGTGACCCGTTTCGTCTTAATGCAGGCAGGTCTAAACCTCGGAAAATTCTCGTTAACTTCCTGACTTACGCCTTGAAAGAGAAAATACTCAACACAGCGCTCAAACTTAAAACTACAAAATGCTCTGAATTCCCTTTTGAGATCCGCTCTGATTTATCCAAGTCTACGCTTGACAGGCAGTGGGAGCTAGGACAGAAGATGGACAAATTCAGAACGGCTGGGGCAACAGTCCAAATGAGGTTCCCGGCCTTTCTGCGCGTCATGTACAACAATAAGATGCATAACGTCAGAACACCATTCGAGGCGGATGAGCTTCTGGAGTCCATCCAGAACCATTCTCAGGGCAAATGTTGAATGACCAAGATCCCCCCGCCCATTCAGCTTATTTACTCTATAGGCTGAATAACGACGTTTTCAAGAATGCATATTGCGAGCTATGGGAAACTCTTAGGAAACTTGGGACAAAAAAAAGAGGGGGGAAAATGTGCAGTGGGTAAATAAAAAAAATAAAAAAAAGTAGAAAAGGTGGGAGGAACAGGGGAGGAACAGGGGAATAAGGAAAATATGAAGTGATAACAAAAAAAAAGGGAGGGAACTAAAAAGAGTAAGTGAGGGAAAATGGAAAAAAAAATAAGAGAGAGAGGGGAGAGAAGAAAGGGACAGGAAAAAATTGGAAAAAAGGGAAGGAAAAAAAAAAAAAGAGAATATAAGTGGGATGGGAAAAAAAAAAAAAACATAAACTCACACTCTACGGGGGTCGTGAACAAACAATTCAATAGGGTGATGGTGACGGTTAAAGAACAGGATAAAACACTGTTTTTTCTCTCTAGTTATTTTTAAGGAGCGTAACCCGTTTCGAGGGAAGGAGGGCATAGAATGGCGCGAACCGGCTCAACAACTGGCCGGAGTAAGTAGGGACGGGTTCTCCAAAGGGGTGGGGGAGGGGGGACACAAAAGCATAAAAACTCAAAATTATCCTCAGAAGCTTGGCCCTCTAAAACAGACTCTTCTTTTTTACAATCCAACTGCCTTAGATAAAACAACTAAAAGTAATAAAGTAAAAAATATTAAATTGTGTGGCATGGAAGTGAATATTGGGAAGGAACAACGACATCGGTACAATTCCTATCTTGGAACGTGAATGGTCTGCGCGTACAAGGGAGAAGAGAATGCATTTTACAATATTTGCGCGATTCCCCGGCGCAGATCATCATTATCCAAGAATCACATCTCTTAAAAAATGAGGCAGACTCAATACTAAAAAAACAAAAATGGATAGACGTATTCTTAAGTACCGACCACAACGCAAATATAAGAGGTATTCTCTTAATTTGCAAAAAATCAGCAAATGTGCGGATTCTTGATTTTAGGGAAGATAACAGTGGAAGATGGCTCATAGTTAACCTCTCTATACATGGACAGAGGTATAATCTAGCTGGATATTACGGTCCTAATACTGATGATCCGTCTTTCCTGGAAATTATAAGGAACAACCTAATAACCACTTCGGACCCCATAATTTGGACAGGGGACTTTAACGTTATTCTAAACCCGAAATTAGACAAAACCACCAATATTAATAGGCATAATTGTCAACCCCCTTCAAAATCTAGACAATCTCTTAAAGGGATCATGGAGGAGTTGGGTCTGGCAGATATATGGAGAGAAAGAGCTGGCACTAAACCGGGGGTATCGTATAAGAATCTAAAATACAAACATACATCACGAATAGACTTAGCCCTGTTTAGCTACTGTCTCCAAAATTCCATATCTAACATCAAGTATATACCCTCTCACTTATCCGATCATTCAGCCTTGTCATTCATCTTAAAACTTCAAGTTCAAAAAAATCATCCCTCTTGGTCATTTGATCGAACTATTTTATTGGACCCGGAGGAAGTGACACACCTCAATTCCGAGGCTAGGATGTTTTTAGATATCAATCTGTATTCGACCTCTCTTGCTTTGGTCTGGGAAACCCTTAAGGCATACCTGAGAGGCTGTATTACCAACAGAGCTTCCTTTATGAGGAAAAATGATCTATTAAAAATCCAGAACCTTGAACAGGAGATGGAGACAATCGAACAAAGGCTTGGGGGTACAACCGGGTCACTACAAGATCAAACAAATATGTCAGATCTCAGAAATCAGATGGAAGATATCCTACAAGAGAGGGTCTCAAAGAGATGGGAGGCGAGTAAATTATCCAACTTCGAATTCGGAGAAACCGCGGGTAAGATTTTAGCTTGGAGGATTAAAGCAGACCAAGCTAAAAACTACATAAGAGGGATTAGGGTTGAGGGGGAAAATGAGCTCAGGTCATCAGACGTAGAAATTAGTGCTGCCTTCACGCAGTTCTTTGCGGAAATATACAGGGAAGACACCACAGATGACCAACAGGCAAGGAATACATGGCTAGATCAGATATCTCTTCTACACCTCTCGCAAACACAAAGCGAGGCAATAGAAATGGACATCTCAGAGGTAGAAGTCAGAAAGGCCGTTTCTGCATTAAAACACGGTAAAGCTACAGGCCCCGATGGACTCCCTGGAGAACTGTATAGAGCCCTGGCCGATACAATCGTCCCTTCCTTAACTGCCCTCTTCAACGGTATCCTGAAGGACGGCAATGACCCCCCTCGATCATGGAGCGAGGCTACTATAGTTTTGATTCCAAAACCTGGGAAAGATCCAACACTATGTGGGTCTTACCGTCCTATATCATTATTGAATAATGATTACAAGATATTCACCTCCATCTTGGCAGCTAGATTGGGCTCAGTAGCGGGGGAAATAATCCATCAAGACCAGAAGGGATTTATTAAAGGGCGTCAGCTTTCCGATTTAACATACGACCTAGTGGGTGCAATTGACATCGCCTCAGCTTTTTCTACCTCGCTGGCAACCCTCACTTTGGATGCGGCTAAAGCCTTCGACAGGGTAAACTGGTCTTACTTAAATGACGTTTTAAGGAAGGTCAACTTGGGGGGGAAATTCTGTCGAACAATAAAGCTCCTATATAAATCACCAACTGCACGGCTCTTAATAAATGGCACACTGTCTGAATCACTTGGGATCTTTAGAGGTACCAGACAGGGCTGCCCGCTTTCCCCCCTCCTCTTTAACCTATATATAGAACCGTTTGCGGAAGTTCTTAGACGAGAAGATTCTATCCCATCTTTTAGGTTCGGGGAGTGGGAAAAGCGGGTAGCTCTGTATGCAGATGACATTTTGATCTTTACCTCAGACCCGGAGATCGCACTTCCCGTAGTGATTAGGAGAGCTGAAGAGTTTGGCCGTATCTCAGGCTATGAGATAAACCCAACCAAAACCGACATTATGGCATGGAACATCCCTGACCTACGGTTAAATATATCTAACTCAATGAGATATTTGGGAATTCGGATAGTGCAAGATATTGCCCAAATTGCCCAAGTTAATCTTGTGAGAATTCTCAATGAAATCAAAAAATCACTAAAATCTTGGTCTAATCTTCCACTGACTATCCTAGGCAGAGTAAGCCTGATAAAGATGTCAATCCTTTCCAAGTTTACCTTCCTATTTAACACGATCCCTCTCGCATTTGATAAAACAGCATTACAGAAGAGCTTAATTCTTTCGAAGGGGATACAAGTCAGCAAGAATATCATGGAAAAAGCTGAGGAGGAGGAAGGAAAAGGGGGGTCTATCTCTGCCTGATCTGCAATCCTATGCATGGGCATTCCAACTATCTCATTCGAGAATGCTCTTAAAAGTGCCATCCAATACACCAATAGGCCTTATGTTTAAGGCAATGCTGATCGGTGCTGGATTACCAACTAACGGCTATATGTTCAAGTTTGGAGAACAGAAATACTTTAAGAAAGTTAAATTAAAAATCCTTATGTCCCAAGCGAAGATATGGTCACATATAAGGAGGAACCTGGGTTTGTCATACTACTCCAACCTCGCACCCATCTGGGAATCTCCAGGGCTGCCTTCTTGCTGGGACGACAGGCTTTCTATTCCGTTGAGAGCAGGAGGGATACTTACATGGGGAGAAGTGTTGACAGGAGAATCACTGAGGCCCTGGGAGGAGTTGCGGGAGCAGCGGGGGATAGAGCTCTCGAGGTTTAAGTTTTTACAACTAGATAGTTGGGTTAAGGCAGCAAACAGGTCTGGGGTAACACTAGGGAAGCATAGTATCACTGAAGAGAAATTGGTAATGAAACCAGCAGGAGGTAAAGAGGTCTCGCAGTGGTACTGGTGCCTGCTAGAAGAGATAGACGGAGATTTCACCCTCCCGGAACAACTATGGGGCTCAGATCTGGGGGCTCAGAGCATCGAAACCTGGCAGAATTCCTGCACCTTATTATATAAATGCGTCAAACCTGCATGGCTAAGGCGTAATCACTTCTTCACAATGCATCGAGCATATCTTACACCGTTAAAACTATCCAAATTTATCCCAGGCAAAAAATGTAACAAATGTGGCCTTTCCGCAGCCTCAGATATTCACATGTTCAAGGAATGCCCCAACATATCACAGTTTTGGAATGAAGTTAAAGTAACTCTGGAGTCCATCCTTAATACTTCGATCTCGATCTCACTTTCCTTGATTATATTTGGATGGGACACCAATATAAAGGGCCACGCAAGGTCATTTCTGTTCTATGCCATACTGCTTGCAAGAAGAGAGATATGCAAGGTCTGGACTGAAAATCTAGCACCAACATATGCAAACTGGCTGTCGTCTCTCTACGCAACCTCTAAAACAGATTTGAGGAGATCAGGTGGCGAAAGTAGTCGTATGTTTTGGAACGTTTTGGTCCGCTGGAGACAGTAACCGGGGTTTTTTTTTTTTTTTTTTTCCCCGGTCCTATGATTATGCCATGAAACTCCAGAACTAGGCCCCTCCAGTTGGCTCCGAACGGCTAGTTCAATTGACTAAAACGTCAAGGTTGGAGTCTTTTCCCACGATACTCTTCAGGCCATCTCTTGCCGGTTTCCATCAATTGTAGTATTGGGTGCAGAGGAAACCCTGCACCTTGATTGTGTGGATGGCAGTTGGAGGCTAAATAAGAGTGGGTCAGGCAACTGAGGATACAAAAAAAAAAAAAGAAAAAAAAAAAGAGTTGTCTATGTCTTCAATCAGATGGCTTACGTTTTCACAGTTCATACAACGATAGGGTCAAATGACATCTGCATTAAATGGAGACATGACAATGATTCTGCATGACTCTGGAATGATGAGGACTTCTATTGTCTAAGATTGAGACGTTGGCAACTTCCATTATCCATGATGGAGTCAGGCTTACATAAAATAAAAACAGACCTTATGGGCTTTACAAAACTACTACTCAATATTCCGAAATGTCAAATGAACCCTTTTGAGGAAAGTATCTTTAGGAAAGACTTGGAGAAGGTTTTTCTTCCTGCAGACATCGGAGCATCTGAAAGCAGGGCTCAGTTTCAAGATCGGGCTTGTCTCTGGTTGAAGGTCCAGTGTCAAATGGCCTTCCGTCTATATCTGGTGTCAGGGGACCCTATATAATTTCATTTATAGCCTCTACTGGTTCATACACTGAAATATTGGAAACCTGCATCCACTGTCATCTCATCTGGTGCTTCTGCTTCAATTTAGTAAATAGCTTAAAAAGCTTGAAGTGGAACAAGTACACAGTAAGACTCACTACGTGTGTGAGATATTTTTTACACATGTTATGTTGTTATCTAAGGCAGTGGTTCTTAACCTTTAACATCTGTGGATACTAACTTAATCATTACTGCAATATGGGGACCCCTGCTGAATAATTATTGAAATCTGGGGACCCCTACTGAGTGAATATTGGGATTGGAATCCAGAGACCCTTCCATAAGCAATTTCAATGATTTGAACTGCAAAACACAAAAATACAGAAACAAGCATTCATCAAGCTAATACATAAATTAGGAAATATTTTATTGAATTGACAACTAAATATAAAAACAGTAAAAAATATAATTTAAATTTCAAGGTTGGAGCTTTTCCGGGAATTCTGTGGAGAACCACGCCTCTGTGTAGCCACAGGTGATGCTGCCCCGCCCCCGGTAATGGAGTTTCGGCGTACCTGAACGGGTGCTTCACAGAAAATGAAGGTCCTGCTGGCGCTCTTTCTCTCCACTTCACGGCCGGTGTTCTGTGGCTGGCGTTTGTGGATGCCTCTTCTCCTTCAATGGGGAGGCAGGAAGCTTTGTGGCACTGAGGCGACTTTCAAAGAAGACACTGTAAACAACAACGGAGGCTGCTTGGCAGAGGGGGCTCAGTGGTCAGAAGCAGGAGGTAGGAGGATTTTTCTCCACAGCAGTTAAAATGCAATTAATCAATTGAAGTTGTGCTCAGGACACTTGAAGCTGACTAGGAGCAGTCTGAGAGACATTTTAGTTACTGCAAATCTTTTCACTAGAATATATATTGCTATGGGCACATCACGCTGTGTTCAGGGGGAGTGTTGAATACTCAGAGGTTCCCTCCGCCCCTACTCTCCCAAGCTCTCAGTAGATTCTTCACAAGAAACACTTTGATCCATTTAACAAAACAGACTTCCAGTCAAATGTTTATTTGGGACACTCCCACTGGCACACTGCGTACTGCAGTTATACTGCAACATGTAAGCCATCCTTTGAGGCCGATATATCTCTCCTGGCAGGGCTGGGGTGGTGGGAGGGGGCCAAGCAGCCCTGCTGAAGATGAACTGTGATTCTGGGCAAATCACCTAATCTCCATGTCCATACCAAAAAAATAAATGTGTCACTGACGTAACTGGTGCTCATGCAAAGCGCTCCAATACCTTCGGGTCTAGTTTGCTTTATATAAAACTGCAAAAACAAAAACAAAAACATTGACAATGTGACACACATTCTCATTCATCACCGTGACATTCTCTCAAGATGACGGAAAAACATGCTTTACGAATACATGACCTGCTAATTTTGTTTTAATTAATTGTTGTCCGTTGTCGATTAAGCAACTTGGTTGATTTCACCTTTTCACTAGGGAAAGGTCACTACATACACATAGGGGTCCATTAGGATGTCGGGGGGTGGCACCACCGCGGTGCTGGTGGGGCAGAAAAATGGCTTTTTCTGCCTGCAAGCTATGGGAAACACGATTGCCATATTAGTATTGCAAAACATAGGTCAATTCCGATTCAGCGCGGAGCAACGAGTCCGCCATCAAAGTGCGCCATCCACTGCAGCGGTGGGAGCCAATGGGGACTCCCCACCATACCGAATGACACCCGCTCCGCTCTACAAATTAGGATGGCCCAAACTAGCAGACGTACCACAGCCGAGACACCGCCCAGCACGAGATGGCGGAAACTTGACAGCAGAGAGTGATACCACAGTCCCGGTCCTCTCCACCCAGTCACGACCGCCATGGACCCTGTCCACAACGTGCTCCTGGTGCCGTACCTGCTACAGCATTATCATCTCTTGGGCCGCCACAGACGCCGCCGCAGGAACGCAAGTACACAAATACAAAACACAACACACAAGCTGACACAGGGTTCGAATGCACAACATACACCCTGCTGGGGGCATCAACACATCCACAAGGGCACCCACCCATGACCCACCTGCCACCAAGTCACCCCACTGTATCCTGGACACATATCGACCGTCCCGGTCACGTCGCCGCAGCGGTTAATACATGTGCCCAATGCAGAAGGCAGGGCCAGTCCAAGGCATGGGCAGGGCACAAACACCCCAGGGACAAACCTCCCCCACCACATATTAACACACCCCATGAAGGCACAGGCCAGGTGCCCATCCTGTGCACCCCCAAGCACAGCAACAAGCACAGCAACAAGCAAGCTCAATCCACACCCTGCACCACACAACAAACAACCAGGGAGACAGCCACTGCAAGAGTGGCTGCACAGGAACACACAACACCAGTTTCACATACACTGAAGGCTGCCAATAATTTCCAGTACATACACACACAAACACACACCCTGGGTGTATCCACAAACATAACATACATAGAGGGATGCTTGAACAGATGTCTGCCCAAAAACAACACACAGAAACAAAACACCACAGAAACACACACAGAACCCATCAGAAACAGACATACCCTGTCAGCAAAACTGTTGAAAGGCAATGGGACCATGAACACAGCAGGAGTGCACAACCTCATCACTCAGGACCAAAACACACACAACATACCACAAATCACACAAGAAGTGCACCATCACAGAACTGCACTGCCACATGAAACCAACTACAGATACACATGAAATCAAAAATGAACAAACACTACAGGACATCAGGGGATGCACATCAGGCAATGCCAAGGTAACATGCACACAGCACTGTATGCACAACAAGCAATGTGTGCACAACAGCACACCCAGCAAGTGAAGGAATACCACAGCCAACACACATACACCCAACACAAGAACAACAGGGATACAAGAGCTGAACCATCTTGATCAGAGTACTGGGTAGCACACAAAGCTGAAGTGCGCATGAGCAACCTCACTAATTAACAGCACAAGAACATCACACATAAACCATTCAGGCAATGTCCACAGTGGAACATCAGACTTGGCCCAAGAACTCCACCACAAAGCACAGTGTCACAAATGCAGTGATGGGGAGGCACACACACATGTAAACCAAGGGTACAGCTGACATCAAAGTGAACTGTCGTGCATGTCAGTAGTCGACATGTAAGGGGTGTACCATACTCAAATAGAGGGAGTGCAGACTCACAATGGGCAGGCATAAGTGACACACATGGGGATGGCATTACACCACACATGCCATGCCATACAATAGGATAAAAGGCACCATGTGCCTGCAATGCATGAGAAACACAATGGCAGTGTGCTGCAGAAGGGCTGCACAGTCTACACAAACACTATCAAGACACATGGATGATCAAACAAACACAACACTGATGTGCAAGTCACACAATCTGAACACTCATAAGTGACAAAAACAACAAGTAGGAGTCAGACAGAACAGCATGGACAAACCAACGCACTGCACAGTGCAAAACAGACAACTCACACATGTGTATACAGCCATATCCACAGGGCAGAACACTCCAAGCAGCACGCACACAACTCCTGGATGACACATGTGTGTCTTTCACAATCTAGGCAACACACATCCACATCCCCTACAAAGTCACACCCTTCACACTGCACACCTCTTGACTACTCAAGATCACACATCTAATGTATGCCATGGGACCAGGATTAAGGGCCAACACAAGATGACCATACACATACACAGCTGGGCACACATAAAGGAATAACACACATACATGATGGCATTGTCCAGCCTGCATGCAAACCTGTGCACAGCATCACACCCTGTGCTGGCAGTGTACCCCAAGCTGACATCTGAACAATGTAGCCAACAATAGCATACCATGAAAAAGTGAACTGCATGACAGGTAAAATAGACATCGCGGATAACACAATTATCAGTGTCTGGAGCGACACTTGACCTTCCCTGGTTGGTCACTCCCCCACCGCTGCAGCTCCACCTGCACCCCCGCTGTCTCTACTGCCACCGATGAAATCGAGGCCCTCTACCACCCGCAGGTATCCACCTGCGCCTCATCCCTGGTGGCTAGTGGTGGCCTTAGGTTTGTTGCTGCTTGCTGCATGTGCCTGTAACTGTCTGCCCGCTCCTCTTCTGTCCCCCTCTGCCCCGCTCGTCGCTTTGCTTCTTTGGCTCCTTTGGAATTCTGCACCCCTCGCCAACCTCTTTGCCCCCTTTCATTTTGTACCAACTGACTTCTGTGCCCCCCTCAATTTTGTACCCCTTGTACTGACTTCTGTGCCCCTCATGAGTCCGTGCCCCATGCCTGTCTCCTTTCCCCCATCCCCGCCACTGCTTCCCCTGTGGCATACCCCCCCACACCCATTTGCTCCACCCGACCCTCACCTGCCGCCTCCCAGCTGCTCCTCCCTCCTACCTCCCAATATATGGTGGCCGCTGCACAGCTACACAGCGGACGCGTGCATCGGGCACGCTGCTGGAGTGCAAAAGGCTTGCCTAAGGCAAGCCCGTCTGTGCTTGTTCACAACTGGACCGCGCCCAGCGCAGCAGCCACGAGGACCGCTGCCACTATGATGCCAACACCCTTGTCGCTCTCAACCCAGGAAGGATCCACACCTGCTGCAAGGCCGCCCCGAAGCGCACGCATGGTCCCTTCACCTGCCTGAACTGCAGTTTCTCCTGCCTCGTAAGCGACGAGACGCCCACCACGACGGAACACAACTAGCTTAGATGCATCCTGATCAACACCCGCTCCGCACACAAGCACGCTGTGGAACTCGGGGACCTACTCGACACCGCATCACCGGACATCGCCTTCCTGACTGAAACCTGGATGAATGAAGCCTCCTCGCCAGACAACGCTATAGCCATCCCAGATGGGTACAAGATCACCCGCAGAGACCGCACCAACAGGAGGAATCGCCATAGTGGACAAAAACACCATCAGGGTCTTAACAAACACCAACAACATCCTCAGCAACGCCAAACTCATACACTTCCAGATCCACATGTACCCAAGACCACCCTAAGAGGCACCCTTGTCTACAGACCGCCAGAACCCCGGCCTCCATTCTCCATTGCCGACCTCATCAGCACGCACGCGCTGACCTCTACCGACTACATCCTCCTCTGAGACCTGAACTTTCATCTGCAGAACAACAACAACAACAACTCCTCCATCCTGATCGACAACCTCGCCAACCACGGACTGAACCACCTCATCACGACGCCGACCCACATCGCCGGTCACACGCTAGATGACATCTTCTCCTCAAGCCCCCACGTCACCTTCAGCCACGCCTCTTAACTCACCTTGACAGACCACCACTGCATCCATTTCTCCTTCCGAATACCCCTCACACACCACCGCACCCTACATACACCCCGCCGCTGCTGGGGCAAAGTCACTGAAAAACAACTACAGACAAGCCTCGCACTCAACCCTCCGACCAACCCCACCAACCCAGATGATGGTGCACTCACCCTCGAATGCTGGATGAATGACTGCACCAACACCGTTGCCCCACTGAAACAACCTACCAACAAAGACACCAGCAAAAGAGTCAGCTCGTTCACCCCAGAACTCTTTCACTCAAAGCACACCTGCCGGAAATTAGAGAACATATGGCACAGCGACAAGACGCCGGACAGCAGTGCTGCCCACAAAGACCCCATCTGCAACCACAAACACTTCATCAGGACCGCCAAAAGGACCTCCTTCACAGACCGCCTTGACAACAACGCACACAACAACAAGGAGCTCTTCACCATCATAAAGGAACTCTCCAACCCCAGCTCCAGCACCAACGACATCCCACCACCGCAAGTCATGTGCGACTGCCTCGTCCCCTTCTTCACTGGAAAATCATGGACATCCATAAGTTTCAAATCCCGGATGACCCCTGCGGAACTCGCTGCACCGGACCCACTGCACCCCACCACCCATGACACCCTGACAACCTGGGCCAAAGTTGGCATTGAGGACAGAATCAGGACCATGGTCACAATCCACTCCGGATCCCCGTCAGACCCTCTCCCACACCACATCTTTAACAAAGCCAGCAATTCCATTACACCCCACCTGCACCAAATCATCAACCTCTCCTTCAAGACCACCACCTTCCCTCAGAACTGGAAGAACGCAGAGATCAACGCCCTCCAGAAGAAACCCAAGGAGGATCCAAGTGACCACAAGAACTTCCAACCTATCTCCCTGCTTCCGTTCCCAGCAAAGGTCATCGAGAAGATAGTTAACACCCAGCTTACCCGTCACCTCGAAGACAACAACATTCTGGACCCCTCCCAATCAGGATTCCGCAGCAACCACAGCACCGAGGCCACCCTCATCGCTGCCACAGACGACATCAGGATCCATCTAGACAACAGAGAGACGGCGGCCCTCATCCTCCTGGATCTCTCTTCCCCCTTCGACACCGTCTGCCACCACACACTCCGCAAACTTACCAAGACACAGGCATACGGGAGAAGGCCTTGGGCTGGACGACCTCCTTCCTCTCCAGCAGAACTCAGAGATTCCGCCTTCCCCCATTCTGGTCTGAGGCCTCCAAGATCATCTGTGTTGTTTCACAAGGATCTTCCTTCAGCCCGACGCTGTTCAATGTCTACATGGCACCACTAGCATGCATCGCCCGACAGCAAAACCTCAACATAATCTCCTATGCCGACGAGACACAGCTGATCCTCTCCCTCACCAAGGACCCTCTCACCACGAAATCCAACCTCCACCAAGGAGTGAAGGCAGTCGTCGACTGGATGAAGGAAATCCGACTCAAGCAGAACTCAGACAAGATAGAGATTTACCATCCTCGGGTCCAACCCCTCAGCATGGGATGACTTATGGTGGCCCGCATCACTGGGGACCCCTCCAGCCCCCACCCACCACGCACACAACCTGGGAGTCATCCTCAACTCAAAACTCACCTTGACCAAACAAGTCTATGCAGTCTCCTCCACCTGCTTCAACACCCTCCGCATGCTCTGCAAGATCTACAGATGGATCCCAACAAACATGAGGAAAACAGTCACCCTGGCCCTAGTCAGCAGCAGACTCCATTACGGTAACGCCTATATGCCAGAGCCTCATCCAAGCTCATCAACAGACTGTAGAGAATCTAGAATGCCTCTGCTCGCCTGATCCTCGTTGTCCCGCGCTGCGACCACATCACCCCCCACCTGAGGAACCTGCACTGGTTCCCTGTCGACAGGAGAATCTCCTTCAAACTCCTGATCCACGCACACAAGGCACTCCACAAGACTGGACCAGCCTATCTCAACAGTCGACTCTCCTTCTACGTTCCCAACAGGAGACTGCTGACCACGCCCTGTTCACGGTCCGCGCATCCGCAGTACCACTTCCGGAGGCAGGTCCTTCTCCCACCGTGCCGCCAAGATCTGGAACACCGTCACCCGCTGGCATCATATGATGTTGTACTTTGTGTCTCAGGCAGGGATTCCTCCTGAATACTACAGTCCCCCTCTGTGTCACTGGGCTCCTGCGCAGCTGTAGTGCTACTCTCGCCACCACTGGTTTCCGGCTCCTTTCCCTCCCTGTCCACTGGTGAATCTGCATGAGAGAGAGATGCAGGTTTGGGTTAGTGTCATCAACAGGATAAAGCAATTCAATCAATGCAGTACAGAAGATGACCAAATCTACATGTTGACCACCACACTCTGCAATCACATTGCAGCAACTCACTACATAGACCACAACAGTGCCTGTAACCCTGAATATCTGCCATGACTGAGCCATGTTAAGGCCACACAGCACAACGCCAGCCAGTGGAAGAAGTCTACCAGACACAAAACTTGCTCTTCCCACACCTAGGAAATGATGTGAGCACATCACTTATTGCCACTGACAGACCTTGAGGGAACAGGAGGGGACAACACAGACACCTATTAGGACATGACAGTCCACAATGGCAAGTAGCCCATGCCAAACATCATGTTGTACTCTGGGATACTTGTTGTCAGATGTGTGGGCCTCAACGATCGAGGTGCATGCAAAGTACGCAGACATGAAGACACACTCAGATAACGGACAATGCTCTTCAGCCCCAAATAGATTCCCCACACAATCCTATTGATGAATGACCATGCAGAGCCTAACACATCTGGCTATGGGAATGCACAGCACGGAGGACGACCTTTGTAAGTCCAGTTTGGGACAATGCATGACACTGGCACCCATCCCAGCAGCTACTCACATGACACAGCACATCACCAGCCCACAAACATCACATAGGCCACCGCTGCCACAGGCCCTGTACACATGCATCCGCTCCCTGCCAAAGTCACCCTCTGCAAATACTCACCCCTGCCTTGCTGCTGATGCTCCTTCAGACGTACATCCAGCTCAGGACGAGTCACTGCCAAGTTGTGGCCCATCAGTGGTGTCATGCTGTGCCGTGTCAAATGCCCAGTGCGTGGTAGGAGCCCCAAGGTCATCTCTCCCATGTTCTTTGCCAGCCGGCTTGTATCTCCGACCTCTTGTGACAGTGGGTGTGTCATCGGTTAGATACCCCCAGGGCTCACACCTTTGCTGCAATGGCTCTCCACACAGCCTTACGCTGGTGTACCTTGAGCTGCAGGCGTGGGAGAAAAGAGAGGGAAATGATCAGTGACACAGTGTCATGTACCAACATCTATCAGTACATTAGCAAGACACAGACTCATTACCAAATGTAATCTTTGTCCATCCCACCCTGGGGTACACCTCACATGGGCAAGCAGATGTGATTGAATGCATTTATGAGGGTGTACAGGGTCCCTGATAATCTCACACACATGCAGGATGACTGCACGGAACCCCCTCTGTGGCTTGCTCACATCTCCAGTCCAATGCATGTCTGGCCACCACTTACATCACATATTTACCTGTCTGTTTGTAGAGTCACTGTGTGACTGGGCAGCATTCAATGGTGAGGTTCCGTGACGATTTGAGCCCGTGTTTTCGACTTCGTCGTAAACTCATAATTTTGGTACCGATGAACCGCAAATGGTCCATTTAGTATATCCTGGTGTTTTCGCTATGCTCCGAGCAAGAGCACTCCTATTATAACCACATTTAAGATATACCCATGGCATCCATTTTAGATTATGGCATCCATCTTGTATTCTTGCCCTCACATAGTCAATGGACACACAGTGACCTCTGATCAATTCATTTCACTTAAGGACACGTAGGCTTTAGCCGGCGATTCACCTTGCTAGTGACACGTGCACCTTAGGACAGAAACGCTGTGGCCGCATGACTCGGCAAAAGCTGCCTCCTCTGCCTGAGGCCAGTCCTGCTATACTGGTTCTCGTGTTCGTTGGCCTGATCATGATTAGGCGGCCGAAGCTGGTAGCCTTGCCCATTTACGACCCACAAACATCTCTTATCCTGTTTTTCTATCTTCTGCACCTGGCTCTGCTCCTTTCCTTCTGGGCCTTTATTGGGGGGAGGTAACGAAATTTACGATGAGGCAGTCCGGCTCTTGAATGAAAAGATGACATGGGATTATGATCGAACAGTGGGAACCTCTCATTCGTAATGTTTTGACATCAGATATTGTTGACGATTCCTCTGTAACGCCAAATATTTATTGTTTAGGACATAAAGGTTAAGAAGCGTACTAGTATGTGGAGAATTTTGCCCCCCAGCTAACTAATTTGTATTTAAGGAGCAACCCACTTAGTGCAAATCGAACAGGCTCCTAGAATCTGCCCGTGTGTAGTTTCTGTGACTTCTGTGTCCCTGCAGTAATAAACCTTTGGTCTTTGACGCCACCATCAAGAAGCCCGTGTTTCTGTTTATTTGTGCACCAAGACAGGTAGAACTCAGGGGTCTTCGGGTGTTGTCCCTGACACCTCTGGACCTTAATAAAAGTCCAGAACTCCAATGGGCATGGACTCACCAACAAAATATACATCAACACAAGTGTGGTCGTGTGCAATTATACAGGGCTGAGATGGTACATATTTGGATTTCAGTGTGAATGAACAAGAGTAAGGACACAGTGTCATCTCCTCTTGGTAGGTGGGGACTGTGCAGAGCATCTGGGTTCACACTGAGTGGGATAACAGAGGCACACAAAGACAATCAGCCAAGCAATTACTCTCCTGGCACCTGCATGTACAAAATCCTGCGGCTCTGTATGGCTGACAATGTAACACACTCCACTCAGACATAAACCTGAAGGCAGGGAAAACCGTAACTTTGGGACACACACTCCTTCCCCCTGGAGACAGCATGTTTGTCAGTGTATGACGCAACCCTACACCTTCAGGCATATACTGCAGCAGTACTACTACATGTCTCCCCCCGCCCTACACCTCCCTTTACGATGACTTATCACAACATTTGGGGCTCCATACAGCCATAGGTACTGTGCGAGCACCTTATTGACCAGGACCTCCAGCTCCTCGCTTGTGAATGGACTTGCCATCCCTGTGGACATGGAACACCTGTGATGGAATTGGGTGGTAAGGGGTCCCAGGCAACAGGCTTTGGAGGCAGCAGCAGATGACGGTCCCATGCAGCAGGCTCTGGAGGCAGCAGCAGATGAGGCTCTCGGGCAGCAGGCTCTGGAGGCAGCAGCAGGTGAGGGTCCAAGGCAGCAGGCTCTGGAGGCAGCAGCAGATGAGGGACCCAGGCAGCAGGCTTTGGAGGCAGCAGCAGATGCGGGTCCAAGGCAGCATACTCTGGAGGCAGCAGCAGATGCGGGTCTCTGGCAGCAGGCCCTGGAGGCAGCAGCAGATGAGGGTCCTAGGCAGCAGGCTCTGGAGGCAGTAGCAGGTGAGGGTCTCAGGCAGCAGGCTCTGGAGGCAGCAGCAGGTAAGGTTCCCAGGTAGCAGGCTCTGGAGGCAGCAGTAGTGTAGGGTCCCTGGTAGCAAGCTCTGGAGGTAGCAGCATGTGAGGGTCCCAAGCAGCAGGCTCTGGAGCCAGCAGCAGATGAGAGTCCCAGGCAGCAGGCTCTGTGAGCAATGGAAATGTGAGGCCCACTTCCACACATTTAAAGCCCCCTGGGGTTGTTTCTAGGGTGCCAAGCAGCAACAATTGGTTGTCCAGGTCTGCCTCTTTTAAAAGCATCCAATGACCGCCTATGCAGTGGCAGAGCACGCTTACTGCGATCATCAAAATTGCATCATGCCACCTCAATCATCGCTCCTATTGGCTGTAGGATATGCTCCATGGTGGTGATTCACCGCAGGGGCCCGGGGTGCGCTACCACTATGGTGCATCTTTCAAAAGCATCCAATGTCCGCCTCCGCGGTGGAGAAGCACGCCTACTGCTATGTTTAAAATTGCATAATGCCACCGCAATCATCGCTACCATTTGCTGTAGGCAATGCTCCGTGGCGGTGATGCACCGCAGGGGCCAAGAGTGCGCTACCGCGATGGTGCATCTTTCAAAAGCATTCAATGTCCGCCTCCGCGTTGGCGGAGCACGCCTACCACGATCTTCAAAATTGCATTATGCCATCGCAATCATCGCTCCTATTGGCTGTAGGCAATGCCCCATGGTGATGACACTCCGCCAGGGCCAGGCAGTAGCTACCGCGAGTAGGGTGGCGGAGCATGCCAACCACCATTGGGGCATGTCTCCATGCCAATAACAACCGCACTTGTGCAAGAGGTGGTGCTGGTGACACACCGTTGGGGCCAGGCGGTAGCTACGGTGAGTAGGGTGGCAGAGCATGCCCACCACCAATTGGGCATGTCTCCATGCCAATGACAACCCAACTAGTGTAAGGGGTGGCGCTGATGAAACACCACTGGGGCCAGGTGGTAGCTACCACAAGTAGGGTGTCCAGCATACCCAATGCCATTTGGGCATGTCTCCATGCCAGTGACATCTGCACTCATGTAAGGGGTGGTGCTGGTGACACACCACCGGGGCCAGGCGGTAGCTACCATGAGTGGGGTGGTGGAGCATGCCAACCGCCATCTTCCCATGTCTCCATGCCAATGACAACTGCACTCATATAAGGGGTGGTGCTGGTGAGACACCGCTGGGGCCAGGAGGTAGCTACCGCAAGTAGGGTGGCGAAGCATGCCAACCGCCATTTGGGCATGTCTCCATGGCTAGCATTACCGCAATTGTGTAAGGGGTGGGGCTGGTGACACAGCGCCTGAGCCAGGCGGTAGCTACCACGAGTAGGGAGATGGAACATACTCACTGCCATTTGGGCATGTCTCCATGACAATAACAACTGCACTTGTGTAAGGGTTGGGGCTGGTAACACATCACCAGGGCCAGCTGGTAGATACCGCGAATAGGGTGGCGGAGCATGCCCACCGCCGTTTGGGCATGTCTCCATGCCAATGACAACCACACTCATGTAAGTGGTTCTGCTGGTGACACACCGCCGGGGCCAGGCGGTAGCTTCCGCGAGTAGGGTGGTGGAGCATGCCAACTGCCATCTTCCCAATTCTCCATGCCAATGACAACCGCACTTGTGTTAGGGGTGGTGCTGGTGACACACTGCCAGGGCCAGGTAGTAGCTACCGTGAGTAGGGCAGCGGAATATGCCCTTCACCATTTGGGCATGTCTCCATGCCAATGACACTGCACTCATGTAAGGGGTGGGGCTGGTGACACACCGCCCAGGCCAGGCAATAGCCTCCGTGAGTAGGGTGGCAGAGCATGCCAACTGCCATCATCCCATGTCTCCATGCCAATGACTACTGCACTTGTGTGAAGGGGGGGTGCTGGTGACACACCGCTGGGGCCAGGCGGTAGTATCCGCAATTTGTGGCACATACAATGTCAATGCCCATCAGGAACACCTCCAACAGTGTACAGTGGCCACATGGTGAAGTGGACATCATCTTGCACACAATGTCAATGTTCCTTTGACTCCACAGGTGCCTACATGGGCCATGGCTGTGTATGCGTGATGTACATTGGTCTGTATTCTCTAACATGTCACAAATGCATTAGATGGTTTGTGAGGTAGGACAGTGTTGTAGAGGACTCTACAATATGTACACATATGAATGTGTTGTGGGGCAGTGATGATCTCGGCAAGGTTTGTCTCACTGTATGATGTTGTTACTTACTTTTGCTTATCTGTGTGCTCATACACGCAATTGTCAATTCACCGCCAACTGTAATTATTGTGTTGCGGATGTTTGCCAAGTTTGAATGATGCATTGACAGGTGCAGCAGATGAGTATGAGAAAGTTGTGTTGATTTGTTGCACAATGCTGGATGACACGCTCCCAGTCGTGAACATGTGGAATGTGGCCCTGAAAATATGTGCATTCACATAGACCTATGTGGTGTTTTACGCACAGGTGTATTGTAAATGGAGAGGTGTGCCCTCTGAGAGGCTCAAACTTACACCCAAGTAACATGGTGTGTTCTACATCCCTCAAGTCAGTGTTTGTTCATTGTGTTTCATTCTGAACTTGTTATGCTGTGGCCATCTTATGATGGATGTCATTGACATGTGTCCAATTTCATCTCAACTAGGAGGAGGCCGAATCTGATATGTCACTTGACACTGCTGAAGAACATGGAGGATTTAGCTATCATTTCCAAGTTCTATCTCGACAGAGCCACCCTGAAGACCCTTTGTGATCTGTTGGAGCCCCACATGCAGCCTCATCACCACTACCCAACAGCTTTCACACCAACTTACAAGGTGAAGGCAGCCCTCCATTTTTTTGCCACTGGATCCTTCCAGAAGACCGTGGCCAGCGCTTCTGGGATGTCTCAACCCATGTTCAGAATGGTGCTGGGAGATGTACTTGTAGCCATGATGATCTACAAGGATAGATACATACATTTCCCCAGGGGAGCAGAATTGGCAGGTGTGAAGGGAGACTTATATCCCCTTGGGCACATCCCCCATGTTGTTGGGGCTATTGATTGCACACATGTTGGTCTTGTGCAACCACATGCTAGTGAGCACATTTTCTGTAATAGAAAACACATTATCACTCAATCAATGTGCGTGTGGTGTGCCTGGCCGATATGACCATCTTGCATGTGTGTGCCAGAATCCCTGGCTCAGCCTATGACTCCTACATCCTGAGGAACAGCATTGGGCCCAGGCCGATGGCTAATCTGCTTCCTGAGCATGCTTGGCTTGTGGGTGAGTATGCCTAGTCGGATGACGTGTTGGGTGTGTGACTTGCTGCCCTCTGCCTGTGCAACATTGCACAAAGTGTTTGTCATTCCTAGGTGACTCTGCATATCCCAGCCTTCCATGGCTGCTGAGCCCACTGCGGAATCCCAGGACCCCAGCTGATTTCAGATACAATGAGGCTCATGGCAGGACACATCATGTGGTTGAGCGTACTTTTGGCCTGCTCAAGTCATGTTCCGCTGCCTTGACAAAACTGGAGGTGCACTGTCATACTCACCTGGGAAAGTGTGTAAGATCGTAGTGGCATGCTACATGCTCTACAACTTGGCCATTCACAAGCAAGTCAAGTCAAGTCGAAAGAAGTCTTTATTCGATTATTAATCTTAAAAGACATGCTACACATCCAACATTAATTCTTCATTTCTAAAGTGCACTGTTATTTGTTTAAAAAAATAACTTAATGTGAAGTTAAAAACATGAGCTAAGACAGAATTAAATCATTTTTATGCGACTTCATTTATATAATTTAAAGGTTCTACTTAATATAAAAAACACAATTAATACAGAGTGACACAATCTAGTTGGAACCTTATAGTTTAATTAGCTGGGGCCTTGAGGCGAGTTAATCATCATCAAGCGTAGAATCCATGCCCAACCTAAGTATTTTGCAACCCCTATTACTATCAGGGGTGATAGATCAGATTTTAGGATTCTGCAGGCCGTAGATGCTGAACGAGTGCCCAAACTTCTACAAAGTGGACGCAGCCACTTTTTTCTAGGGGCAACATACAGGGGGCAAACAAAAAGAAAGTGGCACACACTTTCATCCTGCCTAATACACAGTGGACAGTGCTCTGGCCCTCCCTTACCCTATGATGGAGTTAGGCACCTCAGTGGTAATGAGCCAACTCTCAGTTGATGCAAGAGTTTGCGATCCTGGGGCTTGGTGATGACATCACAGTACTTTTCAAAGGAAGAGACATCCTTCAAAAGAACAAATGTTGCTGTTAAAGAACTTCCAGTCAGTTCAGAGTGTCTTTTACCAACAACCCATTCCCAGTATAGGTTTCTCAGCTCCTTTTTGGGTGGAAAGGTGGCCGAGTATGGTTGTGCCATAGTTCACCAAGTCCCATGGTGCACAGAGTGGATCTTACCCCTTTGAACCATCCTATTTTATCAGAGCCCAGGAAATCCCTTACCTCTAGACATGCTTTGGCATAAAGCAGCAGCTCAGGTGTAGTCCACATGCGCCGCCAAAATGCTAGGGGTCTGAATCTCGCTAGGTCTTCCACTGGTTGGCACCCTAGGTCATACAAAAGCGGGATGCGCGGAGTTGATTTCGGCAGTCCAATAGCCATCCTAAGGAATTTATTTTGGGCCACCTTTAGGGGATCCAGGATACTGAAGCCCCAGAGCTCTGCTCCATACAAAACAGAGGGCAAAAATGTTGTGCTGTAAATTTTCATGAGCGGAGACATTGGCCGGGTATAAGAACTTTGATGTTCTTTGAGGAGTGCTCCTCCTATTTGCGCATGCTTTAATGCCAAGAGCTCGACTTGCGGTTTCCAACTAAGGTTTTCACTAAAAGTGACACCCAGGTATGTGAATAGGGTCGTCTGCTCAAGGGTGGTGCCACCCATTTTAACCCTGGCAGCAGTTGGAAATGTTCCTCTCAGCAACATAAACTTTGTTTTAAAATGTTAACCTCCAGCTCATGTTCGCAGCAAAACAACTCAAATCTTGAGAGGTCCCGCTGGAGACCCTGCCTCGTCTTGGATAGTATTAAGGTATCGTCCGCGAACATGAGCAGAGGTACTTTCATCCCCGCCAGTGTGGGAGCATCCGTTGGGTGGTTCACAAAATAGTTGGTGACCCCATTAATAAATAAAGAAAACAAAGTAGGGGCCAAAACACACCCTTGTCTAACACCTTTAGAAACAGAAAATCTATCTGTAACCTCCCAGGCTTGCCCCAATGTACTTGAGCAAAAGTATGGGCATGTAAGTTCACTTAAAGACGGACCAAAGCAGTGGGCATTCCCAGTTTCAATAGGCAATCCCTCAGCTTGGGCCTGGGAACAAGGTCGAATGCGGACCTTAGGTCCACAAAGGCTGCATATAGCTTGCCCTTCCCAAAAACAACAGTCTTCCAATATAAGAGCACAAAGCGGAATGCTTGATCGAGGGTGCTCACATGGGACCTAAAGCCCGCCTGCAGAGGTGTGAGGATGTCAAAATCATGAATCCATTCCTGAATCCTACCTAGTACGAGGCGGGCTGTTAGTTTTTTGCACCGCATCGATAAGGCTGATCGGTCGGTAGTTTGAGGGAACCGAGCAATCGCCTTTTTTATAAATTGGTAGGATTTCTGCCCCGTACCAGGAGTCTGGGACCTCTGCTTCCGACGCAAGAGCATTTGCCAAATGGCAGATATACGGGGCCCAGAAATCCTGATCCTGCAGAAATACATCAGCAGGAATACAATCGGGCCAGGTGCTTTACCTCTCGGGATTGATGTCATAATCTTTCTAACCTCAGAAGTAGAAAACATGAGTGATTCCTCAGAAACGGAGCATGGGAGGTCAACCAAAACAACATTGTTACTCCTGAATTGTTCCTCAAAAAAGCTTACCCACTGTTGTTGGCCAACATTTCCCCTATTTTAGTAGGTGCCAAAACTGTTGCATGTTTCGCTGGCCACATGCTTCAGTCAATGTTACCCACCGGTCCTCATCCCAATTAGATTTAGCCTTATGTTTAGCTTCATTATAAGCTTTTCTACAGGACCTAACACGACCTTGGTTTTTACATTTGATAGCTAAAAACAAGTCCTGTTGTGTCCGTCGACACTCATCATCAAACCATGTGACTACTCTAGGCTTCTTCTTCCTGTCCTGTTTAGGGATAGTCTTAATAGACAGCTTTTTCAGGCCCCGAAACCACTCAGTATGTATACTTGTGAGATTTGCATTAATATCATCCTGCGACCCAAAATTGTTCAAAAGCTCCAAAGAACTGGACTCTAAGGATTTAATCTCCTTTCTCGCCCCTTCATCCACAGCAATTTTGGGTCAGCGCACCCTTCTCATATCGTTACTTAAAGTAACCTCAGCTGGGACTACGTTTGACTCACAGCTCTCGGACCTTTGAAAGCTAAAGTCCCTTAAAGCCAGTAGAAGCGGTTCATGATCACTTTCGGGGCGTTCAATAATTTCCATATCAACAACTGCAACCCACAGCTGAACATCGACTAGGATATAGTCGATGGGACTGCTGTGTCTGCCGTTGTTGAATGTGTGTCTACCCTTCCTGTCTGATCTTACCCTACCATTGGTTGCTCTCAGACCCTGATCCAGGCACAACCCCTTAATAAAAGTGGTGGAGCAAGACCATTTCCTAATCAGTGGTAGCTCGAGCTGTGGTATTCCCCACAACATGTCTTCTTCCTCTGTAAGGGAACCATCATAGAACCCCAGTGGCTCGAAGCAAGTGTTAAAATCTCCCAACACAACCTTATACCCCTCTTCAGTTACATTAGAGAGGAAGTCATCCAGGAGGAGAAGGGTTGGTGAGACCTGTCTACCCTGGAGGCCCCTAACATAAATATTAACTAAGAGGATATTTAAGCCTTTGGAAGATCTAATACTTATTATTAGTATATCTGGACTGTCTATGGCAACTTCTTCAGCCCATACACCCTCACATTGACGGACCCAAGTTGTTAGCCCTCCTACGGGGTGCCCTTTTAGTCCTTTTGTAGCGGGTTTACTAAAGTTTAGAAACCCCACGCGAAATACCGGCAGAAGTGCCCATGTTTCTTGAAAGGACCAAACATCCCCTTGATCTATAAAATCCACCCAATCAGGGATACACAAACGGGACTCAAGCCCAGCTATGTTCCAACCTACACACTTAGAGTAGGCAGTGTCCAACAAGTGTGGGATTGTTACCGCGGGATGGACTGACACAGTAACTGGGGGAATGATTGAGGTATTATCTTGTGCCGTTGATGTACCAACGCTAATACAAGATTCAGAACACTGAGCAGAAGACAAAACCTCCGAACCCATATCCACTGATGCCAGACCCCTCTGTTCCTCTGGATTACATAGAACATTCCCAACAGTGAGTCAATCATTTCCATCAAGATAAGACAATGGAGCATATTAGCAATGGGATCAGGTTTTTTTTGGCCTGAGGGACCTTGATTAACTAAAGGTGTCTGAATTTGCGTGGGCCTCTCCGTCGGTAGAATTTCCACTCGTTGCAATAAAGGTACAGAGCTATTTCTTTCCTGTTGCTAAACAGAGTCTTTATCCGCAGACCTGTCCACTTCTACTGGAGAGGACTGAGGTTTAACTAGGGCCATCAGTCTATCAACTTCAGAGGTAAGTGAATCTATTTTATGCAGCAAGGGGGAAATTATTTCTACCATTTTTCTCTCTAGTTTAGTCTCAAAAGCGCCCAGTATTAATTCAAATTGTTCCATGTTTGTACTACAGCCTACAGCAGTTTGCGGCAATTCTGGTCCCCCTTGTTTACCTTTATTTTTACATGGGGTTTCCTTACTCTCGAGAGTTTTTCTTGGCTTCCCACCACCCCATTTAGATGCCACTTTTCTACAGGCCCTGACTGCTCTAACTGTTTTGTTGCGGGTCTCATCTAGCCCGGGTGAACCAGCTGGGCTAGCAACAATATCGGGAATTAGGTCTGTTGGGGGTGGATGTACCTGGACGTCTGTCACTACCATTCCCCTGCTTCCTAAGACAGCGTTAGCCTCATGGGGGGTAAATGTTGTATCGGAGAGGGAGTTGGGGTGCAAAGGCCCCGAAGGACCAGATTTCCCTAGTGAGGCTCTCCGGTCACTATTAATGTTGGAGACCACTTTTACTAAGTAGTTATCAAGTGTGGTGTTATTACAATTAGGCATATTTACACAACACGATACAAGAAATAAACCAAGTGAGTAACAATATTAAAGAACAAGTAGCTACCCAATTGCACACCTCCAAAAGCACAACAAGCCAGACACGATAGTGGAGAACAGGGCAAAGACACTATTGATTTTAAGCCTTAATAGAGACACGCAAAGATAACTTATGCACGGCAGAATCTAGAAAAGAGGTATTTACAGTTCAACCAAGGTCCGTTGCCCAGTCCAGACTCCTCAGGCCTCTGAGGGCAACAGAGGGCCCGCCCTTTGCCCGGGCTCAGCCCGGCGTCCGCGATGCGGCGGGAGCTTCCTCTGTTTAAGCGCCTCCGGGCGCGCTGGTCCTCGAGATGCGTGGGCGGAACCGGAACTTAACCCAGGGCTTGCTAGGAGCTGTAGTTCCCCCCAGCTGCGGCTGTGGAGCTGCAAACAACGGCGGCAGGGGGAACGAGCAGCGTCAGGGCCCCAGCAGCAGGTGAGGGAAAGTGCGTGCGCCTGCTCCCCTCCTCAGCCCGGTATTGTTAGAAAGCGTCACAAGCATATTCCCCTGCTCCTGGATGATGATGAGGACCCAATGCCCCAGCCTGCAAAAGAACCTGAGATCAGTGAGGAGGACAGTGGAGAGGAGGAAGGAGGTGACATGCGTCAACAGCTCATCACCCGCTACTTTACTTGAAGGTGGCTGACGAAGTACAACATGTACATTGTCTGGGTGTGATTGCTATTGTCGTGAAGGCCTATGTGCAAATGGTACAGACAGCCAGATGTAAAGTCGCCTGTGTGTGGAGGTGTGACAGTGACATGTAATCTGTGAACATATACGGGACATGTTTGTTGTCACTTGTTGTCCATTGTGTCATCTGCATGTTGGGTTAGGTCTGTGATGCCACACTCACACCAGTGAATATTGTTCTGTTGTGTTTCCCTAGGTGCCTCAAATATATCCATTCCTACATACAGTACATCTTTCTGATACATTATGTACATCTTGAAGACTGTACATATTGCACTAAAGACAAAGCTGACACAATGAAGGTGTGTAAGGTATTTTATTTACAAAGTTGACATATGAGGGGGAGGGCAGATAAACATGAAGGTGGTGATTGAGCAGTGAGGTGACAGTCATGGTAAATGAGATGAATGTGTGGACATCACATCGATGTGGTGACCCAGTCCAACAGACAGGTGCCATTCCCAAGCCAGTGTGGGGAAGGACAGTCCACACAGTCAATGCAGTGGGGAAGAGGGTTGCCATCAGGGCTTGCTCTGTGACTGGCGTTTGGCTGGTGCTTTGCCTCCAGAGACTTCCAGGCTCTTCTTTGTACGGCCCCTTGGTCATTTTGCTGGGGTGGGCCGTGCTGTGGTGCCACTGGCATCTGAGGACTCACCCCTGTCAGTGGCCACAGGGGAGGATGGTGAAATGTCATCCTGCAGAACACCAGAGGGGGTGAAGGTATTGGTTGGGATGCAGGTCTGTCCCTCAGTAACGCCACTTGCTGGCCCATGAGGTCCACCATTTGACCGATGTGGGTGTCGATGGACCTCATCAGCAGGATGAGCTCAAGCAACAGTTCATCAGACCAGCCAATTTGTCCTTGTACCTGTTTGTAGGCCCCAATGACTCTGGTGAAATGGTCCAGGGATGGGGTCCCAACCTCTTGATGTCTGGGGGTGACCCTTGTCCTCCCACCTGCCCTGCTACCACGGACCTGTTGCCTCGCCACTGTGGGTCCATGCACACCTTCCCTGCTGCCCACAGTTGTTGGTGTGGGCTGGTCATTCCCAGGGACAGGGAGGGTGTTGCAGGTGGCACTGGTGGTGGGGGTTGTGGCGGTGGACACACAGGCCATAACAGCAGGGCTCTGCTGTGCTGTTGTTGTTGCATCAGACGTGGTGGTGGGGAGGATGGGGTCCTGGGACCTGGTGCTCCCTGGCACACCAGATGGGCCGGCTTCGAACTCATCATCCTGAAAATCCTGGGAGTCTACATCCGAGAGCCCATGTACCGGGGGTGGAGACTGAATCTGCTGGTCATTGATGTTGTCCTCAGCAGTGAATTCTGGGTCACCTGTGGATTAGATTGGGAATGGTCAGTGTTGTGCACTCAGCAAGAATTATGTTATGTTTGTCATTCAGTGTCTATACATCACACTCTGACTATCTCATTTACCATGACTGTGAACATACTCTTTGTGAATTTTGGCATTTTCTGTGATGCCATGGTGTATAGTGTGCAAAGTTATTGTGGGTGCAAGAGTGTGGGTGGTGGGTGTGTTGTTTGTGTTTGAGGTGTGTTATGTGCTGGGGGATTGTTGGTGCTGGTGTGATGGTGGTGTTGGTGGTGGTATGTGTGCTGTGTTCTCTTGCCTCTCCTGTCAGGTCTGGTGTATGCCCTTTTCTTTTGGAGTGTTACAAAGGATTGTGGTTAGTGATGGGGCTGGTTTTATACTCACCTATGTGGGTGTGTCCCAATGGAGTTTTGCTGTCAGGTTTGTTGTGGGACTTTACTTGGAAATTGTATGTTCCTGTTTGGCATTTATTTGTTTCATTGGGATGTGTTTGGTGTATTTTGGGGCATGGCTACTTTTTTTGTGTAATGTTTGCCTTTGTTGTGGTGTTTTTGCATCGTCCGCCATGTTTTGTGAGGATCGTTTGCTGCGGTGGCTATGCTGCAGCTCTTCCGCTGGCTCTCCCATTCACTTCAGTGTACAGCCACAGCGGTCTAAAACCGCAATCGTACAGCTGGACCATCAGGGATTTCCTAATTTCCATACGGTGTCTCCGCTATGCTTGCGGCGGGTTGTTGTTTTTCCACTGCGTTTCCGACTGCTGCGGTCATTCTTTGATCATCACTGGCCGAGTCAGGCAGTTTTTATTCACCCGCTACCGTCTTTTTTGGCGGGTGATCCTAATTTGACCGCCGGTTTATCCACGGTCCCAGCCGACAGTTGTTTCCCGCGTCCATGGCGGTCGGGGTGGTTTTCTGCCCGCCATTCTGATGGGGCCCATAGTGTTAAATGGACAAAGTGACGCTAGGGTAAGACTCTGTTTCATTTTTACTTGTGTGATGATATCACTTCAGGGGCTTAGCATTCAACAGTGCAGCAGGAGTAGTATTACCGAAACCCAGAGGTGTCAGCAGCCCATTGCACCCCAATTGTGGATTTCTTTTACTACCCACCAGAGGGGCAAAAGCGCCATGATCCCCTTGCTACTTTGCAGTATCCATTATTTGCAGCATGCTCAGACCTGGCCCCATGTTACCAGTTGGCGAGAAAAAAGAAAAACTCTTGAGAACCCTCAAAATGGGCTATATTAAGATCAAACATACTGTCCAACACGTACACACGCCCTTTCCCACACAAATGTCCTATACACACAACCCTTGCCCACGTACATGCACATATGCACACAATGAGCCTTCCACACATACAAGCACGCTTACACACATTACCTCGCTATATAAAAACTCAGGCACACATACACAAGCTCCCTATATAAATACACAAACAAAATCTCCCTATCTACACACACGCATTTAAACACACACATGTGAACTCCCTATGCACATCCAAACACACAAGACTCCCCACAGAGTAACCTAAGCATTTCACACGCACACAACCTTTCTGTAGACACCTAGGCACACATTCACCCACACACACCCACAAAAACGCGCGCACACCCCCACACATACACAAACTATTTCCAAAGACCAAAGCCCACATCCGTGCACACACAATCACTATGAGTGGTTTTGATTTACTTCCGGCTGAGCCAGCTCTCTCTTCATTCAGCCCTTCCTTATGCAGCAGAGCAACCAGGAGGAACCTGCCTGCTCAAGGTGTTCTCTACTGTACCCTTCCTGCCTCTCCGCCCCAGTCACTGCTAATCCACAGGTAAGAATTCCACACACAATTTTTCTTTCAAAGCTGGAATGGTCATGTGTTACCTTTCGCTAAATATGGGTGTTAAATTGGTAATAATAGTGCACAGACCACTCTTCGTTCTGTAACAGTCTTGCATCTTTCTACATTTCTCTTCCATCTTTCTGCCCTTTATGCTCTTCCTGCAGCTCACTGTCTTCTTTCTGCACTTCACTTGTCTCTTTCTGTATTTCCCTTGCCCCTTTCTGCACCCCTCTTGCTTCTTTTTGCACCTCTTGGTTCTATATGCACCCTTTTTGCCTGTTTCTGCAACTCTCTTGCCTCTTTCTGTAGTTCGCTTGCCTCCTTTTACACCTCACTTGCCTCTTTCTGAACCTCACTCTCTTCTTTCTATATCTCTCATCCTTCTTTCTGCAACCCCTCCTGCCTCTTTCTGTACTTGTCTTGCCTCTTTGTGCAGCTCTCCTACTTATTTCTGCACCTCCCTTGCCTCTTTTTGCAACTCTGTTGGTTCTTTCTGCACTGCTCTTGCTTCTTTATGCACCTATTTAGCAAATTTTTGCACCCCTCTTGCCTCGTACTGCACCCTTTTTACCTGTTTCTATACCAAACTTGCCTCTATCTACACCTCTGTTCCATCTCTCTGTACCTCTTTTGCCTGTTTCTGCAACTCTCTTGCCTCTTTCAGGAGGTCTCTTGCCTCCTTATGCATCTCTGTTACTTCTTTCTACACTTCTCTTGGCTCTTCCTGCACTCGTGTTGCTTCATTCTGCACTTTCCATGCTTCTTTCTGTACCGGTCTTGCTTCTTTCTGCACCCTGTTGTCTCTTTCTGCACTCGTCTTCCTTCTTTCTGTACCTTTCTTGCCTGTTTCTGCATCTCTGTTGCTTCTTTCAACAATTCTTTTGCCTCTTTCAGAAGTTTTCTTACCTGTTTCTGCACCTCTCTTCCCTCTTTCTGCACCATTCTTGCCTCTTTTTGTAACTCTGTTGCTTCTTTCTGCACTTATCTTGCCCTTTCTACACACTTTGTGCCTTTTTCAGCACCTCTTTGGCTTCTTTCTGCACTCCTCTTCCTTTTTTCTGCACCCCTCGTGACAACTTCTGTACCTCTGTTGCCGCTTTCAGCACCTCTGTTGGTTCTTGCTTCACGGCTCTTGCTTCTTTCTAAACCTTTGTTGCTTCTTTCAGCAATTCTCTTGCTTGTTTCTGCACTTCTCCTGCTTGTTTCTGCACCCCTCTTGCCTCTTTCTGAACCTGTCTTCCCTCTTTGTATAACTCTTTAGCCTCTTTCTACACCTCTCTTCCATCTTCCTGCACCACTCTTGCCTCTATTTGTACCTCTGGTGCTTCTTTCTGGACTTCTTTTGACCTTTCTGCACACTCTGTGTCTTTTTCAGCACGTCTGTTGCTTCTTTCTGCACTTCTCTTCCTTCTTTCTGCTCACCTCATGCCTCATTTATCACCTCTGTTGCTTCTTTCTGTACTCCTCTTCCTTCTTTCTGCACCCCTAGTGACTCCTTCTGAAATACTGTTGTTGGGGAAACGCCTATCCAGCTAACTGCTGACCAGGGAGCTCACCGTCTAATCCCTGCAACGTGCCTGCTGTAAAACCCATCTCTGTCCACGCTGCACCTCGCGGTACCCGCTGCGCGGGTCCCGCATCGCCCGTCTTGCTGGGTGTCCGACTGAGGAAAAGGATCATCGCTGGAGACATTTGCTGCACCTGAGGGCGGGAGAGGAACACTCCTTCAGGGCTGCGAGCGCCAGGTGAGGGACAGGAACTCCATTTCCCAGGAGTCCCTGTGTTGCCATCACCTGCACCTGGACGCTCTCCCCGCTTGCCCCGCCCCCGACCGCCGAGCTAAAGGTGCCGCCTGCCCCGGACGCTTTGGGAAACGCCTATCCTGCTAACTGCTGACCAGGGAGCTCACCGTCTAATCCCTGAAACGTGCCTGCTGTAAAACCCATCTCTGTCCACGCTGCACCTCGCGGTACCCGCTGCGCGGGTCCCGCTTCGCCCGTCTTGCTGGGTGTCCGACTGAGGAAAAGGATCATCGTTGGAGACATTTGCTGCACCTGAGGGCAGGAGAGGAACACTCCTTCAGGGCTGCGAGCGCCAGGTGAGGGACAGGGACTCTATTTCCCAGGAGTCCCTGTGTTGCCATCACCTGCACCTGGACGCTCTCCCAGCTTGCCCCGCCCCCAACCACCTCATCACTATATTGGGAACATCTAACCCCCGCAGCGTGGGACGCGTGCGGGACGCCCGGGGCTAAGCCCGGGCAAAGGGCGGGCCCTCTGTGGCCCTCAGAGGCCTGAGGAGCCTGGCCTGTGCCACCACCCCTGCCCGTTTTTATGGACACATAAACTGTAAGTTGTCTAAATATCCTTTTATGAGACTATGGGCTGTCAGTCACAATTATTAGTTAATCATTATTTGTATGGGATCTATTTTATTTACTGTTTTGAGCACTGAGGCCGTTTAGAAATCAGTGCAGGGGAGTGCCATGAATTGCCTTGAAACCAGAAGCATGGCAGTCGCAGAAGCAAAAAAATTAACTGGGACTCTGGATGATTTTATCGTTCGTACTCATGCACTGATCGATGAGGGGATAATATTAATGGACAGGAGGGTGTCGCAAGATCTGGCTATGGCCAAGAGATCTTCTTTAGGCCCAATTGCCCAGGTCTGTACGCCCAATCCCGAGACCCGTTCTAATACCCTTGCATTGGTACATAATCCTGGGGACACCGGTGAATCTGCTGTCTCAAATTTACAACAGGATCTGGAAGCCACCCCTAACCTTAATTTTATAATAGAAAGTGACCCAGACAGGTCAGAGTTAGTTAACCCTACCCGGGCCAGTGATATACATCAAAAGGGTTTAAAAGAAGGGGCAATTCCCAAACAAAAGGTAAAAAAATCTACCTCCGTTAAAGGGAAGAAAGCACAAACTGCCCACAAGTGTAATAATTCCACCCTAGATCCACCAACTGCAAATGTGGCAGTCTGCGTAATTGATACCGGGGGGGTACACCCGACAAACACCGGCTTGCCTTTAATTCTTCCGGACGATACCATCATAGATAAAAGTCTGGAGGAAATCATGGAACTAAGTGGAGAAGTTACTAACTCAGTTAAACATAGTCAGGATGGGAGTGGGTCAAGTACGTTTAATAATAACAACATTTTGAACATATTAAAATCTCTACTCGAACCCATCGAGGTTAGACTGCGCCGCTTAGAAACTATCCTGATGAACATCCATAAGGATATTAGCGCCCCTAGCCTTACTATGAATCCTAAAACATCCCACACCACTAACACAGCCTTCTACGGCTGGTAAAAAAGTCACTGTGGTCAATAATAATGTCTCTAACAACACAAGTAATACTCCCATTGTGGAAGGTACTAAATCTAAGGCCACCGAGTCAAAACAACCTGAGAACTCAACTAAATCCAAGCCACCTCCCCAGGTTAAATCAAGTGACCCTACTCCACCGACCCTAAATCCTGACCCGATACCCAGATACCCAGACCTAAGGCAACAGTCCGTAGAAATATTCACCTTCCCCCAGATGCCTGTCCCTATGTAGTGATCCTTACTGGGGTCAGTGAAATTTCATCTTCTGAAACTGAATCCCACCAGGCCTTAAAAAATAAAGTGTGCCATTGGCTCTCCAAAAATTATCCCTTACCGCCTAATATGCCAAGCAATATTTTAATGGTGGAAAGAACCCCATGGGTGGGAGGAAACAGAAAAAATCTACAAGGGGACTGTGTGGTGGTCACCTTCGAGAATACACAGGTGGTAGATTTAATATGTAGAGGGTCCCCTAGATATCAAGCTAGCACTGTTACTGCCAGGCCCCTCTCTTACTTCTACTTACCTGGGAACCAAACAGACAACAGATGGAGTTGGTTAAGGGGCCCACAGGAGTTAAAAGCAACCCAGAGGCAAAACCCCCCATGGGAGGTACACCCTATAGGCTGGGATGAAGGTGTTAACGAGGGTCGGAACTCAGGATAGGCCAAGAAGAGGAAGACCGCTTCATGGGGGATTTGCGGCAGGGCCCTATAACAGCCACCCATTCTATTATCAACAGTTTGCTCACGGATATGATAACCTTTTTAATTTCCCCACTGCTAACCGTTATGATTGCTTGTCAACCTTAGACGGGGTCGATTGACAAATACAGGTCTCTCTAGGTACACAAAGGCCTAAAAACAACCCTACCATCTCTCTGCAAATGGATAAGAGCATTCTGGACGGGCAGATGTCCAGCTCAACTACCACTAATGGTGAGGGTGGGGGAGGTGGGGTGTCACTTAATTCAAAAACAGTTGGGCTTCGGGGGGGTAAGGATATCATTATGGAAACCTGGAACATTGCGGGACTTAAAAACAAAGTGGATGACCCGATTTGGCGGGACTTAATAGGATCTATGGACCTAATAGCCATGCAGGAGACCTGGGACACTGAAAATTTACTGACCTTGGACGGGTTTACCACCTTTTCTATACCTGCAGTTGGATCCTCGAGGGGGCGTGCCAGAGGGGGTCTGGTAACTCTGATTTCTGCCAAAATCCTCGGGACATATACGCAAGTAGCAACTGGCTGCCCTTATTGTGTTGCTGTTTTAATTTCCTACAGGAGTCACCATAATGTTTTGGTTATAAATCTTTATAACTCATTTGACAGGGACAGTCCAGTTAGTAATTTGACGATGTTAAGCACTTTTCTGGTTGACTTTAAAGAGTCTGCAGAGCATGACTGCACCATTTTGTTGATGGGAGATTTTAATATTCACGGATGTCAGGATAAATGCCCCCCCAATGTGTTATTTTGTACCCCGGACAAAGAAAATGCCCACTTTGAACATTCGGAGCAGGGCATTGTCTTGGAAATAATGTTGGCTGAACATGGGCTTATCTTGCCAAAGGGGGGTGATGGGGATATCCCTACTTTCACAGGCCATGGCAGTGGCTCCGTGATTGATTACATATTCCTCAACAGTACTAATGGAGTCCAAATTAGCAGCCACTCAGTTTTAAGGTCCCATTTTAGTGATCATAATCCTGTGGTTCTAAAAGTAAAGAACATATTTGTCATCAAGGATAGTTGTAAAAACCTGGCAGATAAACATGATTTGCGGTTAACAGATCAAGCACGCAGAATCAAATGGTGCAGGGTAATCCCAGAAGAGTTTTTTTGTAATCTATGTTATAGTAGCAGGGATGATTTGATGTTGTGCATGGATGATCGGGCTGGGGATGGTGAAGTAATGGAGGCGTATAAAAAGGTTTGCATTGATATTCTCTCCAATTTGACTGCTCATGGTAAAGGTAGAACACAAGGGAAGGAAGGTTGGTTCGACAAAAACCGTAAACTCAAGGCTGCCCTTAAGTCAGAACCAGTTGACAGACGGCTTGTAGCTACCCTTAGGAGAGAATACAAGACCATAATTGAAAAAAGGCGGCGTGAAATCAGAGAGGACGCTTGGGCTGACCTGACCTCTACAGATGTATTAAAAAGTAGCGCCAAGTTCTGGGCGGTGGTAAACCAACCTTACTTCTCGGATTCCAGTAATAATGAACTGGATTGTGGTATCCAAGAAGAGCGATGGCACACGCACTTTAGTTCTGTTTACGAAGAAGAGACCCAGGCGGTAGAATTTATGACCGCCTTCCCCCAATCACCTTACACTTTAACTGTGAACGAGGAGGAGGTGGCAGTGGCCATTGGTATGATGACCAGTAACAAAGCCCCTGGGCCAGATGGCGTCCCCTCTGATCTTTTCAAAGTTGATATTTTATTTTGGTCCAAAGTTTTAGCCAATGTTTTTAATAGAGTTTCTTAGACAGGTATTCCTGAGTCATGGACACAGTCGGTAATCGTACCCATTTATAAAAAAGGGGATCGGGGGGACCCTGGTAATTACCGACCTATATCCCTCATTGATTCTGCAGTCAAGGTTTTAGGGAGGGTGGTTTTAGGCAAACTGACTAATTGGTTAGAGGAAACCAACACACTTTCCCCTCTACAGTATGGATTCCGAAAGGGACACAGTACTATCGACCAAAGCCTAAACCTACAGTTGCTCATCGGGAAGTACACCTTAGCTAAGCCAGGATCATTGTTTATTGCTTTTATGGATCTGTCCTCGGCATTCGACCGGGTAAACAGATCCAAATTGTGGGGCCAGCTCCTTAATATCGGAATAGACCCTAACATAGTATATTTTCTAGCAGACCTCCATAGGGACCTTACTGCAACGGTCTGTTACGATAGAAAGGGGAACTGCACGGAAAAAATTTGCATTATTAATGGAGTGAGACAGGGGTGCATTCTTGCTCCCCTGCTCTTTACATTATACATCAATGACCTAGGTAAAGCTTTGGGCGTAGTTTGTAAGGATATCCCGAAGGCTGGGAAATATTTACTGCCTGCCCTACTGTATGCGGATGACGCTGCCCTCCTAGCTAGAACCGCAGTAGGACTCCAATGCCTGCTGAACTCCTTTTATGTTTTCATGGATAATCTTGACCTAAGCGTTAACTTTGGCAAGTCTCATGTCATGGTGGTAGGTCACAAAGCTAAGTCCCAAAAAAATGTGATGTCATTATTTTGTAATAAACACAAGTTGTCACGAGTTTCTAGATTTCCCTATCTGGGGGTGGTCTTCGATGAGGGCTCCACGTGGCATCCCCAACTGGTGGAGAAAAAAACATCCCTGGCACGTTCAATTTCGGCAGTGCTAAGATTCTCCCGTAAACTAGGGGTGAAACCCATTGAGGCAGTACTAAAAGTATATGCTTCCAAATGTACTGCCATCGCCATGTATGGGGCCAATCTGTGGGGCTTTAAACAGGTCTCATCGCTCCAGGTCACAGAGGACAATTTTTTAAAAACACTTCTTTCCCTCCCAAAATCCACCGCAAACTACATAGTTCATCAGGAGTGCGGTGTGGGCTATTTGGAGGATAAAATTGCCATGGCCCCTTTATTAAAATGGTTGGCAGTTTGGTTAAACCCAGAGCTTGAGGTAAACCATGAAATCTTAAAAGACTGTTTAATGTTGGACTACTGGGAGAAGATCCCCTGGTTGAAGTACGTGCAACAAATGTGTGAAAAATTGGGACGACCAGAATTGTTCGATAAACCCTCAAGCCTGGTGAAAGGGGATTTGAAATGGGTCAAAAATACTTTCTTGCTGAACAGAGGAATGGACAGAGAGGGCAGGGAGCTGCTTAAACCCTCTGTTAGGTCCCACCAGCTGATTGTTTCACCTGACCCTGAACCGGAACTGTACCTTAAAGTTGTGAATAATGCCAATCATAGGTATCTGCTAACAAGGTTTCGTTTGAATAAAATTAATCTTTTAATTTCTGGCCGGCCTGTCTGGACCAGGAGCTCGGACTTAGTTCTATGCAAATGTGATGGCTGCTCAATTATGGGCACGGCTCACTTTCTGTTTTTTTGTGATTATTTCAAAGGTATTAGATTCAAATTTACTATACCACTATTAAAAGGAAAGGGTTTTAGGCAAGTGAAGCCAGCTTTGCTGTACCTCCAACTGTTGACAGAAATATGGGTTATTTTCAATGTGGCGAAATTTTTAACCATAGCAATGAGACTTGGCAAAAAGATCGCTTGGTCCTAGAGGACTCTTTATAAATATCAATTACTGTATGAAACCCCCAATAAGGTCACCAATGTGTATGCTGTTGTTTTTAAAATTCCTGCCAACATGCACTGTATATCTCAGGGGTCATCCCCTGTTTTGTATCTATGTTATATTTTATCATGGGTGGCTTGTGGACTGTTTTAATTGCTTGTACACTTTTATGGTTTTTGTGATTTAAACCGAATAAAGTATCTTTTGAACTTTGAACTGTTGCCACTTTCAGCACCTCTGTTGGTTCTTTCTGTACAGTTCTTGCTTCATTCTGCACCTTACTTGCCTCTTTCTGCACTGCTCTTGCTTCTTTTTAAACCTCTGTTGCTTCTTTCACCATTTCTCTTGCCTCTTTCTGCACTTCTCTTCCTTCTTTATGCACTCCTTCTGCCTCTTTCTGTACCTCTCTGGCCTCTTTTTGTAACTCTTTTGGTTCTTTCTGCACTGTTCTTACTTCTTTATACACCTCCTTTGCCTCTTTATGCACCCCTGTTACCTATTTCTGTACCTTTCTTGCCTGTTTATGCACTTCTTGTGCCTCTTCCTGTACATCTCAGTTAGAGGTTAGAGTTTTAATTCCCCTGCCTTATTATGTCCTAGGGCCTTACAGGGGAGGTCAAGCCATTCACAGGGGTACTCCAACCCATAGTGTACCCTAGTGTATGTAGGTGTTTTTACTTTATACAATGTGCCTCTCAGTGTAGCACTGGCTCCAGGCCTCCTTAGTCAGAGTCAGTTACCACCAGTACCAGTCAGTTAAAAGTTGGGGGCACAAGATGAATTTGCAACAGGGCCTTTTTCTGCACCTCTGTTGATTCTTTCTGCATATCTCTTGTTTCTTTCTACACTTTTCTTTGTCTTTGTGGACTTCTATTGCCTTTTTCTGCATTTCGCTTGCTTCTTTCTGTGCCTGTCTTCCTCTTTATTCACATGTCCTACCTCTGTAGGCATAGTTAACAATTATCATTGAAAAAACATTAGAATTTCACTGAAAAAACATAGGTTTCAGGGACATTACTGTTAGAATTATCATTTGAAAAACATTTGAAATTCACTGAAAAAAACATAGGGTTCAAGGACATGATAGTTAAAAATTAGCATTCAAAGATCCTTAGAAATTCACTGAAAAAAACACAATTTTCAGGGACGTTGTAATTAGTTGGACTTTTCACTCGTACAAAACCCGAGAAATTTAGCTGTTGTAGAATATTGAGCTAACTATAACTCTCACCACCGCAATGCACTGCTGATGATGTGACATATTACATCATTCATGACATGGTCGGTTACATTACTGATGACATCACTGATGCAAACAATAATAGGCCATTAAGCGCGTGTGTCATGATTGACGGTGTTTCTGGGGACTATAACTGTATGGGTATGTTAATAGCCGCACGTTCTAATATGAAAAGTGCATTTCTATAAGTGGAACATCTCAAATTATATCACTGATGATATCACTGATGACATCATCCATGTGAAAATCTGATGCACCTCCTCAAACTCTAATATAACCTTTGATACACCTACTGTAAAATCCAGACTACCATTTTTGAAAACATCAACAAACCAATACCAGTTACTTCGTATGCACTCACTGATTCCTAGGTCTACACACACATACATACACTCAATCACCCATATAGGAGAGTAAATGGAAGTGTGATTGATTCTTTGCATGACTGACTAGGTGTGTGAGTAACTCTGGATGTGTGCTGGTGTATGAGTGTCTGTGTGGGTATATGAGTGTATATGATATTGTTTATTGATGTGTGGGTCATCCTCATAACTAGTGAGTAGATATGTAGTAAGTGATATTCATGCGTCTATGGTTTCAAAAATAGTATTCTGTATTTTGGAGTAGGTGTATCAAATGTTATATTAGGGCGTGAGGATGTGCATCAAATTATCACATGGATGATGTCATTAGTGATGTCATTTGAGATTTCATCAGTGATGTCATCAGTGATGTCACTGACCATGTTGTGAATGATGTAATATGTGACTTCATCAGCAGTGCATTGCCGAGGCGTGAGTTATAGTTAGGTGAACTAACTATAACAGAGACATTTCTATGGTTTTGTAGGAGTGAAATGTCCAACTAACTATAACATCCCAAAACCTATGTTTTTTTTCAGTGATTTCTAAGGTTTTTTACATGCTGATTTCTATTTATAATGGGCCTGGAACCTATGTTTTTTTCAGTGAATTTCTAAGGTTTTTTAAATGCTAATTTCAAACTATAACTTCCCTGAAACCTTGTTTTTTTTGGTGAATTTCTAAGGTTTTTTAAATGTTAATTTCTAACTGTTAGACCTGGCGGTCTCTAGCTGGCAATGGCATACATCTTTGACCAAATAGGGACCCTTGCTCCTAAGTTAGGGAAAGGGGATTACAATACTGGACAAACCCTGCTCACCCCCTTGGTAGCTTGGCACGTGTAGACAGACTTATCTGAGAGGCAGTGTGTTAAGCATTTGTGAATATACACAGTAATACAGTGAAAACGCTACAGATGGACACCACACAGGTTTTATAAAAATAATTATTCTTTATATAGAATTTACACAAGACCACAAACAACAAAAATCCACAGTACTGTACTTAAAGTTGACTTAAAGATGGTAAAAGTTACTTAGTTAATGTTTGTGATAAATGTGACGCAGTTATCACAAAAGTACCTGGATGCGTAACACAAAACAAACAAAAGGCTTGCAGAGTGCGAGATGCGTTGGTTCCATGCTTCAGGGGAGATGATGCATCATGCCTCAATGCTTGCACAGAGTAGGGGATGCGTCTTGATCCTTCCTGGAGCAGAGGTGATGCGTAGATTTTTGTTCTGCCACCTTGTTGCGTTGCGCAAGATGGCGCCTCTATGCTATGCGACAATCTAGGTCCGATGCGATAAGATGTCACCCTTGATGCGATGATGAGAAGATAATGCGTGCACGCCTTGATGGCTTTGCAGTGAACTGTGTACTTTGGAGCTGTGACAGGCCCTGCAACATGCTTCTTCGGTAGTGTGACGTTAACCCTCATGGTGGTGACATGCTCCTCAAGTGATGAGGCAGCAGACAGCTGCGACAAAGACACGTTTCTTGGGAGATGCAGTGGTGTCACACTTCTCCGGGGATGTGAAGACAACAGCTGCGGCAGCGTCATGCTTCTTCTTGCTGCGTCGCGCTTCCAGCTCCCAGCGACACTCAGGTTTCTGCAGATAGAATTCCCAGCAAGGAATTCCAGAGGGGAGCTGGTAGTGACGTCTTTTGTCCCTGAGACTTCAGCAGGAGGCAAGCACAAGTTCAAGCCCTTGGAGTAATATTCTGCCAGATGATGAAGTTCTTAAAACGTTCCTTCTCCTTTCCGTGGCAATGAAGAGACCACTGCAGGCCAACCCATCAAACAGCACACTGGCAGAGGAGAAGCCCAAACTCCTGCAGCTTCCTTGGTTCTTCTCCTTGGCAAAAGGTTTGTCTTGTTCCCAGAAGTGATCTGAAGATCACTTTTCCCTTTGTTGAAGGCAGAGAGGCCTCTCCCTAGTCAAAACCAGTTCTGTCAGTCCTGGAGCACTTTGTTGACATGGTTCCTTCTTTCCTTTCACACCACGGGAGGTGGAGCCAGCATTGTGGAAGGAAGGCACAGCCCTATTCAGGTCACAGGTGCAACTCCTTACTCCCATCGAGATGCATATCTCTCTATTCACCACTCTCTCTATTCCTGGAATCCCCAGCCCCTGTCACTCAAACTCCAGACAAGGAATACACAACCTAGCAAAGGCAGGCTCAGATAAAAGTGGTATTTTCAAACACAGAATGTTTACACCAACTTTACTAAAAGATGTATTTGATCATTCTGAATTCAGGCATACTAAATTCGAATTTCTACCATGTTCCCTGAGTCAGTTAGGATTATAAGATGTAATATTCAAACTGCCCATTCTGGCCTATGGAGAACAGGTAGCCTTGCAATAGTGAAAATCAAAAATGGCTGTAATTCACTACTAGGACATGCTATACACACCAGGGCATGTCCTACCTTATCCTTACAATGCACCCTGCCCTTAGGCCTACCATAGGGGTGTCTGATATGAAAAGAGGGAAGGTTTAGCGACTGGCAAGTGGGTGCACTTGCCAAGTCGACATGGCAGCCACAGACTGCACATAGGCCTTGCAATGGCAGGCCTGAGTCACCCTTTACAAGCTGCTTATGTGGGTGGCACAACCAGGCCTGCAAGCCCACCTGCATCATTTGATTTAAAAGCCCTGGGCACACACCGTGCACTGTACTAGGGTCTGAAAAGTAAATAAAATAACCCAATCATGGAGTCACTAATTAGTACAACAATGTGACATAGGGAGCACTTGCACTGTGGCAGTGAATAGCAGTTGCACAGTGCCCAAAGCATCTAACCAGCCAAAACATATCAAACACAGAGGAGGCAATCCGACAAAATGGAATAGAGACTCACGCCAATGATGCCAGGTCTAACTATAACCGGCCTGAAACCTATGTTTTTTTTGCAATGCAATTTCTAAGGTTTTTTTAAATGCTAATTTATAATTTTAATATTTATACAACCTTTTATGTTTTTCTGAAAATGATAATATTCTATAATTATTTTAAATATTTTAATTTAATATTTGTATATTTTGTTTCCCAAAAGTATTGGAGTTGCATACCTATCGTGTTCCTATCACAGTGGGTACGCAAATTCAAGCCACCATATGTGATCGTGTCATGTGTGCTTTTGGCATGGTTAACATAATGAACGTGTGTGATCATGCTAGGTGTGCGACTCCAGTGAAAAAAAATGATGTTGAAAAATATATGTATACTAAATAAATATTTATATTAGACCACACTTTTTCTCATTCTTCATGCATCATCCCAGGAGACACACCTGCTGTGGTTTTTGAGCTTTCTTGAATATTCCTTTGGTGTTTTCCTTTTCACATTGAAATGGCTTCTTCTACTCCTGTGCTGGATATTCCTTGGGAAGAAGAAGAATCCGACATTCCATTGAAGAAGAAGGAATGCATTGTGTGGACATTTTTCTCTATTCCACCTGGTGAAAAAAAAGTGAATGCGCGAAAGGTCAGCTGTACTCTTTGTCCAAGAGTACTCTTGAGGGGTAGTGATAAGAAATATTCCTGCGGAACATCCTGCATGTTCAAACATCTGCAGATAATTCCCCCTCGACTATTGGCACAGGATCAACTAGGAAGTGTGCAAGAACAAATGGAGCAGCATGACAAGGAAGCTGGTCATATTACTTCAGGAGCCTCAAGCTCTTCATCTCAAGGCCCCCACATTCATCCAGAATTTGCCAATCTTAAACAACTTTGCATGAAGTGCTGGGTTGACTATGGGGAGCAATCCATAGATGCTGTGATTTCTGAAGAAATCACCACTGTTATTTTTTTGTTGTTGCTGCAATGACTGTTTAATTGCCAAAGTTCAAACTTAGTTCTTTTGTTTTTCCGGTTTCTGAAAAAAACAACAAAAAAATATACAAAATAGTTAAAAAAGTAAACAAAAATTATAAAACCAAAAAAGTAAGAAAAAAATGAGTTATTTTCAGAACTACCTTATCTAGTTAAAAAAAGAGAACTAACTGCATGCCAATGCGTGGGTGATTGCATGAGTTTATCTGTAGAAGTTGATTGATTCAAACAGTGCATGGGTAGTGCATGGGTGATTATATTACTGCATGAGTAGTGCCTATTTAACTTGCTTATTAGAGTACTGCAAAGAGAGTGCATGATGAATTTGCAAGTGCTTGTGTATTGACGGAGTGATTGGATAAGTACATGATACTGGCTGGGTGACTGCAGGAGTGCACGGGGAGTGCCAGTGTGATTACTGGACTGCATGGGCACTACCTGGGTAATTGGAGGGGGAACTCAGTAGTGTGGAGGTGGTTAGAGGACTTCATGGATAGTGCACATTTGATTGCAGCTCTGATTTGTGAACATTTGAATGTTCATGTTCACAAAAGGAGGAAGCAATGCTTTGACCAGGAAATGTTTCAGAAGTATTCTCACATTGTGATGCTCACAAACATAGCAATCAATGAATCATTCAAACAGGACTTATAAATCGCGGCTAATCACCTGTGAGGGTGTCCCAGTGCTGTAAACCATGGGGCCGAGGGGTAGGCAAGGAGAAATTCAGTTGAACAGCCGGGTCTTGAGTCCTTTCCTGAATTCAAGCAGACCTTCCTGGAATTTTCTGCTTGTTAGGAGAAGGAGCATCCTCCACTGTTGCTTCTGCCAATGTGGGGTTTGTGAGCGAGAGGGAGGGAGTCAGAGTGCAGGAGTCAGGTGGGTTGGTGGAAGCAGAGGTTAATGTTGGTGGTACTTGGTTGTGTAGAGCTTTGTAGGTGTGGATCAGCATCTTGAATGTACTTTTCTTCTGAATGGGCAGCTGGTATAGCTTCCTGATGTGGGGAATGATGTGGGTTTGTCTCGGGAGGTTGAGTGCACTGTGATTCCTACATAGTCCGGCCAGCTGGTGACTAGGGCTTGAGTAAAGTTTCTTCTTGTTTTGAAGGGGAGCCATTTGAAGATTTTACAGAACATTCGAAGGGTGAGGAAGCAGCAAGAGGAAACTGCATTGGTATGGTTTTTATTGATGGGCTTGCTGTCCAGAATGATGCCAAGGTGCGGGCATGGTCCGTCGCAGTTGATGCGGGTCCTAGTTTGGAGGGCCACCAGAAGTCGTTCCACGATGAGAAGTTATTCCAGAAGATTAGCAATTCTGTTTTATCTGTGTTGTGTTTTAGGAAGTTGTTTTTCATCCAGTTTGAGATGCTAGTCATCCATCTGAGGAAGTTGGTAATGGTGGTTGAGGGTCTTCTGAAAGTGAGAGGATGAGCTGGGTGTCGTTTGCATGGGATATGATGTTAAATCTGTGTGTTCCGACGATGTTGGCCAAGGAAATCATGAAGGTGCTAAACATAGTGGGGCTGAAGGACTAGCCGTGAGGCTCACCGCATATGATGTTCTGGGGTTCGGCGGTGAAAGAATGGAGGCAAATTCTTTGGGTTTTTCTGGTGAGGAAGAAGCAATCCCCTTGAGGGCGTTTCCATGAATTCCAATGTAGGGGAGTCTCTTGATGATGGTGCTGTAGGATACAGCTGAGAAGGATCAGGTCTGCTGTTTCTCCCCAGTCAAGGAGGGTTCTGATGTCAACAGTGGCAGTAATTAGGGGGGTTTCAGTGCTGTGGTTGGTGCAGAATCTTGATTGAGAGGTATCCAGAACACTGTTGTTCTCCAGGTGCTCCTGGAGTGGATGGTTAATGGCCTTTTCAAGGATGGGATGGGGAGCAGCGAAATGAGACGGTACCTCTTGAGGTTCCCTGAGTCGGCAGTTAGTTTCTACAGAAGGGGCTTGATCTCAGTCTATTTCCAATCTTCGGGGAATGTGGCCATGATGGAAGTGTTGAGGATGGCAGTGATTTTCTTTGCTGATTATCTTGCTCCTGAGGTTGAAGATATGTTGGAGCAGGGGTTTGAGGGTGCTCCAGAATGGATGGATTTCAAGATGGTGGTGGTGTTTTGCATGGTGAGTTGGTCTCAGGTGGTGAGCAGGTGTTTGTTGTTTGCGCTTGGTGGAGCCAGGAGGTTGAGAGTTTTGCCAGCAGTGGGTTAGGGTACAAAGTTTTTGTAGATGATGGCAATTTGTCATGGAAGAAATCTACAAGCGTGTCGCAGATTTCCATGGAGTAAGTGATGATGAGAGGCTGAAGGGTTGGAGAACTCTCCAGAGATGTTGAAGAGTTCTTTGCTGTGGTTGGAGCTTGCTTCAATTTGGTTGGCGTCGGCGTTCTTGTTTTTCTTTTCAGGAGCAGTTGGTATTGGTTGAGGGATGTCTTGAAAGTGGCTCAGTTTGGTTGAGATGACATCAGAGGCTATGGAGCTGATGGGTCCGAGCACCTCAACACTGAAGATCATGATGTGCTACAGGAATACAGGTGAAATTCTGAGCTACGTTGATCTAGAGAACGAAGAGCTGGAGTCTGAAGAGTTATAGCCTGGAGAGATGCTGCAGCATCCGGTTCATAAGTCTCAAAAGCTAGCAGATAGATCCAGAACTGGTGTGGCTTTTATACCGGAATGGAGTCAAGCTCTACATGACTACCGAATCTGGTTTTTCATGGCTAAAGCAGGGTTGAAATTCATTAGCTCAGTGTTCATACAACAACCTGCTTATTTTAATATTCTGGCAGTCCAGATTTGTGCTTTGCTTAAGAGGTCTTTCTATCAAATCTCCTGGCATGTGCTCTCCCTCTTTATGTAAGTTATGGCGGGTTGACAAACCTTCCTAGGCGCACACTGTGCACTTGGTGTGTTTACGCCTTCACCAACTTTAAAAAGAAATTTCCTTGAAATACTAAACCAGTAATCATTAATCTTTTTTAATGCATATTTCTCATTAATTGCTGTGTATACTTTTTCTCAATGCTGATTATTTCATCATATCAACATGTACAATACCAATTAAATGCACTTTAGAACATACATATGCATGATTTACATTCCTTCATAATTCTCTTGAACATTGCAATTTTCTTATTTTGCCCTATGCATTTCGGTACACCATGGTACCTTCATCTGTGAAAAATTAAAAAATAGGGAGATGTAAGTGTATCAAAATTGCTAGAACGCCCATGGATGTGGTCTAATGAATGTGCCAAATCCTACCTGTGTAATCAGATCGATGTACTTTCGAGCTGTAATCGGTGAGTAATGAATAAATATTCGTGTTAACTCTTGAGGTATTATTGATACTAACTGTGATTGCTCACTAACTCCTGGAGAAAATGAGAAATAAGGCTTACTGTGTAGTATACACAGCAATTAATGAGAAATATGCATTAAAAAAAGATAAATGATTACTGGTTTAGTATTTAAAGTAAATTTCTTTTTAAAGTTGGTGAAGGTGTAAACACACAAAGTGCACAGTGCGCGCCTAGGCAGATTTGTCAACCCGCCATAACTTACATTTTGATCAAGGAGTGACTACCCTTAGTAGGCGCAGCACCGGTTATAAAAGTGATAAACAAGTTGAACCGGAGTGCTCCTCACGCACCCACATAACTATCATCATTCCAAGTCAATCAGTGGGAAGGCACCCAAACAATCCGAAAAATGCAGTTTGATACAATATCAGGGATCACTGACAATAGAGCCAACACTTTGGCTTATACCACTGAACAGGCCGACAAAATATATTCGCTAATAGAAGAGGTGAGATCAATGGACGCCTTTGGGGGCTCAATCAGCCAACAATTGAAGCAATTGGAATACTTAACACGACGTCAACTCAACCAAAGAATGCACGCATCAACTTTAGTGCAATATCACAAAGCATAGCGCATACCGAGAGGATTAAGATTATCTATTAAGCCAATGCTGTTCCGATTCAATCTTAATGCTAAATTCATGGAGAAGTGGTACAGTATTTTAAATAAGTGTTCGCTAGACTTAATCCTGTTGATAGTTGAACAACTTTCCAAAACAATCCGTGAACTAGAGGAAGAAATTTTCAATCTCAAAACAGATTTGGAAAATAGGATGGAAGTGGACACGTGGAAAATCAGCCTGGAAGGCATCAACCAAAAGCTCGACAAGTACAGCAAAGAATTACAAGAGGGGAAACTGCTCAAATTTAAGTGTGATACAATTGACTATAAACTGAACAAAGTTTATACGTGGGCAGATATTTATGCCCGCCGACAATTTCACCCCAAAAAAACCACACCAACAGCCCACTCATCAGAAGAAAGTCTTGTAACTGATAAAGAAACATCCATCATACAACAACATCTACTAGCATTGAGGCCTCACAAGTAGCAACAACCAGTGGCGATGTAGCTTTTTTGTCCCAGGAACAGAATCAAGGACAACCACCATCACACCAGTTGGAAGCAATAACAGGCGGTGCAAAACCAGGAGAGGAAGTGGCAGGAAAATCACTACGGAGTGGCAGGACAGTGGTTTCATCATGAATATCTCTTCTGTAACATTGCCACAACGGCAGATCACAGTGTTAAATAAAGGGCTTTCATTTGTACCCACAACACAAGCTAATGTAATGGAAACAGAGGGAGCCATTTATCGTTTCATGAGAAATCTCAGACTGGGCATTTTTTCACAAATGTGGTTGAATCTCCAGATCAGACCATTGAAGACCACGTACAGCGTGTCAAACCAAAGAGCACATATATACCACCAGTATCACGTCAGATGTTGGACACCTTTGAAATCATAGTTAGAAAAGACATACAAACTCTGGATTTCAAGAAAGAAAAACAACATAATCTCAAGAAGGCTGAATTAAACATCATCCAGAATATCGCAAACAATCAAGATCATACAATTCAGCAAGCGGACAAAGGTGGTGCTATGGTAATTATGGACAATCATTTTTATGAAAGGAAAGTCAACGATCATGTATCAGACACTAATACCTATTTGTTTCTGGACAGTGACCCCACAGCAAAACTTCAACAAACGCTGAAGGAAATATTACAAAATGCTATTGACCAAGGTTGGATTGACACTAACACACAAGATTTTTCGATGACTTTACATCCAAGATGCCCTAAGCTATATATGATCCCAAAGGTTCATAAACACTTGACCAACCCTCCATTCAGACCAATTGTCTCGGGGTGTGGGTCGATTTTCGACCCCCTCGGACATTATTTGGATTATTTCTTGCAAATATTTGTGCAGGGATGGAGTTCTTACATTAAGGACACAACAGATTTTTTGAATAAATTGTCCACTAGGCAACAGGATTTTCAGGAACATTGGATTCTGTACTCAATCGACGTTGTAGCACTCTATACTTCAATTCCACACTTATCAGGTCTAGAATCTATTGAATGGGCACTACTTAAAATGAATGATTTACCCACAGATAAAGTATTCTCATTGCAACTTCTTCAGTTTTGTTTACACAACAGTTATTTTCAGTGGCAGGACAAATATTTTGCACAACTATCTGGCACTTCTATGGGTTTTGCAGGGGCTCCTGCGTACGCCAATATATTTATGGCCCAATTTGAGGCAGAAAATTTGATGAATACTGATGCATGGAGCAACATTAAAATGTATTGTCGGTGTGTTGATTACGTCTTTTTTAATATGGGACGACACAATAGATGCATTAAAAGAATTGATCTTAAAACTCAGTCAGGTGAATCCGAGAATACAATTTACTTACAAAATTGATAACAAAGTGATGGACTTTTTGGATGTCAGAATTAACAAGACAACAACAGGATTTGAGACTGAATTGTACTCAAAGCCTATAGATCATAATAACGCACTGATCTACACGAGTTTTCACCCCAGAAGCCTGGTAAAGAACCTTCCACTTCCTCAGTTTGTTAGGATCAAGAGGATCTGCACAAACCCAAAGACATGTATAACAATGTTACAAGAACAAACACAAAAATATGTGGACAGAGGCTACCCAAAAGAAGAACTACAATAACATATAGATAAAGTCATGAAGATGGATAGACAAGAACTATTAACACCCAAAATTAAAACAGCCAATGACAGAATTTTTTTTGTCACCAAGTACACTACACAATCCAAAGCTATCAGAAACATCATCAACCAGAGATGGGAATTACTATCCTCAGAAACTGAGTTTAAAGATATATTCAGAGACAGACCTATGCATGCCTACACAAGAGGACAAAATCTCAGGCAAATACTGAATAAACAACGGAAACGCATAACTCAACAGATACCAACGCATAAAGGCACAGTACGTTGTCAGAACTGCACGCACTGTAATAATGTGATAACAGGAAACGCATTTACACATCCTACAACAGGAGTACAGATCAAACTAAGACATACAAGTGACTGTAACACGTTGAATGTTGTCTATGCAATTAAATGTCTGTGCGTGAAGATGTACGTTGGCAAAACTAAACACAAACTGAAAATCAGACTGACAGAGCATAAAAGTAGAATACGTAATCTAAATTTATCTTCTCCACTAGTCACGCATTGGAGATATGCAAAACACACCATCTCACAAATTCAGTTTTTCATCATTGAAAAGGTTGACATCCGACCTGGTATAGACAATGATCAAAGATTGCTGCAACGAGAATTATTTTGGATTAAACACCTTAATACCATGATCCCAATTGGCATAAATGATAGGTATGACTTATCGTATTACTTGTAAACTCAGTTTGACAATCAAAATATAGTGAGCAGAAGCTCTTCATTTAAACTACTCACAGTGATTTAATGGTGATAGTGTAGAGTACGTAACAAATGTCCGTAGCATCTAACAACAAATAATGCTTTATTTGAAGTGAATATACGACACCTAAGATATGGTTTATTTGATCAAAGTATTCCTAATTTCTAACCACTTATGATACAAGAATGCAACATAAATTTGAATTTGAATGTGTTCAAATAGCATGTATGTACCAAAAGTCAGGTCAATAAGTAGGATCATACAGTAAGAGATGATTATAGAATGTCAATTGTTTATTAAGCATGGCATAGAACCACTTTGAAGATGACGATTGAATTGATACTGAGTTACAACTTGCGTGAAATGTATCAAACATCAAGACAATAATTGTTAACGCATCCATTGTGTCACATTGGCAGTATCACACAGCAGTAAATGGTTATTGTTTAGAAACCTCTCAGCCGTGAGTTATCACCATGCATTGACAATGATCATCGCACTTATATATAGACATCACCAGTGAGATAAGTATCCAATATCATTTTAACACTCGCCACTGCACTTACAAGGTACACCCTCACCTTCTACAATATCTTTCTGAGAACTTGTTCAGTTCGTCCACAGAGTAGCTAAATATGATATATAGTTGCACCCGACTACATATAAAAAGGTCTAGATAATGCATGTTGCGAGGTCCGTCAGCAGCTGTATGTTACACATATCTTAACTTGATTCAATTGGGGAATCTCGGATACAGAGGGAATATAGTTCCCCATGGGGGTAATAATCATCATAATAGACGCACATTATGCTCGTGCACTCCATTGTGACTGCACCCATAAGCGTCAACATTTTAACACCATCACGTGATGACTGATAACATTTTTTACAACATTTATTTTGTCTTTCAAAGCACCACATCACGGTAAACAGTTTGGGAATTCCCTAATTTCTAATCATAGTCGGATTAAGGAGCAGCTATTATCTTAGACCACGCTGACAGCGATATTATCGCCTAGCATAACATGGCACCTGTCGTAATTAGTGTTTCAGGCAGTGTCGTATTTTTTAGTCAGCTCTTCATGTCTAAGGTGGATGAGTGTCGGGAACTTCCTTGTAAAACCGCTTCGGGCATGGCGGCGTTGTAGAACGCGGTTTTGCACGCTTCGGATATTTCAGGACGGGAAAAGACAAGTACAAAGGTAAAAAGCGAACATGAGGTTTCTTGTAAGATAATTTAAGCGTTCTTGTTTAAATTAGTGACAAGAACTAATGGAGCTTTTCTCGTTTTTGCAGTTTGTTTTTCAGAACATCAATCTAAGTTTATGTCCGCGGCTAGGGCGACTGACTCCGGAATCTGGGGATCACGGTTCGATCCCTGGCACCGGCGGCAGGTTAGCCCAGCACCATGTGACTCTAGGCAATAGCTTGCCTAGTCTTCCCGACGGGTCCCAGCGCCTAGAGACCCTTGCGGGTGATTGTGCGCTTTACAAATGTGGATTTATTTATTATTTATTTATTAAGTACTGACGTACGTAAACGTGGTCTATTGGCCTCATTTAACATGATGCTATCTGATTTGCGAGTCGTTTTAACATTAGTTACATATCTTTACAGGACCCTTAACAGATCGACTACGGTCCAGGTATGTCTGGTTAATCGTATACATAGTCTAGAAGGACATTTGAAATGGATCTACTACATGGCGTTATATAGAGCTCATTATTACGATTATTTCATTTTTTCAGCTCGCCCAAAGCAAAACAGGGTTACAAACACGGTAAGCCTTATTTCTCATTTTCTCCAGGAGTTAGTGAGCAATCACAGTTAGTATCAATAATACCTCAAGAGTTAACACGAATATTTATTCATTTCTCACCGATTACAGTTCGAAAGTACATCTGGCAGACTTCAAAGGATACACTGGAGTGGCACCCTCAGGAACAAAAGCTCTTACCCCAACTCCCCTCCAAGCCAAGACTAAGGACAACCTTGAACTCGCTGCCCATAGAATTAGCCCGGGGGGGAAAGGGGAAGTAGAAGACAAACAAGAGAGAGACAGGCTTCGGACACTGGCTCCAACCCTGGTCTGGACTGGAACTTAGCTGTAAAGCAAAACACCTATTAGACTCCTGTCACAACAAAACTATATGCTTGATATTTAACCTTTCTAACTAAACTTTAGTGTCTTACCAGTGTCTAACTAGAAGCTAGCTCCTCCCTAAGTTGTTTGTCTGTAGTTTTCAAATATCTGATTCACAGGAAGAACATTTGACACCAGAAGGAACATCTAATGCGGTGAGCACAAACAGAACCCCCAAAAAGGGGGTGTTGGCTGTAGCAAGGTAGAGACTACTTTTCTGAGGCAAAATTAAACTTCAAATGCAAAGAAGAATTAGTCCAATAACTCTAATGAAAGTCTCTAATAAACATTGCGATAAGACTCATTGAACTCTGGTAACATGAAAGTCTTTAATCTAGCCGCACATTCCACAAGATAAACTAGTCTCTGAAGGCTCAAGGATCCTTTGTTCTTCAGAATTTGAATTGTCCGAAGATCATATCACCTTTAGTCATAGCCTTAAGACTCAATGAACTGTACCAAATACACTTACTTGAGAGTGGTGAGGTCTTCTCTTGACTGAAGACTCTCCGGGATACTCTGCTCCAGTGATTCAGCCGAATAACTTCCAATACTGTCACTGGAGACGGCTGTCTTGAATTTTCTGAGGCGAAAAGTTTAATTAACTACAATTCTTTTTACCAAGACAAAAGGCATTCCATTCATACTTCCCATAGAAGTAGACGGGTGCAGGTCAACGAGATTCTGTGGAAATGTTCTCTTCAAGAATTGACAGCGAGCGCTGGAATCTCCTGTCAGATGAAAAAGCTGGTTAAAGTGCGCAGAGCGAGGCGCGCGCATGCGCATTACCAACCATCCTCGCAACTCAGCAAATCAACCAAATCGCTACCCTCTGCATAATCATGTGGGACTAACGACTGCCTTCCCAAAATGGCAGAGTGCCACAGTACATCAATAAACATCGTAATGAAGTTTTCCAGCATGGGCTTTTTTTAGGGAGTCTCTTATTTCACGAACTCATTGGATACGATTCTCCCTTTTCAGAGATCTATATCAAAGAGGCTGCATAAATCAGCACCCTGGTTCTCAGACACCTTAAGAGAAAAAAAACACCTATGTAGGAAACGAGAGAGAGCGTGGCGTCTAGATTTCCTACCTGAATAAAAGTCCCAATATAGAGAGGCTATTAAGGCCTACAGAGATGGGGTTAGCGCGGCCAAGGCCACCTACTTCGCGGACAAAATTATGGAAGCCAAATCCAAACCCAAGGAAATTTTTCACTTGGTAAAAAAATGCACCAAAGTGAACACAGCTCCTCCCCTGGCAAAAACGCAAGAACAATGCAATGAGCTAGCGGAATTCTTCCATAATAAAGTTACACAGATCTACTCCTCCTTCCCGATAGCAGCCACAAATCCAGAAACAGCCGACCAAACATCTTCGAGACACCCCACTCCCCCAGACCAGCCAAATCTTGAACATTTCCCCCCATTAGACCTTGACACCCTTAATCAATTGGCACGCAAAGTCAAATCTGGCTCTCCTCGTGACCCTGCTCCCCCGGAGATCTTGCTCCGGGCAAGCCAGGCCACCGTTCCCGTAATTCTGGATCTATTAAACTCCTCCATTTCCTCCTGTACAGTGCCCACTGTATGGAAGAGAGCCATGGTACGTGCACTATTAAAGAAACCAAATCTTGACTAAGAAGATCACTCCAGTTACCGTCCTATTTCACTACTCCCCTGGGTAAGCAAGGTCCTGGAGAAGCATATAAACACCCAGTTAGTCCAATTTCTTGAGAACAACTTGCTATTGGACACGACCCAGACAGGCTTCAGACCTAAGCACGGTACTGAAACCGCCTTGTTAGCGGTTACCGAAGAATCACGCAGGATACTAGATGAAGGAGGATCAGTGGCAGTGATCCTCCTTGACCTAAGTGCAGCATTTGATACGTTCAGCTATGCCATCTTGCTGAACCGTCTACGTAACATCGGAGTAACAGGCGATGCACTGAGGTGGCTTGACTCTTTCCTTACCAACAGATCTTTTCAGATCTTTGACGGGGAAATGGTGTCAGCCAGCAAGTCACTGAGCTGTGGGGTGCCGCAGGGCTCTTCTTTAAGCCCTGCATTGTTCAACATATACATGAAACCACTGGCTGGGGTCGTCGAACCGCACGGTATTAAAATCATATCGTATGCCGACGATACCCAGCTAGTGGTTTCTCTGGCTCAAGAGGGCAATAGGCAATCCCCGGAAGGCCTGATGAAATGTCTAAAAGATGTCAAGGAGTGGATGACATCCTCCTCCCTAAAACTCAATGGAGATAAAACCGAGCTCATGCTCCTGGTCCCAGTATCACCAGTGCCACTCATCTCCCTATGGCCTTCCTGTCTGGGCACCCCTCCCACCCCTAAGGAAAGTGTAAAAAGCCTATGAGTATGGCTGGACAAAAGGCTCTCTTTCACCACCCAGGCCACTAAGCTATCTGCCACATGTTTCGGCCTACTGAGAACACTGAGGAAGGTTCTACCCCTTCTGCCACTGGAAGCCAAAAAAGTGGCAGTACAAGGCCTGATTCAGTCCCCGCTAGATTCAAACAACGCCCTATACGTGGGAGCCCCTGAGACGACCTTACGAAAGTTGCAGGTGGTACAAAACTGTGCAGCCCGTACCCTGCTACAGATCCCACGCACTCAGTCAGTCAGATTCGGATTAAAAAGCTTGCACTGGCTGCCAGTGAGACAGAGAGTGGCATTCAAGGCACTCTGCATTGCCCACCGGGCCTTCTGGAAGACAGGCCCAGCAATCAATGACAACTTAGTCACCCATTACCACCCAAGTAGAAATCTTCGATCTGCGGAGGCTTTCTTGGCTGTGGTACCTAAAGTTAGGAGAGCTAGGACCGGAGGCAGGATGTTCTCTCTGAACACCTTGAAGTTGTGGAACTCACTTCCTTTACAACTCCGGTCCAACTCGAGCCTGCTCTCCTTCCGCAAACAACTGAAGACCCTTCTGTTTACAAGGTCCACCGAGTTCTAACCTCTTCAGCACTGCCCAGCTCTGCTTGGACGCCCATTGGGCAGCAATCGGGCTATATAAATCAATATTCAATTCAATTCAATTCAATTCTTCTGGCGAGGCGAGCGAGTCCTGATAACATCAATCTGATTACACAGGTAGGATTTGGCGCATTTATTAGACCATATCCATGGGCGTTCTAGCAAATTTTGATACACTTACATCTCCCTATTTTTTATTTTTTCACAGACTGGCCCCTGATGAAGGTACCATGGTGTACCAAAATGCATAGGGCAAAATAAGAAAATTGCAATGATCAAGAGAATTATGAAGGAATGTAAATCATGTATATGTATGTTCTTAAGGGCATTTAATTGGTATTGTACATGTTGATATGATGAAATAATCAGCATTGAGAAAAAGTATACACAGCAATTAATGAGAAATATACATTAAAAAAAGATAAATGATTACTGGTTTAGTATTTAAAGGAAATTTCTTTTTAAAGATGGTGAAGGTGTAAACACACCAAGTGCACAGTGCGCGCCTAGGCAGGTTTGTCAACCCACCATAACTTACATTTTGATCAAAGGAGTGACTACCCTTAGTAGGCGCAACACCGGTTATAAAAGTGATAAACAAGTTGAACCAGAGTGCTCCTCACGCACCCACATAACTCTCCCTCTTTATGCCATGTTGTGTATGTGGGGCCCATCCAAAGATACACTCCTTTTAAAGTGGGTGACTATGTTCCCATGACCTCACCTTGGCGCTAATAATGACTAATGAGACCTGAGTATACTATGGTTCAGGCCTTTTTACCTGAGCTTTGTGGCCCTCTTTGGTAAACTGTGTAGCAAATATGTATAGCATGTATAAAAGTGCTTGAGAACCTGTGATGGTTGGGATGTGCATTGGGGCCGCTTTCTCTATATAGGGAGCCCCTAGGGTTACAGGTTGCTCCATAGGGTTAGTTATAGTGGAAGGGGGAGAGGTGTGGCGCAGCCACCAGGGCAGCTGACTCCCCAGTGCAGGGCTCACTGATCAATCCCTGGCACCGGCAGCAGCTCTGCTCAGCACCCTGTGACTCTTTGTAATAACTCATTTAATATTCCCAACGGCCCCCAGCGTCTTGAGACCCTTAGGATCCCTGCCGGATTTGGCAGTGAGAAAGTGCTGTCTCCCCAATCCACGAAAACTCCCCCTGAACTGCTTCTGTCCGTTCTCACCTCCCTATGGAATGACTTGCTAATCAAGTTTCACAGCCTGGCACCAATAACTACCTTGAAAGAAAGAGTAGGACAGACCAGTTCTAGCAGACAACTGTGTGACCTGTATTGAGTAACAGAGGCCCAAAGAAATTGGGAAACATCCATTTCAACGCAACTTTCAAACCGCAATACCATTACAATGGAATTTTTACAACGCAGGATCCTTTACAACGCATGCCATTACAATGCAGATGCCATTACAACACATGCCATTACAACCTAACTATTGGTAAGTATTTAATTTAATTTTAACGCCTACACTATCCAACACTTACCCTACTATTACACCCCCTGGAGTTAAAATAGTAATTTTAGCCCCTACACTATCCAACACTTACCATACTATTGCACCCCCCTGCAGTTAGAATAGTAATGTTAACCCCTACACTATCCAACATTTACTCTACTATTACATTCCCATTAATTGAAAGAATAAAAATACCTACCCATACTTACGTTGTAATGGCATGCTTTGTAATAGCATCTGCGTTGTAATGGCATGCGTTGCAATGGCATGCGTTGTAATGGATCCTGCGTTGTAAAAGTTTTGTTGTAATGGTATGCGCAGTGAATGTATGCATTGTAATGTCATTCATTCAAAAGAATTACCAAGAAGCAAGAGCACCAAACACACCACTTGCAATGAAGAGCGGCTTCCTACCCTACCTCCCTATCCTGTGTGCTGTGAAAAGAACTAAGTTGGCATATGCAAAAGCAGGAGAACATTTTCTCCTAAAACTGGTTGCCAAAGAGATGTTGAGTTTTGTGGTTCCCCCTATGTCTTTGTGGTCATCAAACTGATCAATCAAATTCACAGTTTATGTCTGTTCTTTCTAGAAATAGACAAAAGAAAATTCCTGCAAATTATATGGTGTTTATTTGTTTATTTACTCAGAGCTCTGATCACCTGTGCAGAGGAAGTCAAATCCCAGCAGAAGAAATCCTGGCTGTCTCTCCTTCAGGGGTAGGGACCATACCCCAAGACTAAGGAAGAATTATCCCTTCATCCCTCCATCATTTTTCCCAATGATTATTAATGAAATATTCAGAACTGGAAGACAGGAGAAAAAAAGGAACTTCAAAGCATGCTGCTAGCTGACCCTTTCCACCACTTGGACACTCTGAATGGCCAGCTTACACAGCATTCTTCCAGCTTTTTCTCTTCTATCTCTGGCTGAGAGGACTTGGGTATCCCTCCTTGACTTGAATTTCCATCTTAATACACTTTTTTTGTGCTGGACGCAGAGACGTTTTGTGTGATACATGAAAGCAATTTCTTAGCATGATGGTGTGTGTTGATCCCTGTGGTTGGCATTTCTACTGTCCCTTTTTGGTAATGGAAAGAAATGTCAGATATTGACTATGCTGAAGGCGTCATTACCTGTTGGCCGGATTAGTAAGACTGTTGTGTTAAAAGTTAACAGTACAAAAGGGGGTGGTGATGGACGGAGCATCTGAATCAATCAAACACTCACACCCAGTCAAAAGATCTGGGTTTAATCCATCACCGTTCTTTAGCCCACTCTGCCACCCCAGTTCAGACATGGCTATATGCAAATCAGTCTGACCCTGTGCCTCATGGGAACAGACCAGCCCGAACTGCCAAGCCATGTCTTCCCAGGACCGGAAACAAGCTTCCGAGGGCGGTTAAAAGTTAAGACACGATATGCAGTAACCCATGAAACTGCATCTCCCAGTATTGCACCATGAGTGGAGCCCAGACCAGTTCTAGCAGACAACTGTGTGACCTTTATTGAATAACACAGGCCCAAATAAATTGGGAAACAGCCATTACAACGCAAATTTCACAACGCACTACCATTACAAATAAACTTTTACAATGCAGGATCCATTACAACGGATGCCATTCCAACGTAGATGCTATTACAGCGCATGCCAACACAACCTAAGTATGGGTAAGGATATCATTTAATTTTAACCCCTACACTATCCAACACTTATCCTACTATTACACCCCCTGGAGTTAGAATAGTAATTACTAATTTCGGCCCCTACACTATCCAGCACTTACCCTACTATTAAACTCCCCTGCAGTTAGAATAGTAATTTTAACCCCTACACTATCCAACATTTACTCTACTATTACATTCCCATTAATTAAAATAAAAAAATACTTACCCATACTTACGTTGTAATGGCATGCGTTGTAATAGCCTCTGCGTTGTAATGGCATGCGTTGTAATGGCATGCATTGTAACGGATCCTGCGTTGTAAAAGTTTCATTGTAATGGTATGCATTGTAAATGTATGCATTGTAACGTCATAAAGTCAAAGAAATTACCAAGAAGCAAGAGCACCAAACACACCACTTGCAATGAAGAGCGGCTTCCTACCCTACCTCCCTATCCTGTGTGCTATGAAAATAACTGAGTTGGCATACGCAAAAGCAGGAGAACATCTTTTCCCAAAACTGGTTTATAAAGAGATGTTGAGTTTTGTCTTATGTCTTTGTGGTCATCAAACTGATCAATCAGATTCACAGTTTATGTCTGTTCTTCCTAGAAATAGACAAAGGAAAATTCCTGCAAATTATATCTTAATACTCATCTTTTTGTGCTGGATGCAGAGACGTTTAGTGTACAGCATGAAAGCAATTTCTTAGCAGTATGGTGTGTGTTGATCCCTGTGGTTGGCATTTCTATTGTCCCTTTTTTGGTAATGGTAAGAAATGTTAGATATTGACTATGCTGATGGCGTCATTACCTGTTGGCTGGATTAGTAAGACTGCTGTGTGAAAAGTTAAGACACGATATGCAGTAACCCATGAAACTACATCTCCCAGTGTTGCACCATGAGTGGAGCCCTGCTGACTCATGTGCAGTAACATATTTTCTGTCAGCCCACGAGTCCCTTTTTTCTTGTGGGTATATATGGGAGCACGGTTGTGGCCAATGATTGTTCTCTTTTTGGGAGTCCTTTTATTTTATGGGTAACATTTCTGGAAACTTTCCTGTAACAGTTTTTTCTTCAGCTTCATGCTCATGTTCTCCATCAAAAATGAGATCAGGAGAGATTTTAGCCTTTATATTTTTTTTTAAAGAGGATGGCTCCTGTGGTTGTTCTTTTACATCTCATAGGATGGTGCATATTTCCACAGCAGGACAACTGGTTACTTCATGCTCTATTTCCATAAAACGCTTTAGGAGCATTTCACTCATAATGGTCTACTGTTGCGTAAGCTATGACTTTGGCGTAGCTCGACAAGGTGTGTTTTTCTACCCACAAGTGACATTTGTGAACTTCGATTAATGCACCAGTGGTGAACGTAAAAGACAGATTATTGTAGCCCTGCAACACTATATTCAATGTGCAATATTGATAGAGAAATTGCTTTTGGATCAATAATAATCCCATAAAGGGATCAGGGGTACAGTGAAAAGCAACAAATCTTATTTTATTTATTCACAGTATCACACACACACTGTACTTAGGAAAAATAAACAATTTTAAGTAAAAGTATTTATTACTAAATGCGACAATCTGTTTCTCAGTACATCTAAAGAAAACTACACTAAGAGAGCATGGAAGGCAGAGCTGCTTGCAGTCTAGAGCTCCTTAGGGAGAAGAGATGCACTGCATACCTTGATATCAGCAAAGGCTATCTTTATTAGCGGAGGTGTGTAGCCAGTGTTCCCTGTGAAGGCACAAACACATGCTGCGGTCTTCCTTCGTGACTCAGCTTCAATTTTCAAGTGAGATTTAGCATCTGTAAAGTGTGCTGGCAGTACATTCTCTGGCAGAATCTTGTGCACAAATCTGGTTAAAAAACCTCCCCTGACAAGTAGTAGTCGTTATATATTAAATCTTATCAGAGATTGGCATTTCTTATGTAAGTTACACAATGTCTGACATAGATTATGAGCATCAAGGTGTGCGACACAGACGTTTCCTTATGAACATTTAAGGTAAAATGATGTCAATTCAGACTACATTATTTTGGTTATATGTCTGTATGTGCTCTTATTTAACCTTGACAGAGTGAAAAGTAGATATTTGGCCTAGACAAATGTTGCATCAAGAGTTGTCTATGTCATCAATCAGATGGCTTTACTTTTTCATAGTTCTTAGAAAGAGAGGGTCAAATGACATCTGCATTAACCCCTTCGATGCTGATGACGAGCTCAGCTCGTCATCACCCACGGGTGTCGTGTGCTGATGACGAGCTGAGCTCGTCATGGTGCCACTAAAATGGCAATTTCCAGCACAGGGGGGGGGGAAACACCTAGCAGCCAAGTGGTTAAATGGCAGACATGACAATGATTCTGCATCAATCCGGAATGAGTGGGACTTCTATTGTTTAAGATTGAGACGTTGGCAACTTCCATTATCCATGATGGAGTCAGGCCTACATAAAATGGAATTGGACCTTAGGGACTATACAACACTACTACTCAATCTTCCAAAATGTTAACTGACACCTTCTGAGGACAGGATCTTTAGGACAGACTTTGAGAAGTTGGCCTAGCATATGCTGTCCACTATTCAAGAGGGCACCTTGCACCTTTCCAAACGACCCTTATTGATGGTAGGATTAAAGACAAACTATAAAGAAAGCTATACTAGTGGTAGCTGTGGAGAGCAGCATTCAGGCTAAGTCTTGAAGGAATGTAAAGCAGCTTGTTTTACCAGTTTATAATCTCACGAATGATCAAATGAAAGGAGAACCACACAAGGTATATATATAAAAGATATGTATTTGTTCTAAACACATTCCTCTAGTCTCTTTATGAGGCTATAGGCAAAAGTGCATATAGTAAACTTATTTAGCACGCAGTAAATTAGCACAATATAAGTTGAGCCCTAGGGGCGTACCAAACCATATATTAAGAAAGTGGTATAAGAATCATGACTGACATAGATACAAGGCCTAAAGTCTTTAGAACCGCTGGGGCCACCAGGAACCACCCACGGTAGTGACACTGGGGACCCACGGGGGACGTGTGCAGTGTCTAAACACAGCTGCAAATCACCATTAACCTCTATGGGGAAAGTCATGGTTGGAAAGTTACAGATTAAGGACACTTGGAAGTGGACTTGGAGCAAACCCCTTCAGAACTAGGCAGTTCTAGAGTCAATACCCATGGAAGCACTGGAGTACTCGAGTTACCTCACCCAGGGAAGCCGGGTGCATAGGTTTCTTTTGATGTCGAGATTCGTCTTGATTTTCAATGGTGAGCTGCTGCAAAGTGCTGCTGGCGACCAAGTCGAAAGTGTCCGGATGGATACAAGGGTGGATTGGAGATCTGAAGAACCTGAAAGCAGAGGGGACAGAGTGTGGGTCAGTAGCCAGTGACCAGGAAGGCGATGAGCGGAGCCCACCTATTTCGGGTGTTTTCAGATGAAGGTGAAGCTTGACTTTTCAGCCACGAGAACCAGGAGGCGTCGATGACAACCAGGAGCTGGACTCAAGGTGTCCCATGAAGGATGTTGAGTGCTGCGATGTCGGTATCCGGATTGGACCCAACAAGCCTTGGCCACAGCAACCTACGCAGAAAGAAAATATTAGCTTTGGTGCAGACCAGCAAGTTCTGAGGGACTCACCACTCGGTGGGGAGTCAAGGCACATCTGGCGCAACCAGGGATGTCCATGGAACTGAAGAGTTACCTTCGTTGGGACCCACCAGTTCACGGACCAGGGATCGCGAAGGAGCCTCAAGAAGAAATGCTAGAAGTTTGCCCGCGGAACACTCATGGAGTGTAGGCCCACAATCTTCTGTGCAAATGGTGTTTGGTGCTTTGACTATACGTAACCCAATGCACAGCTTCAGGAAAAGCTCAGGAAGTTGATGCATTTGCAAATGTGCACGGTATCTATGAGTTCATGTTCCACATCACTCGTGAGGGCTGCAGGTCTCAGCTTTGCTGGGTTCTCGTGTCGGCCTCGGAGAAGTCTGAAAGTCACAAATCCTTCTGGATCCAGCAGGAGCCTTGAAAAATCAGACTGGCAAGATGCTTCTTTGGTGCCTGTTTGAATAGGGAAGTCACTCCTTGACCCCAAGGGAATTTCTTCTGTCTTCTAGTCAAACCATTGAAACACCAGGAAAAAAAGTGGGGGCAACCATGTAGTCATATTCTACCTTCCTACAAGGAGCATCTGAGGGCAGGGCTCAGTCTAAAGCTCTGGCTTGTCTCTGGTTGAAGGTCCAGTGTAAAATGGCCTCCTGTCTATATATAGTGTCATCGGTCCATATATCATTTATAGCCTCTTCTGGTTCATACTCTGAAATACTGGAAACCTGCATCCTCTGTCATCTCATCTAGTGCCTCTGCTTCAATTTAGTAAATAGCTTAAAAAGCTTGAAGTTAAACAAGTACACAGTAAGACACACTATGTGTGTGAGATATTTTTGACACATGTTATGTTGTTATCTAAGGCAGTGGTTCTTAACCTTGTAACTTCTGTGGATACATTCCTTACTGCGATCTGGGGACCCCTACTGAATAATTATTGAAATTGGGGGACCTTTACTGAGTGATTATTGGAATCGGAATCCAGAGACCCCGGCATAAGCAATTTCAATGATTTGAACTGCAAAACACAAAAATACAGAAATAAACATACATCAAGCTAATACATAAATTAGGAAATATTTTATTTAATTGACAAACAAATATAAAAACAATCAACATTTTAATTTAAATTCGAAGGCTGGAGATTTTTTGGGGTGGATACGGAGAACCACGCCTTCGTGTACTCACAGGTTACCCTGCCCTGCCCTGTTAATGGAGTTTCAGCGAACCTGAGCAGGTGCGTCATGGAAAATGAAGGTCCTGCTGGCAGTCATTCTCTTCCCTTCATGGCCTGCATTTTGTGGCTGGCGTTCGTGGTGGCCTGTTCTCCTTCAATGGGCTGGCATGAAGCTTTGTGGGACTGAGGCGATTTTCTCTGAAGACACCAGGAACAACAATGGAGGCTGCTTGGCTGAGGGGGCTCAGTGGTCAGAAGCATGAGGTAGGAGAATTTTTATCCACGGCGGTTCAAATGCAATTAATCAATTGATGTTGTGCTCGGGACACTTGAAGCTGCCTGGGAGCAGTCTGAGGGACGTTTTAGTTACTGCGAATCTTTTCAATAGAAAATATATTACTCTTGAAACCAATGGAGGTGTGAGCGAGTGCTGTAGAACAGGATTTAAAATGGACAGAGTGGAACGCGCGCAAGTGTCAATCAGTGCTCAGCTCCCAATGTGAGGCAGAGACACTAGGAGCAGCAATTTTTGCCCTGGCAGCTTGCAGTAGGGTGCAATTAGGCACCCAGGCCCAGGTAGGAATTAGATGGGGTTAGGAGGAGAGCCAACTACCGGCGCATACCCTGGGGGATCGCTACAGGCTGCGCTTCTACAGAGAAGGCCATAACTGTATGATACCTCTACGAGACTGACTAGACCCTGACGGCACCTTCTGATGGAGGGAAGCGGTGTCCCGGGACAAGCCTTTCCATGGCACAGGGGGACGGTGCCTATGGGCGCAGCCGGCCCTCATCCGGTCTACCAGAACATTCACAACTGGGGGGCATCCTACCTTTTGAGAGAGGAGTAGTGTTGGTCCTTGTTGGGTCTGTGGCCTCCTTTCCCTGGTGCCTTTACAGCAGCTCCTGCAAGGAGCTCCATCTGGGTCAACATTGCCTGCTAGCCTAGTGGGGCATGACTGCTGCCCGCAATAGAAAAGAGAGGACACTGAAAGAAATGCTCATGAAGCAATCGGGGATGCCCTCAACGTCTAATGAGAACATTTAGGGACTGGGGGATGGCAATGACTCCCCGGCTACCAAAGTGTTCATGCTGAAACTTTTTGCGGCCATTAAAGAAGACATACAGGACCTCAAGGGTCAGCTCGCCACAGACCGATGGGAAGTGCAGAAAAATGCATATGAACTTGGTGCGCGCATGACCATGCTGGAGGAGCATAATGTCAACTCAGACGAGGAACTGCATCAGCTACAACAAGGTATGATCAGCCTTCGGTTGCAACACCTGGACTTACAGGCGGATGCCGAGGACTTAGAGAACCTGTCTCGGTGAAACAATGTGCCGATCCAGGGCGTATCTCGGAAAGAGGAGGGGGGTGATCTCAGGGCCTAAGTGGGGGCACTGTTTCATCAAGTGCTGGAAGAGTCGGAGTCAACGGACATTCAGATGGACCGTATACATAGAGTGTGCTTCCCACATGGCGCCAATTCACCACCGCCGGACATCCTCATGTGTGTCCACGACTTACAGTTGAAAGCACGCATCATACGGAAGGTGAGGGAAATGAAGCCCTTCCAGTTCAGAGGACACTCCCCGGGTATCTTTCAGGATCTGGAGGCTTCTAAGCTTATTAAGCGGCGCAAATTCAAAGCAGTAACAAGGCACCTGCGAGAGCAAGGAATCTCCTACTCGTGAGGTCATTCCTTCCGGATCATATTTAAACTCATAGGAAAGCTGCCTCAGATCCGCTCTCTAGCTGAGGGCAAGGAGATCCTCGGCCTGGAAGACACCCCAGTGATGGAAACAGAACTGCCTAGAAACTTAATCCCCGCTGCACAGCGGGATGGTAGAAAGTAAGAAAAGTGGCCAAAGCTCGGAAGCCTGATCAGGCCATACAAGACAGAGAACAAGAAGCAGTCCTTTCCTGGCTGACGCAAACATCGGAGAGACCGGATACCCTGTGAGTTACTCAATGTAAGGCTCCGGGAGGGGTGCCTAGTTGTGTGTCGGGGGACCAAAGGATGTCCTGGTCCATTGTTGACGGACTTCCCACAGGTGGGTAGCATGAACTTGGCCCACCAAGGGCTGGGCAGCTGCCCAAGCCATGTCCCTCCGGGATTGTCTTCTCAAGACGAACTTTTGTCGTTTACTCTTTATGTTACATGTTCTGAGTATCTGTTTATCTTTTTGGGGGGTTTGTTTGGGTTATTATTTGGGGCGCTCCTCACAAGCCTCCATGTTCGTTATGCCTCAGAGGATTGCTAGAGCTCCCTTCAGTCAAAGTGCTATTGGGCATAAGCACATTACTACACCACATAGCAACGTAGTTACATTCCTTAGATGGGGAAAGATCTTAAAATAGTTAGCCTCAATGTAAGGTGCCTAAACAACCCAGTGAAGAGAGTAGCAGTGTTGTCCCTCCTTGACCGTGCCGAGGGAGACATATATCTCCTACAGGAGACCCATCTCCTTTCCAAAGATACTGTACTGATGCGTTATAGATGCTTCCCTCAACAGTTCTGTTCCACAGGACCATCCAAAAGGAATGGCGTAGCAATTTTGTTTGGGTCCTGCTTCTCGGGTAAGGTCTTAATGACTGTTGCTGAAATAAAGGGACGCTTACTATAGAATAGAACAATAGAACCCCGCTCTCTCTCAGATCACGCTCTTATCACTATACACCTCCAAGTACAGCGATCACAAGCGTTTTCCTCCAGTTGGCATCGCCCGAGACTTTTCTACACTCTGATAAGACGGTGCAATGCCTCAAGCTGACAATAAAAGATTACCTAGCGCTCAATGACATGGGCTCCACACCCTTGTCCTCCGGCTGGGAGGCCCTAAAACTAGTGACATGGGGGGAATTCATTGCCATTTCTGTGTTATATAACAATATCAGTAAGTAGAAACGTGGTGCATTGAAAAAAGAGATCCTGGAGCTTAAGTTGATTCACAAACGCACTGGGGCACTGAGGGTTTGGAGGGTACTGGAAAATTGCAGGCTCATGCTCAACATTTAGATCAGGATCAGGCGGAATATGCTCTTCTTCAACTCCATCACAAGTTCTACCTTAGTAGCGATGAATGCGGTAGGATGCTGGCTTATAGACTGAAAGGTAGAATGCAAACATTGCTAATCCAGTCCATTCGTGATCACAGCTGGGAGGATCAGGCTTCGGATGACTGAATTGTAGATGCTTTCCGCTCATTCTATAGCGCTCTATACTCCGGGAAGGACCCTAGTGCGTATCTGACCAGCTGTGGGATCACACCTCTCTCTAAGACTTTGGCATAGGGGCTTAATATGGAGATTAGAATAGAGGAGGTGATCACGGTAATCTCCAGACTCAAGGTGGCCAAGTCACCTGCTCCAGATGGATTTTCGGCTTCCTTTTACAAGACCTTTTGTACGGAGCTGGCTCCCTTTTTAACCAAATGGTTTAATTCATTTTTAGAGATGGGTAGGGTGACTCCCTCCATGTCAGAGGCAGTGACATCTGTCATTCTGAAGCCTGGATACAACGTGATGGATTGTGCTTCTTATAGACCCATCTCTTTCCTCAATATCAATGTGAAGATTGTTGCTGGTATTTTAGCTGCCCGCCTTAATCCCCTTATGCCTGATCTAATAGACTCCAACCAATCTGGTTTCACCCACCAGGCAGGGAGGTGACAACACCAAGGGGCTCTTCCACCTCCTTGATAGCATGCATTGGTCGAAGAGGAAGGCATTCTTGTTAGCAATAGAGGCCGAGAAGGCATTTGACAGTGTGGGATGGGCCTGTCTCTTCGAGACCCTGTGCTGCTTTGGATTCGGGGAAAATTTTATCAACTGTGTTCAGTGTATTTATTACTCTCCCACGACCTTTGTCCGGGTCAATGGCAGCTCTCGAGGGACCCATCGGGGGTGCCCCTTATCCCCATTTTTTTTTCCGCTTCGTATGGAGCCCCTAGCTTAGCAAATTAGAGTGGATAATCGCACTGTAGGTATGAAATTTGGAGTGGAAGTCTGTAAAATAAGCCTTTACCGGATGATGTGATTCTCTCCCTTATGCAGTCGCAGACTACCCTGACAACCCTGCTGGTGGAATTATCCTCCTTTGGAGATCTATCATGATTCAAGATTAAATTGGATAAATCTGTTATCCTAAATCTGGGGATTCCTTCCGAAAAGGTGCTTGCACTATCACATAAATTACTGTTTCAGTGGCGGCAGCATGACGTACTGTACCTTGGCATCAGATTAGCACCCATTTCTCGAACGGTTACGCTCAACTATACGACGCTATTGGAATAGACGGCGAAGGCACTAGACGCAGCGCAGCGCATTCAATAAACTTTCCAAATGATTCCCACATCTCCGCCGCACCAGGCGATCAAGCAATTTCAGGTTCTCATTAATAAGTGTGTGTGGAGTGGGAAGAAACCGTGTCTATCACTCGCCCAGATGGCATGCCTGAAACCGCAAGGGGGGAGTGGGCTTACCTTTGATTGGGGGATACTATCAAGCCACATGCCTCAGATACTTAGTGGAGGAGAACAGGCCACTGTTCAGCAAACACTGGAGCTTTATGGACCAGTCTATCACTGTTGTCAATATGTGGAGGGAATTATGAGTACCCCGCAAGATAGAGCTTGTGGTTTTTACTCTACACCGGTCATGTCACTGACACTCAGGATCTGGGATGGGGTGGCGCTTAATAAAGGCTGGGCCTCATTTCCATCACCGATAATGCCTACTGTAGATAACCCTGATTTCATTCCAGGTCAGGTATTTCAGCTGTGGCGGGAAGCCGGGTGTAAAAGAGTGGGATCCATCTTTGACACATAGGGTATGATCCCGTTTGCGCAGCTCCGACAGGACTATGGCCTTCTACCTACTGATAAGTACCCCTACTGTCAACTATCTCACTGGATCACAATGCCCTTCAATTATGTTCAAATGTACAGACCTCTTACCATGTTTGAAAAATGGTTGGTCCACAAACAAGATGACCGTCGCCTCATATCTGAACTGTATACTATGATAACAGCATGCCCCATTGCACAGCGCACAAAGGCACAGGTGCGTTGGGAAACAGAAATAGGTAGGCCACTGTCTTTTAAGGAATTGGAACACATCCTATATCACACTCACCATACAGCGTGTAACACAGCGGGGACGGGATCCTCCTTTAAGCTTTTCTCCTACTGGTTTTACATGCCCGTCCACATTTGTAGTTGGGACAAAAGTAAAACAGACCTTTGCTTGAGGGGATTTGGGATGTTGGGTACTTCAGCACACTTGCTATGGCATTGTCCAAAACGATACTGGTCTGAGGTCCTTGAAAATATTGATCCAGTGTTTGACATCTCATTGCCCAGAGCACCAGAATACCCCCTCCTTGTCCTTTCTCAGCCCAATATACTCCCATTAAATTCCATACGGGGCAGTCAAATAGCCGTAGCGCTGCTGGCAGCTAGACAGGTCATACTAATGCAGTGGGGAATGACTTCAGAGCTTGATCTGTAGTCCTGGATACACTGACTATGGTACCTCTTGGCTATGGAACATATGTCTCTTGGGGTGGAGGGCAAGGGAAAAAATTATGCTAAACTGCGGGCACCCTTCTTGCAGCAGTTGACTCGCGATATGAGGGAAGTCACTTGTCCAAAGTATTTGCAGATCCTTAATTTATTAACATTGGAAAGGGTATCCGCTGCCCAGTCATCGGCAACTTAATCTTATATCTTTCCCAACAACTAATATTGAAGCTTGAAGGTTCATAATGAGGCAATAGCTGGTGCAGAGAGGATGGGGGTGGCAGAGAAGGGTTAGTGTCAAGGTTTCTATGTGTTGTTTTCCTCTTTTTCTTCAAAATCTGGAAGATTACATTTTTCAAAGCACCAGTCCTGCACATTACGCTCCTGGCCTCCTGGTTGTTGGCTTACAATGCTGTTAAGTCTACTTCATGATTGCTCTGTCGGGCCAAGGATGTAGGCACGTAGCTGTGTGTGATACCTTTGTCTTCTACTAATAAAAATGATTGATTCCTAAAACGGACTGAGTGAATTATTATAAATTGCCCACCTGGGCACATCACGCTAAGTTCAGGGGGAGTGTCTAATACACAGAGTTCCAGATGCCACACCTCTCCCAAGCTCTCAGTAGATTCTTCACAAGAGATACTTTGGCCCATTTAACAAAACCGGCTTTCAGGCAATACTTTTAACTTGGAACACTCCAGCTAGCACACTGCGTACTACAAATATACTGCAACATGTAAGCAATTCTGGGAGGCTGATATATCTCAGGGGTGGTGTGAGCAGGCTGATCAGCCCTGCTGAAGATGAACTGTGATTCTGGGCAAATCACTAAGCCTCCCTGAGCAATCAAAAAAAATGAATGTATCATTGACGTAACTGGTGCTCATGCAAAGTGCTCCAATACATTCGGGTGGGGTTTGCGCTATATAAAACTGCAAAAAAAACAGTGACAACATAACACACATTCTCATTCATGACCGTCACATTCTATCGAGGTGAAAGAAAAACATGCTTTATGAATACACTACCTGCTAATTTTGTTTAATTAATTGTCCATTCTTGATTAAGCAGTTCGATTGATTTCACCTTTTCACTAGGGAAAGGTCACTATATGCACATAGTGTTCAATGGACACAATGACGCTATGGTACGACTCTTTAATTTTTACGTATGTGATGATATCAGTTCAGGGGCTTAGCATTCAACAGTGCAGCAGGAATAGTAGCACCGAAGCCAGAGGTGTCAGCGGCCCATTGCACCCCAATTGTGGATTTCATTTACTACCCACATGAGGGGCAAAAGCGCCCACGCTCCCCTTGCTACTTTGCAGTATTAATTCATTTGCAGCATGCTCAGGCCTAGCACAATGTTACTAGTTGGTGAGAAAAAAGAAAAACTCTTGAGAACCCTCAGAATGGGCTATATTAAGATCAAACATACTGTCCATCACATACACACAACCCTTCTCATGCAAATTTCCTGTACACACAACCCTTCCTCATGTGCATGAACATATGCATGCAAAGACCCTTCCACACATGCAAGCACACTTACACACATTACCTCGCTATATACAAACTCAGGCACAAATACACAAGCTCCCTATATAAACACACAAACACAATCTCCCTATCTACACATGCAAACTCCCTCTGGACATCCAAACACACAAGACCTCCAACAGAGACACCTAAGCATATCACACGCACACAACCTTTCTGTAGACACCTAAGCACACATTCACGCACACACACACGCAAATGCATGCGCACACCATAACACATGCATAACTATTTCCCAAACTCTAAAGCCCATACACGTGCACACACAATCACTATACGCGATTTTGATTTACTTCCGGCTGCGCCAGTTCTCTCTTCATTGAGCCCTTCCTTATACAGCAGAAAAGCAAGGAGGAACCTGCCTGCTAAAGGGGTTCTTTGCTGTAACCTTCCTGCCTCACCACCCCAGTCACAGCTAATCCACAGGTGAGAATTCCACACACAATTCCTTTTCACATGTACCATTTAGCATACAGTTAGGAACCCTGAAATTTGTCCTAATCTTGGCTTTAGCATGTTTTTTAAAGATTTATATTTTAACATAGAACATTAAGCAAATTTCAAATCCCATTTGATTTTGTTACAAAGTCTATGGAAAGTCAGAGGAAGAAGCCAGGTAAGTAGCTATAAATACTGCAGCAGGTACAATGTGTAAGAAGCTCACTGCTTTCTAGTTGTTGTTTTGTTTCAAAGCTGGAAAGTGTGGGCCCGTTTTCCTTACTTTCACAAAACGATGCCATACCCTAGTCACGCTAATATCCAATTGCGGCAAAGGGAAATACAAATCAAATGCACATGTATGGAGAGAGTGTGCTTGCTTTTTGTCATGCTGCTCTGAAGCATACACACACTATAGTTGCTGTTCCAATGCACCTTGATAAATGTATTTCTGGCTTTGGCTGCTCAGGCACAGAAAGGGCCCTTTTGCTTGTTGTTGGCAGTGCTTTATTGTCAACTGGACGTCTCGTGTCAGTTCAATATCTCTTTCCCTCCTGCATTCATCTCTTTACTTCAACACCAACGTGGATTTTGACACCATACATTTGTTTTGGCCTATACAGCTCTATTTGCACACTAATTGGTTACGTAACATTACAACTCTACTACCCACGGGCACATTTTTGAATTAGGCATTTTGTCGGCTGCACCAATTGTCACATAAATAACCATTTTCCGCATTTGCCAAATATTCCATCATCTGCTGCATAATCTGCAGATTTGAACAAAAAAAGCCTTGTTTCTAGCTCAAAAAGCTCAAATGGTCCCAAAAATGCAACTTCACGTGTTACATCGTGGTGGAAGACCCTTTGCAAAGCTGGAATGGTCATGTGTTACTTATAGCTAAATATGGGTGTTAAATCAGTAATAATAGTGCACAAACCTCTCTTCTTTCTGTACCTGTCCTGCGTCTTTCTGTATTTCTCTTCCATCTTTCTGCACCTTTCTTCCTCTTCCGGTACCTCACTGTCATCTTTCTGCACTTCACTTGCCTCTTTCTGCATTTCTCCTACACTTTCTGCACCCCTCTTACTTCTTTTTGCACCTCTGTTAGTTCTTTATGCACCCCTTTGATCTGTTTCTGCAACTCTCTTGTCTCATTCTGTAGTTCTCTTGCCGCCTTCTGCACCTCACTTGCCTCTTTCTGAACCTCACTCTTCTTTCTATATCCCTCTTCCTTCTTTCTGCACCCCTCCTGCCTCTTTCTGTACTTGTTGTGCCTCATTTTGAACCTCCCCTACTTATTTCTGCAACTCTCATGCCTCTTTTTGCACCTCTGTTGGTTCATTCTGCACTCTTTTTAACTGTTGCTCTACCTCTCTTGCCTCTGTCTGCACCTCTGTTGCCTCTTTCCGTACCTCTTTTGCCTGTTTTTGCAACACTCTTGACTCTTTCTGGAGTTCTCTTGCCTCCTTCTGCAGCTCTGTTACTTCTTTCTACCCTCCTCTTGCCTCTTTCTGCACCCCTGTTGCTTCATTCTGCACTTTTCATGCTTCTTTCTGTACTTGTTTTGCTTCTTTCTGTACCGGTGTTGTCTCTTTCTGTACTCGCCTTTCCTCTTTCTCTACCTTTCTTGCCTGTTTCTGCATCTCAGTTGCCTATTTCTGCACTTTTCTTGCTTCTTTCTACACCTCTTTTGCTTCTTCGGCAATTCTCTTGCCTCTTTCCAAAGTTCTCTTACCTGTTTCTGCACCACTCTTACCTCTTTCTGCACCCATCTTCCCTCTTGATACAACTGTCTAGATTCTTTCTATCCCTCTCTTCCATCTTTCAGCACCATTCTTGCCTATTTTTGTTCCTCAGTTACTACTTTCTGCACTTCTCTTGCCTCTTTCTGCACCCTTCGTGCCTCTTTTAGCAACACTGTTGCTTCTTTCTGTACTCCTCTTCCTTCTTTCTGCACCCCTTGTGACAACTTCTGCACCTCTGTTGCCTCTTTTAGCACCTCTGTTGGTTCTTTCTGTAATGCTCTTGCTTTTTTTCTGCACCTCACTTGCCTCTTACTGCACTTCTATTGCTTCTTTCTACACATCTGTTGCTTCTTTCAGCAATTCTCTTGCCTCTTTCAGCAGTCCTCTTCCTTCTTTTTGCACCTCTCCTGCCTCTTTCTGTACATCTCTTGTCTCTTTAAGTACCTCTCCTACATCTTTCTTTACACCTATTGCCTCTTTTTGTACCTCTCTTGGTTCTTTCTGCACAGCTCTTGCTTCTTTATGCACCTCACTTGCCTCTTTATGCACTGCTCGTGTTTTTTTTAAACCTCTCTTCCTTCTTTCAGCATTTTTCTTGCCTCTTTCTGCACTTCTTTTCTTTCTTCCTGCACTCCTCCTGCCTCTTTTTTTACCTCTTTTGCCTCTTGGTGCACCCCTCCTGCATTTTTCTGCACCCCTCTTGCCTCTTCTTGCACCTCTGTTGTCTCTTTCTGTACTTCTCAAATGACATCACTGATGACATCATCCAGTGAATGTGAGTTCCTATAAAGTTTAAATGTGTATTATATAAATGCCAAGGTGTATTGAAGAATGAGTGGGTTTATATGTGTCTGGATGGAGGATTTAGTAGGTGTCACTGACTATTTAAGTGAGTTATTACATGTGTCTTATTGAATGCATGGGTTAGTGACTAAATTGTGTGAATGTCTTGATCAGTCTTTATCTTGCTTTTTCACACATCTCAAAGCAATACACTGGAATGCATGTAGTCATTTTGCAAGAACAGTAACACAGAATATACATTCTCATTAGGCCTGAACTTCAATTGATCAAGTCAAGACATTGCACAAAAAGGTTTTCCCAATTCTTATTATTTGTCTCTGGCTCTAGAATGTACCCCTTTCATATAAACATCACCCAACTCAGTAACAACCAGCTATGTAAGCACAACCTTCAATGAAATGGCAGCCCTAAGGGGTTTAATATTGACAATCAACGTGTTTGCTTGATTTGTCTATCCCACACCAGCTGGTACTATACCCTGCTTTTGTTGTGTGGGGGGGGGTCTTGCTGCGTGTCCAGGAACGCTCTGAAAGGGCCCCATATATCCCTAGGTCTGGAGGAGGGATGGATCATGGTCACGTATAATTCCCTTCTCATGGAGCAGGATGCCAGGCTATTTAACCATCCATTGACCGAGGGTATGGTCTTGCCGTCCCAATGAATGGAGACTTCTCTTTTGACCAACAACAGACAGATGTTAACAAATATGCGAGTTTGTGGGCGGAACTGAACCACGTATCCTAGGAGGGCAATTTATGGCAGGGTGACCTTGGGTACATTTACCATACTGCTTACTGTCATATGTACTCCTACCCAGTTTGTGTGGATACGCGTCCAGGTCCATGCATGGTGGGCGACGTCTGTCTGCGTGGCATTGCACTTTGGACAGTGATGGGGTCTGGAGGGGACTATTCTGTGGACTCTGGATGGGGTTATATATGTTCTAAGAAGACGTTTGAAATGTGAAACTTTGTGGCGGCTATTAAGATAAACATTCTTCGTCACTGCACAGCATGCATACCATTGACCATCTGTAATTGGGTTACCCAAGTGCTTCTCCCAAGCACTACGGACCTTGTCCTCATTAAGTGGGATGGTGGAAGAGCATGCCTCTTAGAGCTTCGATATAATGTGTACACCTCCCTCACTAACAATCACTAGGGTTAGCGGGAAGAAGGATGGCGGTTCCAGAGGGAAGTCTGGGATTATTGCACGCAACGCTGAACAAATTCTCACAAGAACAAACCTATCCATGAACGTTGCCTCAGGGAATTTGGTACATATTATCGGGATCAAAAATGTGGCCATCTGGTAACAGATCGCCCATTTTGACAATGTTGAATTTAGCGTATGTACACAGTATGAGTTTTTCTCTGGTGATTGGCAGCCATTTGGCGTTTGGGAGCGGAAGTGAGGAAGAATATAGAATTGGTGTGTTAGTAATCCATCTTAATTTCTCTCAGGCCTGGCTGGTTGTGGATACCGTTTGGATGTCGTTGGGGTCTGTGGGGATGCCTTTAGGCAAAACAGCTGCCAAGGTATTGTGGAGAACTAGACCAGATTCCGGATGAAAATAGAGGATACTGGCATCGGGGTGGTACCATGTCTGTGCAAAACTGTAATGGGCAACTAAATAATACAGCTGAAGATCTGGGACTCCATGTCCCCCTCTATCACATTGTAGTGTCATGACCTGCCAACAGACCCAGGTCCTATTGTCACCCCACACCAATCGTATTAAATATGAACAAAGAGTAAACAAAAATCTGTTTGGCAGGGGAATAGGGATGCTATGAAATTAATATAAAAACTTAGGGAGTACAACCATCTTGATAAGGGCCACCCGCCCAGCCATAGACAGTGGAAGTTTGAGCCATTTGTCTATTTGTGCCTCAAGTAAGTGAATCGCTTTTCCATAATCTGTTCAGTCTTTAGATGTATATGTACACACAAATATTTAACCAAATCTATGCACCATTCTAGTGGAAACTCTAGGTCCCATCTGATTGTGCTTGTTGTGAGGGGAAAAATCACAGATTTTTGCCAGTGATGCCTAGACCTGAATACGTGACAAACCACAGGATTTCACAAATGAGGAGTTCTAGATTGACATGTGGGTTGCGAACATAAAGTATTGTGTCATCTGCATATAGCGAAACCAACAGCGGACCATTATTGAACTGTAATCCTCTATGAAGATGTTTCTCTTGGAATTATCGTATTAGCGGATCCATAGCCAGAATGAATAACAAGAGTGACAATGGGCAGCCTTGCCTCATGCCTCCTGAGTTGGTACAGGGTGCATAATATGTGTCATTTAGTCGGAGCCTGGAGGTGGGCTGACTGTATAGTAGTGCCGTAGTGGCAATGAAACCGACCGGCATCACCATGCGTTGCATGATGGATAAAATGAACAGCCATTCAAGGAAATAGAAGGCTTTTTTGTGTCTAATAGGATCACAGTTGTTGGGACCTCAGGGTTTATTTTATGTAGGGTATTAAATAAGGTATGAAGATTGAAAGCAGTGGAGCGGTGGGGAATGAAACCTGATTGTGCCGCCGATATTATGGATTCCATTAGGAGGGAAAAACAACAGGAGAGAACCTTGGCCAGGATTTTGTAATCTAGGTTCAAGGGTGAAAGCAGGCGATATGAGCCACAAAGTAGGGGATTTTTCCCACTTTTGGGGAGGAGAAATATAACTGCTTTGCGCAGGGTAGGTGGCAAAATCTGCCTCTCCAGGGGTTCTACGTATACCTCCAGCAGTTGTGGAATCAGCAAATCCTTGAAGGCCTTGTAAAAGTCACCAGTAAAACCATCCAGGCCAGGGGCTGAGGAAGATCTCAGGGCAGAGGTGGCTTTGTCAATGTCCACCTCTGAGACGGGTTCCGCAAGAAAGTCCTGCATGTACCTCTTAAGGTAGACAGCAATCTCTGATAAATATCTTTCCTGCTCTGTCCAGTCCTGTCCCACTCGAGTGGTATACAATGTTTTAAAATTAGTGAGAAATACCCTCGGTATGTCTAGTGGATTTGTTGCCCCGTTGTTGTTTGTAAATTAGGAATATATGTCTTATGCTATGGAGGTCTGATCATCTGTGCCAGAACCCTTCGAGGGTACTCGCCCTCGCATATTGTTTGGCATTATGATATTTCCCCATAAAAAGGATCTCACGCTCAGCATTGTCTCTGTGCTCTGCAGAGTTATCCGTTGTTTGTCCATCTCTGGGTCATTCGTATGGTGCTGCCTGGAGTCCATTGTCTTAAAGTCTGTTCTAAACAGGCTAGAGATCTGCACAGATCACGCAGCACTCTGGTGTGCTTGGATAAGCATACGCCTCTTATGTATGCTTTAAAGCCCTCCCATAACATTGCTGCCGAGTCAACTGAGCCAGTGTTTATGGCAAAATAGTCTACTATTGCTTCTCCTATTTCGTGTTGAAAAAATGTATCACCTAATGCTTGACTGGGGAATCACCATTGCTTCTCAAAGCCTTCAGGACGTGGGACCTTCAATACCAGTAATACAGGGGCGTGATTAGAGTATGTTTGTTGGAACGTCTGGATTGCGTGGCACCAGCTGAACACATCCGGGGATGCTAACCCATATTCGATCCTCATCCATGTGTTATGGTAACTGGTATAGTGCAAATAGTCTGCACAATGGCGCTGAGAGGGTCTGACTAACGCCAGAGCTGGCCTGGGGGCCTGAGGCGGTGTCTAGAGTGCAGGGAACCCGCAGTCAGCTATCTGGCAGGCGACTGGTGAAGGGTTCCCAGTTTGTGTACTGCGAGCCGCAGGGCCAGCTGGTCCAATACCGGGGTATGCAGGACAAGAGTTGTAGTCCAAATCTGAATCAGCAGGGGTGGGTGTCGCCAATGGGAAAAACACCAGGGGGAGGAGATTGGCAGATGCACGGTTGCGTGCAGACTTATTTTAATTGGAGCCTCCTGTGGGCACTTACTGTATCGTGTACTAGAGCGCCAAGGCCAGTAGCAATGAGCACACACAGGCCCTGTCCCTGCGTGTACTAGAGCTCCATACAGGGGTAACTCAATGCTGTTCGATTCTTGTCAATTGGCTGCGCTGGAGAGTGGGATAATTTGTGATTGCCTGGGCGGACGGCGGAGCTTCAGTGCCCTGTGGCCATCTTGGTCTGCGGCTTGCCCCCCTCTATATGGGTTATTGATTGGTTGCCTGAGTATTTTTATGGGTGCTGAGTGTGTGTGTCGGCACGTAGGAGGTGTGTGACTCTCGGCATGCATGTTTGAGCGATTGATTCACTGGGTGTATGGGTTCAAGATTCAAGAATGCATTTGGAAACGAGCTGCATGTATGGGTGAGTGTGTGTATGGGTGTGTTCCTGAGTAAATGGATTTCTCAGTGAGACATGTCCAAGTAACTACATATGTAAAAGGCAGTGTATGTGAGAGTATATAAATGACTATATGTGAGAGTCAGCGATTGTGAGAGTGGCTGTATAGATGAGTGTGTACTCGTATCAGTGTTTGTATAAGAGATTAATTATGCATTTGTTTCTGTTTGAATAGGTGATCTGTTGTGTGTATAACTGTACAGGTAAGTAAATGGAAGTGTGATTGATTCTTTGCATGACTGACTAGGTGTGTGAATAACTTTGGATCAGTGCTGGTGTCTGTGTAGGTGTATGAGTGTATATGATAGTGTTGTATTGATGTGTGACTGCATGTGTGAGTGATTGTATGGGTGAATGAGTAGATGTGTGTGTAGTCCTAAGAACCAGTGAATAGATATGCAGTAAGTGGTATTCGTGCGTCTACGGTTTCGAAAATAGTACTCTATATTTTGGAGTAGGTGTATCAAAGGTTATATTAGGGTGTGAGGAGGTCCATCAGATTATCACATGGATGAGGTCATCAGTGATGTCATTTGAGATTCCATCAGTGATGTCATCAGTGATGTCACTGACCATGTCATGAATGAAGGAATATGTGACATCATCAGCAGTGCATTGCAGGGGCATGAGTTATAGTTAGGTGAACTAACTATAACGGCAAAATTTCTATGGTTTTGTAGGAGTGATATGCTCAACGAACCATAACGTTCAGTGAATTTCTCAGGTTTTTTAAATGCTGATTTCTAACAATAATGCCCCTGAAAGTTATGTTTTTTTCAGTGGATTTCTAAGGATTTTTAAATGCTGACTTCTAACAATAATATCCCTGAAAGTTATGGTTTTGTCTGTGAAATTGCCATGGTTTTTTAAATGCTAATTTGTAATTTTAATATTTATACAACCTTTTATGTTTTTCTGAAAATGACACGTTTTATTAAAAAGATATGTTGTTGACTGTAATATTCTATAATTATTTCCTTTATTTCTATTCAATTATGTAATGTCCCATGCCTTTTAAAATATTGGTGTATATTCAAAAAAATATATACATGTTGGAGTCGCGTACCCATCGCGTACCTATCACAGTGGGTGGGCGAATTCAAGCCGCCATATTGGAAAAGTCGAGAAGAAGCCACATTTGGTTAGCAACGGGTGCTCTGTGCATTGCCCAGCATAACTTCATATGCATATGGGATCGCTTTATGTGCACGTTTGATATGTGACGGAAGCGTGGTTCCCCTCCAAGCGTAAAGTAATGAACTTGTGTGATCACGCTGTGTGTGCGAGTCTCGTAAAAAAAAATGATGTTGAAAACTGTATGTATACTAGTTAAATATGTATATTAGACCAAGAGATTATGTAAACTAATTATAAAAATGATATACTTCTAATTGGAATAAAGTTATAATACTGTTAAAAACACTTTTGCGCAGTCACGTTTGGTGTACACTGGGTGCGGGCTGGGTGCGCGACTCCCATGTGACTTTAAAAGAATGCAGTTAATTGGTTCATAAGGGTTTCCATTCTTGTAGTTGGAGGACCACACCCATTTTTCTCTTTCTTCATACATCATCCCCGGAGACACACCTGCTAAGTTTTTGAGCTTTCTTGTATGTGTCTTTCTTGTTTTTCTTTTCACATTGAAATGGCTTCTTCTACTCCTGTGCTGGATTTTCCGTAGGAAGAACAAAAAATCTGACATTACGTTGAAGAATAAGAAGGAAAGCATTGTGTGGACATTTTTCACTATTTCATGTGTTGAAAAAAGTGAATGTGTGAAAGGTCAGCTGTACTCTTTGTCCAAGAGTACTCTCGAGGGGGAGTGATAAGAAATACTCCTGAACAACATCTAGCATGTTCAAACATGTGCAGACAATTCACTCTCGACCATTGGCACAGGAACAACTGCGACGTGCATAAGAACAAATAAAGCAGCATGATGAGGAAGCTGGTCCTTGTACTTCAGGGGCCTCAAGCTCCTAATCTCTGGGTCAATACATTCGTCCAGAATTTGCCAATCTTTAACAACTTTGCATAAAGTGCAACACTGTTGTTTGCTATGGGGAGCAATCAGTAGATGCTGTGGTTTTAGCAGTAAGAAATCACCACTGTTCATTTTTTGTTGTTGCAATGACTGTTTAATTGCAAAAGTTCAAACTTAGTTCTTTTGTTTTTTCGGTTTCTGGAAAAAACACAAATAAAATATACAAATAGTAAAAAAAATACAAAAAAATTATAAAACCAAAAAAAGAAGAAAAGAAATAAGTTCTTTTCAGAACTACTTTATCTGGTTAAAAAAAGATCACTAACTGCTTGCTAATGCATGGGTGGATGCATGAGTACACATCCCCCTCAGAGGCACCTTCGTCTACCGACCCCCCGGACCCCACCCCCAATTCAGCAACTCCATCGCCGACTTGATTAGCACGCACGACCTGACCTCCACCAACTACATTCTGAACTTTCACCTTGAGAACAACAACAGCAACAACTCCACAACCCTTATTGATAACCTCGCCAACCTCGGACTGAAGCAAGACATCACAATGCTCACCCACTCTGCCGGGCACACCCTCGACCCCATCTTCTCCTCAAACCTGCATGTCTCCATCAGCCACACCACCAAACTCCTCTGGACTGGCCACCGCAGCATCCACTTTGCCTTCTTCCAGAAACCCACCACACACCACCGCACCCAACAGATCCCCCGCCGCTGCTGGAGCAAAATCACCGAAGACCAACTACACGCAAACCTCGCTCTCAGCCCATCCACCGAACCCTCCAACACCGATGACGCTGCCCACAGGCTCAGACGCTGGATCGAGTACTGCGCTAACACCCTCGCCCTGCTGAAGACAACCCCCCACAGAAACACTAGCAAGAAGCTGGTTCACCCCAGAACTCCAAGCCTCCAAGCAAGCCTGCTGGAAACTAGAGAAGAAATGGCACCGTGAACAAACTCCGGACAGCCACATAGTACACAAGGACGCCATCCGCAACCACCGCCACCTCAACAGGCCGAACAAGAGGACCTCCTTCAAAGATCGACTTGACAACAATGCACACAATAGCAGGGAGCTCTTCAACATCGTGAATGAACTCTCCAACCCTAGCTCCAACACCAACGACATCCCGCCATCGCAAGCCCTGTGGGACTCCCTCGCTACCTTTTTCCGCCGCAAGATAGGAGACATCCACGACAGCTTCAACATCCAGACAGCCCCAACAGACAGCAACACAACGGACCCTCTGCACACCATCGACCTTGACCCCCTGCTAGCCTGGACCAGCGTGAGCATCAATGACAATCCTCTCTGGCCCTCCATCAGACCCATTCCCACACCACATCTTCAACAGAGCAAGCAGCTCCATCGCACCCCACCTGTGCAACGTCATCAATCTCTCCCTCGAGTCCGCGACATTCCCAGAGATCTGGAAACATGCTAAGATCAACGCCCTACTCAAAAAACCTAAGACAGACCCACAAGACCTCAAAAACGTCCGCCCCATCTCTCTGCTCCCCTTCCCGGCGAAGGTCATCTAGAAAACCATCAGCAGACAGCTAACCCGTTACTTCGAAGAAAACAGAATCCACAGCAACCACAGCACTGAGACTGCCCTCATCACCGCCACAGACGACATCCGGTCCCTGCTGGATAAACGGCAAGACCGCAGCACTCATCCTCCTAGACCTCTCTGCCACATTCAACACCATCTGCCACCGGACACTACGCGCACGCCTCCAAGCTGCAGGGATCCAAGACAAGGCTCTGGATTGGACCACCTCCTTCCTCTGCGTCAAAACCCAGAGCATCCGCCTCCCCAATTCTGTACCAAAGCCTCCGAGATCATCTGCGGCGTACCCCAGGGATCCTCCCTCATCCCGACGCTGTTCAACATTTACATGGTCCGCTCGCACACGTAGCCCGACAGCAAGAACTCAACATAATCTCCTACGCCGATGACACTCAGCTGATCCTCTCCCTCAACAAGGACCCCATTACCACCAAAGCCAACTTCCATGAAGAAATGAAGGCCGTCGCCGGCTGGATGAAGACCAGCCATCTGAAGCTGAACTTGGACCTCGGCTCCAACCCTTCAGCCTGGGACGACTCCTGGCTAGCGACGGCACTGGGGGCAGTCCTGACACCCACCTACCAGGCATGCAACCTGGGAATCATCCTCGACTCGACTTGATTATTAGAGTACTGCAAAGAGAGTGCATGATGAATTTGCAAGTGCTTGTCTATTGATGCAGTGATTGGATAAGTACATGGTACTGGCTGGGTGATTGCACCTCTAAAAGTCTGCCTCAACGCGGCCGCCAGACTACTCACTGGCACCAGAAAATGTGTCCACATATCTCGACACATGAAAGCATTGAATTAGTTCCCGCTAGAAGCCAGAATCCAGTTGAACCTGGCATACATTACACACAAGGCAATATACACAAACGCCCCTGCCTATCAGGCACAGAAACTAGTGGTATCTGGAGGCAGCAGAAATTCCGAGTCCGCCAGAAACCTCTTACTCCAACCTGGTTTTTCTCAGAAGAAAAGTGCCTACAATAGGGTGTTCACTGGGGCCGCACCAAGAATTTGGAACTCTTTCCAACCCAACATCAGAAAAATCCCTTCTCTTGCACGCTTCATGAAGGAGGACAAAACCTTCCTCATGGGTAAATTCCTCATCTAATCCCTGCCCTCACCCACCACATTATGCCTGACGATTCTAAGACTATCGCTTGCGGAAGAAGCTAAGACTATTGCCTCCTTCCCTGATCACTAATTATCCTGCAAAGAATATGTGGGCCACTGTTTTTAGCGTTTCTAACTATGATTGTAAACATTCTAATGTATCCCCTTTCCCCACAACCAACACCCCTGCCCCAGCCAACCTTTTGTATAAGTTCTGTATTTCTCTGCATTTTATGTTGGTTTGTTGACCTTGTATACCATGTAAAGCGCTCTGTCACCCTCACGGGTCAAGTTTGCGCTCTATAAAATACTAAAATAAATAAATAAGATTGCAGAAGTACACGGGAAGTGACAGTGTGATTACTGGACTGCATGGGCACTACCTGGGTAATTGGAGTAGTGAATCAATAGTGTGGAGGTGGTTAGAGGACTGCATGGATAGTGCTCATTTGATTGCAGCTCTGATTTGTGAACATTTGAATGTTCATGTTCACAAAAGGAGGAAACAATGCTTTTACCTGGATATGTTTCAAAGGTATTCTCACATTGTGATGCTCATAAACATAACAATCAATCAATCAATCAAACAGGACTTGTAAAGCGCGGCTAATCAACCGTAAGGGTGTCCCGGCGTTGTGAACCATGTGGCTGATGGGTAGGTGGGGGGAATTCAGTTGAACGGCCAGGTCTTGAGTACTTTCCTGAATTCCAGCAGACAGGGTGTGGTTCAGAGGTGAAGGGGGAGGTCATTCCAGGACTTTGCTGCATGATAGGAGTAGGAGCATCCTCATCTGTTGCTTCTGCAAGTGAGAGGGGAACAGAGTCCAGGAGTCGGGTGGGTTGGCAGAAGCTAAGTCAGTGGTTAATGTATGGTGGTACTTGGTTGTGTAGGGCTTTGTAGGTGTGGATCAGCATCTTGAATTTACTTTTCCTCTGAATGGGCAGATGGTATAGCTTCTTGAGGTGAGGGATGATGTCTGGGTAGGTTCAGTGCACTGTGATTCCTACAAAGAGAGCATCACTGTAGTCCAGCCAGATGGTGACTAGGGCTTGAGTAACAGTTCTTCTTGTTTCGATGGGGAGCCATTTGCAGATTTTACAGAGCATTCGAAGGGTGAGTAAGCAGTCGGAGGAAACTGCATTGATATCATTTTTAATAGTGGGCTTGCTGTCCAAAATAATGCCAAGGTGCGGGCATGGCCGGTCAGAGTTGATGAGGGTCCTTGTATGGAGGGCCACCAGAAGTCGTTCATAGATGAGGAGGTATTCCAGAAGATTAGCAATTCTGTTTTGTCTGTGTTGAGTTTTAGGCAGTTGTCTTTCATCCAGTTTGAGATGTACTAGTCATGCATCTGTGAAAGTTGGCCATGGTAGTGGAGGGTCTTCCGACAGTGAAAGGATGAGCTGGGAGTCGTTTGCATGGGATATGATGTTATGTCTGTGTGTGTAGTGTAGTTCCTATTTTCCCAATAGGCTCTGCACATTGGAAAAACATAAACAGCAGTGTAGACGTAGGACTTAGGTCATCTAGTTCTCTACTGACTATGTTAAACTTAATTTAGGTTTGCGCCAGCTAGCTCAGAGGTCACTGAAAACTTTCTTGAACGAAATAGGGAGGGACAAGCTCCCCTGATTCAGACAAGAAGGGATTCAGTTTCCGACAACCGTATAACATGACAACTTTGCTCCCTCAGAATAAGAGTATATCTCTAGAGTCTCTCTAGAGTCGTGTGAAAACAATAGACAGTTATTTCACTCAGTCAGCAGTGCATACTTAGTTTCATCAGAATACAGAGAAATAGAGAGACGGGCGTTTTCAATAAAAGGTGTTATTTATTGAGCAGTCTTCTTTCTCATGCAAGAGAAATGAATTGCCACAATTGCAATACTCATTATAAAGTAAAGTGCGTACAGTAAAAGTAGTATTATAAAATAATACTGTAAAATCATTGATATGGTTTCTTAGCCATATGATACTTTAAAATGGATAAAATATATACATACATAAATACATTGACTAACGTTCTCAACTGGTGCTTCTAACTAAGCCTACCCTGGTGTACCTGACCTAAGCCTAATACATGGGAATGGATGAGTAAGTAGCAGTTTAAGTTAAGTTGGTTAAAATAGTTTTGCCAAGAATCTGCATCAAGAATACTCTTAAGGGTTTAGTCAGCTCCGTACCTTGGTAATAGAATGTGGGAGGTCTGGTATCTCTTTCCTCAGGACTCGATATCCCAGCAACCCGCAAGGGTAGGCTGGAAACACCGGAGCTGGATTTTCTCGGCTGGAGAACAAGACAGTATCTCTCTCAGTGCATCAAACTGGAGGGGCCGCTTCCGTGGGCTCTCGCATCAGCTGGGCTCTCGGGCAAGTAGACGGCCTCTCTGCTCTAAAACACTGTGTGTTTGCTTAAGGCAACTGTTGGTATTTCATACCTGGAAGGTGCCGGGTTTGACGTAAGGTTGGACATAAGACGTCATTAAGAACTAACAGTTCTTTCTGGACTTCAGGAGTTCTTGTTCAAATCAAAACAAAAGTAGGGGGGATTTCCCGGGCTGCTGGAGGCTTGGTTTGTTTAAAGAACGCGTTATGCTTTCTAGGAGTCGATGGGAGTAGCCGTGCTGTGCTTTGGACTACATGGGCTATTACTGAATATGGATCTGATTCTCATGCATTTATCAGGATAGTTATGGATTATAACCTCACGAGGGCATAAATCGGGAATATCGAATTAGGGTCCTAGATATAAACACAACATGTGTTCTGATGATGTTGGCCAAGGGAGTCATGTAGGTGTTAAGCAGAGTGGGGCTGAAGGACTAGCCTTGAGGGACACCACAGATGATGTTCTTGGGTTCGGAGGTGAAAGGATGGAGGAAAACTCTTTGGGTTCTTCTGGTGAGGAAGGAGGCAATCCCCTTGAGGGCGTTCCCTTGGAATCCAATGTAGGGGAGTCTCCTAATGACAGTGCTGTGGGATACAGCTGAGTGGGATCAGGGCTGCTGTTTCTCCCCGGTTAAGGAGGATTCTGATGTCATCGGTGGCATTCTTCGGGGAATGTGGCCATGGTGATGGAAGTGCGAAGGATGACAGAGAGTTTGTTGCTGATTATCTTGCTCCTGAGGTTGAAGATATGTTGAAGGCAGGGGTTCGAATGTGCTTCAGAATGGATAGATTTCATGATGGTGGTGGTGTATTGCACGGTGAGTTGGTCCCAGGTGGTGAGCAGGTGTTTGTGGTTTGCGCTTGTGGGAGCAAGGAGATTGAGACTTTTACCAGCAGTAGGTTAGGGTACGAAGTTTTTGTAGATGGTGGCAATTTTGTCATGGAAGAAATCTAAAAGGGTGTCGCAGAGTTCCTAGGAGGAAGTGATGATGTTTTCAGAGGCTAAGGGGTTAGAGAATTCTCTAGAGATGTTGAAGAGTTCTTTACTGTGGTTGGAGCTGGCTTTGATGTGATTGGTGAGGGCGCCTTTTTTGTTATTTTCAGGAGCGGTTGGTATTGGTTGAGGGATGTTTTGAAATTGCCTCAGTTTGGTTGAGCCAGATTCTGGTGAGGAAAATAACATCCGCAGCTTTGGAGCTGATGTGTCCTAGCACCTCAACACTGATTATCATGAAGTGCTACTAGAATGCAGGTGGAATGCTCTACTCAGGTGATCTGGAGAATGAAAAGCTGGAGTCTGAAGGTTTCAGCCTGGAGAGATACTGCAGCATCCGATACATAAGTCTCAAAAGGAAGTGGAGAGATGGTGTGGCTTTTATACTGGAATGGAGTCAAACTCTATATGACTGTTGAATCTGGTTTTTCAGGGCTAAAGCAGCTTTGAAATTCAATAGCTCAGTGTCCATACAACAACCTGCTTATTTGAATATTATGGTAGTCCAGATTTGTGTATTGTTCAGGAGGCCACTATATCTAGTCGAATGGCATGTCACTTACTTCTTATGCCGTTTTATTTGTGTGGGGCCCATCCAAAGAGACACTCCTTTTAAAGTGGGTGACTATGTTCCCTTGTCCTGACCTAGGCACTAATAACGACTGATGAGAACTGATTATACTATGGTTCAGGCCTTTTTACCTGAGCTTTCTGGCCCTCTTAGGTAAACTCTGTAGCAAATATGTATAGCATGTATAAAAGTGCTTGAGAACCTGTTATGGTTGGGATGTGCATTGGGGTCACTGTCTCTATAGAGGGAACCCTTAGGGTTTTAGGTTGCTCCAAAGGGTTAGTGGTAGTGGTAGGGGAAGAGGTGTGGCACAGCCGCCAGGGCCGCTTACTCCGGAGTGCAGGGCTCAAGGTTCAAACGTTTGCACTGAGGGCAGCTCAGCTCGGCACCCTGTGACTCTGAGCAATTACTCCCTTAAACTTCCCAACGGCCCCCGTGGACTCTTAGGAGTGAGTAGTTCATGCTTTACAAATATAGGATTTGGCAGTGATAGAGTGCTGTCTCCCCAATCCACAAATGCTCCCCCTGAACTGCTTATGTCAGTTCTCACCTCCGTATGGAATGATTTGATAATCCAGTTTCACAGCCTGGCACCAATAACTACCTTGAAAGAAAGAGAAGGACGGACCAGTTCTTGCAGACAACTGTGTGACCTGTCTTGAATAAAACCGGCCCAGAGAAATTACCAAGAAGCAAAAGCACCATACATAACACTTGCAGGTAAGAAAGGCTTCCTGCCTTACCTCCCTATCCTGTGTGCTGTGAAAAGAACTGAGTTGGCATACACAAAAGCAGGAGATCATCTTTTCCCAAAACTGGTTGCCATAGAGATATTGAGCACTGAAAGGAAAATGTTCATTGAGTTTTGTGGTTGCCCCTTTGTCTTTTTGCTCATCAAACTGATCCATCAGATTCAGAGTTTATGTCTGTTCTTCCTGAAAGTAGACAAAAGCAAATTCCTGCAAATTATATGGTGTTCATTTGTTTATTTACTCTTGGAGCTCTGATCAACTGTGTAGAGGAAGGCAAATCCCAGCAGAAGAAATCCTGGCTGCCTCTCCTTCAGAGTTAGGGACAATACCCCAAGACTAAGGAAGAATTATCCCTTCATCCATCCATCTTTTTTCCCAATGATTACTAATGAAATATTCTGAACTGGAGGACAGTACAAAAAAAGGATCTTCAAAGCATGCTGCTAGATGACCCTTCCCACGACTTGGACACTATAGATGGACAGCCTAGGCAGCATTCTTACAGCTGTTTCTCTTCTGTCTCTGGCTGAGAGGACTTGGGAATCTCTCCTTGACATAGAATTCCCATCTTTTTACTCGTCTTTTTGTGCTAGACGCAGATAGGTTTTGTGTGCAACATGAAAGCAATTTCTTAGCAGGGTTGGGTGTGCTGATCCATGTGGTTGGCATTTCTACTGTTCATTTTTGGTAATGGTAAGAAATGTCAGATATTGACCATGCTGATTGCATCATCACCTGTTGGCTGGCATTAGTAGGACTACATTGTTAAAAGTTAAGACGCAATACGCAGTAACCTGTGAAACTGCATCTCCCAGTGTTGCAACATGAATAGAGCTCTGCCCACTCATGTGCTGTAACATATTTTCGGTTCAGCTTACGAGTCCCTTTTTTCTTGTAGGTATATATGGGAGCACGGTTGTGGCCAATGATTGTTCTATATTGGGGAGTCCATTTATTTTATGGGTAAAATTTCTGGAAACATTTGTGCAACAGCTTTTTCTTCAGCTTCATGCTTACGTTCTCCATCAAGAAAGAGATCAGGAGAGATTTTAGCCTCTATATTTTTTTAAAGAGGATGGCTCCTGTGTTTTTTTTTTTTACATCTCATGGGTTGGTGCATATTTCCACAGTGGGACAACTGGTTACTTCATGCCCCATTTCCATAGAATCCATTTCGATAGGAGGCCTCAAAACTATTCAGAAGCATTTGACTCATAATGGTCTACAGTTGCTCTACAAGGTGTGCTTTCCCACCCACGAGTGACATTGGTGAACTTGGATTAAGGCACAAGTATTGAATGTAAAAGACAGATTATGATAGCCTGCAAAACACTATTCAATGAGGAATTTAGATAGAGGCATTTCTTTTGGATTATTAACAATTCCATAAAGGGATCAGGGGCAAAGTGAAATCAGCAAAAAACATTATTTTCGTTATTCACAGTATCACGCACACACTGTATTAAGAAAAAATGAACAATTTTAAGTAAAAGTATTTATTACTAAAGGAGCAATCTGTTTCTCAGTATATCTAAAACAACTACACTAAGAGAGCATGGAAGGCAGAGCTCCTTGCAATCTAGAGCTCCTTAGGGAGCAGAGATGCACTGCATACCTTGTTGACAGCAAAGGCTATCTTTATTAGTAGTGGTGTGTAGCCAGTGTTCCCTGTGAAGGCACAAACACATGCTGCAATCTTCCTTTGGGGCTCAGCTTTTGTCTTCAAGTGATATTTTTCATCTGCAAAGTGTGCTGGCAGTACCTTCTCAGGCAGAATCTTGGGCAAAAATCTGGGTGAGAAACCTCTCCTGACAAGTGGTAGTCGTTATATATTAAACTTTTTCAGAGATTGGCATTTCTTATGTAAGTAACGCAATGTGTGACATAGAATATGTGAATCAAGGTGTGCGTCACAGATGATTCACTATGAACATTTAAGGTAAAATGATGACATTCAGACTACATTGTTTTGGTTATATGTCTGTATGTGCTCTTATTTAATCGTGACAGAGTGGAAAGTAGATATTTTGCCTACACAAATGTTGCATCAAGAGTTGTCTATGTCATCAATCAGATGGCTTTATGTTTTCACAGTTCCTTAGAAAGATAGGGTCAAATGACATTTGCATTGAATAAATCTGGAATGATGGGGACTTTTATTGTCTAAGATTGAGACGTTGGCAACTTCCATTATCCATGATGGAGTCAAGTCTACATAAAATGGAATCGGACCTTAGGTGCTTTACAACACTACTACTCAATCTTCTGAAATGTAAAATGACGCCTTTTAAGGAAAGGATCTTTAGGACAGACTTGGGGTTGGTTTTTCTTCCTACAGAAATAAAAGCATCTGAGAGCAGGGATCAGTCTGAAGCTCTGGCTTGTCTCTGGTTGAAGGTCCAGAGTCAAATGGCCTCCTGTCTATATCTGTGTCATGGGTACGTATATCATATATAGGCTCTTCTGGTTCATTCACTGAAATACGCGAAACCTGCATCCACTGTCATCTCATCTGGGGCCAGATGTAGGTGTCCAAATACCTTCGAAAACGGCCGAAAATAGCTATTTTCGGACGTTTCCGACCGGTATTTGGACATTGGTATGCAGGGGTTTGAAAAACTTACAGATTCGGTAATTTTACCGAATCAGTAATTTTACCGAATCGGTAAAATTACAGTATCGGTAAATGTACCGATTCTGTAAATTTTACTTATTCGGTAAAATTACTGATCGGTAAAAATAGTGAATCTGTAATTTGCTATGTAGGTAGCACTGTTAACAGTGCTACAGGCCATTCAGGATTCGGTATTTACCATGTAATACTATTACATGGTAAATAACGAATTCCTGTGTACATGCACATCTGTGCATGTACACCTGTGCCATGGTCACACAGACATGCCCTAAGGGTATGTATGTGTGTCACATGGCACAGAAGCCTGAAACAGAGGTGCAACAGGGTGTCAAAGTGACACCCTGTTCCCCCTGTCAATTCGGTAAATTTACCGATTCGGTAAATACCGAATCAGTATTTGTTACAGATGTTTTACCTACAGAGGTTTTACAGATTCTTAAATACCGAATCGGTAAAATTCGGTATTTAAGAATCGGTAAAACCTATTTACCTACATCTAGCCCCTAGTGCCTCTACTTCCATTTAGTAAATAGCTTAAAAAGCTTGAAATGGAACAAGTATGGGGGGGCGTGGCTTGGCGCCCGCGAGTGATAGCGGTGCTCGAGTGAGGCTCCGTCGCGGCACAGAGAGACAAGCCGGTTCCTGCGTGCACACTCCTGTGAAGGACTGCTGCCTAGGCGTCGGAACATGTCCTGACTGTGTTTGATATCCCTGGAAGCCTCCACACGCCTCTGCGACGTTGTTCTCGGCACATGTAAGTTATGTGAAGAATCTCCCGGTAGTGGCCGCCATCTTACGATCCCTGCGCAATGTGCACTATTTGGCAGTCACTGGACTACCAGCTCTACATTTCAAGCACACGATACCAGTGCGTCCAGTTGGGCTTATAGACCTTCCTAATGCCTGTATACTTCATCTTCAGCTGGTGTTAAGCGCTGTGTGACCCTTTTTCCGGCGTAAGGCTCATATCTCCTCATGAAGTCCCGTCTTCCCTCATAATTACAAGGGAGTTGTTTACCCTGCCTTAACTTGTGTCAACGCTTCATAGTGTTTACCTTCACCTAAAAGTTGAGGATTACTTTAATGCATCTCGTTTTGTTGTTATTCACTGCCATTGCTCCTCAATACTATTCATTGCTGGCTTCCGTTATGTGTCTGATTGGGGCATTTCCCACTTACCTGCTCAAGGCTGCCAGCATTGTGATTGCTACCTTGCTGCCTATTCCTTGCAGTGTTCTCACCAGGTAAACAGTGCCTCGTTTTCATGCCAGTGGATAGTTTCTGCTCTTCTACAGTTCTCATGCTTGCTGTACACACTTGAGTCCTGTGGTGATGACTCTACCTTATCATTGAGGCATTTAACTACCTTTGCACCCTTGTTTTGCTCTCTCCCTTGGTAACTTCCTTTGTATATCCTGTGCCTTCTACTACGTCAGATATTCTAAGTCTATGTTACATGGGCAGACTTAAATCAATGTCACGCTTGCCTAGCACGACTAAACCTCATATTGTGAAGATTTCTAAAGTCTTCTCAGCCTTCTCACAACTGGAAGATTCTCTTAACTCTTCAGGCTCAGACACAACAATGGATCCTCCCAGGCCTTCACAAGATAATTCTAAAACTACTATGAAGAGACTAAAGACAAATCCCCTTTCACCTCCAAAGTAAAATGTACAGGTGTCTATGGAGTTATTGCTGGATGAAATACGATCCTTGCCCCCTTTTATGGAAGAGACTAACGTTAAGCTCCAGGTCCTCACAGATAATTGGTCGCAAATGGAAACAAGGGTGACTGCAGTTGAAAAATCCGTTCAATCTTTCCAAGAAACATCCTCCACTGTATCCCACTTGAACTCTCAAGTCTCAGATCTTCAACGGCAGGTGGAGCAGTTGGAAAACAGGAACAGACGTAATAACCTCCGTATTTATGGTTTAGTTGAAGGACTCGAGGGGTCCGACTCAATTGCCTTCTTTAAGTCATTCCTGCCCAAGCTCCTGCATTTACCGCAGGACAAATCCCTCAACATTCAACGTGCTCATCGATTAGGTCGACCGCCTTCCTCTAAATCTCCTTCACAAAGGCCTAGAGGGGTCATCCTCTATTTTTGAGAATATACTGATCTTCTAATGGTACTGGCGGCTGCCAAATCTTCCTTGAATTTGACATGGTCTGGGTCATCCCTGTTCTTTGCACAGGACTATGCCAAAGCTACTGCCAATCGTCGCAAGGTTTTTCTGAGTTTGAGAGAAGACCTCCATGCGATGGGAGCACGATACGGCCTCTATCATCCATGTTTGTTCAAAGTTACCTATAATAATAAGACTACAACATATGAAGACCCAGTACGTTTACAAAGTTTCATCAACGCGCACAAAACGTCTGCCATGGATTCCTCTGGACCTTCATCTTCTGCTCCTGGTTGATTAGTGGTCTTGTGATTCTCTTATTGCTGTTGCATTTTGCTTTCTGATTCCTTTTCAGAGACTTCTTTCGCCTTACAGTTGACCTTGATCGTCTTTGATTTTTATGAGGTCCACTTTGTTGGTTCTTCGTTATATTTGCGTGGTGGTTAGTTATGTTCTCAACTTAACTTCTTGTCATGCCTTTATCCTTTATTCTCCTTTTTTGTCCTCACACGATTTTTTCTATGTTTTATGATGTCTCCCGGTCCCGGCTTCGTTGTCCTTGGGTGTACCGCTTCACCCATGTGGCTCCTCTCCTCCTCCACCCACTCTTGTACTTCTCCTTTGTAGGTATGTTCTTTTTTTGTTCCCTCCTTTGTTTCCCGTATCCATCTTTTGTTCTCTCCTTTTGTTTTCTTCCTTTTCCCCTTCCTTTTCCTTTGCTTTTGCTCCTAAGTTTATGTCTTGTCCTCCATCCTCTTCTCAGACCTCCTTGCTTATGTAAGATTTGCAATCCATGTTCTTCAGGTTACATATGTCTCTCCACTTTACCCGTCCTTCTTACTCTGTGTCTGAATTTCTCTCTGGCTTCTTTACATTCTATTCTCAATGCTCACGTTCACGTTTTCGTCGATTTCCTTCTTCTTCTCTATCTCAGCGTATCTATACTGCTTTTCATTCTCTTTCTGTTTCTTTCTTTCTATTCATGGGTTTTTCATTTACTTTTGATACATTGCATATTTTTTGAAGTTTTGTTATTGCTATGTCATTGAATATATTGTCATGGAATGTGAAGGGTATTAATTCTCCGATTAAGCGTCAACGGATTTTTTCACAACTAGCCAAACTGAATGTTGATATCGCTTTCCTTCAGGAAACTCATCTCCCTGATGCAGAGTCTGTTAAGCTTAAACGTAGATGGGTGGGTGAAGTCTTTCACTCAAAGGGTGATGGCAAACGGAATGGTGTGGCAGTTCTTTGTCGTAAATCACTCCCCTTCCAAATTCTTGCCCAAGAATCGGATAATATGGGTCGATGGGTCTATGTTAGACTATCAGAGGTGCTCCAATCTCTCTCCTTAATTTCTATGGCCCAACCACCGGTGAACCTCTCTTCTGGGCTGAATTTTCTCCACTTCTCACCAAATTTATGGACCACAATTTCATCCTGGCTGGGGACTGTAATCAATCTCTCGATCCCTTTATTGATAGGAAATCCATGGCCCCTTATGTTCCCAACAAACCACACAAATTGTTCAGCCAGGCCATTTCCCAACATAAGTTGGTAGATTCCTGGCGTCTTTGTAACCCAAGATTACGGGAGTATACTTTTTACTCTCCGTGCCATCGCTCCCAGTCGAGACTTGACTATGTTTTAGTATCCCATAATCTGGCTCAATCGCTTTTGCATTCTGAGATTGGCCCGATTTTACTTTCGGATCATGCTCCTGTTCTCACTCGCGTTGATGTATTTCCCAAGGTTGTTGGTCCAAAGAGATGGCGCTTTAACAACTCTCTCCTCTCTGACCCCAAGTTCACTGCCGCCTTCACTTCCTTTTTGATGAATTCTTTTTGATTAATGATACCCCTAGTATTCCGAAACACACTATTTGGGATGCCTTTAAGGCAGCAGCACGTGACTTTATTATTGGTTACGTTGCGAACAAACGCAAAGCTGCTCGTCATTTCACTAAACTTCTCCTTTTAGACATTAAGAGATTGGAACACGCCTATTTAACCTCTCACTCTGCTGATAGTCTGACGGCCCTTGTTGCAGCAAAAATGAAATTTAATGAGAAATCCACGGAGGATGCTTCTTTGTATTTGCTGAAATCTATTGCTAAATTTTATGGGGGTAGAAACAAGGCAGGAAAGCTTTTAGCTAACTATCTAAAGATTAAACACAAGTTAAATATTGAATCTATTTATGATTCAGGTGACACCTTGAAACACAAAGACACTGATATCCTCACCGAGTTTTCACGATTTTATGAGACCTTTTACACTTCTGAAACCCAATCCTCTCCCAGCTCCCTCGCTCATTTCTTCTCTACTATTCATAAGCCACCCAATTTTCCTCTCGACCTTTCCTCTTTAGAATCTGACATTACACAATTGGAACTGCTCACTGCATTGCAGAACCTCAAACTTAATAAGGCTCCTGCTCCTGATGGTTTCACCATTGAATTTTACCTCCACTTTTCTAAGTTGTTGATTTCAAAATTACACTCTCTCCTTCACGTCTTTTGTGCTCAAGGTGCCTCCTCGGGGACCTTTTCGGATGCTCACATTTGTTTAATACCAAAACCTGGGAAGGGCGCAAAATATTGCAAAAACTATAGGCCCATATCCTTAGTTAATATTGACTACAAACTATTTGCTAAGACATTGGCGATCCTATTAGATCACTTACTTCCTGACCTCCTAGGAGAAGAGCAATCTGGGTTTGTTAAAGGCCGTTATATTACGGACAACACTAGACTCTTATTTAACATCCTGTCAAAGTCGTCCCATTTTCAACATTCACTTGCAGCGATTGCCTTAGACGCCGAGAAGGCGTTTGATAGGGTTGAGTGGCGTTACCTCTTTCATACTCTTAGGTGGTTTGGTTTTGGCCCTAAATTTATTTCCCTAGTCTCTCTATTATACTCCCACCCAAGAGCTGCAGTTTTTGCAAATGGTCAAATTTCCTCTTATTTTGACCTAGGTAGAGGCGTGCGTCAAGACTGTCCTCTCTCCCCTTTCCTTTTCAATCTTGCCCTAGAACCCTTTTTGTCCAAACTCAGTCAAAATCCTGCCATTCATGGCTTCCAAGTCGCAGATTCCCATATTAAACTCGCTGCATATGCAGACGACATTTTACTTTTTATTTCCAACCCTGCAGAATCTATCCCTGCTTTTCTAGATGAGGTTCGGAATTATTCTTCTATTTCTGGGTATAAGCTCAATCACGATAAATGTGAGATCCTTCCTTTAACCAAATTCACTTTTAAACAGGACTTTAGTGCTTCACATTTCACATGGAGTCCTTCTCATATTAAATATTTGGGATTGTATGTCACTCCCTCCATTCCAGACACTGTGTCCTTATGTATGACCAAATGCACACAAAAGATTGCGGACCTTACTGCTAGATGGCATCCGTTATACCTTTCCTGGTGGGGTCGTCTTGACACTATTAAAATGATGATCTCTCCCATAATCCTATACACGTTGTCAAACATCCCTGTTTCCATCCCAGCAAAATTTTTCCAAAAAATCAATTCAACTCTGTCCTCCTTTTTGTGAAACTCTAAGAAGTCCAGAATGTCCCTTGCTAGACTTATTCGTCCCGCCTCTGAGGGTGGAGTTAATTTTCCTGACTTCCCTGCCTATCAGAAGGCCTTTTTATTACGCCAAGCTTCACTCTGGCTGCAAGATCCCACGTCTCCTTGTCCTTTGTGAACTAAGGTTGAGCACACTCTCCTTTCCCCGTTTTCTTTTGCAGAATATCTTGCTTTCTCCCGTAAACCTTCTTTGATTCCCACTCCTATCCACAAATATACCCTTAACCTCCTATTGTCTGCTGCTCCTTCTCCTCCCACGACTATCGCTAATTTCCTCTCCTCCACCATCTGGCATAACAAATACCTCTTCATTGGTCACAAGCCCTTTTACTGGAAATCTTGGAGAGCTTGAGGTTTGATTTGGATTTCACAGCTCGTCTCCGGTTCCACCTTTCTACCCTTTCCTACTCTCCGCTCTTCCTTAGGCTTGCCCTTGTCTTTTGCTCCCAAATATCTCCTGCTTAAAGCTGCAATCCTGGAGGTCTACACGCGACTGTCACGTTTGTCCCCTCCCCCTGTTTCCCATGACCCTGCTGTTCAACTTCATTCTCTCTTGCGCACCATTCCCAAAGCATCCTCCATCTATAAATACCTTCACACATGTGAGTTCACCAGGCCTAAATCTAAGGTCGAAAATCAATGGGTAATTGACCTCACTACAGACTGGCCGATATCCTTATGGGATAAGGTGTGGACAAAAATCCGTAAAACTTCTAGAGCGGCTTCTCTGACACAATCCTTGTTTTTCATATATAACAGATTACTTCATACTCCTTACACACTTCACAAACAATTCTCTGCTACCCCAGACACATGCTGGCCTTGCTCTTCCCCTAATGCTACCTTATTTCATATGTTATTTCTCTGTAAACATGTGCACGATTTTTGGTTACAAGTTTGGGCTTAAATTAATGTCATTTTTCACACATGTATTCCTTTTTCTCACACTCATCTTTTTTTGGGTAGTTTATCCTCTTGCTGGGAAGAAGTAGATATGTATGTTCGCATTGTGGATTTGTTATTGGCTGTTGCCTTTCAGCAGATCACTGTCAATTGGAAAAATGTATCCAATATTTCTTTTAAAGCATGGTGGTACAATGTTTGTCACAACCATAGACTTGATAATGCCTTTGTTTTCCCTTTACAATCAGCAGCTAAACGTGCAGACCTATGGCTCCCTATCACGATATACTTAGATAATTGCGCTGCCCACATCTCCCGCCCAACGCCTGCTCAACAAGAGGTTCCCAAACCTCCATGATACCCTTTCCACTTCCTCGATTATCTACTATGTTATTGCTTTTTTCTTCTTAGTTTTTATTAAGCTTTTATCTTGTGATTGCTGTATCTTATATGCTTATTTCCAATTACCCATGATCAGTATTATGTTGTTTATTCTCTCTTACATATTGTACCCTATTCGCCCCCCCTTTTTTTTTCCTTTTCCCCCCTTTTCCCATTTCCCTCCTCTTTATTTGCTTATATTATGTATTGATGCTTCTTTTTTCTGCCTAATAAAATTTTCTTGAACAGAATGGAACAAGTACACAGTAAGACACACTACTTGTGTGAGGTATTTTTGACATGTTATGTTGTTATCTAAGGCAGTGGTTCTTAACCTTTCAACTTCTTTGGATACTGATGTAATCATTACTGCAATATGGGGACCCCTTCTGAATAATTATTGAAATCTGGGGACCCTTACTGAGTAATTATTGGAATTGGTATCCAGACACCCTGGCCTAAGCAATTTCAATGATTTGAACTGCAAAACACAAAAATACAGAAACAAGCATTCAACAAGCTAACGCATAAATTAGGAAATATTTTATTTAATTGACAACCAAATATAAAAACGAATTCCAAGGTTGGAGCTTTTTTGGGATGGCTGCGGAGAAGCACGCATTCGTGTAGCCACAGGTGACGCGGAGCTTTTTTGGGATGGCTGCGGAGAAGCACGCATTCGTGTAGCCACAGGTGACGCTGCCCCGCCCCAGGTAATGGAATTTCAGCGTAACTGAGTGTGTGCATCACGAAAAATGAAGGTCCTGCTGGTGGTCTTTCTCTCCCCTTTACAGCCGGCGTTTTGCGGTTGGCGTTCGTGGCGGCCTCTTCTCCTTCAATGGGCATGGCACCGAGGTGACTTTCACTGAAGACGCCGGGAACAACAACGGAGGCTGCTCGGCAGAAGGAGCTCAGAGGCCAGAAACAGGAGATAGGAGAATTTTTCTCCACAGTGGTTCAAATGTAATTCATCAATTGAAGTTGTGCTCGGGACACTTGAAGCTGCCTAGGAGCAATCTGAGGGACTTTTTAGTTACTGCAAATCTTTTCACTAAAAATATATTTCTCCAGAAACCAATGGAGGTGTGAGCAAGTGCCGTAGAACGGTCTTTAAAATGGACAGAGTGGAACGCGAGCAAGTATCAATCAGTGCCCAGGCTCCCAATGTGAGGAGAGACACTAGGAGCAGCGATTTGTGCCACAGGGAGGCAAATTGGCACCCAGGCCCAGGCAGGAACTATAGCGGGTGAGAAGAAGTTCCAACTACCGGCCAATACCCTGGGGGATCGCTACAGGCCACGCTTCTACAGAGAAGGCCTTAACTGTATGATACCTCTTCGATGCTGACTAGACCATGACAGCGCCTTCCGAGGAAGCGAAGCGGTGTCCCGGGACTAGCCTTTCCATGCCTCAGGGGGACGGTGCTGGTGAGCCCAGCCAGCCACCGTCCGGTCTACCAAAACATTCACAGCTGGGGGGCATACTACCTTTCGAGAGAGGAGTGGTGTCAGTTATTGTTGGCTCTGCAGCCTCCTTTCCATAGCGCCATTCCAGCAGCTAATGCACAAAGCTCCATGTGGGTCAACATGGCCTGATGGCCTAGTGGGCATGGTGGCTGCCCACAGAAGAAAAGAGAGGACACTGAAAGAAATGCTCATGAAACAATCGGGGATGCCCTCAATGTCTGGTGAGAAACTTCAGGGAGTGGGAGATGGCGATGATGCCCCGGCTACCAAAGTGTTCATGCAGGAACTGGTTGTGGCCATTGAAGAAGACATACAGGAGCTCAAGGGTCAACTTGCCACAGAACTAAAGGAAGTGCAGAAAGATGCGGATGAAATTGGTGAGCGCCTGACCACGCTGGAAGAGCATGATGTCAACCGAGAGGAGGAACTCCATCATCTACAACAAGATATGCTGTGCCTTCGAATGCAACACCTGGACTTACAGGCGCATGCTGAGGACTTAGAGAACCAGTCTCGGTGAAACAATGTGCGGATACGGGGCGTACTGTGGAAAGAGGAGGGTGATGATCTCAGGGCCTACATGGGTATACTCTTTCGTCAAGTGCAGGAAGAGTCAGAGTCAACGGACATGCAGACGGACCTTGTACATGGAGTGGGCCTCCCACGTGGCACCAATTCACCACCGCCGAACATCCTTGTATGTGTCCACGACTTTCAGTTGAAAGAAAGTGTCAAACAGAAGGCAAGGAAAACGCAGCCCTTCCAGGTCAGAGGGCACTCCCTGGCTATCTTCCAGGATCTGGCGGCTTCTAAGCTTATTAAGCGGTGCAATTTCAAAGCAGTAACAACGCACCTACAAGAGCAAGGAATCCCCTGCTCGTGGGTCCTCCCTTCTGCATCATATTTAAACTCAGAGGAAAGCTGCTTCAGATCCGCTCTCTAACAGAGGCCATGGAGATCCTTGTTCTGGAAGACACCACAAAGACGGAACACACCACAAAGATGGAACAAACATAATGGCCTCGAAATTCCAACCCCGCCGTACAGCAGGATGGCAGAAAGTAGGAAAAGCGGCCACAACTGGGAAGCCTAATCAGGCCACACAGGATGGAGAATGAGAAGCAGTCCTTACATCGCTGACACAAACATCGGAGAGATTGGATATCCCGTGAGGCACTCAATGAAAGGCTCAGGGAGGGGTGCCTAGTTGGGTGTCTGGCGACCGAAGGCTGTCCTGGTCCATTTTGACGGCCTTTCCACCTGCGGGTAGGCAGGAACTTGGCCCACTAAGGGCTGGGCAGCTGCCCCAAGCCTTGTCCCTGCGGGATTGTCTTCTCACAATGGACACTTGTCATTTTCTCTTTCTAGGACATGTTCTGAGAATCTGTTTATCTTTTTGGGGGGTTGTTTGAGTTATTATTTGGAGAGCTCTGCACCAGCCACTAAATTTGTTCTGCCTCAGAGGATTGCTGGACACCACTACAGTCAAAGTGCTATTTGGCATAAGCACATCACTACACCACATATCAACAACAGTTACATTCCTTAGATGGGGAAAGATCCTAAAATAGTTAGCCTCAACATCAGGGGCCTAAACGGCCCAGTGAAGCAGTGTTGTCCCTCCTTGACCGTGCAGAGGGAGACATATATCTCCTACAGGAGACCCATCTCCTTTAAACAGATACTATACAGATGCATGATAGGCTCTTCCCTCAACAGTTCTGTTCCACGGGACCATCAAAAAGAAATGGCATAGCAATTTTATTTGGGGCCCGCTTCTTGGGTAAGGTCTTAACAACTGTTACTGAAATTAAGGGACATTTACTAGTCATTAGAATACAATCGGGTGGGTCTTACCTCACCATAGCATCACTCTATGCTCCAAACACACAACAGAAATCCTTCCTCTTCTCCGCACTCACGGACGTTCTCACATCTCCTCCAGAAGCAGCAATCTTGGTGGGTGGAGATATGAATCTCGTAATGGACATCAAACTCGATAGGTCTAGTCAGCAAACACATCAAAGAGGGGCACTCTCTGCAAAGGGCCAAGAATGGTTGAGGGATAATGGGTTAATTGATGTATGGCACATACAGCTCCCTGGGGAAAGTTACTATACATACTACTCCATGGCACACAAAACTAAGGCGCGGCTAGATCACTTCAATCCTCTGTTTTCTTATTACATCACCTCCACACTACCATAATAGAACACCGCTCTCTCTCAGATCACACTCTTATCACTACACACCTCCAAGGGCAGGGATCACAAGTGTTTCCCTCTAGTTCCCGCCTCCACGAAACTCTTCTACACTCTGACGAGACGGTGTAACGCATCAAGCAGACAATAGAGAGTACCTAGCACTCAATGACGTGGGCTCCACATCCTTGTCATCCATCTGGGAGGCCTTAAAACTAGTGATATGAGGGAATTAATTGTCATTTCCGTGGCATATAACAATCTCTGTAAGGAGAAGCATGGTGCATTGGAAAAAGAGGTCATGGAGCTTGAGTCGATTCACAAAGGCACTGGGCACCGAGGGTTTGGTAGGACTAGAAAATTGTAGGGGCATGCTCAAACATTTAGATCTGGTTCGGACGGAAATTGCTTTTCTTCGACTCTGTCACAAGTTCTACCTTAGTAACGATGAATGCGGTAGTATGCTGGCTTATAGACTAGAGCTAGAATGCAAACATTGCTAATCCAGTCCATTCGTGATCACAGAGGGGAGGAGCAGCATTCGGACGACTGAATTGTGGACGCCTTCCGCTCATTCTATAGTGTTCTATACTCCAGGCAGGACCCACCAGCACAGGACCCTAGTGTGTATCTGAGCAGCTGCGGGATCATACCTCTCTCTAAGACTTCGGAGGAGGGGCTTGATATGGCGATTAAAATATAGGAGGTGATTACAGCAATCTCCAGACTGAAGGTGGCCAAGTCACCTGGTCCCAATGGATTTTCGGCTTCCTATTACAAGACCTTTTGTATGGAGCTGGCTCCCTTTTTAACCAAATTGTTTAATTCCTTTTTAGAGATGGGTAGGGTGACTCACTCCATGTCAGAGGCAGTGATTTCTGTCCTTCAGAAGACTGGAAAGGACGCAATAAAGAGTGGTTCTTATAGACCCATCTCCTTCCTCAAACTGAATGCAAAGATTTTTGCTGGTATTTTAGCTGCCCGCCTTAATCCCCTTATGCCTGACAGGCAGGGAGGTGACAACACCAAGCAGCTCTTCCACCTCCTTCATAGCATGCAGCGGTCAAAGGGGAAGGCATTCCTGTTAGCAATAGATCCCAAGAAGGCATTTGACAGGGTGGGGTGGGCCTACCTCTTCGAGACCCTGCGCTGCTTTGGGTTCTGGGAAAATGTTATCAACTGGATTCAGTGTATTTATTACACTGCCACAACCTTTGTGCTGGTAAATAGCAGCTCTTGAGGGACCCGTCAGGGGTGCCCCCTATCCCCACTTTTATTTGCGCTTTATATGGAGCCCTTAGCTCAGCGTATTAGAGTGGATAATCACATTGTAGGTATGAAATTCAGAGAGAACTTCCATAAAATAAGCCTTTATGCAGTGATTCTCTCCCTTATGCAGCCGCAGACTACCTTGACAGCCCTGCTGGCGGAACTATCCTCCTTTGGGGATCTATCAGGATTCAAGGTTAACTTACATAAATCTGTTATCCTAAATCTGGGATTCCTTCCGAAGAGGTCCTTGCACTACAACATCAATTCCTAATTCAGTGGACGCAGCAAGACGTACTGTACCTTGGCATCAGATTAGCGCCCACCAAATGTCCGAATGGTTAGGCTTAATTATACAATGCTATTGAAACAGACTCCCAAGGAGTTGGACGCCTGGTCACGCCTGTTTCTTGCGGTGTTTGGAAGGATCACAGCTGTGAAAATGACAATTCTTCTGCGTATTCTCTTTACTTTCAAATGATTCCCATATCTCTGCTGCACCAGGCTATCAAGCAAGTGCAAGTTCCCATTAATAAGTGTGTGTGAAGTGGGAATAAACTGCGTCTATCACTCGCCCACATGGTATGTCTGAATGCACAAGGGGGAGTGGGCTTACTTTTGATTGGGGAATGCTTTCAAGCCACATGCCTCAGATACTTAGTGGAGTGGAACAGGCCACTGTCCAGAAAACAGTGGAACTTTATGGACCAGTCTGTCACTGGTGTCAGTATTTGGAGGGAAAAATGATTACCCTGCAAGCATAGGGCTTGGGGATTTTACTCTTCCCAGGTCACATCGCCGACACTCAGGATCTGGGATAGGGTGGTGCTCAAAAAAGGCTGGACCCCCTTTCCCTCACTGATGACGCCCATTGTAGATAACCCTGATTTCCCTCCAGTTCAGGAGACTGCAGTATATCAGCTGTGGCAGGAAGCCAGCTGTAAAAGAGTGGGATCGCTCTTTCACACAGAGGGGCTGATCTTGTTTGTGCAGCTCCGACAGGACTATGGAATCCTACCTACTGATTAGTACCCTTACTGTCAGCTATCTCACTGAATCACAATGCCCTCCAATTATATTCAAATGTCCAGACCTCTTACCATGTTTGAAAAATGGTTGGTCTGCAAACAAGATGACCATCGCCTCATATCAGAACTGTATACAATGATAACAGCAGGCTCCATTGCACAGCGCACAAAGGCACAGGTGCATTGGGAAAGGAAATAGGTAGGGCACTATCTTTTAAGGAATGGATCACATACTATATCACACACACCATACAGAGCACAACACAACAGGGGCGGAATCCTCCTTTAAGTTTTTCTCCTACTGGCATTACACGCCCATCTGCATTCATAGTTGGGACGAAAGTAAGACAGACCTTTGCTGGAGGGGATGTCAGGTACTTTAGCACACTTGCTAATGCATTGTCCAAAACTATACTGGTCAGAGGTCCTTGACAACATTGATGCAGTGTTTGACATTTCATTGCCCAGAGCACCAGAATACACCCTCTTTCTCACCCCAACATCTTTCCATTAAAAATCCATACCGGGCAGGCAAATAGCCTTAGCTCTGCTGTCAGCTAGACAGGTCATACTATCACAATGGGGAATGACGTCAGAGCCCGATCTATTATCCTGGATACACCGACTATGGTATCTCTTGGCTATTGAACGCATGTCTCTTGGGGTGGAGTGCAAGTGAAAAGATTATGCTAAACTGTGGGGTGCCCTTCTTGCAGCTGTTGACTCGCGATATAAGGGAAGTTACTTATCCATAGTATTTGCAGGTCTTTAATTTATTACCATTGGAAAGGGTATCCACTGCCCAGTCATTGGCAACATAATCTTATAGCTTTCACAACAACTAATATTGAAGCGTAAATTTTCATAATGAGGCAATCGATGGTGCAGACAGGGTGGGGGTGGGACAGAAGGGTTAGGGTGGGATTTTGCTTTGATATTCTTGATAACATGTTATGTTTCTATGTGTTGTTTTCTCATTTTTGTTCAAAATCTGGAAGATGCAATTTGTCAAAGCACCAGTCCTGCCCATTACACGGCTGGCCTCCAGGTTGTTGGCTTACAACGCTGTGAAGTTTACTTCATGATCGCTCTGCTGGCCTAAGGATGTAAAAATATCAACTAAAGAGTCAGATTTTTAGGCAGTCACTCCTGTACCACTGTCAATTATTGTTAAACAACTAAAGAGTAACTTAGTGAAAAAGGTGAAAAAGAATATTTTTAGTTTGTGAAAGAACAAGGAACAGCTAACATTGGTAAGTTGATCCCCATGTAATTATGACCCCCTAAAAAAAGGCAAAGAAGATTTAGTGATACTCCCAAAAAAGGGCAAATCTTGCCCTTGTGCATACACAGAAATAGAAAGGAAAATCTTTCTCTTTATAAAAGAACCCTCACTCACCACTAATTGGTGACATGCTTCATCATAGGGTTCCAGCTGGGGTGACCGAATGTCTCCTCAGCGTTCTACATCGCCTGTGTTACAGCGGAGCTGGTTGGTGGTGTGTGCAACAGTGCTACAACTAATAAGTGAATTTAAACTGTGAGTGACTTTAAAAAATACATGGTTGTAACCTGTAAAAAAATTTTTAATAAAGGTCAACCAGTATTGAATTAAAAACAGTGCAAAACGGACTATCCAGGGTTACCTCTAAGCATGAGAAAGACGCCAATCAGTGGTTTAACGATGATCTCAAGGCCACTAAACTAGCGGTACGCCGTGCGGAGCGGGCCTGGAGGAGAAACTATTGCCCCTTATTGCGATTGGAGTTTATTAACATCCTGACCCAATACAAAAAAGACATCTTGGAGGCCAAAACTATCTATTTCTCCTCCAAAATCCTCGCAGCAGAGAACCAGTCGAAGGAAATCTTTTCGATCGTGCACAATCTGCCGTTTTCGGACAGAACATCTTTAAAGCCCGCCCCTTCCAAGGAACTCTGTCACTCCCTCAATAACTATTTCATTCAGAAAATAGCCACCATCAAGACCAATATCCCCCCTCCCCAACTTTTGTGGACCCCCAGTGTCCCCCTCCCAAGGGACTACTCACCACCCTCCCCCCTCTGACTAAGGAATCTTTGACTTCCATAATACCCCTTGTCAAATCCGGCTCCCCATTAGATCCCTGCCCTGCTCATATTCTCTGTCATATCTTTACCACTTGTCCAGACCCCCCCCTTCACTTCCTCAACAGCTCTCTTTCCCAAGGCGTGGTACCTAACCCACTTAAATCAGCGGTAATTGTACCCATTTTGAAAAAGCCGGGCGCGGACCCTTCTACCCCCGCCAATTTCTGCCCCATCTCCCTCCTGCCATTTCTGGCAAAGGTGCTCGAGAGCCATGTCACCTGCGCTCTGAGCTATTTTGTGGAGAAGCACGGAGCTCTCGCCCCCGCCAGGCCGTGTTCCGCCCCGCACACTCTACGGAGTCCGTAGTCCTCTCGGTCCTGGACAACCTCAGGGAGGGAATGGAAACCAACCAGCCCCAGGCCTTGGTCCTCCTCGATCTCTCAGCCGCTTTTGACACGGTGGATCATACCATCTTGCTTTCCCGTGTCAAGGCGGCGGGGATCGGAGGCACCGCACTGGTCTGGTTATCCTCCTCCCTGAGGGACCGCACCCAGGCAGTTCGCCTGGGTGACTTTACTGCGGACGTTCGGAAAGTTCAGTGCGGGGTCCCCCAAGGCTCCTCCCTTTCCCCTCTTTTGTTTAACCTCTATATTGCCCCTCTTATTTTCTCACTGCAACAAATGGAGGTCGCCGTGTTTAATTATGCGGACGACCTCCAGCTTGTCTTTAATCTGTCTTCCTCTCCTTCTTCTGTTCTTAACTTCCAATCTATTATGATTCACATCCGGGACTGGATGAACCACAACCATCTGAAACTCAACCCAGACAAGACTGGGCTGGTGTTGACGGGTGGTTCATCCAGCCCCTGGTCTTCTTTATTTTGGCCCCCCTCCCTAGGCTCTCCTCCTATCCCCTCTACCTCAGTTAAAACATTGGGCCATAAACTTAATTCTCAACTCACCCTTCACTCCCAGGTTAGCTGTGTGGTTTCTTCTTCCTTCCTTGCACTGCGTACTATACGCAGGGTGTCCCGTTTCTTTTCTTTTGCTGCCCTCAAATTGATCACCCTGGCTATGGTCGTTTCCCGCCTGGATTACGGCAACGCCCTATATGCAGGTGTCCCTGCATATAGCCTACGGCGTCTGCAGCAAATCCAAAACCAGGCGGCGCGCCTGGTGTTCAAACTCCCGAAGTCCCACCACACCACTCCCCTCCTAAAGTCTCTCCATTGGCTCCCTGTTCGTGCCCGTGTCCAGTTTAAGCTTGCCTCCATCGCCTTTCAAGCTCGACTGGGCACGGCACCAGCTTTCATCTCATCTGAGATCACCCCCTACGTTCCCACCAGGGAACTACGTTCATCCACCCTGTCCCTTCTTACAATCCCTCAGTTCCGGAGAAAGAAATGGGGAGGTTCGAAATTTGCGACCCTTGCCCCCCTCCTCTGGAACTCCCTGCCTCTCGAGCTCAGAGCCTTAACCCTATACCCACAATTCCGAAAGCAGCTTAAGGCTCATCTTTTCACGAAGTCCTTCAACTGATCCACTAGCAGCTTGTTTCTCCTTCCCCCAGTTCCGGTCCTTTTTGCCCAGATCTTTTGTTACTTGTAGCGCCATGAAACCGCTGGTGTACGTGCGCTTTATAAATAATTTTAAATTCAAATTTATATTATGAAACCTGTGTCCTTAATTACAAATGGTTAACATGTTTCTGCTGTCATATTAGCAAATTCGCTCGCATTCGTCAGGTCCTAAATAGAAAATGGTCCTCCGGTCGTATGCACTTGCTAAGGTGCACACTCCCGTGAGGATTTTAATGTGAAAAAAAGATTTATTCGATAGTGTTACTCATGGACATTACCTGTGGGGGCTCACTAAGTTTCGCAGGAGCCATATACTTTGTAAGGGGCGAGTACCCTCTTCCTGGGTTCAGGCAGCGCAGGTGATCTTCACACCGTGTCTAAATTCAACATGCGTGACTCCCCACCGACTAACTACATGCAGAGTTGCCGTCGGCCCGAACAGGCCTAAGGATGTTGGCAGGAAGATGCGTGTGATGCCTTTGTCTTCTACTTATAAAAATGATTGATTCCTAAAATTGGCTGAGTGACTTATTATAAATTGCCCGCCAGGGCACATCACGCTGTGTTCAGGGGGAGTGTTGAATACAAAGAGTTCCAGCCGCCACTCCTCTCCCAAGTTCTCAGTTGATTCTTCACAGGAGACACTTTGGTCCATTTAACAAAACAGGCTTTCAGACAACATGTTTACTTGGTACACTCTAGCTCGCACACTGCGTACTGCAATTATACTGCAATGTGTGTAAGCCATCCTGGGAGGCCGATATATCCCTTCTGGCAGGGCTGGGTTGGTGTGAGGGGTCTGAGCAGCCATGCTGAAGATGAACTGTGATTCTGGGCAAATCACTTAACCTCCCTGTGCAAACCATAAAAATGAATGTGTCATTGACATATCTGGTGCTCATGCAAAGTGGTCCAATACCTTTGGATCAAGTTTGTGCTATATAAAACTGCAAAAAAAAATGGGGACAACATAACACACATTTTCATTTATCACAGTCACATTCTATAGAGGTAAAAGAAAAACATGCTGTATGAATACACAACCTGCTAATTTTGTTTTTATTCATTGTTGTCCATTCTCGATTGAGCAGCTTGGTTGATTTCCCCTTTTCACTAGGGAAAGGTCACTACACACACCCAGTGTTCAATGGACACAGTGACGCTAGGGTACAACTCTGTTTCAGTTTCTTACCTATGTGATGATATTAGTTCAGGGGCTTAGCATTCAATAGTGCAGCAGGAATAGTAGCACCGAAGCCCAGAGGTGTCAGCAGCCCATTGTACCCCAATTGTGGCTTTCTTTTACTACCTGCCAGAGGGGCAAAAGCACTCCCCCCCCTTGCTACTTTGCAATATTCATTAATTTGCAGCACCCTCATCTCTGGCACCATGTTACTAGTTGGTGAGAAAAAAACCCTTGAGAACCCTCAGAATGGGCTATATTAAGAGCAAACATACTGTCTCTAACAGGTACACACAACCCTTCCCACACAAATGTCCTTTACACACAACGCTCACCCTCATGCACGCACATATGCATGCAAATAGCCTTCCACACATACAAGCACACTTACACACATTATAGCGCTATATACAAACTCAGGCACACATACACAAGCTCCCTATATAAACACACAAACACAATCTCCCTATCTACACACACGTCTTCTTTTACACACACGCAAACTCCCTATACACATCCAAACACACATGACTCCCCACAGAGATACCTAAGTAAACCACACGCACACAACCTTACTGTAGACACCTAAACACACATTCATGCACACACACTCACAAACGCGCCTGCAAACCCCACACATACACAAACTATTTCCAAAACAACGAAGCCCACATGCGTGCACACACAATCACTGTGAGCGGTTTTAATTTACTTCCGGCTGCGCTGGCTCGCTCTTCATTGAGCCCTTCCTTATATAGCAGAGCTGCCGGGAGAAAATTGCTTGCTGAAGGGGTTGTCTGCTGTAACCTTCCTGCCTCACCACCCCAGTCACAGCTAATCCACAGGTGAGAATTCCACACTCAAAAAAATGTTTACTTGTACCATTTGGCATACAGTTAGGAATCCCAAAATTTGCCCTAATCTTGGTTTTAGCATTTTGGTAAAAATATTTTTATTTTAACCTAGAACTTTAAGCAAATTTCAAGTCTCTTGCCTCCTTCTGCACCCCACTAGCCTCTTTTTGCACCTTTTTCCCTTTCTGTACCTTTTCTACCTTTTCTGCACCCCATCTTGCTTCTTTCTGCACCCCTCCTGCCTCCTTCTGTTATTGTCTTGCCCATTTGTACATCTCTTCTACTTATTTCTGCACCTCTCTTGCCTCTTTTTGCACCTCTGTTTTTTCTTTCTGCACTGCTCACGCTTCTTTATGCACCTATTTTGCAAATGTCTGCACCCTTCCCGCCTCTTTCTGCATCCCTTTTACCTGTTTCTCCACCTGTCTTGCCTCTGTCTGCACCTCTGTTCCCTCTTTTTGTACCACTTTTGCCTGTTTCTGCAACTCTATTGTCTCTTTCTGGAGTTCTCTTGCCTCCTTCTGCACCTTTGTTGCTTCTTTCTACACTTCTCTTGCCTCTTTCTGCACCTCTGTTGCTTCATCCTGCACTTTCCATGCTTTTTTCTGTACCTGCCTAGCTTCTTTCTGCACCCCTGCTGTCTTTTTCTGCATTCGTCTTCACACTTTCTGTACCTTTCTTGTCTGTTTCTGCATCTCAGTTGCCTATTTCTGTACTTTTCTTTCTTCTTTTTACACCTATGTTGCTTCTTTTAGCAATTCTCTTGCCTCTTTCTGAAGTTCTCTTACCTGTATCTGTACCCCTCTTGCCTCTATCTGCACCCTTCTTCCCTCTTGGTACAACTGTCTAGCCTCTTTCTATGCCTCTCTTACCTCTTTCTGCACCATTCTTGCCTCTTTTGTACCTCTGGTGCTTTTCTCTGCACTTCTCTTGCCTCTTTCTGCACCCTTCGTGCCTCTTGTAGGAACTCTGTTACTTCTTTCTGTACTCCTCTTCCTTCTTTCTGCACCCGTCATGACAACTTCTGCACCTCTGTTGTCTCTTTCAGCACCTCTGTTGTTTTTTTCTGCACTGCTCGTGCTTCTTTCTAAACCTCTCTTCCCTCATTCTACACCATTCTTGCCTCCTTTTGTACCTCTGTTGCTTCTTTCTGTACTTCGTGTGCCTCTTTCGGCACCCTTTGTGTCTCTTTCAGCACAACTGTTGCTTCTTTCTGAACTCCTCTTCCTTCTTTCTGCACCTCTGTTACCTCTTTTATCACCTCTGTTGGTTCTGTATGTACCTCACTTGCCTATGTTTGAATTGCTCTTGCTTCTTTTTAAACCTCTGTTGCTTCTTTCAACATTTCTCTTGCCTCTTTCTACACTTCTCTTCCTTCTTTCTGCACTCCTCCTGCCTCTTTCTGTACCTCAATTACCTCTTTGTGCACCCCTTCTACCCTTTTCTGCACCCATCTTGCCTCTTTTTGCACCTTCGTTGGTTCCTTCTGCACTGCTCTTATTTCTTTCTGTACCTCACTTGCCTCTATCTGCACCCCTGCTCCCTGATTCTGCACCGTTCCTGCCTGTTTATGCACTTTTCATGCCTCTTTCTGTAGTTTTATATCCCCTGTCCTATTATGTGCTAGGGACTTACAGGGGAGGTCATGCCAAACACATGGGTACCCCAACCCATAATGTACCCTAGTGTATATAGGTATTTTCACTGTATTCAAAGTGTCTTTCAGCATAGCACTGGCTCCGGGCCTCCTCAGTCAGAGTCAGTTACTGTGAGAAGTTGGCCTGGCATATGCTGTCTACTATTCTAGTGGGCACCTTGCACCAGTCCAAACCACCCCCTATTGATGGTAGGTTAAAGATACACTTTATATAAAGCTATCCTAGTGGTAGCTGTGGAGAGCAGCCTTCAGGCTAAGTCTTGGAGGAATGTAAAGCAGCTTGATTTACCAGTCTATTATCTTGTGAATGACCAAATAAAAGGAGAACCACACCAGGTATATATATAAAATATATGTCCTTATTCTAAACACATCCCTCTAGTCTCTTTATAAGGCAAGAGGCAAAATAATATAAGGAAAACTTAATAACACACAGTAAATTAGCACAATATATGTTGAGCCAGAGGGGCGTACCAAACCATATATCAATAAAGTGGTATAAGAACCACAACTTGCATAGACACAAGGCCTAGAGCCTTTATAACCACAGGTGCCACCAGGAACCACCCATGGTAGTGACACAGGGGACCCACGAGGATGTGTGCAGTGTGTGAACACAGCTGCAGATCACTATTACCTTCTATGGGGAAAATCACGGTTGAAAGTTTAAAGATAAAAGACACTTAGGAGAGGACTTTGAGCAAACCCCTTTAGACTTAAGGGGTTCTAGATCCCACACCCACGGGAGCACCAGAGTACTTGAGTTACGTCACCCAGGGAAGCCGGGTGCATAGGTATCTTTTGGTGTCGGGAATCATTATCGTTTCCAATTGCGATCTGCTGCAAAGTGCTGGTGCCGGTGAAGAGGAAAATGTCAAAGGTGATACAAGCCTGAATCGAAGATGAGAGGAACCTGAAAGCAGAGGGGACAGAGTCTGTGTCAATAGCCAGTGACCAGGAGCACGAAAGGCGAATACCCACCAATGTCGGGTGATTTCAGGTGAAGAAGGTGAAGCCATGAGGACAACGAGGTGTTGATGATGACCAAGATCTGGAATGGAGCTGTCGCATGCCGGATATTCAGTGCTGTGGTGTTGGTTCCCGGATTGGACCCAACAAGCCTTGGCAACAGCAATCCATGAAGGAATCAAAGAAATTCTTCGGTGCAGACCAGAAAAGTCTGAGGGACACACTGCACAGTGGAGAGTTGGGTCACAGCTGGAGCAACCAGGGAAGCCCAAGGAAAAATGAGTTCCCTTCATGGGGACCCACTAGTCGACGGACCAGTGATCGCAAAGGAGCCTCGGGCAGAAATGCATGAAGCAGGCTTATGGAACACTTGTTGAGTGTAGGCCCACAATCGTCGGTGCAGATGGTGCTCAGGGCTTGGACTACAAGTAGCCCAAAGCAAAACTTCAATAGATGTTGAGAAGTCAATGCACTAGCAAATGTGCACGGTTACCCAGAGTTCTGCTTCCATATCACTCGTGAGGGCTGCGGGTCTCAGCTTTGCTGGGGACTTGGGTCAGCCTTTAAGAAGTCAAGAAATCCTCTCCATGTGCTGTGGATACTTCGGAGTCCGTCTGGAGCATCATAGATGCAGTCCGGCAATTGCTTTGTTGGTGCCTGCTTGAGCAGGGGAGTCACTCCCAGACCCCAAGGGAGAATATTCCGTCTTCTAGTCTTTAGTAGAACATTGAAGTTCCATGATTCAGTTTCAGAGTTTCATCCATGTGTAATCTAAAGTCCTGTTGCCAGGTGTCCCTTACTTATACTGAAGAAAGGGGTTGGACATACTCTGGGGACCCACCTATGGGAGGGTTTGGAAAGAGGGGTGGATACACCCATTTTCTTTGCCCAGTTTCGTGCCAGAGCAGGTGCTCAGTGTCCCTGCAACTAGTTTGAAGTGGACTATGCACAGGGACACCAAATGTGACCCTAGTGCAGACATCAAGGCACTCTCAGAGTGCACCCACCCAGCCCAATAGATAAAGCGTGTCTGGGGGGTGGGTACACCTCCCTGTGACAGGAAACCTATTGTGCAGGCCTTCCCTACAGGAGGTCAGATTTGATATCTGTGACTGCAGCATCCATTTTTTGATGCCAGGGCTCATTTAAACTATTACTGGGCAGATCAGTGTGTACAAGTCTCTGCCTCTAGAAGGGTGGTATTCTACTCCTGCCACCGGAACTGGTGGGGGTAGGTTTCAAAAGTGTTTGACACCAAACATGACATGTTTCCATGCAGCCATTCCAAAGTTAGCATTTACCGCAAGATTATAATGCACTTAAGAGTATATGGTCTGGCTGCATCACAGAACAGCCTCGGAGAGTAGATTCCGAAAGATGAAGAGGGGTCCTGCTCATGCATAGGCACCTTCCCACATGAAACCAAGCACTCTGCCTTCAGGATTGATAAGGCCTGCCATAGGAGTGACAGATTTATGTTTGTTAGTGATAGGAAGTAGATATAGGTAACCACCTTACTTAGGCAGCAGTAGCTGTCATGTTGTGTAATTTTGGAAGGCTTCCCAGGGGTGGCATAATACATGCTTCAGCCCCTGGTAGGCCTCTGGGGTACCTATGCACCTAGTACCTAGTGTACCATGTACTAGGGGCTCACAAGGGTGCCTCAGTAACCAAACTGGAGTGTACCTATAGTACATGCAATCATATATATATATTCACTGAAAAAAACATAGGTTTCACACCAGTTATAGTTAGCTGGAAATTTTACTGACATAAAACCATTGAAATTCCCACGTTAAAGTTAGTTGGACTCACTATAACTTGTGCGCATGCAATGCACTGCTGATGACGTCACATATTACATCACTCATGACATGGTCAGTGACATCACTCATGGCATCACTGATGACACCATCCAGTGAATGTGTGTCTTTCTGAAAAATAAATATGTTTTATATATGTATATGTAAAGGTCGATGGAAGAATACATGTTTAAATAAGTGTCTAAATGGATGTTTTTTTACAAAAAAAATTGATTGGTTAACTGGCTTATTAAGTGTATCTTAGTGAATACATATATTAGCGAGTAATGTTAAAATATTTAAATATATGTATCAGTGTTTCACTTTGTGTATAAGTGGCTGCATGGGTTGGTGAGTATCTACATGTGTGTGTATAAGGGTTATTAGATTTTTTTTAGTATCAGAATGAATGTCTGTAGGGTTTGGTGGGGGTATTACTTAGCACATAGATGCATCGATGACTGACTCACTGTTTGTATGTGTTTTGAAGACAGCATATGTATAGGAGTGTAAGGGTGGATGAATGTGTATATGTGTGTGTTAGTGAGTGAATGACTGTCTCACTAGTGTCTTTATCAGTAACGACATACGTTTTAATCTAGTATATGTGAGTATTGATGTATATAAGTGAGTATATGTGAGAGTGAGAGATTGTAAGAGTTCCTGTTTAAATAAGTATGTGTTTCTATAAGTGTTTATTTAAGAAAGCATGTATGTGTAAGTTTCCTTAGAAGTAAGGTAGTAGTGTGTGTATAGTTGTATATGCAAATAAATGGACGTTCAATAGTTTATTTGCATGTGTGAGTATGTGTGAGTAACTTTTGGATGACTGTTGGTGTGTACCAGGATGTATAGGTGTATCACTACATATGATGAGGGAGTATATGTATGAGTGACTATGTAGAACTGTTGGTGAATGAGTGGAAGTGTGTATAGATGGTGGAATTACTGAATTGGTTGTTCTAACTGGTATGGGTATCTCCATTTTTTTGAAAATGTTAGTTTCTATTTTTGAATATGTGTTTCAAGGGTTACATTACACTGAAAGGAGGTCTGTCACTCTGTCACAAGGGTGGTGTCATCAGTGATGTCATGAGTGATGTCACTGACCATGTCATGAGTAATGTAATATGTGACGTCATCAGCAGTGCATTGCAGGCGCGCAAGTTATAGTGAGTCCAACTAACTATAACGTGGGAATTTCAATGGTTTTATGTCAGTGAAATTCCCAGCTAACTATAACTGGTGTGAAACCTATGGTTTTTTCAGTGAATTTAATAGGGTTTTTAAATGTTAATTCCACTATAACTGGTGTGAAACCTATGGTTTTTTCAGTGAATTTCATAGGTTTTTTAAATGCTAATTCCTAACTATAACTGGTGTGAAAGTATGGTTTTTTCAGTGAATTTCATAGGTTTTTTAAATGGTACTTCCTAACTATATATAGGGCCTCAAACCTATGTTTTTTTCAATGAATTTCAAAGGTTGTTTAATAGCAAATTTCTATAGCTATGAAATGTAATATTTTTTAAAATGAATCCTATATTGTATATTTATGTAATACTATTTTTTTAATGCGCGTACCGGTGAGCGCATCGGTAAGCGCAGTCTTCCGGCGCGCCCCGGAGCGCGTACGGTGCGCGTCCCGTTAGCGCATTCCAAATAAAAAAGAAAAAGAAAACAAATGAAGGAGTGAGCATGAGGAAAGGGGACAGAGAGAGTGATGTTAAGAGAAAGAGAGCTAGAGGGAGGAACACAGAGGGACTGTGTAATAGATAGTAAGACAGAGAAAAGGTGTAAGAGGATGTAACTGAGAAAAGGAAAATGAATAAGGGAGCGAAAGAAGAGAAGAGAGAGGAAGAAGACTAAAGCAGAGGTACTGGGAGAATGTGAGTGGGTGTTGAAAGTAAAGGGAAGGAGAGCAAAGGATGGGGAATGAGGGGTAGTGACAGAACCGGAGTAAAGGAACAGCGGTGAGGGAGGGTAAGAAAAGAGCAGTGAGTGTAAGTAAAGAGGGGTGAAAGAGGGTGGATAAAAGTGAATAAGGGTAAGACATGGGGAGTGACAGGGAGACAAGACAGAGAGAGTAAAGGAAGGAGTGACAGAAAGGGACTGAGTGAAGCAGAAAAGAAAGGTAAGTGAAGGAGTGTGGGTGAGTTATAGGGAGTGAGCATGACGAAAGAGTAGTGACAGAGTGAGAGGACAGAGACAGTGAGGGTAACAGAGACGGAGTGAGGGAACAGGAGTGAGGAACTGTGAGGACAGAGGGACTGAGAGAATAAGTGAGAGGAGAGGAGTAAGTGAGTAAGGGAAAGGGAATGAGTGAGGGAGTGAACAAAGCAAACACAGGGTAAGGGAAGTAAAGCAGGGGGACTGAAAGAAGTTGAATGTGGTAGGAAAGTAAGGAAAAGAGAAGTAAACATGGAGGATAAGAATAAGTGAGGGAAGCAGAGTAAGGAAACAGGGGTGAGGTAGGGTGAGAGAAAAGTAATGAGGTTAAAGCAAAGGGCGATGACAAACTACATTTTTTTTGTCACACTTACCATATAATTAATGTAAACTTAATTACATGTTTTTACTACACTTTATATCTGTGAAAGAGAGAAGAAAAAATAAGTTATAATTAGTAAAATATATATTTTAAAATAGAAGAGACAGGTCAATTGAGGGAAGCTTCTTTTAATCACCAAACTAAGACCTTTTGGTCCTTAATTGGCAAAGGCTGCGGTACTAGAGCCAGTCCTACGCCCATTGTCATTGAGGAACAGGTGTGGGTTCACTATATTGAGAAGTTGTATAGTAATAATAATTCTCATGGTATTAATGTTGAATTCGATAATGCTGCTGTTACACTTGACTGTCCAACAGAAAAGGAAATTGAATGTGCCATTAAGAATATGCGTTCCTCTGGTGCGATGGGTCCTGATAAAATCCCAATTTTAGTATTAAAAAACCAGAGTGAACTTTGGAGTAAAATACTCTTTCCAGTGTTTAAATTCTGTTTTTTAAGTGGAACAGTCCCCCCCTCCTGGAAAGGAAGCATCATTGTCCCTTTGTATAAAAAAGGGGCAAGAGATCTACCACAAAATTACCGCCAAATTGCCTTGCTTGACGCCATTGGTAAGGTGTTTGCAAAATGTGTGCTTTCTTTAATTAATGATTGGGTATCTGAACATAATATCCTTCCCCTGGAGCAAACAGGTTTCAGACAAAATCATGGAACCTTAGATAACCTTAGATAACCTGACCGCATTGCAAGTCATCAATGAAAAATATGTGAAAGTTCGGGGCGGTCAGGTATACAGTGCCTTTATTGACTTCTCCACCGCTTTTGACAAAGTAGATAGAAATTTGCTGTGGAGAAAGTTAGTTAACCTTGGTATGCCTGCTTCCCTTATTAAGTTAATTCGTGCCCTATATTCTGACACTTGGTGCAGAGTTTTACTTGGAGGTGATCGCGGCGTATCCAAATTAATCCCAACATCTAATGGGTTGAAGCAAGGTTGCCTTTTGGCTCCGTTGCTATTTTCATTATATACTGTTGATTTACCCATCACTCTTTCTGCCTGCGCCGGTATTGCCCCATCCTTGGGGGGTGTTCCAATTGCATGCCTTATGTATGCAGACGACATCCTAATTTTGGATCTCACCCCAAAGGGCTTAAATAATCGGTTGCATGCACTTTTTGAATATGCTGAAAGTCATTTTTTATCAATAAATACGGCAAAAAGCAAGGTGATTTGTTTTTCTGGTAGAAAGAAGCCTAAATGTTCTAACTTTCCATGGGTTGTGGGGGGGGAAAAACTAGAATGTGTGAAATCTTATACCTTTTTAGGTAAAATTGTCACTCACAATCTAAGTGACAAATCACACATAGACAATAATTCCCGGAAGGCTATTTCTCAGGGAAAGAGCTTAGTTTCTCTATATAAAGCCACAGGTAGAAGGCATTTTTCTATTCTCTTAGATGTTTTTAGAGCGAAAGTTCCAGCCTCCCTGTTATATGGAATTGAATTAGTTGACCAAAAAAAATGGAGCTTTCTAAACTCTGCGGAAGGAAAAATTCTTCGGAGTTTAATGTCTGTAGGCACCGCAAACTCGACTGCTTCCTTGCGACAGGAATTGGGTTTACGTAGCAGCAGGGTTCAAGGTCTTGCTAGTATCATACGCTGGGTAGTAGCTTTATCTAAAGGTGAACCCAATACCTTAAGAGACCTTATAAAAAATGAATTACTAGGATCTTTTAATGACTTCTCATCAATTGTAAAAAACTTTAGACTTGCTGTGTTACAATTGAAATTGGATGAGGAGACTTTGTTTTTACTGTCCTCTCATCAATTAAAAACAGTTTTGAAGTCAGCCTCTTGGGAATTGGGGTTTTGTCTTGATAGAGACTTCTGTCTAGCGAAAAAAGGTTGTACGCCTGTTATTGAATCTTATACCCTGCGGAAAGCACAACCATATATGTACTGGAACATCTCCCATGGCGTGAGACGCCTGGTGTACTTATTAAGACATAATTTGCTTCCGCTAAAAGTTTTACAAGCCAGCTGGTTTGGCTGTTCGGCACGCTGTGATCTTTGCCAATTACATGATCAGGATCTAGATCACGTGATGTTCGTTTGCCCTACACTGATGCCGTGCAGGCGTAGATGGTTAAGATCAATCTGCTTACAACTTAACATATTATCAGCGTCTTCGTTTAAGGCAGCCTTGATTAACCCTCCTAATGAAATGTTTGTTTTTAAACTGTACAACTTTTTAAAATGTTTTTTGGACCTGTATTAAGATATCTCATGTAATTGTGATGAAAATATCTTCCTTTCTTTTTTTAAAGTATTTGTGCTTTGTATGTATATGTTGTTTTATGTGGACCTCATAAAGAGTTCCGTATCATAATAAATAAACTTTGAAGTTGAAGTTTGAAGAGACAGGTCAAGAGGTTAAAAATCATAAAAGTGTACTAAGAAATGAAGTAAGAGTGAAGGACACAGAAAGGGAATTAATGTAATGTAGAAGGACAAAAAGAGGGAAAAAGAAATAGAAGGAGAGCTAATTACTAAGAGTAAGGCAGATACATTCAGTGACAGAGAGAAAGAGAAGAAGAGAGAAATTAACTGAAGTTAAGTAAGATACTAAAAGAATGTGAGTTAGCAAAACTAAGGGGTCGATTAGGATCGCGGACGGAAACGTGTTCCGTCCACCAAGGAAGGTGGCAAGATACTCCGGACCGCTCCGCGGATAAACCGCCATAGCGATTAGGATAATATGTGAAGGAAACTTCGATCGCGGCGGACGGAGCACACCAAACTCCATCCGCAACGGTCGGAGTACACCTGAGACCGCCGCGAGCGGACGCAAACGATGAAACACCGGACTCCGTGCACGCACATGACCGCGTGAACAGCCACATCTCCCGCTGTACCTGCGGAGGCTCCGTGTCCGCGATTAGGATAACACCGCCTGTACCCCGGTACGCACCGCAATCCACGTCCGCTGCGGTAACAATGCAATGAGAAACCATGCATCATAGCGGAAGGCCAACACAAACAACATCCCTACCGTCAAACCAATGACAAACAGTGCGACGGAAGTAAATGGCAAACACAGGAAACTGAACTACCACCCGCCTGAAACATCAAAAACAATCACAAGACACAATGACTTACCCCCAAGTACCAAATAATGCACACTAGTCAACATACCCACCTAGCACCTGACTGCCAATAACCATTGAGACAGGACCAAGACACAGACTATAAAAGTACTCCCACCCACTACCGAAATCCTTTGCATCACAGCATAGCTGATAGCAAGAGGCCCAAGAGTACCTACAACACACACCTATAGAAGACACACAACCACCACCCAAACACACCCACAACACAAACACCCACCACACCATTCCTACACACCACACACCTCCACCTCCCAACTCACTCAAACCCACACCCTGAGCACCACACACCATGGCACCCAAAAAGAACCCCAAATTCACGGACACAGAGTTAAAGGTAATGGTTTAGGAAATCATCCATGTAGAACCCCACTTGTTCGGGCCCTAGTCCAGCAGACCACCGTGGCCAGAAAAAATCACATGTGGGACAGGATAGTTACAAGGGTGAATGCGTCAGGGACCGTGCCGAGGACAAAGCTGGAGATACAAAGGCGGTGGCATGACCTTAAAACTAGGGTGAAAGGAATCCGGCCCAAAAACCATCTCCGGGCACATCACACTGGCGGCGGAACACCCTACACCGATTGGGAGGAAAAGGTGCTGGGCATACTGCACCCAGAGACCCTTGAAGGAATTGAGGAAGGAGAAGAGGCTGGTAAGTACAAACCAAGCAACACGAGCACAACGACATGGCATGCCTCACACAACTCAGAATACACATCTCCCAGGCCCCAACCAATGCATGCAGTCCACATACTCACCAACGTGTGAACCACTTCCACAGGCCCCCATGTGCATAGGGAGGGCAGTGGTGGTGGGTGGGGTGTGTGAGAGGATGGCACTACAACTCCCATTAGGCCCCCATGTCCACAGGGAGGGCGGTGGTGGTGGGTGGGGTGTGTGAGAGGATGGCACTACAACTCCCAATAGGCCCCCATGTCTACAGGGAGGGCGGTGGTGGTGGGTGGGGTGTGTGAGAGGATGGCACTACAACTCCCAACAGGCCCTCATGTTCACAGGGAGGGTGGTGGTGATGGGTGGGGTGTGTGAGAGGATGGCACTACAACTCCCAACAGGCCCCCATGTCCACAGGGAGGGCGGTGGTGGTAGGTGGGGAGTGTGAGAGGATGGCACTACAACTCCCAACAGGCCCCCATGTCCATAGGGAGAGCGCTGGTGGTGGGTGGGGTGTGTGAGAGGATGGCACTACAACTCCCAACAGGCCCCCATGTCCATAGGGAGGGTGGTGGTGGTGGGTGGGGTGTGTGAGAGGTCACCAGTACAACTCCCAACAGGCCCTAATGTCCAAAGGGAGGGCGGTGGTGATGGGTGGGGTAGCCGTCTTCAGGCAGGCTTGCTAGAATCCAGTGGCAAACTGAGCTAGGGACTCATGGCTGAGCATACCCTGCCAACTAATGGTGAACAAATAATAAATAAATGATAATTACGCACTTATATAGCGCATGACTACCCGGAGGCATCTCAGCGCTTGTACGAATACCACTTTGTACGAATACTGCTGAGGAACCCTTCCTGGCCTTTCCCTGTGAGGACCCCACTCCTGGGCACCCCCAAGGTGAAGTCAAGCATCCTCAGCGTTGTTGGGGCCGTTGTAGAGATTAAGCAAGCTATTGTCCAAAGGTGCAGAGTGGGGCTCATGATCAGACTAGGCACAGAGGCGAGAATGATCAGGTCCGAAGAAATTGAGCCCAAGACCCGCCGAGGCGGGAATTGAACCCTGGTCCCGGCCAGACTACTGCATCAGGGTCTGCTGCTCTAACCATTGAGCCACACTTCTCTACGGTACAAAAGGGGGTGGTGATGGACGGAGCATCTGAACCAATCAAACACTCACACCAAGTCAACAGATCTGGGTTTAATCAATCACCGTTCTTTAGCCCACTCTGCCACCCCAGTTCAGACATGGCAATATGCAAATCAGTCTGACCCTGTGCCTCATGGGAATAGTCCAGTCCGAACTGCCATGCCATGCCTTCCCTGGACAGGAAACAAGCTTCCTAGGACCGGTTTCTGGCATTCCAGCTGTATTCAGCCAGACTTGCTTAAATCCAGTGGCAAAGTGAGCAAGGGACTCACGTCTGAGCATACCCTGCCAACTTATGGCGAACAAAGCGGTACAAAACGGGGTGGTGATGGACAGCACATCTGAACCAATCAAACACTCACACCCAGTCAACAGATCAGGGTTTAATCTAATTATGGGTGAAATTTGTGAATTCATGGTCCGCAAATTCGTGCAAAATTGCAAAAAAAGTCTGCGAGATCGCAAATTTTCCTGCGAACTCGCAGATTTTTGTGCCATTTGTACAAATATGTGACCACGTGTGCCTGTAACTTTGCCAGCGCCCCAAAAGGCGCCGAGGTCCCTTGAGTGAGCTGACCATTATTAAGCATGGGCGAATTTTGCTAATTCGCGGTTTGCGAATTTGCGTATTCACGAATTCGCAATCAGCAAAATCCGCGAACTCTTGCAAATTTGCGGATTTTTTCTTTTTTTGTGTTCGCAAGGGTTTCTGCCAGTTCGCAAGGGTTTTGTACCAGTTTGCAAACGCGAACTTACCTGTCGGGTCGCAACGGTCGCGACTATGTTGTTTCTACGTCTGGTTCATCACAGCACCCTCTGTTTCAACACTGCCACCCTCTGGTTCACCCATGCCACCCTCTGGTACATCACTGCCACCCTCTGGTTCATCACTGTAGATTATGGGGGGAAAAGGCAGCACACCCACCTAGCACCTGACTGCCAATAACCATTGAGACAGGACCAAGACACAGACTATAAAAGTACTCCCACCCACTACCGAAATCCTTTGCATCACAGCATAGCTGATAGCAAGAGGCCCAAGAGTACCTACAACACACACCTATAGAAGACACACAACCACCACCCAAACACACCCACAACACAAACACCCACCACACCATTCCTACACACCACACACCTCCACCTCCCAACTCACTCAAACCCACACCCTGAGCACCACACACCATGGCACCCAAAAAGAACCCCAAATTCACGGACACAGAGTTAAAGGTAATGGTTTAGGAAATCATCCATGTAGAACCCCACTTGTTCGGGCCCTAGTCCAGCAGACCACCGTGGCCAGAAAAAATCACATGTGGGACAGGATAGTTACAAGGGTGAATGCGTCAGGGACCGTGCCGAGGACAAAGCTGGAGATACAAAGGCGGTGGCATGACCTTAAAACTAGGGTGAAAGGAATCCGGCCCAAAAACCATCTCCGGGCACATCACACTGGCGGCGGAACACCCTACACCGATTGGGAGGAAAAGGTGCTGGGCATACTGCACCCAGAGACCCTTGAAGGAATTGAGGAAGGAGAAGAGGCTGGTAAGTACAAACCAAGCAACACGAGCACAACAACATGGCATGCCTCACACAACTCAGAATACACATCTCCCAGGCCCCAACCAATGCATGCAGTCCACATACTCACCAACGTGTGAACCACTTCCACAGGCCCCCATGTGCATAGGGAGGGCAGTGGTGGTGGGTGGGGTGTGTGAGAGGATGGCACTACAACTCCCATTAGGCCCCCATGTCCACAGGGAGGGCGGTGGTGGTGGGTGGGGTGTGTGAGAGGATGGCACTACAACTCCCAATAGGCCCCCATGTCTACAGGGAGGGCGGTGGTGGTGGGTGGGGTGTGTGAGAGGATGGCACTACAACTCCCAACAGGCCCTCATGTTCACAGGGAGGGTGGTGGTGATGGGTGGGGTGTGTGAGAGGATGGCACTACAACTCCCAACAGGCCCCTATGTCCACAGGGAGGGCGGTGGTGGTAGGTGGGGAGTGTGAGAGGATGGCACTACAACTCCCAACAGGCCCCCATGTCCATAGGGAGAGCGCTGGTGGTGGGTGGGGTGTGTGAGAGGATGGCACTACAACTCCCAACAGGCCCCCATGTCCATAGGGAGGGTGGTGGTGGTGGGTGGGGTGTGTGAGAGGTCACCAGTACAACTCCCAACAGGCCCTAATGTCCAAAGGGAGGGCGGTGGTGATGGGTGGGGTAGCCGTCTTCAGGCAGGCTTGCTAGAATCCAGTGGCAAACTGAGCTAGGGACTCATGGCTGAGCATACCCTGCCAACTAATGGTGAACAAATAATAAATAAATGATAATTACGCACTTATATAGCGCATGACTACCCGGAGGCATCTCAGCGCTTGTACGAATACCACTTTGCACGAATACTGCTGAGGAACCCTTCCTGGCCTTTCCCTGTGAGGAGCCCACTCCTGGGCACCCCCAAGGTGAAGTCAAGCATCCTCAGCGTTGTTGGGGCCGTTGTAGAGATTAAGCAAGCTATTGTCCAAAGGTGCAGAGTGGGGCTCATGATCAGACTAGGCACAGAGGCGAGAATGATCAGGTCCGAAGAAATTGAGCCCAAGACCCGCCGAGGCGGGAATTGAACCCTGGTCCCGGCCAGACTACTGCATCAGGGTCTGCTGCTCTAACCATTGAGCCACACTTCTCTACGGTACAAAAGGGGGTGGTGATGGACGGAGCATCTGAACCAATCAAACACTCACACCAAGTCAACAGATCTGGGTTTAATCAATCACCGTTCTTTAGCCCACTCTGCCACCCCAGTTCAGACATGGCAATATGCAAATCAGTCTGACCCTGTGCCTCATGGGAATAGTCCAGTCCAAACTGCCATGCCATGCCTTCCCTGGACAGGAAACAAGCTTCCTAGGACCGGTTTCTGGCATTCCAGCTGTATTCAGCCAGACTTGCCTAAATCCAGTGGCAAAGTGAGCAAGGGACTCACGTCTGAGCATACCCTGCCAACTTATGGCGAACAAAGCGGTACAAAACGGGGTGGTGATGGACAGCACATCTGAACCAATCAAACACTCACACCCAGTCAACAGATCAGGGTTTAATCTAATTATGGGTGAAATTTGTGAATTCATGGTCCGCAAATTTGTGCAAAATTGCAAAAAAAGTCTGCGAGATCGCAAATTTTCCTGCGAACTCGCAGATTTTTGTGCCATTTGTACAAATATGTGACCACATGTGCCTGTAACTTTGCCAGCGCCCCAAAAGGCGCCGAGGTCCCTTGAGTGAGCTGGCCATTATTAAGCATGGGCGAATTTTGCTAATTCGCGGTTTGCGAATTTGCGTATTCACGAATTCGCAATCAGCAAAATCCGCGAACTCTTGCAAATTTGCGGATTTTTTCTTTTTTTGTGTTCGCAAGGGTTTCTGCCAGTTCGCAAGGGTTTTGTACCAGTTTGCAAACGCGAACTTACCTGTCGGGTCGCAACGGTCGCGACTATGTTTCTACGTCTGGTTCATCACAGCACCCTCTGTTTCACCACTGCCACCCTCTGGTTCACCCATGCCACCCTCTGGTACATCACTGCCACCCTCTGGTTCATCACTGTAGATTATGGGGGGAAAAGGCAGCACACCCACCTAGCACCTGACTGCCAATAACCATTGAGACAGGACCAAGACACAGACTATAAAAGTACTCCCACCCACTACCGAAATCCTTTGCATCACAGCATAGCTGATAGCAAGAGGCCCAAGAGTACCTACAACACACACCTATAGAAGACACACAACCACCACCCAAACACACCCACAACACAAACACCCACCACACCATTCCTACACACCACACACCTCCACCTCCCAACTCACTCAAACCCACACCCTGAGCACCACACACCATGGCACCCAAAAAGAACCCCAAATTCACGGACACAGAGTTAAAGGTAATGGTTTAGGAAATCATCCATGTAGAACCCCACTTGTTCGGGGCCCTAGTCCAGCAGACCACCGTGGCCAGAAAAAATCACATGTGGGACAGGATAGTTACAAGGGTGAATGCGTCAGGGACCGTGCCGAGGACAAAGCTGGAGATACAAAGGCGGTGGCATGACCTTAAAACCAGGGTGAAAGGAATCCGGCCCAAAAACCATCTCCGGGCACATCACACTGGCGGTGGAACACCCTACACCGATTGGGAGGAAAAGGTGCTGGGCATACTGCACCCAGAGACCCTTGAAGGAATTGAGGAAGGAGAAGAGGCTGGTAAGTACAAACCAAGCAACACGAGCACAACAACATGGCATGCCTCACACAACTCAGAATACACATCTCCCAGGCCCCAACCAATGCATGCAGTCCACATACTCACCAACGTGTGAACCACTTCAACAGGCCCCCATGTGCATAGGGAGGGCAGTGGTGGTGGGTGGGGTGTGTGAGAGGATGGCACTACAACTCCCAATAGGCCCCCATGTCTACAGGGAGGGCGGTGGTGGTGTGTGGGGTGTGTGAGGGGATGGCACTACAACTCCCAACAGGCCCTCATGTTCACAGGGAGGGTGGTGGTGATGGGTGGGGTGTGTGAGAGGATGGCACTACAACTCCCAACAGGCCCCCATGTCCACAGGGAGGGCGGTGGTGGTAGGTGGGGAGTGTGAGAGGATGGCACTACAACTCCCAACAGGCTCCCATGTCCATAGGGAGAGCGCTGGTGGTGGGTAGGGTGTGTGAGAGGATGGCACTACAACTCCCAACAGGCCCCCATGTCCATAGGGAGGGTGGTGGTGGTGGGTGGGGTGTGTGAGAGGTCACCAGTACAACTCCCAACAGGCCCTAATGTCCAAAGGGAGGGCGGTGGTGATGGGTGGGGTAGCCGTCTTCAGCCAGGCTTGCTAGAATCCAGTGGCAAACTGAGCTAGGGACTCATGGCTGAGCATACCCTGCCAACTTATGGTGAACAAATAATAAATAAATGATAATTACGCACTTATATAGCGCATGACTACCCGGAGGCATCTCAGCGCTTGTACGAATACCACTTTGTACGAATACCGCTGAGGAACCCTTCCTGGCCTTTCCCTGTGAGGAGCCCACTCCTGGGCACCCCCAAGGTGAAGTCAAGCATCCTCAGCGTTGTTGGGGCCGTTGTAGAGATTAAGCAAGCTATTGCCCTGTAGCAGGGTTTCCGTTCTCCCACAGAACTGTGCATAGAGATCTAGAACCTTAGTGAGTTAGGATGATCCAAAACTCATCTCAGTGTCAGGAATCTCCTTACCTAGCTAGCTACAGTGTCTCATGGATCATTATGGAATGAACCATGTCTTAGACAAACCAGAACATGATCTTTAGAATACCTCAGGAGTCGTGGAACACATGAACACTCTTTCGTTATATAATCATTTCAAACCAAAACTGGGAGTCAAAGAACACACATGCAAGTTTGAAATATTTATTATTCAATGCAAAGTTCTCAAACGCAGTATCTTGTATAATACCAAAATGCAGATTATAAAAATCAGAGTTAGCAGCATAGTCACTAATCCATAGTAAGCAAAAGGTGCTAGCATGTTATAATGTAAAACCTATAGAATCGATATCACCTATATTTCGCGCACCCTATCTAGTATATTATTTTATATCTAAGAAGGTCTCATTCGGGCTTTAGCAGGGCGACCCCATACCTCTCAATGTCAGTAGGAATAGTTCACATCAACAGCTACCAGCTCTCTCCATGCGCAGCACCAAGTGTCTGCGTTCATTCCGTGTAACTCTATCTTAAACCCGCGTAGAGCCCAAAATGTTGGCATCAACATTATTTGTGTTATGTCTAATGTCTAATGTGGTGCGAGGATCAGACTTCCCAGCAACCTTGTGTTAGGTTAATCTTAGAGTGTGCAGCTCTCAGTGTGCAGACAGTTGTACCAAGTGTACGAGGCAAAGCTGATAGCATAGGAATAACATATTATTCTCAAATAAAACACCTCACCGCTTCTAGGGTGAAAGCTACAACAACAAGTACGTGTCGTGTGCAAAACTGAAGCCGAAGGCAAAACGGCTGTTTAAACATGTAATACACTCATGCTAACTTAACGCAATATATGTAATGAAGTATCCATATGACACCCCCCCATTGGTCCGAGCACCGCCAATCATAAGGGAAAAGGCAATACTAAATCAGATACAAAAATTGAAAGCAAAATTCAATAATCTTGAGCTAAAATAAGCTAAAAATATGTATGAATGAATATGTATGAATGAATATGCATGAATGCCTACAGTGGCCTCAAATCTAAAAAATAGCAAAAGTCTTGAACCAAAAGTCTTCCGCCAGGTCCAAAAATTATGAGATGTATGACCAGGTCGCATCCTTTCAATTGTTTGTAAGAAAAAAAACCAAGGCACTTATCCGATATCCAAAGTCAATGTGCCACCTAGACGTTATCTCCAGCGACATCACGTGAGTGAACTCTCCATCAGCTGAACATAGTCCATCCCTCCAATTCAGCGAGGGGAAAGTTATATTTCACAACAAAGCATTCCTTCTAGGCATCGCACGATTTGAAAGTATATGCAAAGAAAGTCGCAACAGCCTCCAGTATGAAATCACTGCCATCATCCGAAAATAGTTCAGCCATCCAATTTAGCAATGGGAAAGAACATACGTGTTCCTCCAGCATCGGATCCTCCTGCAACGTCAGAGGACAACTCGGTGGGTTCACCAGATCGCTGTGTGTCAGAAAGGCATTCGCCGCTGCAGAGATCTCCCATTGGCCCAGAACTCCATTTATCGCTGCCAAGGCCATAACTCTCTCGCCAGAACAGATCAGCTCGTGAGCCACAACGGGACGCATTAGCTGATCAAAATCGACGTCAGGAGCAGTCCTCAAGCATAGGCATAAATCAATGGCCCAATCGAACTCGCAGCTCAGGCAGTGAAACACAGGTTGGACACACGTGAAGTCGGTGAACCGAAATGACAATCTATAGGCCGTGCTTAATGCTGCAAGCGGCAATGTTCCATAGTAATTGAGCATCCGATTACGACACAGGGTCAGGAGGCGTTGAACGGCGTCTTGCGCAGGATGGGCATCCATGTTTTATGAAGAAAAACACCAACAGAAAGCCTGCGGCCACAGCCAGCAAAACAGGTATTCCACCAAACAAACTCGAAAAAATAGTGTGGAAAAACGTGGGAATGATACCAAAAACTTTTTCAAAAGTAGTCACGAGGCCACTGCTTACTAGTTTAAAAAAATGTGCAAGGCCATTCGTTGAAGAAGCATTAAAAATCTGGTGTACCAGCTCGCAGAAATGAAATGGCAAATCAGTGTTTAAGAGCGCCTGCACCTCTGTGCGGGTGTTGGCTATGTGAAGGACATAAGTTTCCCGGGCCGAACTCAGGGTCACTTGTTTTTGAGACAAAAGGGCCCTTATTCTGCTTAAACCATTGAATTTCGCTTCCAAGGTTGGGATCCGTGGCCAGATGGAGACATCTGAGGAGCCATGCGTGGGTGGGTATAGCACGTTCTTGCAGCACACTACACGCTCTGATACAGTAACTATATAAGCCACACCAATTAATAAACCACAACATAATTCGTTGTTTAAAAGCAAATAACTACCATTAGCTAATAATGTAAATGTGGGCACTACTGCTGGAACTGGCGTGCCTTTTAAAACACATGCTAAATTTGGGCGGTCCCGATTACAAGAACCGTGTAACTGAATGTGTCTGCATATTAATGAATGGTCAGGTGACTGTGTGCATTCCTCACCATTAAGATTAACCTCTTTGCCATCTTTCAGACATCTGTATGTGTATGGTAATGACCATGCCTCATGTAGGAATGCATTGCCTAGCGGTTCATATCGTCCTATAGCAATATAACGCATACAGTTAGTAAATTTATATAAAGGGAATGGTAATGTAATTAATCCATGAATAAGCCATGTGGCAGTAGTGGTTTCAGCAACAGAGAAAGGCAAGGACTCTAGCCTTTCAATATGTAGCATAGAAAATGAAGCATCACGCATTGAAAGCATGCGCTGTTTCTCAGTAAGATTAAAAGGAGCAAAAAGGGATGAAACGTTCAATGAGGTCCAGGGAACTCGACCAGCCTTAAGAGTCTGTAGCGTCCATGCAAACTGCATTACAGAACGCAATTGATTTTGACCATGGTATAACGTGGACACTTCATCATGTACAATATCAACAACAGAAGAAACAATATTATCCAATGTGTAAATTCTGGACGAAAGCATGTTAATACTGTTATCGACCACTGCAAGCACTTTTTCCAAATTTGCTTGATCAATAGCTCTCAGGCGTTCTGCTGCCTCAACTTGTGAAAATTTCCAAATCTCATTGTATATAGCATAAAGAAAGCGTTTAGATCTACCCCTAGCTGGGCCTTTTATAAAATCATTTAGGTCTATATTTTCATTCAACTGGGACAGATGCAGTTTAACTGCAGCCAAAGTGGAATGTTGTAACCAGTTCTGACACAATTTTCCTACTGAATAAGTAGTAACAGTGTGATCTGTTTCAAACCTGGGATCTGGCCTGATGTGCGTAAACCCTTCAGACAAACCCAAAAAACGACGTTGGCAAGCATCAGAGCTTCTTTGCCACAAGAGCCACCCCTCCGGGTCGAAATGGGAAACATTAAAGGAGGAGTTCTGCAAAAGTGCTTGTATCTCACTGATGGACGATGTACTGAAATTACTCCAACCGGAATATTCTTCCAAATCAGGGATAGTAGGGGTATTTAATTTTTTAGATGTAGCCAATCCAAAACATGTTGTTTGGGAAATAGTTGAATTTAAAAACAACATGTGATTCGGGATGAGACATGCACGATGCAAAGCCTCAGTGCCTTGTACCTGCCAATCTTTGGTACCCCAAACCGATTTAAGGTCAACAGTATCCTTCCATAACTCATAGCCATCTACAGATAACCTTTCTAGAAAGGACTTTGAATACAGCAATTTTGTATCAGTAAGTCTGACTTTGGGCATGAATTTCTGGTTTATTTTAAAATAAAACGACTCAGGATTTGACTGGTTAAAGTCTGTAAAATAAGAGTATTTTCCCAGAAACGTACTTGAGCTCCCCTGTAAAGGAGCAGGGCAATGTTCCCACTGAGTGTAATTCACAGGAACCCTCCTGGAACTTGTCTTGTGTAAGAAATGATTTCCATAATGTTGATAACAAAACAAATCACCATAATTGACAGAATCTAAGTACAAATCCTCAGCATCAAAGGCCGAATAATATTTTAAATCAGAGAACAATGCTTCTACGGCCTGAAGATCCCAGTCATCAGAATGAATATTTTGCTTAACCACATCTCCCATGTTTACTCTAAGCACATTAGGAACATTAATAACTTCTGTGGGGCCATGTATCTGAAACCTAACTGCATCCCACACAATCCCATCAAGGACAGGCCAAGCAGTAATTTGTACTGTTTTCAAGTCTCTCCTTAGCCTGTGTGCTGAATGTGAGGAGGATAGAGGGGCCAATGTTCCATTAAGGTACCGAATTCCTGTTCTTTCTTTCACATAATGGCCATCAATCAAGCGGAAAAAATAAAACACAAAACCAATTGACATAAAAAGATAAAATGAAAATAGTATCAGCCAAACGTAGGTCCAAGGAGGAATTAAAAAATGTTTTTTAAATAACGTGGCATATTTTGCAATAGTCGATGGTTTCTTTGAAAGTTCCGAAACAGAGTCAAAAGAGAATCTGGACTGGTTAGCCAAACGAGCATTTAGATCAGACATAGATAAATCAGCAGGATCTGCATATGTCCGCTCATCAATGTTAGCAAGAGGAATTGTATTTAATAAAGGATTGGATAAAGCAGGCATCTCGAGGGACACCTCCTGATCTGCACCAGATGTAATAGCCAGCACAGAGTTCCTCACCATGGAAGGACAGGATGTAGCCGGTGTCATACTATGAAGAATCGGCCACCCTGTGTATCTTGACATTGTCAATAGAAATAAATCTGTTTTCTTTACGACCTGGAAGTGGTGGTAAAATGACTGTTCTTGTGCCCTTCACTCCAAGGACTCGAACCGGGGTTCTAAATGAGGGACCAAACTCTTTCTTGTTATCGATCTTCTCTCGAACCAGTTCTCCAACTTGGGGTAGCCAGCCAACTACCGGGATCTGCAACGCATCATCCGACGTGGAGGGCAAGTGTTCCTTTGCAAGACTGTCTCTGGTCTTTTGTAGATCCTGTAAAACATTGCAATGTTCATCTACGTCAAAGGCCGCGGCCTGGGCCTGGCAGTCTGCACCATCAAGGTCAGGGACGTACATCTTGATACCAAAGAGCATTTCGTATGGGGTCCGCCCACCCAGAGACCTTCTAGGGAGATTATTAAGCGCACGCTGCACGCCATAGAGGTGGGTCAGCCAGTTTCTACCAGTGCCTATAACACGTGCTGTCAAAGATTGCTTTAAGTCGCGGTTCATTCTCTCTACTACAGAATTGCCCTCAGGCCTGTAGGGACTTGAAAACTTCACCTGTACTCCCAACGAAACCATAGCATCCTTATACGCCTTAGAGGCGAAAGCCGGACCCTGGTCCGAATGGAAAGTACCACAAGCAAAGATTCCCACAAAGACACGCAAATCCTTAATGACAGTTCGCGAATCAGCGCTTCGATGCGGCCATACCCACACAAAGCGTGTGCATGAGTCAACTGCTACTAAGATGTATTTACAAGCAGTATCAGAAGAAAAAGGACCGCAGTGATCCAAATAAACGCAACCAAGCGGTTTATTAGAGATGCACAACTGTGTCTGAGGCGGACGCGCAGCAGTAGAAGGCTTAATCTGCTGACAAATGTCACACATAAGGACATAATCGCGCGTCTGTTTGTACAGTCCCCGCCACCAGAACCTCTGTTGTAGCTGAGATACAGTGGCTGAGACGCCCGCATGCGCAGACGCCACACCTTCATGAGCCGCTGTAATCAGAGAAGCTCTGCGATCCGAGTTGGGAACTAAACGCTCTCCAACTTCAGGAATTTTCACATAAGGAACCTTATCGGGACTTAAGTGGTATGTGTACTTCGAAGGGAACCCCGCAGGATATTTACCTCCCTTCGCTGTGGCAGCAACAGCCGCCAAGATGTCATCATCTATTTTGCTTTTGGACCTCGTGACCGCTGCAACTAAGTATTTTGATACCGCTGACTTCGCTGCTTCATCAGCAAGCGAGTTGCCAACAGCGTGGACTCCCACGCGCTGGTGGCCGAGAGTATGAATCACAAACACGAGCGGCAGTTTCTCTTTAAGTTCCGCCACTCGGACCCAGATCATTTTATGTTTTATTGTGCTACCCTTGGAATCACGAAAATCATTCTGAATCCAAAAAAACAAGTTCTCATTGTAAGACTGGACACAGTAGTAAGAATCACTTACGATTAAAGTCGTCACACAAGGATCAGCGTACTCCAATGCAAGCATAAGAGCACGAAGCTCTGCTAACTGTGCGGTGCAGTCCCCTAGCGTTTGCGTGTGCACAACACTGGACTTGAACTCATCGTTCACCATGGCACCGACCACAATGGCGCAAGCGGAAACGTAGGCATGTTTAGAGCCATGCGCAACCTGCGCCGAACCATCCGTGTAAATGATACAGTGGAAATCCTCCAACGGTCTCATTGCTAAAGGAGCAGGATGAACAAATTCATACTGTAAATACTCCTGCGACCGTAAAGCGGCGTCAAAAATAAACGTGACATCCTGAGATGTCAAGGATGTAGCCCACTGAATCCACCGAGGGTGCAAAGCTTTAGAATTTGGTACACTGGCTTTCGTGACCGCCTCCAAGGCTGGACACGGGGTGACAACCAACATGCGCTTTCCCTGCGACAGGGCACGTTCCTTAAGAATTGCCATCTGCACAGCCGTTAAAACTTTCTCTACAGTGGAAAAACGCAGTTCAGCCGAAGTGTACAAGTGTGACTTGTAAGCAATAGGTACAGTATCCCCTTCATTAAAAGTCAGGTACGTGAAACCCACCGTCCCAGGGATAATTCTTATCACCAGGTTGGTCTGGTTATCACGAGTCTGTAAGTAGTCAGAAGTTAGCAAATCAGCCTGCAAGGACTGCAGAATGGCTGAATGCTCAGGCAGCCAGCATGATTTGGAAAAAGATGGTTGTACCAAGGCATATAAAGGCTTGATACGCTGGGCATATTCCGGAATGTATGTTCTCCCGAAATTCAAAAAAACCCAGTAAAGACTGTAATTTTTTCAGCGTTGTCGGAGAGCGCAACTGCGCACACTTCTCCAGGAAGTGAGGTGCTAACCCCTTTCCTTCATGGTTAAGTTCATAACCTAGATACAACACTGTGTACTCCGCAATGTGTGATTTTGCAAAGTTAAATTTGTAACCCATGTCTGCAAAGTTACAAATTATGCTGTTTACTCGACACAGATGCACCCAAAGCTCGTCGTCTGTGAGATAAATATCATCCACATACGAACATGCAACTGGATCGAATCGCTCCAAAAGAGAGACAATGCGGGCGGAAAACACTCCAGGACTATTCTTATATCCCATTGGGAGTCGTTTAAACATTTTTTGTACGCCGCCGCACGTAAAACTGGTCCATTGGGAACTTAGACCATCTAATCTATGTGCATAAAAACCATTGGAAATGTCAAGCGTGGTTTTGAACCGTTTACGCTCAAGACTATTCACTAGGGCAGAGCCGTGAGTATTCTGTACTGCACAGTTACGGCAATGCGAGTTCAAATGCCGGTAATCCAAAACTAGACGATAAGAGCCGTCCGGCTTGTTAACAGTAAAAAGGGGATTATTCATTGGTGACACACATGTTTCAATTACACCTTGATATTCCAATTGTTCAAGGATAGCCGCGACCGAAGCTTTAGCTTCACGTCGTATGGGATATTGGGGTTGTGGCTGAGGCTGTGACCGTAAAGGAATCTCATGGCTAGGGGACAATTTATCCCAGCCACACTGATTTCGGTACACAGCCGGCGCAAGCGCCAGAGCCCACTCTTCTGCAAAATGCAGCGCTTCCACTCTCGAGACAGTGTGCGCGAAACTGGGGAGGATTACCTCCTCCCCTCGCGGAGCTGCGAGAACAAAAGGTGGGGGCCAGTCAGCCTCCGAAAGCAAAATGTCATACGTATCTGAAAGATTTTCCCAAAACACCCCTTTTACAGTTCGCTGCATGTCACCTTCGATTAACAGGACAATTTCAAAAAGCCTTTCAGGGGGAGCAACATGTGTATCAGCCGTTTCGATTACAACATAAGTGTCAGTCGCTGTCACCTTCAACAGTGGACGGAGGGCCTCTCTCACTATGGTAATCTCCGCCGCGCTGTCCAGCAAGGTCAGAGCCCACGTCAGATTCCGAAGCCGCGTTCTCACTATCTGGGGCATATCGATGCGCCGTTAAGGCAGCGACTTTCTTCTTGGCAAACTGCGGTCTCTTTGGTGTAGAGTCGTCCCGCTGGTCCCCTTCACTTCGCGTGCGGGGCTGGCCACGTCCTTGCTGACCACCCCTGCCCCTGCCGCCCCCTCCACCACCGGTTGACGGAGCCGATGAGTCCTGAAAGGAACGAGGAGAGCGTTGGTCAGACGCCTGATATCTTTCAGGCGATTTAATCGTAGCGCGATCGCGCAATTCATAAACACGCTCTGACTGCGCAGGTAGTGAAGGTGCCGGACTAGAGACCTGTGTCTGTTGTTGTTGTTGCTTACCCTTATTCTGCTTTTTGGGCCAAGTTTGTTTTTTGGACTTGGGCTGTCCACTTGTTTCCGAAGACTGCCCCTGGGGCTGCTTCTTTTCTTTTTCAAGAAAAACCTTCGCACCCTTAGAATTGCGGCCAACCGTTTTATAAGCCGCCACAATAATTCTTGCCAGCTGACGGGGTTTCTCGGCATCGGGTACTAACGCCAGACCATTGGCCACCTGAAAGTTCACTGCATCTCCTTTTACATTGGCAAGGATAATACCGCAAACTGTCTCAAATGAACCGTTCAGGCGCATACCCAACTCAACCGCCGACTCAGGTCCGTGATCATCCTGAACACGCTTGAGGATCGCAGACAGGTTCGAAACTGACGGTGTGCCAAAGCACCTCGAGTAAACCGCTGCAAAAGTCTTACCCCATGTCTCACAGTCAGCAAGTTCCGGGGCTATTTCCTTCGGTAAACTAAGCGTAAGAATCCGGTGTTTTTCACTCGGAGTCGTATTAGGAAACACAGCCTCTAACTGGTCGAATTTCTCGGCAAGCCAGTAAGGAAATTCATCCGTACTATCTGGCTTTCTGCCCATAACGGAATTCACCAAGACAGGACTGATTTTCAAACCAGCCTGTTCTGCACGAAGCTGCGCACCTGCGGGAGCTGCGCCTTGAATATTACGACTAATGTAATGAACAAGCGCCCTAATCACGCCAACCGAGACCTCATGAAGACGCCTCAGGTCACCTACGTTACAAGTGGCGCGATTAGGATGAGGAGTAAATCCACCCAAGGCGGGCCAATTTGTGCCCGGAATGGACAAAGGACCTAACCTCGTAGCGTTCAAAGAATGGGGTAGGGCGCCACCAAACCAAACTCCGTGCTGCCAAGCGTCTATAGGTACTTCCAGTGCCCTGTACGGAGCATAAGCCGCCGGTACTGCCGAGGCAGTGTATGAATGGAAGACGCCCGAATTAGCGTCCACAGCCGGAAATGTTACCCAGGAATAAAATAATTCGTACGGGTACGCATGTTCCGCACTCACCACTAGAACCACAGCCAAGCCGTCCACAGGGACATTGTATGTCCGCAAGTGGTCGCGAACCGCGATGCGGCTATGCTGCGCAATTTCCACGGCCATGGCAGCAAAGGAAGCGAAAAGAGACAAAGAACAATTTGTAGCACAACTGGGTAGTAATTCAAAGAAACCGTTTATAGAAGAATTCAAGCTTGAAAAGACCTATTTCAAAAATAGGTAGGTTTTTCCGACACCACCGTTTACCGGAAACGGGTATGAAGGTGTTAAGGTTTTGAATGATATACTACTCGAGTGTCATGAAATACTGCCAACCAATCCGTTGGGCGCCATGTAGCAGGGTTTCCGTTCTCCCACAGAACTGTGCATAGAGATCTAGAACCTTAGTGAGTTAGGATGATCCAAAACTCATCTCAGTGTCAGGAATCTCCTTACCTAGCTAGCTACAGTGTCTCATGGATCATTATGGAATGAACCATGTCTTAGACAAACCAGAACATGATCTTTAGAATACCTCAGGAGTCGTGGAACACATGAACACTCTTTCGTTATATAATAATTTCAAACCAAAACTGGGAGTCAAAGAACACACATGCAAGTTTGAAATATTTATTATTCAATGCAAAGTTCTCAAACGCAGTATCTTGTATAATACCAAAATGCAGATTATAAAAATCAGAGTTAGCAGCATAGTCACTAATCCATAGTAAGAAAAAGGTGCTAGCATGTTATAATGTAAAACCTATAGAATCGATATCACCTATATTTCGCGCACCCTATCTAGTATATTATTTTATATCTAAGAAGGTCTCATTCGGGCTTTAGCAGGGCGACCCCATACCTCTCAATGTCAGTAGGAATAGTTCACATCAACAGCTACCAGCTCTCTCCATGCGCAGCACCAAGTGTCTGCGTTCATTCCGTGTAACTCTATCTTAAACCCGCGTAGAGCCCAAAATGTTGGCATCAACATTATTTGTGTTATGTCTAATGTCTAATGTGGTGCGAGGATCAGACTTCCCAGCAACCTTGTGTTAGGTTAATCTTAGAGTGTGCAGCTCTCAGTGTGCAGACAGTTGTACCAAGTGTACGAGGCAAAGCTGATAGCATAGGAATAACATATTATTCTCAAATAAAACACCTCACCGCTTCTAGGGTGAAAGCTACAACAACAAGTACGTGTCGTGTGCAAAACTGAAGCCGAAGGCAAAACGGCTGTTTAAACATGTAATACACTCATGCTAACTTAACGCAATATATGTAATGAAGTATCCATATGACAGCCCAGAGGTGCAGAGTGGGGCTCATGATCAGACTAGGCACCGAGGCGAGAATGATCAGGTCCGAAGAAATTGAGCCCAAGACCCGCCGAGGCGGGAATTGAACCCTGGTCCCGGCCAGACTACTGCATCAGGGTCTGCTGCTCTAACCATTGAACCACACTTCTCTACGGTACAAAAGGGGGTGGTGATGGACGGAGCATCTGAACCAATCAAACACTCACACCAAGTCAACAGATCTGGGTTTAATCAATCACCGTTCTTTAGCCCACTCTGCCACCCCAGTTCAGACATGGCAATATGCAAATCAGTCTGACCCTGTGCCTCATGGGAATAGTCCAGTCCGAACTGCCATGCCATGCCTTCCCTGGACAGGAAACAAGCTTCCTAGGACCGGTTTCTGGCATTCCAGCTGTATTCAGCCAGACTTGCTTAAATCCAGTGGCAAAGTGAGCAAGGGACTCACGTCTGAGCATACCCTGCCAACTTATGGCGAACAAAGCGGTACAAAACGGGGTGGTGATGGACAGCACATCTGAACCAATCAAACACTCACACCCAGTCAACAGATCAGGGTTTAATCTAATTATGGGTGAAATTTGTGAATTCATGGTCCGCAAATTCGTGCGAAATTGCAAAAAAAGTCTGCGAGTTGGCAAATTTTCCTGCGAACTCGCAGATTTTTGTGCCATTTGTACAAATATGTGACCACGTGTGCCTGTAACTTTGCCAGCGCCCCAAAAGGCGCCGAGGTCCCTTGAGTGAGCTGGCCATTATTAAGCATGGGCGAACTTTGCTAATTCGCGGTTTGCGAATTTGCGTATTCACGAATTCGCAATCAGCAAAATCTGCGAACTCTAGCAAATTTTTTCTTTTTTTGTGTTCGCAAGGGTTTCTGCCAGTTCGCAAGGGTTTTGTACCAGTTTGCAAATGCGAACTTACCTGTCGGGTCGCAACGGTCGCGACTATGTTGTTTCTACGTCTGGTTCATCACAGCACCCTCTGTTTCACCACTGCCACCCTCTGGTTCACCCATGCCACCCTCTGGTACATCACTGCCACCCTCTGGTACATCACTGCCACCCTCTGGTTCATCACTGTAGATTATGGGGGAAAAGGCAGCACACCTGCCCTGCTTCAACTGACATGAATTAATTTGGAGTTGAATAATGTGTCACTGAGTCTGGCACCTGCTTCCTTATCTGTAATTGCTTTCTGTCGCAGTGCAATTTTTTTTCACAGGACCTTTGTGGTCTACTTGTAGCTATTCTCTGAGCCTGCTGTGAGGATCAGAGCAGGGTCATAGAATAGTTGCAAGTAAGCAACTGAACTCTTGAGGGGGCCCTCAGGAAGCACTACAGGGAATGGTTACTAATGATGAGGTTGAACTTTTGCACCTGCTGAGAGCATTCAGTTTTGCAAAAATCGTTTTTCTGCAATTTTGCGGGATTCGCGGGGCGCGAATTTGTGCGAGATCGAATTCGGAAGCTGCGAATTCGTGCGAATATGCGTTTTGTTTTTTTGCGGCATGTTAGTTCGCAAGGTTTTGTGTGTTTTAGTGAGCCGCTTGTAGCACAACGGCGCAAAGTTACCCTCACGGTCGATCACGGGCGCGGCCATTTTGTTTGCGTGACGTATTTCCATTTCCGGGCGCTATATGTAATCTCGCAAAGTGTGCAGCTCGCTAGTATAAGTTTGCGTGTGATCGCGAGGAAAATCTCGCGCGAACTTACCCACACGGTCATGAACGGGCACAGCCATCTTGTTTTTCATTCATTGCTATGGTTCTGGGCATGCTTTCTGTATCCTCTGTCAATCTCTGCCATCCTTTGCTTGTTTGAAGTTTTTTTTATCTATTTTACTTATTATCTATCACTCTATTTTTCTAGATCTATATTTTTGTGTTTTCTGCTACTTTTGGTTAATTTTAAACTACTTTTTTAAACTCTTTTCTTTTCTTTTTCCCTATCTATTTCTTCTTTATTATTTACCTTCCTTTCTGCCCAGACCATGGTAAAGGGAGCCCGGAAGCAGCCTGAGAAGGGGAAGGGTCCCGCACCCCGTGCCCGGCTCCTGTGCGGGCAATTGAGGGGGGAGACAGTCACAGCCAGGGAGATCTTTAGCGTGGAGGAGGTGGCCGCACTAGTCTTTTATGTCCAGCGCCGCCACCCCAGGACCATCATGGCAGGCGGCAAGATCGCTAGCGGCTACGGGATCCGGGAGCGCCGGAAGCGGTGGGAGAAGGTGTGCCGGGCCATGTACAAACACTCTCGGGTCGGGCGCACCTACAACCAGGCCACCCACCGTTGGCCGGATCTCCTGGACCGGGAACGCGACTTGATCGACCTGCTTGGCCTCGAGATCCCCGGGCTTGGTGAGTAGTAGTAGCTATTTCTTCACTACTCTGTTTTCTCCTGCAATAATGCTGCTGATTACATTGTAGGTAAATTATATTTCAAAATCTTCTGTGCATTTCATTTGCACTGCTCTCCTTCTCAGTAGCGTTGCTACTATGCTTATTTGTTTTCGATTTTGTGTTCATTTCATTGGCCTGAGAAATTATGTATGAGTGTAGTTTAAAGAACTGCGTAATGCTAGATACTAAGGGTCAGATTTTTAATTACCGGCGCATCCCTGCAAAGTAGCAGGGATGCGCAAGTAATTGTGTGCCAGCCACCACCTCCCATGGTGCGCCGTATTTACAATGCAGCGCACCATGGGCCCAAAACGTCACCGAAGCGTTACGCATCTGTGCCGTAAAGGCGGCGCATTGCTGGAGTTGCGTCGCAACGATAGCACAGCTCCAGCAATGCTCTGGGGTGCCCTATCTCCCCAATGCTGCGTCAAGCCATACGTCTGCTTCAAGCAGGCGCAGGGTTTGAGTCACGCATCATTGACCTAAAAGTGACTGATTGAAATCTTGTAGATTTCCCTCAGCCACTTTTAGAATGCATTCCTGTGCAGGAACGCCCTCCCTTGCGCCGGAACGCCCCCTGATGGTGCAGGGATTTACAACGTGATGCATCTCCCAAATGCGTCACGTTGTTAATATACGCCGCACCATGGCGCCTCTTTTGTTTTGCCGCTGCCTCACAAAAGTCACGCAACAACGGAGCAAAAGAGTCACAAGGGGCTTGTAAATCTGCCCCTACAGACTCAAGTCCAGTCCTTCCTTTGTACACCTGGCAATAAGAAGAAATAGTGGTGGTGGATTGATTGTTTGAGTATTTTAATGACTGGTTAATGTAGTAGGAAACTTTTTAGTGTTGTCGCTGATCTGCAATCACAATGGAGTTTGTCTGTCACTTCGCGTGCTGCGGACTGCTGCCTGCCAGTCCTAGGCAAACCTTTTTAGTAGTTATTTTAGTGAGTTACATAACTTTCCAAGTCGAGGGTCCGCAAATCAAGCAATACTAATATCGTAGTAGACCACATGAGATAGGTCAATATATCCCATGGAATAGTTGTCTATTTGCTATTTCGCCAAAATATTTTGTTATTGTTCTTTTGTAATGTTTGATTTGGGTGACCACAATCATCCATGTTTTCGGGTCTTTCTTACTTTCATGTTGTACATAAGCTCCCCCCAGGGGCAAGTAGACATTGGAGGAGGCTGCTGCTGCTGAACAACGCCAGGATCGGTCAGGCAAAGGCTCCTTTGCTGTCCCCGATAAGTTTTAATTTTAATATAGAGTACCTATTCTTTCCTAGCGTTCCTCATTCGATTTCTTTCTAAATCGTATTTGATCTTCTTGTAGACTGTATCTAAATTGTTATCCTGCCTCGACTATGACTCCCTGTGGGATTACTAGATTATTCTCATTAGTCTGTCTGTGTAGCTAACTAAGATTGCACTTTTGGCAAAAGGTGTTAAACGAAACTCCCATTCTAGTCAGCAATAGCTCTCTATGGGGAACATCCTTTACGACGCAGATTTTACTCTGCAGTACCCTTACAGCGCGTATTTTTCAAAGCAAGTCGTAACCACAACTTGCGCTGGAGGGCGCTAAAGGACAAGGAATAATTTAATTTACTATCCAACACCTTCCCTACTGTATGTAGGCTGGTGTTGGAATAGTAAATTAAAAAATTCCTAAGTCCGCACCCCTCCAACGCAAGTCGTGGTAACGACTTGCGTTGTAAAAAACGCGTTGTAAAGGTACGCGTGGTAAAACCATGCGTCGTAACGTCGTACATCCCTCTATATGCACTGAGTGCAGTCCTCTGGGATTGTCCATAATGTCTTTTCAAGTCTTCTCAATGTTTATGCTTTGACAATTACCAACAATAAAAAGGTGAATGACCACCAAGAAAGAATAAGATACTACTTTACTTTTGGTTTGGATAGGAGGACAATCCATACTACTACTGTTGCAGGGACACATCTGCACACACAGAACTATGGACACTAAATAGTGCATTGTTTATCAATTATAATAGGCGTAGGTAGACTTTCCACATACCTCAGTAATATCAGTCTTTGAAGAACTCCCATCTCCTTACTGACTAGATAGTGTGGCAGAGTCATTTAGCTCCCGAATTCATCGATGATTGATCCCCAATGATGATTATCCAACGCAGGACAAGAGTACGGAGTCAGATTTCAGAAGTGTCAGAGGCACGGACTCATGCTTGCAAATTGCAAAACCTTTTGCTCATTCACTCTTGACCAAAAACCACAGAGTCTATTTAAGTTTTAAAGCTTTATTAAAAGTAAAAATATTTATTAAAATCAAGCTTGTCATAAAACATAAACGGTTGATTAAAAATGGAAAAGTGCTTATAGTGATTCATTTCACACATTTATTGTGGTCGAGCCCAGCCCTCACCTGGTTAGAACTTTAATTTTTCTTTTTGGTGCTGAATCGTTGGTCCCTCTGTCCTAGTGGTGATGATGATGATTTGTTCTTAGAAGTGAAGCTTCTGTCTGTTATGAGAAAAATGGTGCGTGTTAAAAAGCAAGCATTCATCAGTTGTGCCAAAAAGTGCAGCAAGACAACACCCTTCCTTGGAGAAAGGGACATTTTTACTTTAGAGTAGACAGTCACAAATTATTAGATTGGTTTCTGTATTCACATTTCTTCATTCCTAGACAAAATACTAGTGAGTGGTGTATGTCTATGAAATCTAACATTCTTAAATGTACTTTGTAGGTGGAACATCTGGTGCTGGGCCCAGCACGGAGGTGGAGGAGGAAAGCTCTGGGGAGGAGGTGATGCAAGTGCCGGACCAAACTGCTGTGCAGGTTGCCACGGTAGTGGCAGGCAGTGGTAAGCTCTTATATTCCTTACTTATTGAGATTGCAGACTGCATAGTGTGCTCCCCGTGAGAAAACGTAAGGTTTGCCCAGATGAGAGACATGAAGAAGAATGATTGACATATAGTTTGAATGGATGGATGCCTGGATCATAGTACTATCTGACTTTTAGATAGCACATGTGTATCTAGAGAGAGTAGATGGTCACTGGATGAACTAAGTGTTACTTTGAAGAGCATGTAACACCGCACCCACACGTCCGTCCCAGTGTTGGAAAGGCAAGGAAAAGAAGTTGTAATTTTGTCCGAATACTACCATGAATAGTAGCAGTAGTTTATATTGCAAGCACAGCATATATCCGGCTATTACGATGGCCACTCACTCACATCCTCTGTTAATAGGTTTAGTAGAACTCGGTCATTCATTTGTGGATGTTATCACTGTTCACTCAATAAAAACCAAAGCACCTAAAGTCATCCCATATGTAAGCAAATACATACCATGTGCTACCATGTGGAGAAGTGTGGCTCAATGATTAGAGCGGCAGACCCTGATGCAGAGGTCTAGCCCGGGACCAGGGTTCGATTCCCCGCCTCGGCGGGTCTTGGACTCAAAATTCCACGGACCTGATAATTCTCGCCTATTCCAATCATTGAGTCCCACTCTGCAACTCTGGGCAATAGCTTGCTTAATCTCCACAACGGCCCCCACAATGCTAAGGATGCCTGGCCTCCACCTTGGGGTTGCCCAGGAGTGGACGCCTCACAGGGAAAGCCAGGATGGGTTCCACAGCGGTATTCGTACAAGCGCCTTGAGTCCCTTGCAGGTGAGTAGTGCGCTATACAAGTATACTTTTTTTTATGTGCAGTAATAGATAATCAGATTATTTATCTTCTTCATTTTCCTTTTCTAGTATTCATTGGCACTGTAGGGTGAAAGTTAAATTAATTAAACAGTAGCCCTTGTAACAGAGTATTCTCAGTGCCACCCTTAATAGAAAAGTAAGAGCATCACCACCTGCATGTACCGGACTGGTACAGTAACGCAAGTCTGTCTCATTCATCATGGCGGGCTTCTGTTTTTCTCCGGTGCAAGTTGACTGCGCTGGCATTATGACGGCTTGCAGAAGTTAACGTACCAATTTTGCTAAACAAGAGAGAATAGGAAGAATAAGAGTGGTGTACTGTCATAGTCGACTCTAATGGAGTGAGTCCATAGTGCTCGTAGAATTGATTCCTTAAACTCCCACTAATGTTAGAGCAAGGATGAAGAAGTGGGAGGTTAGATAGATACTGGCCACAATAGTTATGTACTGCGCTTGCAAGTTGCTAGTTCTACTGTGACACAACTTTCTGCTGAATCATTTTGTGTTAATCCTAAAGAGCATTGGTTCCAGACTATGTCTTTCTTTCTTTATATAGATGCTCCTTCCAAACCAACACGGAAGGAGCTAGCTAAAAGGGCCTGGTGATGGAGGCTGGAGGCCACTGTTGCCGAAAATCGGCAGCTGGTGGCCCAGGAGGAGGAGGACACGCAGACTAGTACGTCAACAACATCCACGGCTACACCTGCATCCTCCTCCGTGCTCGCTGGGTCAGCCAGTCAGCGCAGCAGGTATCCAGCGGTACGGAGCCGGGGTACCGCAGCCACCCGCCACCGCCGAGCAGCAAAGAAATCAGCTGCCCCCCACAGCAGTTACAAAAAAAGGATGCACCGCCTTTTCCTGAGGGTTTCCTACCTCGAGCAGGAGCTCCTCAACACCAAAACCCTGTTCGAGACCCTCCGCAAGGAGCATGCTGACCTGGCCCGAAAAGTCAACAGCAGCCAGCAGTAGGAGGAGACTGTCCCTTGCCCATTTTTTAAAGACTTCTGGGGGGTGGGGATTGGGAGTTGGGTTTTCTACTTTTTTGGACTTCGTTTTCAGGGACATTCGTTGGGGTTCGGGAGGGGGGATGGGTTGGGTCTTGCAGGAGATTATTTATGTTAGGGATATATAAATATACTTTAAACTTTATCTTAGCATACGTGTTTTTAAGGCAGGTGGGTAGGGGTTTAACAGTCCAGAAACTTAAGTGGCATCTTGATTCAAGTTGTGTAAGTACTAATGGCCCAAATGTTTTCAAAAGTAAGTGCCTCTCACAGAGTAAGTGAATTCAATAGTCCCAGGACCGTCAGTCTCTCGTCTCTCCGAGTCCCAATAGTCCATTATACTACCTCCCCCAAACGCTTATCTTACCTGTAATTTGTGTTTGGAAATAAGGCTATGCGTTTAGGCAACAAGGGAACCCAAAGGATGCAGCCATGGACCTTGGGAAAGTACTTTGTCAACAACTGTGGTCCATTGAAAAAATTAATTTAAAGAAAACCAATAAAATATAGACACAATCAAAGCTATATTTAGTCAATAGACTAGCCCAGCCGGGCGAAGGTCTGAAGTGTATTGATGTAAAAATGTGTAAGTCAATATAACAATATTACACAGTGGGGCACAAGCCTGTGACCCACAGCACACACTTACACAGTTACGTACGAACAAAACACAAGAGGCTTTTTAGGCAAAGAACAGTTGGTTTGTGACACTTCCAATATAATTTTGTCAAAGTGTCACAAGAAAATGAACCATAACACCTTTACAATCAGATTACAGTCTTTTTGTAATAGTATAAGGCGGTAGAAGAGTGTCTACGGCATTTCGATTCGCTATTTTAGATCATGCGAATCATCATCAGGACATGAATTTATGCCTACGTTTAGTCTTAATTGCCTGGGGAAGGAAGGGAAAGGAACAATAATTACTGGGGAGCCCGGTTATCAGGCCACCTGTAAGGGAAGAGGGGGAGAAATTACATACAATACATATAACATTTAGATATGTCATGCTTACATTGTGTTAATCCTAATAATTTGTGAGCATACTATGTGCCGTTAATTGCCACATGTTACCTTATGGTTGTGTTACTATGGAACTGTGCATGAAGACGTAAGCTCAGTAAAAACGGCAAGGAACAACATAATCAATCAATCAATCAATCAATGCATTTGTATAGCGCACTACTCACCCGGAGGGTCTCAAGGCGCTAGGGAAGGGGGGGTCCGCTACTGCTCGAACAGCCAGGTCTTGAGCTGCTTCCTGAAGGCGAGGTGGTCCTGGGTCAGGCGGAGATGGGTCGGGAGGGAGTTCCAAGTCTTGCCGGCGAGGTAGGAGAAGGACCTTCCCCCTGTGGTGGCTCTTCGGATGCTTGGGACGGCGGCGAGGGCGTGGCCGGTCGATCGAAGCTGGCGTTGGGGAGCGTAGAAGTTGAGGCGGCGGTTGAGGTATCCTGAGCCTTGGTTGTGCAGGGCTTTGTGTGCGTGGGTGAGGAGACGGAAGGTGATTCTTTTGTTGACCGGGAGCCAGTGCAGGTCTCCTAGGTGTCCGGAGATGTGGTTGCACCGGGGGATGTCCAGGATGAGTCGTGCTGAGGCGTTCCGGATCCGCTGGAGTCTCTTCTGGAGTTTGGCAAAGGTTCCAGCGTAGAGGGAGTTGCAGTAGTCCAGTCGGCTGGTGACGAGGGCCTGGGTGACCGTCTTCCTGGTCTCGGTGGGGATCCTCCAGAAGATCTTGCGTAGCATGCTTAGGATGTTGAAGCACGACGAGGAGACGGCGTTGACTTGTCTGGTCATGGAGAGGGAGGAGTCCAGGATGAAGCCCAGGTTGCGTACGTGGTCTGTAGGTTTGGGTGCGCTGCCTAGGGGGGGGGGGCCACCAGGAGTTGTCCCGTCTTGTCCGAGTTCAGTTTCAGGCGGCTGTTCTTCATCCATTTGGCTACCTCTTTCATCTCTTTATGTAGGTTGGCTCTGGCGGTGGCAGGGTCGTTGGTGAGGGAGAGGATCAGCTGGGTGTCGTCGGCGTAGGAGATGATGTTGAGGTTGTGCTGGCGTGCGATGGCTGCGAGGGGACTCATGTAGATGTTGAAGAGGGTTGGGCTGAGCGAGGAGCCTTGAGGGACGCCGCAGGACTATGGTGGCTTCTGATCTGAACGGGGGGAGGCGGACTCTCTGTGTCCTTCCGGCGAGGAAGGAGGAGATCCACTCCAGTGCCTTCTCTTGGAATCCGACGTTGCTGAGGCGCTGTACTAGGGTACGGTGGCAGACAGTGTTGAAGGCCGCGGAGAGGTCTAGGAGGATGAGGGCCGCTGTTTCTCCGTTGTCGAGCAGGGCTCGGATGTCATCAGTTGCTGCGATCAGGGCGGTCTCGGTGCTGTGGTTGGCCCGGAAGCCAGACTGCGAGAGGTTGAGGGATCCGTTCGTCTCGAGGAAGGCGGCCAGCTGCTTGTTGACGGTCTTCTCAATGACCTTTGCGGGAAACGGGAGCAGCGAGATGGGTCAGTAGTTCTTGAGGTCGGTGGGGTTGGCTGAAGGCTTCTTTAGAAGTGCGCTGAGTTCGGCGTGCTTCCAGCTATCCGGGAAGGTAGCGGTGTTAAAGGAGGTGTTGATGATGTCCTGCAGGTGGGGTGCGATGACAGCGTCGGCCTTGTTGAAGACATGGTGAGGGCAAGGGTCGGTTGGAGATCCGGAGTGGATGGAGTTCATCGTGCGGATGGTGTCTTCGGTGCTGATCGGGGTCCAGGCGCAAGGGTGGTGGTGGGGGCAGTGGTTCAGTCGTGGCATGCGTCGGTTGAGTGCTGAAGCTGTTGTGTATGTCCGCGATCTTGTTGTTGAAGTAGGAGGCGAGGGAGTTGCAGAGGTCTTGCGAAGGGGTGATGTTGTTGTTTCCGGCGTTGGGGTTGGAGAGCTCTTTAACGATGTTGAAGAGTTCCTTGCTGTTGTGTGCGTTGTTGTCCAGTCGTTCCTTGAATGCAGTTTTCTTGGTGGTGTGGATCAGTTGGTGGTGTTTTCGGGTGGCGAGCTTGAGGGCAGTCATGTTGTCCGGTGTTGGGTCTCTGCACCAGACTTTCTCAAGGGCTCTGCAGTCCTTCTTGGAGCTCTTGAGTTTGTCGGTGAACCATGGGGCTTTCTTGCTGCCGGGTCTGCTAGGCGGGGTCCTCAGAGGGGCGAGGTTGTCTGCGCAGTTGCTGATCCACTTTGTGGGTTCTTGCTCAGGGAAGTTGCGAGCTGGTCGGATGTGATCTTGTTCCAGCTTCTGCGTGCAACCTGTTGCTGTTGGTGGTGGATCGTGGTCCTTTTGAAGCTGAAGTGGACGCAGCTGTGGTCCGTCCAGTGGAGTCCGGTGGCGTGGCTGAAGGCGATGTCCTTGCTGGATGAGAAGACAGGGTCGAGTGTGTGTCCGGCGTAGTGGTTGGGGGTGGTCACCAGTTGCTTGAGTCCGAGGTTAGCGAGGTTGTCCAGCAGGGTGGTTGCGTTGCGGTCGTTGTTGTTCTCCAGGTGGAAGTTGAGTTCCCTGAGGAGGATGTAGTCAGTGGAGGGGAGGGCATGCGGGCTGACGAAGTTGGCGATGTCCTCGCTGAATTGTGTGCATGGTCCTGGGGGTCTGTAGATGAGGGTGCCTCTGAGGGTGGTCTTGGGGTTGATGTGGATCTGGAAGTGCAGGTGCTCGGCGGGTGCGAGGGTGTCGTCGGTGTTGGTCGTGATGCGGATAGAGTTCCTGTGGATGATGGCGATGCCTCCTCCTGTCTGGTTGACGCGGTCCCTCCGGATGATCTTGTAGCCGTCCGGGATGGCGATGGCAATGTCGGGCGCTGAGGAGGCATTCATCCAGGTTTCCGTGAAGAAGGCGACGTCTGGGGCTGTGGTGTCGAGCAGGTTCCAGAGCTCGACGGCGTGTCTGTGGATGGAGCGGGTGTTGAGCAGGATGCACTTCAGGTGGCTGTTGCTGTTGCTCGTCGAGGTCTTGGGCACTGCTGGAGTGGTGCAGGTCCGGATGCAGGTGAACTTGCAGGAGTTGCAGCAGAAGGGTCCGTGGGTGCGTCTCGGGGTGACTCGATAGCAACCCGGGAATCGGCCGGCATTGAGTGCGTTGAGTTCGGTGGCGCTGTAGGTCCGGCGGGTGGGCTGGTGACTGCGGGGGCCAGGGGTCCTGGCACTGGGCGCGGTCCAGGCGCGGACAGGCGCAGACGGGCTTACCTTTGGCGCGCCTTCGGCGCACAATCGGCGCGCCCGCTGCGCGTGCATGCTGCACGTACGCGCGTACGCGCGTTCCCCATATATGGCCAAGTGGGAGGGAGGGTGTAGCAGCTGGGAGGCGGGAGCGGGAAGGGCCCAGAAGGCAAAGGGGGCGTGGCCGTGAGCACGGTGGTGGGAAGCGGGGAGCGGGGCGGGGGTCACAGGGGCAGAGCGAGGAGATCGGCGCAGGGGGAGAAAAAGATAATTATTAACACTCACACAGTAGAACAAGGGAACCAAGGACGGGGCACACAATTCCAGCAATCAACAGCAGGAAAAACAGCAGCAAGGCTACAAAGGGGCACACAAGTACAGCAATAAGCAAGGCGACAAGGACAGGAGATACAGCGGGGGGCGGAGTCCACGGGGCGGGCTCAGCGAGGCTGAGGCCGGCAGCGGGAGGGAGTAGCACACGCTGCAGCTGGTGGCCGTGCGGCGCGGGAGTGTCCTGCAAGCAGGTCACGCTCACCTGTGCCGCGCGGTCACCATATATGGCCAAGTGGGAGGGAGGGCGGAGCATCTGGGAGGCAGGAGCGGGGAGGCCCCAGAAGGCAAAGGGGGCGTGGCCGTGAGCACGGCGGCGGGAAGCGGGGAGCGGGGCGGGGGTCACAGGGGAAGAGCAAGGAGATCGGCGCAGGGGGAGAAAAAGATAATTATTAACACTCACACAGTAGAACAAGGGAACCAAGGACGGGGCACACAATTCCAGCAATCAACAACAGGAAAAACGGCAGCAAGGTGACAAAGGGGCACACAAGTACAGCAATCAGCAAGGCGACAAGGACGGGAGATACAGCGGGGGGCGGAGTCCACGGGGCTGGCTCAACAAGGCTGAGGGCGGCAGCGGGAGGGAGTAGCACACGCTGCAGCTGGTGGCCGTGCGGCGCGGGAGTGTCCTGCAAGTCAACATAGGATTACTGTCCCAGGTGGTAAAACAGAGCCAAGGTAATGGAATCAGGGAACGGGTTTGGTGTGCGAGTGGTACCAATAACAATGATCGTAGTGTGAAAATAGTGATAGTGGGTGAATAAGGGGAACCACGTAAAAACTATGGCGATGAGGTCAATTAAAAATGATACGAAATGAAGCAACGGGGCGTGATGACGGGTGTCCGTATTACAGGCGGTGCCGGGTGGGCTTTATAGTTGCGACGATACGAGGTGACCCAGTAATCGGCGACAGTGAGAGTGGGACCTTCGGCGACAAAAGTGAATTAAGAAATTGAGCAACGGCGCGTGGTGACAAGTGTCCGAATTTGCAGGCATAGACGGGTGGACTTGGAAATCATTGCGATACGCGGTGACCCAATAACCCGCATCTGTGAGGGGAGGCAACAAGTATACATAAGCTTACTGCGGGACCGCGAATCGTCCACAGATCGGGTGTGGCTGTGAGGGCAGGTCGATACCTATGGGAAAGACCTACGTCAGATTCTAGTTTTCCCATGCGTGGTAAAGTGGGGAAGCATGCCGGACCGGAGTGACTCTTACCTTGTTGCGTGTTTATCTAGGGTCCTGATCGATACTGTGACCTTATGCCCCTATTCGGCTATAAATCCATTTTATTCCCTATATTGGCATAACCGTTCAAGTGCGATATTCAGAAAGTCATCTCTGACCTCACACGAACAGAGCCACGTTCAAGGATATCTCTCTCTGCCACTTCCTTTGCGACCAATTAGTGCAATGACAGAGCAGAAGTCACTATCTGATATTCCTAGATTAACACTCCGAGTTCTTCAACAAGATAAAAACTCAGCAAACTGGGAAATCCCCCTTGCTATGTTTTGATTAGTAATAGAACTCTAATGAGCAACTGATAGCTATCACTTCCTAGTGATATCTTTAATTGACGTCTTATGTCCAGCAAACTTGCGTCAAACCCGGCACCTGTCAGGTATAAATACTACCAACGTTGCCTTAAGCAATTGTGGTCGAGAGCTGTTGTGCACCCTGTTGTGCATACCATTGCTGTTGCCGAGCACTGTAGCACTCTGTCGCTGCAGCCTGCTGTCCCTGTGGTGGTGAAGCTACTGATACCATTATCGCTGCTAAAGCGCGAACGATGGTGCAGTACGCTTAGGAGCCGAACAGACGTCCCTCTGTGAAGAGCCCAGCAGATCCAGCTGCCCGCGGACGCTGTCCCCCGCCTCCTCCTCTCGACGCGCTGAAGAAGAGCCGCTGCCTTTCTCGTGCAGAGAAATCCAGCTCCGGCGCTTCCGGTTTACCCTCGCGGGTGACTGGGATATCGAGCTTCCCCTGAAGGAGATACCAATCCTCCATCATTCTATTCAGAGGTATGGTGCTGACTAAACCCTTAAATGAGAATTCTTGAAACAAACCTTGGCAAAACCAACTTAACTTAAAGCTACTTACTTACTCCCCTTCCACGTGTTAGGCTTAGGTCAGGCACACTGGGGTAGGCTTAGTTAGAAGCACCAGTTGAGTATTTTAGCCTATTGTATATATGACTGTATATATGTTTTATTACTTTTAACCATTGTATGGCTAAGAAACCATATCAATGATTTTACAGTATTATTTCGCAATACTTATCTTACTGTACGTACTTTTTATCATAACAAGCTTTGCAATTGTGGTAATACATTTCTCTAGTACGAGAAGCAATACTATGCAATAAATGTTAACCCTTTACTGACAAACGCCCGTCTCTCTATTCTCTACATCTCGTGAAAGTAAACTGCACTAGACTGACTGAGTGATATACAGGTCTATTGTTTCACACGACCCTAGAGATCGACTCTTGATCTGAGGAGCAAAGTTGTCATGTTGCACGGTTGTTGGAAAACTGAATCCCTTCTTGTCTGTGCCAGGGAAGCTGATCACTTCCTATACAGAGAAGAAAGTTTCCAGTGACCTCTGAGCTAGTTGGTAACACAACCCAATTAAGTTTAGCATAGTCAGTGGAGGCCTGGAATATAAGCAGTTCCACGTCGATACTACTGTTTATGTTATTCCAATGCGCAGGGCCTAGTGGGAAACTAGGAACTACACTACAACCTTTAAAATAAGGGGATCGGATCGAAAATCTCGTTTCCTGCACTGGCTGATACCTAAGGAGTTAGGGGTAGTTATTTAGCGGTTGTGACCGTGGCGCAAGTGGGGGTGCGGGGTAGGGGGATGCCTCGTGTTGTTATTAACCTTACTGATGTAACAGGGACGAGTTTCTATCAATGGACGGCACGCTCTTGGGTCGCAGTGGATCTGCCTCGGGAGCAGTGCATTGCGTTAAAAGCACTTCCTGATTCGATCGTGACGCCGGTGATGTGGGGGGAGTGATCAGTGAGGAAGGACTAATTTGTAAGTGGTGCTTAGTGAATGGGGACGCCATTTTAAAACGGACCCGTGATTAATTGCAGTGAGGCATACAGATAACAACCCTGATTAGACAGGCATTCTCAGTAAATTGAAGGGGCATATTTATCACAGTAGGAGATGGTACAACGAAAAACAGCGGTGTAGTCTCAAACAACCTATGCAGGATATTGATATACATTTTGCAGAGAGGATTAGTAAAAACCAGTTAAATCAATGAGTTACGACCTTCCAAAAGATTGAGTCCCGTATTAAGACTGTCTGTTTTGAGGGTCCATTTAAGTTCTTCTTTATTGAGGATTCTGGAAATGTCGCCTCCTCGTGCAGGAACTTTGACTGCTGTGATAATTGTCCAACTTAAGTCATTCTCCGAATGTCCTTTTTATAGATAGTGTTCCACCAGCGGGGCCTTTGCAATCTTGCAACTTATGCGAATCCTGTGTTGTGAGATGTGGAGACGGATTTTTTGCGAGGTCTGTCCCACGTAGATCTTATCGCATGGGCAAAATATAGCATAAACAACATTGCTCGAATTACAATTGGTGAATGTTTTCAATTCAGTTCGAAAGTTGTTAAATACAAATTCCTTACAATCACTCGTGAATTTGCATACTACACAATTACCACAGCGTGCATGGCCTCGTAAGCGTTCCATATACCAAAGGTCATTTAGTGTAGGGTTTGTGTTCTTGGTGCAAGGGAGGGCCGTCCTGACTATTTGGTCTCTGATGTTTGGACTCTTTTTGAAGGCAAACAGTGGTTGGTCTAGATTGAGGTTGCCCGCATTTAGAACCTGCCAGTATTTCTTTATTGTTTTTCGAATTCAATTTGAGACCGATGTGAATGTGGTTACACAAACCAGTCGGTCGGTATTGGTCTTGATTTTAGGCTCCAGGAGGGTTTAGCGCGGGCAGTACCATGCGCGTTTCATGGCGTTCCTTACTAGTCTCTTAGGATAACCTCTTGAGGTGAGTTTCGAGCACAGTATTTTGGCTTCGTAAACATAGTCTTGTTTGAGTGAGCAGTTCCTTCTTATTCTAAGGAATTGAGAATAGGGCAAGCTATCTGTAAGGGCCCGGGGGTGACTACTATGGTAACTTAACAATGTGTTACGTTCTGTGGGTTTACGAAACAAACCAGTAATAAATGATCCCTCAAAATGTTTTATACGTAGGTCCAAAAAGGGAATGGACTCTTTGTCATGTGTGACTGTGAAACTAAGACTACCACAATTGCTATTTAGCCATTGTCGGAAGACCTCCAGGTTTTCAGTTTCACCTTTCCAGATCAGGAAAATATCGTCAATGTACCTCTTCCATTCCACTATGCATGGTTTGAAAGGGTGACGTAAATAATTAATTTACTCTCTTAATTTCTATGCAGGTAAGTACTTAATCAATAATAACTCAGATCGGATGAAAAAAGACAGAGTCCGTGGTGTGAGAGTTCTAAGGGGTTTTATTCCTTAAAAAGGAATGGTCATGGCCAAGATATCATGTTCTGACCACCACACAGGGTGTCAGAAGGGATAGAGCGCTACATTTTATTAACAGTACATAGCTTATATACTTATTTCATTCCATAAGTAACAGTGCAAGAGGCGTAACAGCTGAGAGAAGACAAGATAACAATATACACGTGGTACATGTGCGTAATCAAGAGGCGTGAACTAGAGGTGTGTTCTGGAAACGTCACTGATAGGTGTCACAAAGGGGTGGCACTAACAGAAAATGTGACAATGTCAGCAGAAATCGGAAGCTTGGATGCGTGCGCAGCTGCATGACGTTTAATTGGAGGGGTGCAGGGGACTTGACATTTACACTGACGGAAAGAGACAGAAGTCTGGCATGTCAGATCAACTTGTGCTTCTATCATATCTGATATCTGATGTTTAGGAACTAAGCTATCTGGGCAGAAAGGTCTCTAGAGCAGAAGCTATTCTATACTTGCTGTGAGTGCGTGTATAAGCGCCTGAGTGTCTGTATGAGAGGCGTGGGGCATGGGGCCTTCCATGGAAGCATGGCAACGAAGCTATGAATTACTTGCACAGAGACAGGTCGGCCCTTTAGCCCTGTAGCTGAGGAAGGATGTTTACTGAAGCTAGCAGGAAAGGAATGTATTTTCGGGGAGGGAAACAGATAACTCGAAGGTTATAGTCAATCTTGGCAGGCAACAGGCTGAGCCAAGCACGGAGGGCCGCGCTAGAAGTAAGTCAGAGTTCACGGGTACGGGGGCTGCCTGGGCAGAGATTTCTCGGAGTCAGAAGCCAGAAAAGAGGCTCGGTGGCAGAGATTCAGGGCCTACTTCAGCCAGGGCTGAAAAACGTCGGAGTACACTACAAAAAGACGTTGGCATAGCATACTTAGGAACGGACCATTCAACCCATTCATGGTGGGTCTGAAAGAGGACATGTTAACGTTGGACGCAAATGTATTTGCGTCTTCATAGCTGACACAGGAGGGAAGTTATATGCACTTTAACTCGTACATGGAGACGGTGGGGTACTCGCTAGGGAACACAACTTGACCATAAAATTTATATTACCTCATTCCCTCCTTGTTCCCTACGGACCCTTCATGATATATCGATCCTCATAAATCGATCGGTTTGTTCTTGTAACATTATATGTTCATCTTTCTTTCTTTGACTGTTCGAGAGGCAACTGGAATGTTCAATGCACGATGTGGCACACAGTCCACAAATCGCTGGCCCACACTGTAGGCACAGGCAGCAGCTGAATACTATAACGAGGCCAATGCCTAAGAATGATAAGATCTTCCATCCCCAAGCTGTTAACGTAGTCCAGAACCAACCGGACCAAGTCCAGGTGCCTGGATTCTGATGTATCTGATTTGCAATTTTATGCAGACGGGTAATAGCTTGATAGACAGATGGTGCGTTTTGTGGGATGAAAACACAGCAACTTGACCCGATGACCTTACAGGCTCCACCTCTATCTGCCAAGATGACGTCAATTACAAGACGATTTTGAAGGACAACAACCCGTATAGCAGATTGCTCCTCTGTTAAGTTACCTAAGGCGGAGGCAGTTTCATGTACTACTGCTTCAAGTGTTCTGGTTAATCTGCGTATTAATTTACTGTTTTGGACAGGTCCTAGAAAGAAAAAGAATCCTTTATTGAAATCAGTGTACTGTTCCCATGCCGTTTCTGTGTAGTCGACAAGTGGAATATCTCTTTTGGATCTATTCTGCACTAGATTCGTATTTCTATGATAATCAGGGGGAGCTAGAAAAACAGGTGGCAGAAGGAATGCAATATAACAGGTACCATCCCAATCTGGAGGCAAACGTATGTATGCGGTATGACCACAAACAAAATAAGAGTGACTGGTAGCTTTAAAGGACGATTTACCATGGTCACTGAACTCGACCACAGTAGTGCATTTACTATGACCTACGTGTACTGAACCTTTCTTGCTAACACATAGTTCACCTGTGACTGATAATACTAACATATGGGGCAGAACTGGAACAGTTTCGGATTCAACGGTAAGGATCATAAGGCTAATTGTGTAATTACCTAATCCATATACTTCATTTTCTAGATCAGTTCCTATTCGAGTGGGAAGTCCCTCCTTATCAGGATAACAGACGTTGAGCAGGACTAAGTTCAAGTTTCCCCAAACCCAGCCCCCATCGAAAACAGCAATATCAGGATCTAAGGAATTAATTATTTTAAACCATGCCCCACAGGAGCCATTGTGAGTGAACGGGTACGGAAAGAGGGGCAGAGCTCCCTTGTAATTCTGGTAGGGAGGGAGTCGACCACATATCCAGCAGTCTGTGGCATTATTTGTCTGATGGGAGTGGTGTAACATACTAATGAATGTATTGTTGCGCAGCGCAAGTCTGTAAGAGAGTTCATGTGCAGGAAGTTCACTAAAAGTGTGTTCAGCAGAGACATTGTAAACAGATTGTTCACGCCTGAAAATAGGCCAATATATAGGTAGCAGAATGCTGGCAATAATAATTAGAATACTTAGAAAAAACATTATTAACAACGTCACTATACAGTGACTACGCAGTGATTTGCAGTATGTACGTTTCTTTGCTTCTCTCTCTCTCTCTCTATCTCGATCTAGGGGATACATGTCAGAAACTATTTAACCGATTCACCTAGGGGAGGACTTAAACAATTAAACTGTCTGACTTGCTAGATCGGAGCTTCATACGGTACAGTTCTTGGGGAGTCTTTTCTCGTTCGGTAACGGTAAAGTCTTTTTCCTCAACACAGTCTTTGGTGGGGGTGGACGAGTCAGAGTCCTGTTTTAGTCCGTTTTTTAGTTCATTGCAAAGTTTGATGTGACTCGTATGGACCCACCCCTTTCTCCCCTCTATCTTCACGGCGGTCCTGGTTGTAAGGAGGACGGTCTTCGGAGCCTTCCAACGGGGTTCCAGCGGACTTTTCCGGTCGAAATTCCGGACGAGTACCAGGTCCCCAGGACGGACCTCATGCGCCTTTACATCGGTATTGTCAGGGAAGGCTGCGGCAACCTGTGAACGACATGATTGGAGTGCAGACATCAAGGAGGCAAGGTAATCTGTCAACATATTGCAATCAACATCAGTTATTTTCTTCGGAATGGGCGTCCCCCACATATTCGGTGGTCTGCCAAAGACCACTTCGTACGGGGATAGCCCTGATCTTGAATGGGCGACCATTCTCATGTAGAATAGTGCCACGGGCAGGGCGACTATCCAGTCGACCCCTTTCTCCTGACAGATCTTGGCAAGGCGTATTTTTAGTGTCTGATTATGCCTTTCTACAAGGCCTGCTGCTTCGGGATGTCGGACACAGTGGAACCTCCACTGATATCCTAGCAAAAGGGAAACCTGTTTCATCAACTCGGACGAGAACGGCTGTCCGTTATCTGAATACACGACACGGGGCAGACCGTACCGTGGGAAGAATTCACGAACCAACTGTCTGGCAGTGGTCGGAGCAGTGTAGTCTGGGACTGGGTATGCTTCGGTCCAGCGGGACAGAGCACAAACAATTACAAGAACATATTTAAAACCTCGACAACTGTTCATCTGGATATAATCCATCTGGAGGACTTCAAAAGGGTGATCGGGAGGATGAAATCCTCCTTGCTCTACAGGGACGCTTTTACCTGGATTGAACTGACAACAGATCATGCAAGTACGCACTTTCTGTTTTGCTGCTGCTCGTAAGTGTTTGTTGTACCAGAGATTCTGTAAACTGTCTAACATCGCCTTCTCTCCTAGATGTGCCGGGCTATGTGCTGTATTTATCATGACTTGAACCATTGAGTCAGGGAGAAACCATATAGATTTTCCCTTCGTCACCCAACCTTGATCTGTCTGAATCCCTCCTAGTTCAGTCCATTTCTTTATTTCATCTGGAGTAGCATGTGTCTGAATGTCAATTACGTCTAGGGCGGGATCTCTAATTGTCATACACTTTGTCGGTACTATTGTCTTTGTCACATCAGTAATCTGGATGTGAGTCAGTGCTGTATGTTTTGCTGTCTGGTCTGCCAGGTCGTTACCCTGGGAAACAGAATCTGTAACTTTAGTATGTGCTTTACACTTCATGACTGATATGCCCGAGGGCAAATGTATTGCTTCTAACAGTGCTTGAATGAGGGGACCATGCTGAATCTTGGCCCCATGAGAGGTCAGGAAACCTCGTTCTTGCCAGAGGACTCCGAAGTCGTGTACAACTCCGAAGGCATAACGGGAATCAGTGTATATGTTAACATTTCTGTTCTTGGCTAGAATACAAGCTCGGGTCAGAGCGATGAGCTCTGCTGCTTGAGCAGACAGTGTATCAATACGATGTGTTTCTTTAACTTCAGTTTCAGTGGTCACGGCATACGCGGCCACTAATTCTCCTGTACTTGTTCTCATGCATGAACCGTCCACATAAAGTGTCAGGTCTGGATTTGTCAGTGGAACATCTGTTAAATCTCGTCTAGGCTTTGTTACTGCATTAATGATTTCTATACAATCATGTGAGGCTGGATCTGTCATATTTGTTGGTAACAGTGTTGCGGGGTTCAGGATACTGCAGCGTCTGATTTCTATGTGTGGCTGGAATAGTGTTAATTCATAACCTGTCAGTCGTGCTATAGTCAAGTGTTGAGTCTGGGTTCTGTTTAACAAAACCTCTACAGAATGTGGTACTTGAACTGTTAACTGATGACCTAAAACAATTGAATCACTTTGTCTTATTGCTAACGCTGTTGCTGCTACTGACTTTAAGCACGCAGGGAGTGCTTGGGCTACTGAATCCAATGTACTAGAAAAATAAGCACAAGGCTTATGTGAACCTGCTTGATCTTGGGTGAGGACAGACAACGCTGTACCGTCACGTTCTGTAACAAAAAGTGTAAACGGTTTGCTGTAACATGGTGTTGCTAAAACTGGTGCTTGACATAAGGCTTTCTTTAAGTCTTCAAAAGCTTGTGTGTGTTCCTGAGTCCAAGGGAGGGCAGTCGAAGTCGCTGCCTCCTGTGTCGTTAACTGGATGAGTGGCTTGGCTAGAAATGCATACTGGGGAATCCATTGTCTGCAGTACGAGGTGAGGCCTATGAAGGCCCGCACTTCCTTTTGTGTCTGGGGTTGCGGCATATTTGCAATTAACTGAATGCGATCGGGAGTGAGCTGTCTCCCCACTTTGGACAGCAAGTGACCCAAGTACACAACTTGCTGAACACAGAATTGTAGCTTTGAAGGAGACACCTTGTGACCCTTGTCGGCCAGAAAGTGTAGAACTGTCAGTGATGCTTTTTCACATTCGGGCTCACTTCGTGCGGTGATCAGTAGATCATCGACGTATTGCAGTAAAGCGGTGTTAACTGGCATTTGAATACAATCTAGTTGTCTTTTCAGTGCTTGACTATAGATGCTGGGGCTTTCTGTGAATCCTTGAGGTGCGCGCGAAAATTTGAAACTGCGTCCATTTAAACTGAATCCGAAGAGATATTGGCTCTCTGGATCAATAGGCACGCTGAAGAAGGCGTTCTTGAGATCAATTACAGTAAAGAACGTTGCTTCTGAATCAATAGCAGTCAATAGAGAGGAGATATCGGGGACCACAGGATACTGTGGAATAATGCATTTATTCAATTCTCGAAGATCAATCACCAGCCGATATACTGGCGGTGCATTGGGATCAGTACGTTTAAGAATCGGAATGATGGGTGAATTACAGATATTGGAGTCGGTCTCGACGACCACTCCTTGGGCAATGAGCTCTTCAATGATTTTCAGTAAAGCCACTACAGCATCGGGTGGTAACTTATATTGTCTGATTCTGGGTAATACAACACCTGCCTTGAGTGTAACGCGGTATGGTGTAATGTGCATACAGCCTACATCAGTTGGGCCTTTTGCCCACAAGTAATCAGGTACATTTTTTAATCTGACATCAAACTCACGCAGAACATAATGACCCTTGAAATCCCGCAGAAAGAGTCTAACTCCCTCCGGGGAACAGCATATTATAGCTCCTAGAGCCTTCAATGTTTTAATTCCTAGCAGATTTTCTGGACATGATTTCGTGAGTAACAGGTCTGTAACGCGTGATAATGGACCCACAGCCAGGGGGACTGGTTCGGATACTTCATTTACAATAGGCTGTCCTGAAAAACCCAGGGAAACATTCTGTGAGCCTGAGAGGGGTGCCCCTGGAACTTCATCATGACTTATTGTAGTGCGACTTGCCCCTGTGTCAATTAAAAACTTTCTGTCTTTTCCCAATACTTGACTGTGTACATAAGGACCTTCTTGATCTACAGGAATCTCAATAAGAGGCAAGCCACCTTCCCTCTCTAGGCTGTTTCATGTATATCGGGAATATTCGGGGTAAGCAGACTGGGCATACTGGTACATCTGCTGTGAAACTTGCTGAGTTGCGGCAATGGGCTGTGGCTGTGGTACTGCTACGGTCTGTGCTGGAGTCGAGGAAGCATGCATAGGCTGTGTATTCTGTGTAGACTGATGCTGGTTATGGTCTTGTCTAGGCGGATGCGGTCTTTCTTTAGTTTTACCTGTCGCTATGTTATGTTTCAGAACTGGGCATTCGTGTACGTAGTGACCTGGCTGCTTGCAATAATTGCATGTCCCTTTAACGGGAGCTGCAGTGTGACTTGTCTGGGTCGTACCCTTTCTGTGTCCGTCGGATGGGACTGTCTGAGCTACTAACATTTTCATCTTTGTGTCTTTCATGCGCTTTTGTTCCTGATCTTGTTCTTCTCTAATTCTGTTCTGATGATATTGTAACATTTGTAACATCTGGGATGGCGTATTTGCTTGCCATGTACTCTCGACCTTGTACACTCTATTTTTAACTAACGGTAGGGAATTCTCGACTAACTTTGATACAAAAAGATGTGGGTACGACTCGCTACTTGGCTGGAGGCCACTATTAATAATAAAACATTTCTCGAATCTTGAATAGAAGTCACTAGTATCTTCATCATGTTTCTGTTTACAGGACGAGATTGCATCCCAATCCTCCTTTCTAGTTGTCAGTAATCTGGGCAGGACCTGTACTATCAAACCTGGTAATGCTTTAGTTTTGTCCCCAAGGCCTAACCCTGGGACCCGTTTCTTCTCTTCTTCCTCTATTTCTGCCCAGGCAATTTTTGTGTCTCCCACCTCCCATTCCTTTTCCTTTAATTTCTCGAATATACCCGTAGGTAATAATACTTTCAACATTTTCATGATATCATCATATGTGTAGTCCCCCATTAATAACATGTCTTTAAGCTCTCTATGGAAACCTGCAGGGTCTTTATCATGGCATGGTACTAGTTTCTTCATTTCTAACAGTTCTAATTTAGTCAGAGGCGTGTGAACATACACGCGTTTCAAAGTTTTATCCTCACCCATAACGGGGTGCACTTCTCGTAAGGGGTTCTGACTTTCAATACCACCCCCGCATTGCATATGGTACATTTTCCTTTCTGGAGGTGGGGCGGGAACATATTCAGAGCTTACAAAGGTATCATATCTGTGTCGTTGTTCTAGAATTATTTGAATTAATTTAGTGCTTAGACCTCTCCATCTATCCATCAGTAGTGCTTCTAGTGTTTCGTGTAAGGGACCTGGATCGGAATAATGTTTTCTGTATTTAATGAGAAGGTGCTGAATCATGTATACACCTGCTAATTTCTGTTCGTCGGGGGAGAGGTTCAGAAATGTCTGCGCCACCGTGTCATCATTATATATGTCTGCATTTTCGGCCCATGATACAGCTGATCGGGCTAGTTCTTGTTCATCCATAGAATTGAGTACATGGTACCCAACTCGATCTCGAAGCCTTTTATCAGTTTCCTGGAACTGATGCTCAGAAGAATTCGGATTTGTTAAGGCAGAGAAGAAAACTCTCTTGCTCTCTGGACGGATACCTTTCCTAAGGTAAGTTCCCTTACCTACATATGCTATTGTTCCTACATTCCTTTCGGATTCTTCCTGTACTTCTTCCTCCTCGGAGGAAGCCTTTTCTTTCTCTTTCTGGTGTACTGCTATCACTGCTTTCCTAATTTTCTTGTACATAGAGTCTATGCAATTTTGTCTATCATGTCTTCCATCAGCTATATTTTGACCCCACTTGTTCAATGCGTCTAATTCACTCTGATCTGTTCCGGGCCTGTCTCGTTCTCTTATTAGACAATTTATGAAAAATCGTAGTATCAGTGCTTGCATGCCAACTTTCTGTTTCTCCATGGCATCCTTAATACTGTCAGAGTCCTTTCCTGTCTGAACGAACTCATATATTCTGTCTAGACGATCCTTCATTCCTGCATAGCATAACAAGCTATCAGTAGCGGATCTCAACCGTAATGATGCCAATATCATTAAATCGTCTTTTCCGGGTACTGGATCATATCTGCAAACTGACATGTTTTCTTTTAATGTGTCTAGGCGGGATGAATTAGAGGAGTGGGGAGACCTGTACGTGAGAGGACTCTGCATATCTCTGAGATTGAATCTGTGAGTTGGTGGCGGGGTCTGAGGACCCGCGGTCGTACCTCCTGAAGCGGATGCTTGTACATTACCTCCCTGTGGAGTCTGTATCTGAGCTTGAACTTGTCGCTTAGGTGGATCAGGCAAACGTGGTTTCGGTAGGTCAGTTTTGAGTACGGGAAGTGGCGGGGCTGGCGGAACGGGAGAAGTCTGTTGTGGTACCGGCGGAACGTGACCTGGGGGTGGGGTGCCACCCCCATCCCTGTCAGTAGGCAGGGCTCGAACAGGCAGATTGGTGTAAGCTGGTGCTACATCGTCTAAGTATGAATTTAGGAATATGTCTTTAGTAGTTTTGTGCATTACCTTAGTTGGAACTAATGGTGACGGCAAATTTTTCGGTATTTCTGAAATGGCCAAAAGATACATGTTGTTCACTTGGCTATTTCGGATGCGATCTATTTGTTCTGATTTTACTCGAATTCCTTCAATAACTAATTTGTTTTCTTGGGCCTTTTCTGATTCTTTAAGTCTGTCTTCTCTACGGAGTGCCCTTTCAGCACGTTTATGTGATTCCTTACGCCAAAATTCTATGGCGTCTTTCTGCGATTGTCTGGCTTTCTTTTTCCGTAATGCTTCTTCTACCTTTATGATGCACTCGGCATCCCATGTTCCGTTAACTGGCCATCGGTATCTTTCCTCTAGGTGCTTGGTATAATCGGTCCATAACTCTAGATACAATATGGCGTCTATGCCATGTTTGTTATACATGAAATTACCTGGAGTGTCCCTAGGGGGGATCGGAATTTCTTCCTCTAACATCCCTTTCCTAGTTCCTATCTGCTTTAACTTGTTGAAAAACGGCATTGTGCCTACTTGGTACTGAAATGCTCGATCCTTGATACTTAATTCTGAAAGTAACTATTTATGCAGGAAAACACAATAATGCACAAGGAAAACAATCACATTCATACCACGACAGTAATCACAAAAACATTTAAAACATAGATGACTACCCCACTATACTAGATGTACTGCTAAACAGTACAGATGCACTGTTGTAACAGTGCAAAAATTCAGAAATTTCGGAATACTAGATATACTGCTAAACAGTACAGATACACTGCCTAAAAACAGTGCAGACCGGACTTGCGTACCCAAACCCGTCTAGATACGACCCAGCAATGGTACTCACCGGGAAGCACGGAAACAGAAGGCCTCGGAAAACTCGACTGGACTCGACTCGATACTTCGGAAAACTTCGGAAAACTTCGGGAATTTTCGGAAAACTTCGGAAACCTGGTGGGCCTCTTGACACCTCGGACCTTGCTTCTTTCGGCTAGGCTCTGGTCGGGATCCTCCGCACTCCTCACCGCCTCGTCTGGGCACTGATCGCAGTCTTCGTCACCTCCGTGGGTCAGAGGGAGATGCAGGAAATCCTGCCGGTACGCGTATGTTCCTTCTAACTGATGGCAGGGGACAGAGCTTGCAATGCGCCAACCGGCGCGTGAGGTGGGGGAGGGGTCCCTGTTCGGGCGCCAAAATGACGTAAATAATTAATTTACTCTCTTAATTTCTATGCAGGTAAGTACTTAATCAATAATAACTCAGATCGGATGAAAAAAGACAGAGTCCGTGGTGTGAGAGTTCTAAGGGGTTTTATTCCTTAAAAAGGAATGGTCATGGCCAAGATATCATGTTCTGACCACCACACAGGGTGTCAGAAGGGATAGAGCGCTACATTTTATTAACAGTACATAGCTTATATACTTATTTCATTCCATAAGTAACAGTGCAAGAGGCGTAACAGCTGAGAGAAGACAAGATAACAATATACACGTGGTACATGTGCGTAATCAAGAGGCGTGAACTAGAGGTGTGTTCTGGAAACGTCACTGATAGGTGTCACAAAGGGGTGGCACTAACAGAAAATGTGACAATGTCAGCAGAAATCGGAAGCTTGGATGCGTGCGCAGCTGCATGACGTTTAATTGGAGGGGTGCAGGGGACTTGACATTTACACTGACGGAAAGAGACAGAAGTCTGGCATGTCAGATCAACTTGTGCTTCTATCATATCTGATATCTGATGTTTAGGAACTAAGCTATCTGGGCAGAAAGGTCTCTAGAGCAGAAGCTATTCTATACTTGCTGTGAGTGCGTGTATAAGCGCCTGAGTGTCTGTATGAGAGGCGTGGGGCATGGGGCCTTCCATGGAAGCATGGCAACGAAGCTATGAATTACTTGCACAGAGACAGGTCGGCCCTTTAGCCCTGTAGCTGAGGAAGGATGTTTACTGAAGCTAGCAGGAAAGGAATGTATTTTCGGGGAGGGAAACAGATAACTCGAAGGTTATAGTCAATCTTGGCAGGCAACAGGCTGAGCCAAGCACGGAGGGCCGCGCTAGAAGTAAGTCAGAGTTCACGGGTACGGGGGCTGCCTGGGCAGAGATTTCTCGGAGTCAGAAGCCAGAAAAGAGGCTCGGTGGCAGAGATTCAGGGCCTACTTCAGCCAGGGCTGAAAAACGTCGGAGTACACTACAAAAAGACGTTGGCATAGCATACTTAGGAACGGACCATTCAACCCATTCATGGTGGGTCTGAAAGAGGACATGTTAACGTTGGACGCAAATGTATTTGCGTCTTCATAGCTGACACAGGAGGGAAGTTATATGCACTTTAACTCGTACATGGAGACGGTGGGGTACTCGCTAAAGAACACAACTTGACCATAAAATTTATATTACCTCAAGGGTTTGAAGATGCTAGAATGATGTTGTGTTCCAAATGATCCACATACAGAATGGTCAACGTAGGAGCAAAAATGGCCCCCATTGAGGTGCCCCGGACTTGTAGGTAATATTGTCCTTCGAAGACGAAAAAGTTTCTTGTAAGATATACTTTAAGGAGTTGCATAATGAAAGAAGTAGGTACATTATGTGGGCGTGGTCTGCTTTCTAGGATAGATTGCATTACCAGTAATGAGTCTCTTTGTGGGATATTGGTATACAGAGACTCTACGTCCAAGGTACATAGAGTCTCTGTAACCGGGTCAAATGGGTAATTTTCAAAGATGTTAATGAAGGCCATACTGTCCCTGATGAAACAGCTGGTAAGTGGGACAAAATCTTTGAGAAAGTGATTTACGTATTGGCCTAAAGGTTCTAGTATAGATCCGCAGCCTGATACTATCGGGTGGCCAGGTGGATTGTGCAGTCTCTTGTGTATTTTGGGGAGTGTATAGATCACTGGCATACGGGGTGCCTTGACATTGAGAAAGGTATGTTCATGTTTGTTGAGGAATCCTCCCTTAAGACCTTCGTCAGTGATTTGTTTGATAACTCTCTGTAATTCTTTGGTGGGGTTAGTGGGCAACCTGCAGTAGTGATCAGTGTTTGACAATTGTGAAAAGATTTCTGTTATGTAGTGGGAGGTTCCTTGTATAACAATGTCGCCCCCTTTGTCTGCTGGTTTGATAATCATGTTATTGGACCGGAGTTGTGAAATGGCTGTTCTTTCTTGAAGTGATATATTGTAGGGAATGTAAATGTGGGTATTCGATAGGCGAGTAACTTCTTTGAGGATCATCTTTTCAAATATGATCATCTCTGAAGGGATCATGCTTGCTGTAGGTAAAAAGGTAGAAGGAGGTCTGAACGGTGTGTTGAAGTATTTTGGTGTGCTAGGGTTCAGTAGAAAAAATGCATGCGGTCTGATGCTCCTAAAGAACCGGAGAAGTTCTGTTTGTAACTCAAGGAAATCAGGGTATTTGGAGGGAACAAATGAGAGACCCTTGCTCAAGATGGAAATTTCTTCAGCAGCCAAGGTATGGGATGTTAAATTGAATATAGGAATGGTACCCATTTGGTCGTCACTGAAAATAGTCGGTGTGTTTTCTTGGTTTTCTACCTTTACCACTTGTAGAATTTGTGTCATGTTTGTCGTTCTCCGGGAGGATTGTGCCACCTGGCCTGTTGTTTGACTCGGCCTCTTTTTGATGGTTCAGAGTTGCCCCTGGCTAACAAATGAGAGCCTTGCTTTCTGCCACCTGAGGTACTTGGGCCCTCCCCGGAGTCAGAGCCTTCTGAGGACTCTCCTGAAGTATCATAAAATCCTACCAGGGTATTACGCTGGTTGAAGCGTCCCCAAGGTCTTGTATATTGTGGGTTCTGGGTATTTTAACTCCTGTTGGTGTAGAAATATTTATTAAGATAGGGGTAGTGCGTTCCTGGCTAAAGGATTTGATATCCTTCTTGACTTTGTTACTCTTTTTGTTCTGTTCTATGCGATAAAATTCATCCACTGTCTTGCTAACTTTGTCTAGTAGTGTTTTTGCATTGGGTACGGGATTACTATCCTCTATCCATTTTTCAATGTCTTTAATGATCTCTGCTAGCTTCTTTAGTTCCTCAGAGGCAGTATCAATACCGAGTACTAACCAATGTCTAGAGCCAGTGGTGCCTATATAACTGTAGTTGTTGATATACTTAGGATTATCGGTAAATACCCCCGGTATGTTCCTGACCTGTAGACCTAACGGTATTGTGTTGGATTTTAAATATTCGGTTAACATCAATATCATAAGTTCCAATCTTACAAATTTCTTTCTTTGTTTCTCCAAATCATCTGCTAGATTGGGGCCACTGGTTTCAGTTTGGTTACCTGATCCTGCAAAAAGGGAAGGACCTTCACAAATTTTCTTAATGTACTCGTCTGAATACAAAGGGGGGTTTAATGACATATCAAGGAATGGGTGAGAAGGAAGGAAGTGTGGGTGCGACAGGGAAGTGACCCACTTGTAAGACAGCAGTGAGGCTAAAAAGCCGTTGAAACCCAGCGGTTGTGCTAATTATGCGTTTACACAACAAGGAAACCCAAAGGATGCAGCCATGGACCTTGGGAAAGTACTTTGTCAACAACAGTGGTCCATTGCAATAAGTAATTTAAAGAAAACCAATAAAATATAGACACAATCGAAGCTATCTTTAGTCAATAGACTAGCCCAGCCGGGCGAAGGTCTGAAGTGTATTGATGTAAAAATTCGTAAGTCAATATTACAATATTACAAGGTGGGGCACAAGCCTGTGACCCACAGTAGACACTTACAAAGTTACGTACGAACAAAACAAATAGGGCTAGGCACAGGGCTGGCTGCACGTGAAATGGCGATTAAGGTTGGCAATCCTGGGTGGATGAAATGTCATCATTGCAGTGGTACTTGTGGTGTTACACGGTGGCAGTTGCAGCATCTGAAAAAAAAGAAAATGAAACCTTGTTTGTCCTTACCATAGCATTAGAAGGGTAGGATAGAGAATATAGCAGGTGACAGTACACTAGAACAGTGCCACAATGTAGCCTAACAAATGGTAAAGTATTGAAAGTATAACTAGTACTTGCGTTGAATTTCTTTGACATTGGCTACTACTACAAGAATTAGTACCGAAGGTGAAGGACACAGCAGCGTAATAATTTGCCACGTCTAGGAGGAGGATGTTCTTGATGACCAATCAAGTTGATGGCGCACATGAAAATCTGCTTTCATTTGCCAATAGCGACTGAGTGTCAAGCTGAGTAAGAATAGAATATATCCTCGGATTCCTTCACCAGCCTGTTGCTATGACCTTATCCTCCCCAGCAAGTGTGTGGAATTATTGCTGTCATTTAGTCACACATCAATCAAAACCACACAGCCCGGGGGAAGAGGGTTAGGGTTTGGAAAATGGATGGGAATGGGGGATTTTGGGAAAGTTTTGTTGAGAGAAGAAAAAAAAAGCACAGCATAGACAAACAATAATTGAAGATAAAGAAATCTTTGGGTACAAAGCTAATCATAAATCTTTTAAGTGACATAAAGGAAGTGCATGCACTACTGCATGCATGGTTACTGAAAAGTAAGTAGTACTTTCGACAACCGTGAATGAAAGAATGCGACAGTACAGGGCTGCAGTAATAATTATGCGTTTTCACTTGCCTATCTCTGCACTCAGAGAAACACTTCTTACATTAAATAAGGTTTAAAAATAGCAGAAGTAAAACCTATAGAATGGCTGTAGGGATGAATTTAGAAGCAGAGATCAAAGAAATGCAGAGTCACACTCATAGAAGTTCACAGCAATAACATTACTTAAAAGATAATTAGAAAAGAACGGATACTGTATCTGTATGTTGTTGTAGTTGTCCTGTTGAATTTGGTAAGTTGCATGCATCAAACCATTCCTCTTATTAGCGGGACTCCTCCATTCCAGCTGACGCTCTGTCCATCAATGTTGGTGACCAGAAGACACCCAGTCCTCTGCCTGCCTGGCGGATGCTGAATTGCGGCTCGCTAATGTGAAGCGTGACTTCATCCTTTTTTTCCCATTGCACAGACTGAAACCCGGCCTGTAATTATTGATGGAAAAACAGGAAGTGATATTAGAACACCACTGACAAATAAATATAAGGTATGTACGCTGTGTAGTGCAAAAAGTCACACTTTGAGTTTCCTAATAGACAGTACAATACTTTTGAAAGTGCGTACTCTGTCTGAGTCTCCTTTTGAAGGATAAATAAGTATGGGTGAATTAATTTAGCGGATCTTTCCCCTCAAGCTAGGTGTACTGTTAGCTGTGTTTTAGAACAAAATTAGACCTTCCCAGCAGTGCTCCCCAACCCTTACTAAACCCAGTCGCAAAAATGTAGAAGACCCCCAATCAGACCTCAAAAAACGAGGCCTAGTAGAAAAATGGTGACAAAACGTACTTTGAAAGTAAAGTAGGCCCAAATCCCCCTTACCCACCGTGGATTGTATTCAAACCACTTGCAAGCAAGCAAAAGTATCCATACCCAGCATCGCTCCAAGACTCGCAAACCCCCCCACAAACAGCCCCCCGCCCAAACACATGCAATACAATACTGCTAACCCTAACGAGCCCTAAGTTAAGAATAGTTGCAAACGCTTTCTTTAACTAGGCCAAATCCCCCCTTTCCCACCATGGATTTTCTTCAAACCACTTGCAACCAAAATTACACATTCCCACGAGTGCTGCTCTAAGACCCCAGAACTCAGTTGCAAAAATCTAGAACACCCCGAAACACATGCAATCCTTCTGCTAGTGCTAACCCTAACGAGCCCTAAGTTAATGTGCATGGATTTTCTCCGAGCTACTTTTATCTGGTATTAGAACTTCCCAGCAATGCCCCAAGACCTGCCAAACCACACACAAAAAAGCAGAACACCCCCATACAGGCAAAAAGATTAAAAATGGAAAATCTCATACTTTGAATATTTTCGGTCTTCTTTCAATTCTGTCCAAAGGCGCTGTGCAGGTTGGCCCTAACTCCCCTTTTCCACCATGGATTTCCTGAAAAACAAATTCAATCCACATTAGACTGTTCCAGCAGTGCTCCCAGACCCCAAAGCCCACCCACAACAACTTAAAAGCCCGCCAAACAGCACCCCAAAGACAGGCAAGTAATCAAAAGCCGAAAATCTTTTTCTGCTCCGATTTTCTCCAAACCACTTTTATCTGGTATTTGACCTTCCCAGAAATGGCCCCAGAGCCGTCAACCCAGTCGAAAACAAGTAGAAGACCCCCAAACAGCCAAAAAGCAAAACTTAAAAAATGGGCACTTAGACATTTTCAGGCAAATTTCCAAAATCACTCCACGTGCGTTCTGCAGCTAGGCCCTAACTCCCCTTTGCCACCATGGATTTGCTTCAAACCACTTGTAATCAAAAGTATCCATGCCCAGCATTGCTCCAAGACCCCGAAACCCAACCACAAACACCAGGAATCCCCTCAAACAGGCCCCCGAAAGCATGATAGTGAGCAAAAAGGCAAAAACGTTTTCCTCATGGATTTTCTCCAAACCACTTTTATCCGGTATTAGACCTTCGCAGCAATGCCCCAAGACCCGCCAACCCACCCACAAAAAAGCACAACACCCCCAAACAGGCAAACAGCAAAAATGGAAAATCCCATACTTACAATATTTTTCGCCCTTCTGTCCAAACGCGCTGTGCAGCTAGGTCATAACTCCACTTTTCCATCATGGATGTCCTGGAAAACAAATGCAATCAACATTGGACTGTGCCAGCAGTGCTCCCAGACCCCAAAACCCACCCCAAACACCAGGAACCCACCCAAACAGGCCCTCGAAAACACGATAGTGAGAAAAAAGGCAAAAACCTTTTCCTCATGGATTTTCTCCAAACCACTTTTATCCGGTATTAGACCTTCCCAGCAATGGCCCCAGAGCCGTCAACTCACCCGCAAAGAAGTAGAACACCCCCACAAGTGCAGAGTCTTTCTTCACTGGGCGTAATCCAGCCATCTGCTTTGAGGGAAATGGGAGTCTGGAGGAGGAGGATAGAGGAGCATGTTCTTGTGAACTTGTGAACCTGAGGAGAGCAGAGTGCGGCACCTTCAAATCAATAAGCAAATAAGTGATGACACTTCTGCTGATGGGCTTGTTTTTGTGATTAGGTGATTGTATATTTTTTTTATATAGACTTTGCAAAACAAAGAAAGACAGACACGCAGGGATAAAAGTGAATAAGGACGAAAAAGAAAGTTATTGATTCATTGGCTCATTTTCAGGGCTCCGTGTCAGGGAAGAAGAGTTCGTCCTCATACTCTGCGAATTCAGGCAGGAGTAGGTCATCTAACAGAGAAGAACTTCCCTCATCTAAGTTGGAGTCCTCCTCGTCTTCTTCCTGCATGTATTCTTGTATTTTGTAATCTGGTGGTATGAGGTGCTGATTCATCTTGATCATTGTTAACCTCTCCACGTTTTTGGGCAAGAGGCAGGTCGTTTTGCAAGTTACAATGCCACCAGCAGCACTGAAAACACGTTCATAAGACACGCTTGCGAGTGGGCAAGACAAGTAATTAATAGCCAGGTTGGAGATCTCTGGCCACAATTCTTTTTTCCCATGCAATACGCCAATGGGTCATCATGAACATAGACCTCTGTTGAGTCATTCAGATAGTCCTGCACCATCGACTCAAGGTTCTCCAGGGTTCCTCCACTTTGCTTACTTTTTGCTGGGACCTTTTGAGAAGCAAACCCAAGCTGAGTTAGCCATTCCTCTTCTTCACACAATGTTACTGTTGTGTCTGGTGCAGATGATCCGGTTGCTGTGGCTTTAACGACTGAGAGGGAAAATCACTCACTTCTGCCACAGCCACAGGTGCAGAAGTGGATTCTTTTGACTCCGGATGGCCTGCTGATGCTGATGTACTGCCTTTTCCTTCAATTTCCTGCTGTTCTCTTTCAAACCTCATGGCTGACATAGCTAGCCAACGTTTGTACTTCGAAACTTCTGCGTCACCAAAAGGAAAGAATACTCTGCCTGCCAGTGCCTTTTTGTAGCGGGGAACCAGAATAGTAGCACAAATGTAATGCTGTTCTGTGTGGATCTTTTGAAGACGTTCATCGCAAAGTAGGCGCTATAATAATTTCTCCGCCAGATCAAAAGCTTCTTGCTTTTCTTCATCTTTTTGAAACGTAGAAGACACCGCCTTCAGTTTGTGCTCTAGCATGCGCAACAATGGGATAGCTTTTCCCAAATTACAGTCCTCCCTGCTAACTGCATGCGTGAAGACCTCAAAAGGACGAAGCATGTCTGTCAGGCTTTGAACTAGCTTCCATTGCTCCACATGTATCCTCAGGACCCTCATAGCTGCACCCTGTGTAAAGAAACACTGATCGACTACCGCACACTGCTCATACAGATGCTCAAGCATGTAGAAGGTTGAGTTCCAATGTGTTGCCACCTCCTGGATGAGTGCTTTCACTGGCAGTTTATGTTGATGTAGCAGGCCCCTCAGATGCTTCTGGGCCTTAAAAGAATGACTGAAATGTGTGCACATTCTTCGGCAGGTGGTCAGTAATTCGCACACTGGACTTTCTTCACGCAAGAATTTTTTAACAACCAGGTTTATACAGTGCGCCAAACACGGCACTCTGAAATAGTTACCCATATCCATGGCCTTAACCATATTGGCACCATTATCCGTGTAAACGTAACCAATCTTGCGTTTTCTTGGGGACAGCCAATAAAATACCTTTGTGTTAAACTCCTGCAAAATGTTTTCTCCTGTATGACTTGTCTCCATGCCAAACATGGCTAGTGTTGCATGTTTCCAAGCAGCTTTAAAAACGTTGTCCGGGTCAACACCTGCCATTAGCATTGCTGTCACTCCTGAAAAAGAGACCCAGTGTGCAGTGATGCACATGTAATCAGTGGCTGTGCAACTGGTCCACATGTCTGTTGTCAGATGTATAGTGTGAACAGAACTCTTCTGCAAAGCTGCCCCAATCACCTCCAGCACATCTTCATGTAGTGCTGGAACCGCAACTCTGGCAAAATAGAACCGGCTAGGAACCTTCCATTTAGGGCAGAGCGTTGCCACTAATTCAAGAAAACCAACACCTCCCACAAAAGAAAAAGGGAGAAGGTCCAGCACTAGTATTTTAGCCAGCTTAGTGTTATACAGACGCGGCGTTGGGTGGTTGCGTTCAAATGGCGCATCTGAAAACAACATGCTTCTAATGGTGGGCTGGACCATGATTTTACAGGATGATGATGATGACTTCTTCGACCCAGTTACGCTCGGTGATGATGAACTTTTTCGCATTGGCGTGTCACTCTCTCCCACACTCTTAGTGTGGCTAACAGGGGGTGTGCTGCTGACAGGGGTACTGGGTGTAAGTGAAGTTTTTGACGCTTCTTCCACCTCGTCATCATCAGATGACACATCAACGGATACAGTTTGTTGACTTGCAATTCGGGCTTCCTTGATCTCCTTTAGGTGTGCATGCCATTTGACAGTGTGCTGTCTCTCAAGATGACCTCTCTGGCCTCCGGTACCATAGTTGGTACCAAGCTTACCACAACTAACTGCAAGCTTACAATTGGTAAAAAATGGCTATGTTTTCCCTTGTTGTGCAAACACTAAAGAAGTCCCAAACTGCGGACTTCAAATGTCTGTGGGGGGCGGAGGAGGCGATACTGGCCATGCTGCTAATGCCAGATGAAGTGGAGGATATGTGTTGCCGAACTTTACTACATTGTGCACTTGCAGCACCACTAATTGAGGAAATGGAGGTCGAGGTGGATGGAGGTCCCTTCTGGCGAGAAAATATGGAAGCGGTAGTGGTGTACTAGTTAACTGCAATGGTGGTGGTCCCATTTCCTCCTCGTCGACAACATCACGCTCAGTAGCTTTTCGGGTTAGGGTAAAAATGTCTGTTTGCTGCATGCCCGCTGAGCCTGTAGTGACGTTTATGATGACTGCGTTGTCGTCGTGAGAGTCTTCATCAGCAGGAGTAGTATACGCCACTTCTTCTTCAGCGTCATCATCACACCCCATAAGTACGAGCGTTTCGGGGACCTTCCTTTTACGCTGAGCTACCTTTGTCAGATCATGGTGTGCCTCACTCTCAGATGGCTGTGGTGGTTCCCAATTTTGATCCATATCATCAGAAGGAAGAGGGCTTGAAGAAGATCTAGACACCATCCTTGATCTTTTACTTGCTAGGGATCTGGAAGACAATGAATGATCAGGAGGAGTGGCTTCCTCAAATGATACCTCGGCTTGAATGTCAATTTCCTGATGTGTCCCTACTTCGGGAGGAACAACTATTGTGGGCACTTGTGTGCTCCATGCACCTCTGCTTGCGCATCTCCTTGCGCTGCCTCTCCTTCCACATGTACTTGGGCTTGTACTTGCACATGGGGTTGTTGGTGCGGCTGTGGTTGTTGAACACTCGTCAGATGAGTTACAACAACCTGTGTTGATTGAGGGATGCTGCTACTTTCTTGCGATGAGCCAACATCACTGGTCGATGGTGATTGAACAACTAGACTGGCTGCCTCTAAAGCACTCAAAGGCTTGGACTTAAGTTGACGTGGTGGTGGTGGCACTGAGTCCAATGGAGCGGGGGCGCTGCTCCCAGCTTGGTCCCCAGCAGATCCCGCTACTGCTGCAGGAGTACTCTTTTTTTTTAATCCCAAAAAATGTGGCGGGCGGCACACCAGTCTCCTTGGTAAGTGGTGCCACTTGCTTCTTCTTCTCCTTACTGGTAACTTTCTTGCTAGAGGAGCTATGGGGAACTTTTTTTGGGGCCATCTTCTTCAGATGTCAGAACAGCAGGCTGCAGTCTTGTCTGTGGCCACACATGACGTCATGTGACGTTATGCTGCACACACCGCTGCAGGACTTCTTCCTGGCACTGGTGGTTCTCTTGTGCACCTAAAAGCATTGGAAGACAGAGGAACATCATCAGTTACACACCCCAAAATGTTGAAAAACACACAAAAATCAGCACAATCCCATGCCATCCATGCCCTCAATGATGTTTAAATTCAAGACACCCCACAGAAAGAATAGGCCCATGCACCACTCACTACCCCTGGGCATAAAGGATGAAAGCTAGGCAAAATGGGTGCAGGCCTGAGAACACTGCCTTCCTTCAAAATGGCCACTTGCCCCCCTGCACATGGCCAGGCCCTGCCTGTACCAGTCCTCAAAATAGCCCCCACCCACATGGACAGGCCCCATCACCACCCAAAAAAGTCAAAATACGCACAAAAATCACCACAATCCAATGCCATCCATGCCCTCAATCATGTTCAAATTCAAGACACCCCCCAGAAAGACTAGGCCCATGCACCACTAAGTACCCCTGGGCAAAAGGCCCCAACACCCCAAAAAGTCGAAAAACACACAAACATCACCACAATCCAATGCCATCCATGCCCTCAATCATGCTCAAATTCAAGACACCCCACAGAAAGACTAGGCCCCTGCACCACTGAGTACCCCTGGGCATAATGGATGAAAGCATGGCAGACTGGGTGCAGGCCTATGGCACAACAAAGCACACTGCCTGGCTTCAAAATGGCCCCTAGACCCCCACCACATGGCCAGGCCCTGCCTGTACCAGTCCTCAAAATGGCCCCAACCCACATGGACAGACCCCATCAACACCCCAAAAAGTCGAAAAACACGCAAAAATCACCACAATCCAATGCCATCCATGCCCTCAATCATGTTCAAATTCAAGACACCCCACAGAAAGACTAGGCCCATGCACCACTGAGTACCCCTGGGTATAATGGATGAAAGCATGGCAAACTGGGTGCAGGCCTATGGCACAACAAAGCACACTGCCTGGCTTCGAAATGGCCCCTAGACACCCACCACATGGCCAGGCCCTGCCTGTACCAGTCCTCAAAATGTCCCCACCCACATGGACAGGACCCATCACCACCCCAAAAAGTCGAAAAACAAATTCAAGAAAAACTAGGCCCATGCAACACTGAGTACCCTTGGGAAAAAGGCCCCAACAACAGCCCCAAAAGTCGTAAAACACACAAAAATCACCACAATCCAATGCCATCCATGCCCTCAATCATGTTCAAATTCAAGACACCCCCCAGAAAGACTAGGCCCATGCACCACTAAGTACCCCTGGGCAAAAGGCCCCAACACCCCAAAAAGTCGAAAAACACACAAACATCACCACAATCCAATGCCATCCATGCCCTCAATCATGCTCAAATTCAAGACACCCCACAGAAAGACTAGGCCCCTGCACCACTGAGTACCCCTGGGCATAATGGATGAAAGCATGGCAGACTGGGTGCAGGCCTATGGCACAACAAAGCACACTGCCTGGCTTCAAAATGGCCCCTAGACCCCCACCACATGGCCAGGCCCTGCCTGTACCAGTCCTCAAAATGGCCCCAACCCACATGGACAGACCCCATCAACACCCCAAAAAGTCGAAAAACACGCAAAAATCACCACAATCCAATGCCATCCATGCCCTCAATCATGTTCAAATTCAAGACACCCCACAGAAAGACTAGGCCCATGCACCACTGAGTACCCCTGGGTATAATGGATGAAAGCATGGCAAACTGGGTGCAGGCCTATGGCACAACAAAGCACACTGCCTGGCTTCGAAATGGCCCCTAGACACCCACCACATGGCCAGGCCCTGCCTGTACCAGTCCTCAAAATGTCCCCACCCACATGGACAGGACCCATCACCACCCCAAAAAGTCGAAAAACAAATTCAAGAAAAACTAGGCCCATGCAACACTGAGTACCCTTGGGAAAAAGGCCCCAACAACAGCCCCAAAAGTCGTAAAACACACAAAAATCACCACAATCCAATGCCATCCATGCCCTCAATCATGTTCAAATTCAAGACACCCCACAGAAAGACTAGGCCCATGCACCACTGAGTACCCATGGGTGAAAGTCCCCAACAACAGCCCAAAAATCAAAAAAACACACAAAAATCACCACAATCCAATGCCATCCATGCCCTCCATGATGTTTACATTAAAGAGACCCCACAGGAAGACTCAGTCCATCCACCACTGAGTACCCCTGGGCAAAAGCCCCCAAACAACAGCCCAAAAATCGAAAAAACACACAAAAATCAGCTCAATCCAATGCCATCCATGCCCTCCATGATGTTTACATTAAAGAGACCCCACAGAAAGACTCGTCCATGCACCACTGAGTACCCCTGAGCAAAAGGCCCCAACAACAAGTCAAGTCAAAAGATCTTTATTCGGATATATATAAACATCCATAAAAGTACAGAATTATAACACAATCCACATAATAAATGATTAAAAACAGTGTAAAACAGTTTAAAATATAATTGATTTGAGTGATGGATGCTGGGAAATAGATTTGAAGGGACCATCGATCATAACTATAAAACTAGGTTTGTGCTCAATAATTGAGACAAAGGTGTAAATTGATGGGCTAGGTATAAGATATAAACAGTATATACACACTGGTCAACTATAAGCAATATAGACAATATAGACAATGAGCTTACAAACAGATCTAAAGTGCAAGGTGCAAAGAGATATTCGAACGCTAGTGGGAACCACACTATTATGCAAATAATTCAATTTTTTCAATTTTTCAAGGCCCCAACAACAGCCCAAAAATCAAAAAATCCAAATTGTAGTTGCAGCAACTGTAATGCCCCAAACAAACTTGCTTGTGAAATTTCTAATCCAAAAGTGATCCAAAGAAAGTAAAAAAGGCCTCAAATCCAAATATCCAGCAGCATCCACAAAAAGTAATCCTTCCAGGTCAAGATCCAAATGAAAGTGACCAGCACATGAAGAAAGCACTGGGAGGAGCCTGCTGGACAGGAACAGGAAGTTGGAGACTGTGGGGCACTTCCTTCCTCCCACCCCTCCCCAAAATGGACTCCTTGCAAAAAAAAGTGCAGGCAAATGTCAACCTGAGGAGTTATTCTGATAAAAATCCTCATTTTCAGAAGGTTTATGCTGCTTGCTGGTGGATTTCTTGTGCAAAATTGCAAATTTTGCAATTTTGCGAGTGCGAGATTGTTGCTGGCCGCCGCATCTACATGTTCGCAATTGCGAACTCTCGCGATGCGTGCTGTGCAAATTGGCAAGCCGCGATGACGTAATCACGGTCGCCAAACTCCCGCGGGATCCCACAGCAAGATCCAAAATGGTGCAGCACACGCAAAATATGGAGAAAAACAACTCTGTAAATGCTGAATGACGGTAAGTGAACGCTGCGCGCCGCAATATTGTATCACCAAGCAAAAAAATCTGCTGCGTGCAAATTTGCGCATTATCAGCAAATTCGCGAGAGTTTGCGGATTGCGAATTTACCGAAAATCCGCAAATTCCGCGGAATGGATTTTACGCGCATGCTTAGCCATTATAGTGGGGACGGGCGGGAAAACTTTTCATACCGCTAATGTGTGGTGGATGGGGCCAAACGGGCGGGGCTTCAATGCAAGTTCATATGCATCTTGTTTATAAAGGGTCAGAGACCGAGCAGAGCAGCAGATGAGGAGAAAACAGCCTCCTGGTCACAGGAGCTACACGGGAATGGCGCTCATGGATGCAAACTCCTGGATGCAAAAATACGTTTGGCACAGGACCCCAGAATCCTTCAGATGTCCAAGATAGCTCTGCTGCATGTGTTGGTACAAAGCCATTCTGATGCTGCTCAGTGCGTTCAGGCGCATGCAGCTGCTGCTCCATCTCATACTAAACTGCCCCCCTACAGGCATATGCTGGCGCTGGGCAGTATGGTGCAGTGGCATGCGGGTGCTCCACGCCTGGTACATGTGCATACTGGTGCCAGGGGGGACATGTGTTTATTCATGCTGTGTAGCAAGTCATGACTTTACATTTTGACTGCACCAGATGGTGGTACCACCTACACGGATCATGAGCATCCAGGCACCAGACTTCATGGTGCAAGGGCATAATGGTGCTTTGCAGTACGGGTATATATGTCCTGGGGGCAGGGGGACACTTAGCACAATATGTGCTGACACCTAGAGGGCTCCCAGGCAATTGAGCACAAATGATTTTCACACTGAGATGGCTCCGGGGCAGTTCAGCAGCACGGGGGCTCACACCCACTGGGCCCCGGGGCAGTTCAGTAGAGTGTGGGATCACCACCCCTGGGCAGCTCAGCAGCGCGGAGACTCACACCCACAGGGCTCCCAGGCAGTTTAGCAGCACCACCCTCTGGTTCATCACTGCCACCCACTGGTTCATCAATGCCACCCTCTGGTTCACCACTGCCACCCTGTGATACATCACTGCCACCCTCTGGTTCACCACTGCCACCCTCTGGTTCACCACTGTCACCCTCTGGTTCATTACTGCAACCCTCTGCTTCATCACTGTCACCCTCTGGTTCACCACTGCCACCCTGTGATACATCACTGCCACCCTCTGGTTCACCACTGCCACCCTCTGGTTCACCACTGTCACCCTCTGGTTCATCACGGTCACCCTCTGGTTCATCACTGCCACCCTCTGGTTCATCACAGCACCCTCTGGTTCACCACTGCCACCATCTGGTTAATCACTGCCACCCTCTGGTTCATTACTGCAACCCTCTGCTTCATCACTGTCACCCTCTGGTTCATCACTGCCACCCTCTGGTGCACCACTGCCACCCTCTGGTTCATCACTGCCACCCTCTGGTTCACCACTGCCACCCTCTGGTTCATCACAGCACCCTCTGGTTCACCACTGCCACCCTCTGGTTCATTACTGCCACCCTCTGGTTCATCACTGCCACCCTCTGTTTCATTACTGACACCCTCTGGTTCGCCACTGCCACCCTCTGGATCATAACTGCCACCCTCTGGTTCATCGCTGCCACCCTCTGGTTTTCCACTGCCACCCTCTGGATCATCACTGTCACCCTCTGGTTCATCACCGCCACCCTCTGGTTCATCACAGCACCCTCTGCTTCACCAGTGCCACACTCTTGTTCATCACTGCCATCCTCTGGTTCATCACTGCCATCTTCTTGTTCACCACTGCCACCCTCTGGTTCATCACTGCCACCCTCTGGTTCACCACTGCCACCCTCTGGTTCATCACTGTAACCCTCTGGTTCACCACTGCCACCCTCTGGTTCATCCCTGCCACCCTCTGGTTCACCACTGCCACCCTCTGGTTCATCACTGTCACCCTCTGGTTCATCACTGTCACCCTCTGGTTCATCACTGCCACCCTCTGGTTCATCACAGCACCCCCTGGTTCACCACGTTCACCACTGCCACCTGACACCCTCTGGTTCACCATTGCTACCCTCTGGTTCATCACTTCCACTCTCTGGATCACCACTGCCACCCTCTGGTTCATCACTGTCACCCTCTGGTTCATCACTGCTGCCTTCTGGTTCAACACTGCCACCCTCTGGTTCATCACAGCACCCTCTGTTTCACCACTGCCAACCTCTGTTTCACCACTGCCACCCTCTGGTTCACCACTGCCAACCTCTGGTTCATCACAGCACCCTCTGGTGCACAACTGCACCTTCTGGTTCATTACATCACCCTCTGGTTCACCACTGTAGACTATGGGGAGAAAGCACACCTGCCCAGCCTCAACCGGGGGCTGGTTTATGTGTTACTGAATTTGAGCTTCAAGTCCGGCACATGCTTCTTTATCTGTAAGTGCTTCCTGTTGTGGTTTAATTTTTGTGACAGCCTGGAGCATTGTGCCATACTTGTAACTATTCTCTGACCATGCTTCGAGGGTCAGAACAGGGTCAGAGAATAGTTGCAAGTAGGCAACAACACTGGAGGCGCCGCTCAGGAAGCTCTTACAGGGTTACAGCAGGTGCCCAAGTTGAAGATAATATCTTTATAACCATTTTGTAAACGGTTACAAAGAAATTAGCTTCAACTTGGGCACCTTCTGTAACCCTGTAAGTGCTTCATGTACTTCAGTTTTTGAAAATCCGTCCCGAACTCGATTTCGCGGACTTTTCTGCAATTTCGCGAGATTCGCGTACTCTATAGTTAAAGGATGCGAAGACCCTTTAATATTATTTGGCATACAGGAGGGAAGTTAGTCAGATTTACCCTGCGCTCGGCTTTGCTCAGAGACTAATGTCTTGGACAGTGTCAACCGAGAATCTAAACTGGAGTCGGAATCATTAACTGATTTCTCCAATAATGCTAAAATAGAAGATAACACTCTTTCCAAACAGAGTAATGAGTCCGATAACAACATTTTTGATTCTTGATTATGAATTAGGGGATAAAGATGCAGGATAGATCAGGTGAAATCGAGTCTCGTGATTCTAGAATGCTTGTTCTACTGGGTATACTGCTGAACAGTTGCATTTGCACCGGATGCCCCTAAGAAGTCGAAAAAAGTATTAAAAGACAGGGAATTAGCTGGGTTAGGGTGTCTGGATGACTCTAAATTGAGTGCACAAAGCAGCTTTGAGGGCTGATTCAGGCTAGTATTAAAATCAGGAAGGTTAGGGAGCTTAAAGTTTTCCACTATAGGAACTCTAACATTTGGAGACAATTGAGGTACCCCTTCAGGATAAGAGACTTCATTTGCCAAGGAATGGGTAGTTAAATTTGCCAGAAAAGAGTCAGTTTCCCTAAAATCCAAATCATGGTTGTCTCAGTGGAGAAGTGTGGCTCAGGGGTTAGAGGCGGCAGACCTGGAGCCTGAGTTCGGCCCTGGACCAGGGTTCAATTCCCCGCCTCGGCGGGTCTTGAGCTCAAAATTCCACGGACTCGTTAATTCTCGCTCCAGTGCCTCCTCGACTCACGGGTTCACACTCTGCGACTCTGGGCAATAGCTTGCTTAATCTCCACAACGGCCCCTCGCGGTGGGATGCCTGGCTTTCACCTTGTGGATACCCTGCCAGGGTTATCTCACAGGGGAATACCAGGACGGGTTCCCTAAGCAAGCGCTGAGATGCCCCAGGGTAAGTCGTGCGCTATATAAGTTTCATTCATTTCATTTCATTTCTAGACCGAGATCCACCAGTTTTGGGTAAATGATTAGTGGATACTTTGGAGGTAACTTTCTAGAAGCTGCTTTAGACTCACCAGGTACTTCTGGAGTAAGTTCCCCAATCCCTGCTGCTAATAAACTTATATCCTTTTTTGGGAAAAAAGAAGTGATAGAATTAAAACTTTTAAAAACATTTATTTGTAATGAGTTGTTTCTTAAGGGAGTAGCTTTTGTTTTTTTACATGCTCTTGTATATATCACTCTACCCGAGTGCAGTTTCTTTGCAGTCATTACTTGAACCTCACAGCCACATACCCTTGGTCAGGATACAGGTGCACCAAAAATATGTAGCTCCTATTTGCGAATGAGCCGATGCGCCGCACATGCAACACCGGACAACCACTAAGAAAACTACTATGGTTACTAGGGTAACAAAACTGGTATCCTGGATAGACACAAACTGATCAAAACTGGTCAAACGGGGCACCCAGAAGTCCCCAGGGCTAATTTTCTAGGCGTCTCCAAGCAGAAGTCCCTAGGGCTGAATTTCTAGGCGTCTCCAAGGTCACATCTTTAAACAGCTCCCTACCCGTCCCTTCCGACTACTCCTAGATTCCAAGGCTCCAACCAGTCCGGAGCTCCGATCAGTCCTTCTTAACCACAGCAGCAGCTTACAAGGAGGCACAGGGGGGCATAGGGAGACACAGGGAGACACAGGGAGGTTCAGAGATACACAAAAGACACTGGAAGGCAACTCACGGCTCCTGCCGCTCCTGCCACTTAAAAGAGCCACTCACTGCCCAACTTTACAGGACAACATCTCAAGGCTAAAGGCTCTCAGTTGTGCTTAAGTATGTTCCTGCCACAAGAAGAAAAAAAACCTTGCAGCACTTAATAGGCACACAGAAATATTTGCGGCTCCTACAAGGGACTACTGCTCGCCAAAGATTGCTCAGCCCCCTCCCGCCGCAGAGGAGGACAGGCGTTTTTTTTTTTCACCTACTATAGCATGTAATAGCTTGTAACATGTAACATGTAATGATAAATATCAACAGGGCCACATCAATCAGCAGCAGTAATAAAGCCGTGTAGGTCTCTGTGAGAATGTTTAGTCTTCTTCTCAGAACTCTAGGCCTCAACTAACCAGAAACTCATGTAGTGGTGAGGGTCACTCGCAGCTCACAACAGGATCGCAACGGGGCCAGGATCATACAGGGTGCGGCAAACAAGGGGCAAACAAGGTGCTCTGTAAGAGTAAGAGTTCAACATTTTGCACTAACTTGGCAACAACTTGGCCCGCTTATAAAATTGCCCGGCCGCTGCTGGTCCCCCGCTGGACCCCCGCTGGAGGACTGTACAGGGCTTCACCACTACACTCGACTGCACCAGGCACCCACTCATGGTACCTGCAGAAGAGGACTCACAGGCTCACGCTGAATCTGCTCCTGGTGTACTGGTACTTCACCGGTCCCAAAACAAAAATGCGAAGGCTCGCGGCTCCCACCACCGCGGTGCCCCACTGCTGCTGCTGCAAACCAACGCCACTCGCTTCGAGGTCACGTCTGTTCCGACCTCTGACAACAAAACTTTGTACCCCCTTTTGTACTGCTTTGTTCGCCATAAGTTGGCAGGGTATGCTCAGACGTGAGTCTCTTGCTCACTTTGCCACTGGATTCAAGCAAGCCTGGCTGAAGACGGCTGGAATGCCAGAAACCAGTCCTAGGAAGCTTGTTTCCAGTCCAGGGAAGGCATGGCTTGGCAGTTCGCGCTGGACTGTTCCCATGAGGCACAGGGTCAGACTGATTTGCATATGGCCATGTCTGAATTGGGGTGGCAGAGTGGGCTAAAGAATGGTAATGGATTAAACCCAGATCTTTTGACTGGGTGTGAGTGTTTGATTGATTCAGATGCTCCGTCCATCACCACCCCCTTTTGTAAGTCTCTTTACACAGCATACGGGTATTTTCTAACATTGAAAGAAATGAAGCCCTAAAAATCCCCACTGCCCATTTTATTAATAAAAGTAGGACAGACAAATGAGGTACCTTATTACTCGAAGGCATAAGACGTTTAGATCTTATAATAGCTAATGGAAGGGTAGAAAATGATATTCCTGCAAACCTTACTCATAAGACCCCAACAGGGAATGTCTCCTCCGAGTTTTTTTGTAATCTCATAAGTATGGAAGTTTTGGGATCAGTGTTTAGCGTTCATATGTTGACCTGTTTTAAATTTAATTATACTTGTGCTAAGGAAGGTTTATGGACTTTTAAAGGAAGTAATGTTGGGTTTAATGTAAATAATGGTAGAATTCACTGGAACACTCAAGCGACAGTCATAATAAAAAAAAACTTAACAGCTCTGATAAAACATCAACACCATTTAGTTTTGCATGAATATGATTTGCTTCAAACTGATCTTTTGGAAGCTTTTTCCTGTGATATCAGTTCTTTGGCAGAATCATGTAAATCATCGCCTACTCCATCTAAACAGAAATCTTATTTTAATCCACTGCTCATCTTAAATAGAGAAATTAACAAATTAGTGAGGGCCCAGTTCCTGAACTTTTCTAATGAACGTCGTAATTTAATCAATTTATTAAAAGGAAAAAGGAAGAGGAAAAAAACGCTCTCTGAAGCAATTAAAGGAATGTGGCGCATGTCTTCAGTTAAAAGAGGCAGCCTCCAAAAACAACTCTAAAAGATTTTAGGAAGTAATTGCAGACTGCTGCCGTACAAGAGTAAAATCTCTTCCCATTCCTGTTAAAGAAGTGGATTGTAAAATCCACTTGGTAGGATTATACGCAGCAAATATTAACTCCTTTAATTTTTTCCCTGCTGCACTTGAACCTGTGAAAACACACTTATCCAACTATGTACATTCTGTGAGTGACATAGTGGGATTTATTTAAAGAATGAGACCCTCAGGAGCAATGGGCCCGGACGAAATACTGATGACGGTAATCAAAAAGGAATCACTTCTGTGGGCTACGTTTTTAGTTCCTCTGTTTAAGTTTTGCTATTCTCAGGGGAAGATATTGCTGTCATGGTCTGGTAGCATTTGAATCCTGTTACATTCATTCATTCAAGAAAACTTTATTTCAGTTAGTTTTAATCATCAAAGCACATAGAGATACATAAACAAGTTTGAACATTTCATTGATGATTATAATTGCTAAAATACATTGTCTAAAATTCAGAAGGGAGAAGAAAATATGTTAAGACTATAACAGTTTAAATTATTTTAAATGTTATAAAAAATTAAGATAGCGTTTGTTGATCCAATTAATTCTCGAGTCTCTACAAATATATGCATATGTGCCATCCTTAGGTAAGCAATTTCCTTTGGGTAATCTACATAGAAAACTAAAACTTAGTTAAGGCGGACACTATCACTGGATTTGTGTCAGACTTCAAAATCCTGAAGAAAGCTAGATAGTCCCTAATGTCCAAGTTTTTGCACAGCTGTATTTTCCACTTTCTCCATATGGGTGAATAGGCTGGGCAGAAAAGGGTGACATGGAAAATTGTTTCATTTTCAGTTCTACAGCCAGGACATAGATGTACAGGACCCCTGTCCACCTATCAGTCGTAGAATAAAGGGGCAATGTTCCAAATCTAAACTGTAAGTACAGCTTCTTCGCTAAGGTGCGTTGGATTATGTCTATTTCCTATTCAAAGCTGTAGAGAGACTCATGATTCAGGAAGGTACCAGTCAGGCTCGTTGGTGAAACTGAACAAAATGTCTTCCTGAGGTTAAAGTCCTTTATAGTAGTGGACAATGTTTTCTTAGAAATAGCTGAGCATGATGCCTCAGGGTTTGTCCATAAGTTTTTGTATCCAATCAGAGCAAGGTACTATCTGACAAAACACAGCCATGGAATTCTACCTGCTCCTGAGGCGGCTAGCACCACCTTTAGTTTCTCCTTGTAGCTTTCCAGCTCAGGGGTGCGCCACAGCCTCCTCCAATAAGGGAGAGGACGTGAGGCGATGGCATCGGCGATAGGACTTATATTCAAATCCAGCCTGAGTGGAACTAGTGGAGTATTTCTGGGCAAGGTTAAAATTTGCCTAATAAAATTATTTCCTGTAGTGGTTAACTCAGTAGAAGGAACGTGCCCCCAAAGTTTTGCCCCGTAAAGGGAAGATGATCTTGCTTGAACTTTAAAAATTTCCAGTGGGGCACTAACAATTTTGTAGGCACAGCTTTTTGGGACTTTTAAAATTCCCCCAGTTGTCTGTATTAGTTTTAAGTTGGCCTTGGCCATTTGTGTGTCCCATCCCATTCTATCATTTAGGGTCAAATCTAAGTAGTCAAAAGTTGGGACTCTTTCTATTGGTCTACCTTCCATCATAGGATGGGGACAATTAGTGGTATTGGCATTAAATACCATATACTTAGTCTTATCAATGTTGACTACCAGATTTCTATGGTCACAAAATGTGGTGAACTGATTTAGGACCCTCTGCATGCCCATGGGGGATTTTGAAAGGAGCAAGGTATCGTCCGCAAACATTAGTGCGGGAAATCTCTGTGAAGCTAATTTCAGGGAGTCAATGTCTTTAATGGATGGTAGATCTTCTATAAGCCCGTTGAGAAAGAGGGAAAAGAGGGTTGGGGCAAGTACACAGCCCTGCCTGACCCCCTTCTCAACTGGAAAGGGCCCAGTTAGTTGGCCGCACTTTCCAAAGCGTACTCTGGCAAAACTGCCATTGTGGAGATGTTTAAATTGGTAGCATAGGTATGGTGGTACCCCCATGGATAATAAAATAGACCAAAGTTGATTTCGGTCCACCATATTGAATGGTGACTTTAGGTCCACGAACGTTAAATATAAACTTCCCTGGTCCGGAACAACGTGCTTCCAGTAAAGGACCTGGAGCCGAAACAATTGATCGATTGTGGACGTTTTGGCCCTAAATCCTGCCTGAAGTGGGGTCAAATTATTGTTAACATTGACCCAGTCCAATTAGCGCTGTAATAGTAGCCTTGTATAGATTTTCTGACTTACATCGTTAAGGCTAATTGGCCTATAATTTGATGGTTCGAGCAGAGAACCCTTCTTGTAAATGGCTATTATCTCCGCCTCCAACCATGTGCCTGGGAGAGGTAGACCCTGCAAAATTGCATTATATAGTAGTAAAAGATAAGGGGCCCAAACTACTGGTTCCTCTTTGAAGAGGTCACCTGGAATCCTATCTAAAGCAGGCTCTAAAGTAAAGAGCGGTGTAGGCCAATTAGGATCCATTACCAACAGGATTGTAGGGGCTGCACTTTTTAAAATTGAGGGGATAGAATAGAGCTCTTTAAAATGCAGAGACCAAGATTCTTCGGGAATGTTTGGATCAATCGAGATCCTGCCTTCTGGTTTCCTGGTATGAACGAGATTCCAGAAGGTCCTTGAATCTTTGGCCTCGTGTGCACATCTGATGGCATGCCATCGCTCTTCTTCCCACTCTGTTTTTGCGTTAAAAATCATTGATTTGTAAGCACGCCTGGCTTCAGTCACTGCGACCGGCGTGCCTTGTTTCAGTGCCTAGAGCAACACATGCTTCAGTTCTCTACAGCCCTTATTAAACCAGGGGTTTAATGGGCGCTATTTTATAAAAAAGAGTTCGCCAATAGTGCGGTAAGTTCCTCATGTAATCCTTATAGGATCCTTTGCGCACTATTACAAGATGGGAGGGCCATAATAGAGTTTTCCCTTTCTAGCAGAGGAATTAAGCTCAAATACAATTTGCCCATATCTTCAGTAGACTTCTTCATACTTGCCCATCGGATTCTCCTCCCACCTTGAATTATTCTGAGGTCACTATTTTCATACGTTTCATTACCCTCGGTTATCAGATCGAAATTCATTTCAATTGACAAGGGTTATGGTCACTTTCCGTGTGACTAAGAATGTGGAAGTTGAGAATCTTAGACCAAAGGGGCGTACTAATCATAAAATAATCAATTACAGAAGTGCGCCCCATTCCACTATAGGTTGAATGCCCTGGGCTATCACCCTCGAATCGTCCATTACATGCTCTGATAGAATAAGAGTAAGTTATAGAAGTTAACTGGAGTACCCGGGCTGACCATTGTTTTTCTGCATACATGTTTGGGTAAGGGATTGACCATATTTCATCCTCTTCTGTTGAAATCTGGGGAACTCCGATAAGTGGTTCATAGTGACAATTGAAGTCACCACCAATCATCAGCGCAACATCTCACAGAAGGGAGTGAAGAAGAGTGGTCAGGGAGTCTAAAATATGGGAGGTGCTTCCCGGTCCTGCTGGCCTTGAGTAAATATTAATGAGTGCCAATTTAGGTGTTTTAGTGTGTGACAGTAGAATACAAGTCAGATCGGGGCTAATGGTGTCTATTCTTTTCAGGGTAAACCCAAGGTGAGCACCTACCCAAATACACAGTCTGCCTCTGGGTCCTTTTATGGCTGGCTCCATATAGGTGAGAAAACCCAGTCTATGTATGGGATTAAGAGCCCATGTTTCTTGGAAAAAACATATCCCATGAAGATCTACAGAGGCACACCAATCAGGAATATCTAGATTGGTGACAAGACCTGCTACATTCCAGGATAAGATTTTTAAGGTTGTATTTTGATTAGAATATCTAAGTGGCGGGTTGCCACAGTTAACCAGGCTATTCGAGCCACCAGGTACATTCATAAGCCCATGTTGTGCTAGGGTGGATAGTGAGAGCGGACCTTGGGCAGGTAGTACAGAGCTAGGTACAGTGGTATGAAGTGTTGGTGGAATTACCACTGATCCTCTCAGTGATACCTCCCTGTCAAGGGGGAGTTCATCACTGGATAATAACAGATTGATAGGGCCTTCTACTCCTTTCTGCCCTGGTCTCCCGTGATCCTCTGGTAAAGGCTGGCCAGTGGATTAGCCAGACCACTTTTTAAAATCTACCCCATTACCTAGAAATATATTATTCTGAGCTGGGCTTTGGGGCACAAACCGTCAGTCACAGTCCCCCAGTCCCGAGAGGGCATCAAATCTATTAAACAACATGATGTTTCCCAGAGGGCATGGGTTCAGTGCTTCTCCCAGTGGGAATGTTTCTCTTGGAATTGAGTGCCGGGTTCATAAAAATAAGACAGGGGCAATGTGAGAATTCCAGGCAGCAAATAGTTTTGGGGCCAGTTACAGATACATTTGACGCACCTCCAGTCTCTAAAATTAATTATAACACAGTCCCCCACCATAGTTTTTGTGCTCCTGCCAATCCAGTTCACTCTCCTGGCAAACAAAATTTCTGCTGTTATATTTGTTGACTATGGTCGTTTCTCATTGAGCCAGAAGGTGCACTTGTTTTTAAGGTCTGTATATGTCTCCCTTTTCCCCTGTGCCAATACGGGGACCCCCGCCAAAACAACCACGTAGGGCGCTGATTCAGGTGGGAGATTAATAGTCGGCAGGGTATCAACACTATTAACTTGAGGCACCGCAGGTAGTTTTTGCTGTGTAGGTGCAGGTCTGCTAGCAGCTACTTGATGTAATTTATCCCTTGGGGCTATGTTTTTATCCGCTGGCAAATTAAAAACCTGTTTAGTAACAGAGGAAGAGGTGAGGGCTTTTTGTGTGGAGGCAGTACTATTTAATACTACATCATCATTGGAGTCAGCTGGTGTTTGTCCTGTAGTTTTTGCCTGCCTGCGAGTTAGATCATTAACCCTCGTTCCCGCCTGCTTCTGGACTGATGCAAGTGAAAGTTCGAGGCAGACCAGTCTATTCTTTAGAGGATGAAAGGGGGGTAGCCCGTCCCGTCCTTGACCGGTCTTTAACAGGCTTAAATGGGCCCTCCCTTGGCACGGGCTTCGCGATGCGGGGGTCTGTCCCGGTTAAATGCGCCTCCTGGCGCGATGTTGTGGCGTCAGTTGCGCCGCGCCGCTGGGGCTGCTGGGATGTGTAGTCCCACCGCGGCTGCGGCGATGCTGCGGCGATATCAGTAGCGTTTTCCCCTGGTTGTGGCGTCCAAGTAACCGGTATCGCTGCTCCTTCCTTGCTGCCTGTAATGACTCTCGGCAGTGGCGGCAGAATGCAGAAACTCCCCCGCTCCTCAGCGGGCTGCCCTGGTTAAATGAGCCTCCTGGCGCGATGTTGTGGCGTCAGTTGCACCGCGCCGCTGGGGCTGCTGGGATGTGTTGTCCCAGCGCGGCTGCGGCGATGCTGCGGCGATATCAGTAGCGTTTTCCCCTGGTTGTGGTGTCCAAGTAACAGGTATTCCCGCTCCTTCCTTGCTACCTGTAATGACTCTCGGCAGTAGCGGCAGAATGCAGAAACTCCCCCCCTTAATCCCTTAATCCTGTTACATAAAAAGGGCCTTAGATCTTATCCAGGTACCTATAGGCAAATAGCTTTACTAGATGTAGTGGGAACAATATTTGCACAAAGTATTCTTGACCTGTTCAAGGAATGGGTCATGGAGAATAAGGTTCTCCCTATAAAACAAGCAGGTTTTAGAAAAAATCATTCGACATTGGATAATATCACCATGCTGAAATGAATAGAGGAGAAATATACACTATCTCGTAGATCAAATGTTTACATGGCCTTCATAGATTTTTTAACGGCCTTTGATAAGGTAGACCGGCCGCTCCTTTGGAAGAAACTACAAAATATGGGTTTGCCTACTCCCTTGCTTTCCCTAATCATTGCATTACATTCTCAAACTTGGTGTCAGGTTTTAATGGGAGGAAACCAAGGATTAACATCTGTAATTCCAATAGAAAATGGCCTGATACAAGGTTGTTTATTAGCCCCTCTTCTATTTTCATTATATTTAGCAGATTTACCCGACTGTCTCTCTCAGCTAGAGGGCGATGCCCCAAAGATAGGTAGCCGTCCTTTCGCATGTCTCCTTTATGCAGACGATATAGTCGTGATGGATCTTACTCCTATAGGGCTAAACAAAAAGTTATCATCATTGCATAATTATACGGTGGTCCATTTCCTAAAGATCAATGTTTCCAAAAGTAACATTTTTATCTTGAAAAGTGATAGAAGCAGAAAATTATGTAAATTTAATTGGCACATTGGTCTTGAAAGTTGAAGGTGGTTGATTCATATGTATCTCTAGGGAAAATAATTGTAAGCGATACGAAGAACACAGCACCAGTAAAGCGATGTCTCACGCTAATGGTCTGCGCATGTTTTACAGAACAATGGGAAGAAGGTATTTTTTACATCTACTGACGGTGCTGAAAGCAAAAATTCCATCGACCTTACTATATGCTATTGAATCAATACCTGTAAAGGAGTGGAGTGTTTTATGGAAGATAGAAAGCCAGACTTTTTTTTTTTAATGTATTTATTGAAGATTGCATAGTAAAATACAGCAGTTACATATTACAACGTAATATGTATGTACGAAAAGACAAGCATTATGGGCTCTGCTGCCGCACATTTCGGAAGGATAAGAGTTTTGTAAACAACTAACAAAACAGGCTACCTTCAGTACAAACATGAAGCAAATCTGACAATCCCAGGATTCCTGTACAAAATTAGGATCATTCTGATAAAGAAAAATATCATATGGAGTCAATACACATTGAGGTGAACAAATCATATACCTCTACATATAGATACAGGTGAGTGCACATCACATCTTCTATCAATGTTTGGCTTGAGCAGAGAGCATCATTGTGTTAGGCCTATATCAGCACAGTATATTACCATTGTGTTATAAAAGCGGTACATTTGCACAGACACAAGTAAAGGGTAATCCCAACTCAGCACTCCGGAACTATGTTTCCGGGCCATCGGGATCAGATGGGGGGACTCCGCTCTGTTCCGTGACCATTGCAAGAACGGCTCCCAAATATCCCTTGGTCGCGAGGCAGTTGGCATCAGATCCCAATATGCACCCAGCTGTGTGTGGCCATATGTCACATTCGACAACCAGTCTGCAAATTTAGGCCGGGTTCTACGTCCCCATTTCATAGTCACCTGACGTTTAGCATATAACAACAATAAAGCATGCAATTTTCGACTTTTGGTTTCCGTGTTCGCCACCCACCATAGGATGCCAAGGAGCGGGGAAGGAACGTCTGCTCTAGTCAAAATTTGATTGATGGCTACAAAGATTTTTGACCAGTAATCAAACAGAGCCAAGCAGTTCCAAGCTACGCGCATAAAGGAAGCTCCTTCCGCCCCACATTTCCAGCATTTGTCAACTTCTATAATACCCATGCGGTGGAGAGCTAGTGGAGTGCGGTAGAACCTGTGGAGGAACTTAAAGTGTATAAGTCGAAGTTTGTAGTTTGGGGAGTGTTCCAACAGCTGTCTACAACAGAATGACCACTGGTCGCCAGTTAAGGGCGTCTCAAGTTCTTCATTCCACAATTGCAGAGATTTAGGCACCACAATTGGGGATTGCTCGTGCATGGAATTGTATAAGCGTAATACCAGTTTCTTCCGGGATGCGCTCGCTAATATGCTCTGGAGTGCATATAGGTGTGGCGGCTCCTTTGGGAACTGGTCCCACATCACTTTGCATGCAGATTTGAGTTTGTGGTATGTGAACATGTCCCCAAAAGACAAAGACTGGTCCTCTTCTGTCATCTGCAGATCCTGGAACATTTCTTCTGGGTATATATCCGCAAATGTGTGCAGTGTAGATGAAGCGATGGATACATCTCCTCCGCCTGCTTCCAGGCATGGAAGCATGGGGTTCTGTTTAAGGGGGATCGCATGCGCGTATAACAGGGGTAGGGCAGCTCGCCTTTGAAGTTCACGCCACGTCCAGCGAAGCATGTTGGCCGTGTCAATATCCTGCGTTGGCCTTGGAGTTTTGCGATACAAGGCCACCCCCAAGGGTAGCGGAGCCACCGTGTCTAGTTCAACCGCCACATGTGGTTGGTAAGGTGTGGGATAGGCCCAGAAATGCAGATATTGTGACTGGGCGCACAGCACGTATAATCGCATGTCTGGAGCACCCATGCCTCCCTGCCTCAGCGGTAGTTTTAACAATGCCCATGAAAGTCTAGCCTGACTCCCAGCCCACACCAATGACTGTAAATGCAAGTGAAAAAATGTTTTGTCAGTGGGATAGGTATGTTTTAAGCATGGGCGAATTTTGCGAATCTGGCGTTCGCGAATTTGCGAATTTGCGAATTCGCAATCCGCAAAATCCGTGAATTCTTGTGATTTTTTTTTGTGTTCGCAAGAGTTTCTGCAAGTTTGCGAGGGTTTTGTACCAGTTCGCAATAGCGAAATTACTTGTCGGCTCGCAACGGTCGCGACTATGTTGTTTCTACGTCTGGTTCATCATCACAGGTTCCCAGCACCCTCTGTTTTACCACTGCCACCCTCTGTTTCACCCATGCCACCCTCTGGTACATCAATTCCACCCTCTGGTTCATCATCACTGTAGATTATGTGGGGGGACAAGCAAGCACACCTGCCCTGCTTCAACTGCCATGAATTAATTTGGGGTTGATTTATTAATGTGTCACTGTTTTAAAATTCCAGTCTGGCACCTGTTTCCTTATCTGTAATTTGCTTTCTGTTGCAGTGCAATTTTTTTTCCAGGACCTTTCAGCCTGATTCATCAAGCTGAAATCGGCTCGCAAAGGGCCAGATTCTCAGAATCTGGCCCATTGCGAGTGCGATTTTTGCATTTGGGATTCATCATCCCAAATGCAAAAATCTCTATTTAGAAATTCGCAAATTTGCGAGGAATAGCATTTAAGGAATCTCTATTAGAGATTCCTTAAATGCTATTCTTGAAACATTTTAAAATTGCGAAATCGTAAAATTCGGCCGCTATTTACCGCGAGGTCAAACCTCGTGGTAAATAGCGAAAACTTAGAAAAATGCTTTTAAAAGCATTTTTCTAAGTTGCGTGTTACACACACACATGTCCTTAGGACATGTGTGTGCGCAACGCCTGTTGAAAAGTGCATTTAAGGGGTGCTACAGGGTGTCCTTTGGACACCCCTGGCACCCTTCAAATCGCAATCTTATTTGCGATTAGCAAATTGCTGATCGCAAATAAGGAATACTCCCCATTCAAATGAATGGGGAGTTATTCCTTATTTGCGATTAGCAATTTGCTAATCGCAAATAAGGAATCTGTAGGAATCGCATTTAATTTTGCGATTCCTACATGAATCCCGTTTTGCGAGTCTGTAATAGCGATTCCTTATGAATCGCTATTTCAGACTCGCAAAACGGGTCTTTCATGAATCTGGCCATTTGTGGCCTACTTGTAGCTATTCTATGAGCCTGCTGTGAGGGTCAGAGCAGGGTCATACAATTGTTGCAACTAGCAACTGAACTCTGGAGGGGCCCCAGTCAGGAAGCACTACAGGGAATGGTTACTAATGATGAGTTTGGAGTTGAACTTTTGCACCTGCTGAGTGCTTTCAGTTTTGCAAAACTCGTTTTTGTGCAGAACAGCAACTGTAATGCCCCAAACAAACATAGGCAACTGAACTCTGGAGGGGCCCCTCAAGAAGTACTACAGGGAATGGTTACTAATGATGAGTGAACTTTTGCACCTGCTGAGTGCTTTCAGTTTTGCAAAACTCGTTTTTCTGCAGAACAGCAACTGTAATGCCCCAAACAAACTTACTTGTGAAAGTTGATTTCTAATCCAAAAGTGATCCAAAGAAAGTCAAAAGGCCTCAAATCCAAAAAGTGCAGGCAAATGTCAACCTGAGGTTTTTTTTCATTTTCAGAAGGTCTATGCTGCTTGCTAGTTGATTTCTTGTGCAGAATTGCAAATTTTGTAATTTCACGAGTGCGAGATTGTTGCTGCCCGCCGCACCTACATGTTCGCAATTGCGAACTCTCGCGATGCGTCACCAAACTCCCGCGGGATCCCGCAGCAAGATCCAAAATGGCACAGCACTCGCAAAATATCGAGAAAAACACCTCGGCAAACTCTGAATGATGGTAAGTGAACGCCGCACGCCGCAAAATTGTATCAGCAAGAAAAAAAAATCCGCTGCGTGCAAATTTGCGAATTTTCGGTAAATTCGCGAGAGTTCGCGGATTGCGAATTTGGCGAAAATCCGCAAATTCCGCGGAACGGATTTTACGCGCATGCTTAGCCATTATAGTGGGGACGGGATGGAAAACTTTTCATACCGCTAATGTGTGGTGGATGGGGCCAAACGGGCGGGGCTTCTATGCGAGTTCATATGCATCTTGTTTATAAAGGGTCAGAGACCGAGCAGAGCAGCAGATGAGGAGAAAGCAGCGGATTTACCGAAAATCCGCAAAATCAGCGAGCGGAACAGATTTTCCGCCCATGCTTAGTATGTTTGCAAACAGTTAAAGGAATTTTGGCAGTACAATCATTTTCGCAAGTGCAATTCTACCAGCTAGAGAGAGAGGGAGTTTCGACCATATTGCCACCTTACTTTCAAGCCAGGACACCGCCCTTCCAAAATTTAGAGTCCAGAGGTCCTGGAGAATCCGGCTGATCCAAATGCCTAGATATTTAATTGTCGGGATTGAAAGCAGCGCAAGAACATGCAAGCGCCACTAACCTGACTCCGATGGCCAGCAGAGACGATAGGCGATAGTCCTTCCAACTCCCTACTGTACAAAACCAAACAATGGAATTGTAACCGCTATTTGAGCGTGTACAGAAAGGGGCCCGGAGGTGGTTTGGCAACTGGGGAATTGGTGCTTCCGGTTTCGTCTGATCAATATACTCACGAGGTCCCCTGTGCTGTGACGCTGCAGACGGAGGAGAAGACAGAGAACAGAAAATTAGTACCACAAGCTGCTACTGTCTGAACTCCCTTCCCCCTGTTACTAGACTCACCAACTCCTCCACACCGTGGCTCTGAGAATGAATCCAGAACATGTACTTTTCACGGTAATGGGGGTCTTGCCAAATGTACTGAGGAGTTATCTTCAGTTCTCGAGGTATACACACCTCAGTTTGCCTAGGAGAAGTTCTGTTAGGGTATTTTGTACCTGGCGTTATATGACACGCCCTGTCAAGACCACAATACTCCTTGTGGACGGAATAGCCCAGAATACCATTCGTGGCAGTTAACACTGATAAAGATATATTGTTTAACCCCAAGGTACATTAACAAATGAATATGCATCCGCACCTGTACTAAACGAGTATCAGAAACAATAAGAGAATAACGTAGGAGGCGAGCACGCACTCCTCAGGTATACTTGCGTGGCAAGATTCGGCTTGTAACAATGATACCACAGGAACTCTGACCACGCAGGCTCTTCAACGGCGCAGATGAATAAGAGAAATCTGACCACGCAGGCTCTTCGTCAGCGTAGTCGCTTACCAGAATTCTGGCCACGCAGGCTCTTCGTCGGCGCAGGCAAAGGTACCACTAACTCCGGCGAGGACAAACCATAATACTAGCGAGAAAACCCGGAACAAGATTGACAAGCCCCGTTACTTTCCGTAGGTGGTGTTTAAATAAGGTCCTCCCATTGTCCCAATCCCCAGCGCCGTATGGCCTTCTGGGACTTGTAGTATTTCCGTAGGGGGCGCTCAGTACGGAATCTTTTGCATCTGGCTATGTCGACGTTGACGATCGCTACATTAATCTCATCAGCCTCCCAACGTAAAGGGTAGTCAGTGAGAACATTACTGACTTAGACCAATTTAACACCTGACAGCCCCCCGAATTTAACAAATTCCCTCAATAGTGGATTCAGGTTTTCAGCTGGGTTGAGCACATACAGAGTGACGTCGTCAGCATATAGCGAGATCAACAAGCTTCGGGTGCTGAATCCTATACCCCTGGCGGTATGATGTTGACTAATTCTGTCCGCTAATGGCTCCATGGCGTTTGTGAATAATAGTGTGGACAATGGGCATCCTTGCCTGGTACCTCTGGAAATTGTGAACGGGTCCGATATCATGCCATTAACTCTCACCCTAGCCTTGGGAGCAGTGTAGAGCAGGTGAATTTGATTTGTGAACAGCGGGCTGAATCCCATACGCTCCAGTATAGTAAAAAGATATGGCCATTCAAGAGAATCAAATGCTTTTGTGGCATCTAAAAATACCACTGCAGCTTGTACATCTGGATGCAGATAATGCAATACCGAGAACACAGTTCTCAGGTTATGTGTGGTTGCACGCCCTGGTATGAAACCTGATTGGTCCTGGAGGGCCACCATTGGGAGCAAAGGTTGCTATTATTTTCGGATACATTTTCACATCTACATTGATTAGTTACAAGGGTCTGTATAAATCTAGGTATTGGCCGTCCTTATCTGGCTTCAGCAAGGTTATGACAAGGGCTTCCCTCATAGATTCTGGCAGTGTTCCCAACTCCAGGGCCTCAGCAAACACTGCATGCAGCCGTGGGGCAAGCTCATCCACATATGTTTAATATAATTATTATTATTATTATTACATTTCTTATATAGCGCCAGAATCGACCCCCGAAGGGGTATCTCCGCGCTTGCCTTGGGAACCCGTCCTGGTTTTTCCCTGTGAGATAGCCCCTACAGGGCATCCCCAAGGTGAAAGCCAGGCATCCCGCCACGGGGGGCCGTTGTGGAGATTAAGCAAGCTTAATGCCCAGAGTTGCAGAGCGTTAACCCATGATTAGGTCAGGCACCGAAGCGAGAATTATCGAGTCCGTGGACATTTGAGCTCAACACCCTGCCGCGTCGGGAATCAAACCCTGGTCCCGGGTCTGACCTCTGCTTCAGGGTCTGCCTGCTCTAACCAGTGAGCCACACTTCTCCACCAGAATGCCACCGTAAAACCATCTGGTCCTGGAGCTTTATTCAGCCGAAGGGCTTTGATAGTTTTGGCGATGTCCTGGACGGTCACGGGTTGGTCTATATATTTCCTATGCGCGTTATTAAACTATACAAGCGCTATGGACTCCAAATATGACGTACGAGCGTCCTGCGGTATAGCATGTGTGGACTCATACAAGGTGGAATAGTATGTAGTGAATGCCTGCAGTATTTCACTTTGCCCCGTTTTCATGACCCCTTCAGTGTTAATGATTGTGTGCACGTGTGTGGGTGGTGCGGGAAAATTGATCATTCTAGCTAGGTTTCGACTGGGCCTGTCACATTCACCATATCTCTGTGCCTCAGCCTGCTTGCCTAAGAATTTTAGCTTGCGCTGGGCCTCCTCAGCGAAGTCCAGTAGTTTAGTTTTTATTTGTGAGGCTATGTCTGGTGTAGGGTCAGTGCAGAAAGACTGCTCAAGTGTTTTAAGCTCTCTCTCTATCTCAGCTATGGTGTTCCTAATGGCCTTTAAAACCCCTGCATTGCGTGCTATGCAGTGCCCCTCTATGACCACTTTGAAGGCGTCCCATAGAACTGATTCAGTGGTAACGGAACCCTCATTGTTAGCAAAAGAATCTGTTATGTCTCGCCTTATCTCTTCAGTAAAGGCTGCATCTTGAAGCGCATGTGGTGGGAGGCGCCAGGTGAAAGCCCTAGTGGGGGCCCCAGGAATTTCTAGCTCTAAAAGACATGGAGCATGGACTGAGAGGGAGCAGGCCAAGATTCCAACATCAACAGTTCAGGTGGCCACATCTTGAGATACCAATCAAAAGTCCAATCTAAACCAGGCAGCGTGGTGTGCGGAAATGCATGTTCCCACCCTGGTGCATACGTTACGAGACCTCCATATGTCTACCAGAGAGCCCTCATTAATTATATCTCTCAGTGCCTGGCTGGCGTGTGGATGTAATTGTCTGGACGCGCCCTTTCTATCCAATGAATCATCTATGACCACGTTGAAATCACCTCCCCAAATAACTGTAGGGCAGTCTAGTATCGTTATCTGTGCCCACACTTCCCTGAAGAACTCTGGATCATCTACATTCGCCCATATACAGCTGCCAGTATCACACTTTTGCCAAGCAGGGTGCCTTGCAGCACCACATATCTGCCATCTTTATCACTGGTCACCGTATGCTCTTTCCAGTCGATACCCTGACGCACAAGTATTATTACTCCCCTGGCATAATTGGAAAAAATAGCTGAATATGTGGATCCATATCTTGAATGTTTGAGCTTGGGTGAAGATGTGGAGTTAATAAGCGTTTCTTGTAAGAAACAGACGTCTATGTTGTGCCTGAGTAGATAGCTGTGCATCAATCTAGACTTCCTGCCATCGTTTAAGCCCTGTATGTTCCATGTTACAAAATGTAGTCACACCCATTGCCTTTTGGCCAAAGTAGTGTATGTGTATTCTGATTGACCCACATTAGAACACTGTACATCAAACAAAACAAGCATGTTCATGCAGCACTGACAACTCGCCATACAACCCCGTACCCCAAGTCACCCCCCTCCCACACCAACCCCCCAATTAGGATATGTCAAGAACCCCCTAGCATGCCAGCGGCGTTAGAACAGTAGAACATTTGAATTGCGGGAGACACCCCTCGAAGGCGCGGCATCTCAAGCGTACACCCCTGTTTGCACAGGGTGGCTGCACTATTGTAGGCTGTTTTTCTAGTTTGAAGAGCGAATCAACGCACAACTAGCAAGGAAAACTGACAATTGAAATATCACACAGTAGAAATCAGATAGAGAATCAGTTCAAAGCTCAAAATCCAGACAGCATTGTCGACACATGGCACAACAATAAGAGCAAATCAACAATCTTAGTTGGTCCTCAATAGCAGTACCAGCAAGGGGGGAACCTTACCCAAGGGTAGCAACACATCAGGGCATTTGGACTTCAATCATTGTCACTCATTTGACTCCCCGCCTCAGCCTCAGCGAGAGCCTTCCTTTTAGACTTGGGCCCACTCACATGTTTCGCAGATTTTAGAGCAGATCTGGCATCGAAGAAATGGTGTGCTGTGCTTTCGTGCACGACCCTTAGTTTTGCTGGGTATATGAGGGAGTATGGGATTTCCACCTGGAGCAGCAGTCTCTTGGCAGGCAAGAACTCTTTACGGGCCGCCTGCACCAGTGGCGTGAAATCTGGATAAAAAGAAATGTTGTTCCCTTTTTGTATTATACTCCCTTTCTCCCTCGACAAACGCAATATTAAGTCTCTGTCCTGGTAGTTGAGTAGCTTCTCGGTCTCTGTGGGGCTCCTACAGGCGGCTTTTCCCCCAGTGTTCTGTGCGCTCACTCCACAGTGAACACCGGAGAGAGGCTCGGGTCAAAAATGTCATGCAGCAGTTCCGTAATAAAGACTTCCATTTTCTCCTTCGCTGTGGTCTCCGGAATTCCTGTGACCCGAGCATTGCACCTCCGAGAGCGCGCCTCCAAATCGTCTATTTTGGTGCACAATGCCTCAATTTTCTTTTCCATGTTGGTAATGTGCGTTTTGGTATCCTGTTGGTACTCACAGCACTCTGAGTGTTGATTTTCAAAGCTGTCAAGAGGTGTTTCGTGCGTGGCAACCTGGGATTGTAAATTGTCCCACTGGGCCATCATAGCATCCAACTTTGTGTCTATACTTTTGAGGCTTGAGCCTACCTCAAGCATTAGCACAGCGAAATCCATTTCTTGAGGAGCCTCTTGCGATGACCCCCCTGCAGCTATGGGGTCTTGCTCTGATTGTTTGGACTGTCTTCTCTGTTCAAAAGTGAGCTTCAGTTGGCGGGGGTCGCCCTTACCCATGGTTTGGTATCTAGGTTAATCCTTCCCCGCAGTGACTTGTGCAGTGGCGAATTAGACCTCACGTGATGTTATGGCCTTAGAGGTGTGGAGTGGGGCACAGCACAATGTGGGTATCCCAAGCCAGCCAGACAACTCTCTTTTCCCTTTGGCAGTGCCTCTCTGTGTACGTGAGGCCACCAATCAGGGAGGTATGTAAAATAGCGTTGCATCAGCAGGAAATCCCACGTTGTGGTGCAGTGGCTGGGAATCAGAAGAGAAAGGCTACTGTGCGTGGGACGTCACCAGGGCCGCGGGCACACAGGAATCACATCAACGGCAACACGCTGTGATGAAGTGCAGGCTGCAAGCCGGACAGGGTGCATGCGTTATGCTGCAGAGACCAGCGCACTGTAGATGCAGGAAATTGGATCTACACACTAGATTCAGGAATCACCCCCTCAATAGCAGGGCAAAGGTAGTTGCCGTCTGCAGCGCTATTTTTCAGCCGCCATGTCAGCCCGATCAGGCTCAGTGCACATAGCCTCCGGCACCCATGTGCTTGGTGTAGGCAGCGGTGGTACCTCGTATTGCGGGTCTACAGTGCTAGACCACCATCCCTCCTGTAGTTTATTAGGCCGTTCGTGCCCTCGCCTCATGTGCCCAAATCTCAGAATCCTCTGTCGGGCCGCATTTGCGTTGGTATTCGCGGCGAGTCAGCCCAAACCAAGATGGCGACCCACCACACTGCCGATACATCCAGCCAGGCCATTAATTCAAGAAATGGATACGTAATCCGCAAAAAGGATATATACACAGGAGTCGCCCGTAGCAACAGCAGCGTCCTTACCCCGAAGGCCAGAATTTACGTAAACTGTGCAACTTTAATACGCTAGTTCCTTCAGCTGCTATCAGATTGGAATTTTGGCTAATAAGAACCCGTATTCAAGGTATTTCCAGAGTATATTTTGGGGATACCAGTTAAAAAATAGTGAATCTGATTCCCTAAGACGTTTCATGTGTAACGACATTTTCGGTGGTATTGGGGGGAAATATTATTTATGACGAGATTTCTCTTTGGCTTTAAACATTATCTGTGTTAAGGAAGAATCTGTGATTTCACTCCCTCTATCAGAATTTAAATCCTTCGAAAAAAACTCAAGTGGGAGGATCAGCTTTAATAGAGATATTGAGTTGTGTAATTCTAAGGAGAGATTAAAGATAATAGCATGGACTACTTCCCTGAAACTGCCTCAAAAATATTTAGCCTGGAACTTAGATCATGGAACAAGAAGCTGGTTCTCCTTATTTAGATTCAATCTCCTTCTGCTAAATGTTTTAACAGCATCTTGGTCCCAAAATGCAAAACATAGAAGAAATTGCAATTTCTGTGAACTGAATATCCATAACTTGGACCATGCTTTGTTCGTTTGTCCAGCACTGACCTTTTATCGTCGTTACTGGCTTAGGCCGATGTTTTTACAAAATGGTATTAAGGACATAGCTTCTGCTCGCAATTTTCTTCTTAATCCCAAAAATGCAGCTGTGTGTGTAAAATTGTGTAATTTCTTTAAGGAATTCATGTACATATTTTAACTGTATATTTTACAAGTGGGATTTATTTTCTGATCTGCTGACCCTCGTTTTAGTTATTTTATGCTCTCTTGACTAGGAATGTATGTTGCACTATTTGGCCCTCATTTTAAGGGCTGTTGCTTATTTATCTTTTTATCCCAAATTGTAAATCTGCACATGATTAGGCTGCTTCTATTTGTTATTTTCACAGTTCGGGATATGCCCTGTTCTCTCATTGTTGGCTCCTAATTCCAAACTCTGCTTCAAAAAAGAGTGTAAAAAGTTGTCTCAGTCGCTTTCTAATTAGTATTTGCACAACTCTGGATGTGCCCCATCTCTTTATTATTGGCTGCTAAATTCCAAACTTTTATCCCTTGAAATTGTTCTATGTTGAAATGTTTTACTGTCTTGTTTCAGCTGTATTTTCACATGGTTTTATTGCACTTTATGTATTAACTGATGTGTAATTTTTAAGTGGACCTCATTGGAGTTCCAAAAACTTTAATTAAATTAAATTAAATTGAATAGTATTATAAAAGGGAGTGGTGATGAACGGAGCATCTGAACCAATCAAACACTCACACCCAGTCAACAGATCTGGGTTTAATCCATCACCGTTTTTTAGCCCACTCTGCAACCCCAGTTCAGACATGGCCATATGCAAATCAGTCTGACCTTGTGCCTCCTGGGAACAATCCTGCCCGAATTGCTAAGCCATGCCTTCCCTGGACCGGAAACAAGCTTCCTAGGACCGGTTTCTGGCAATCCAGCCATCTTCAGCCAGGCTTGCTTGAATCCAGTGGCAAAGTGAGCAAGGGAATCACGTCTGAGCATACCCTGCCAACTTATGGCGTACAAAGTGGTACAAAAGGCGATGGTGATGGACAGAGCATCTGAACCAATAAAACACTCACACCCAGTCATCAGACCTGGGTTTAACCCCTTCACTGCTGGCCCGTTTCCGCCCCTGTGCGGTAAACAAATGAACAGGGGCGGGCCATGACGAACCCCAGCCGTCATCAGCACATGAGCACCGTAGTGCATGACGGCTGGGGTTCCTCATCAGCATGCAAGGGGTTAATCCATCACCTTTCTTTAGCCCACTCAGCCACCCCAGTTTAGACATGGCCATATGTGAATCAAAATCAGTCTGACCCTGTTCCTCATTGGAACAGTCCAGCCTGAACTGCCAAGCCATGCCTTCCCTGGACCAAAAACAAGTTTCCTAGGACCGGTTTCTGGCATTCCAGCCGTCTTTAGCAAGGCTTGCTTGAATTCAGTGGCAAAGTGAGCAAGGGACTCACGTCTGAGCATACCCTGCCAACTTATGGCAAACAAAGCGGTACAAAAGGGGGTGGTGATGGACCGAGCATCTGAACCAAACAAACACTCACACCCAGTCAACAGAACTGGGTTTAATCCATCACCGTTCTTTAGCCTACTCTACCACCCCATTTCTGACATGGCCATATGCAAATCAGTCTGACCCTGTGCCTCATGGGAACAATCCAGCCGGAACTGCCAAGCCATGCCTTCCCTGGATCGGAAACAAGCTTCCTAGGACAGTTTCTGGCATTCCAGCCGTATTCAGCCAGGCGTGCTTGAATCCAATGGCTAAGTGAGCAAGGGACTCACGTCTGAGCATACCCTGCCAACGTATGGCGAACAAAGCGGTACAAAACGGGGTGGTGATGGACGGAGCATCTGAACCAATAAAACACTCACACCCAGTCAACATATCTGGGTTTAATCCTCACCGTTCTTTAGCCCACTCTGCCAGACCTAGTTCAGATATGGCCATATGCAAATCAGTCTCACCCTGTGCCTCATTGGAACAGTCCAGCCAAAACTGCCAAGCCACGCCTTCCCTGGACCGGAAACAAGCTTCCTAGGACTGGTTTATGGCATTCCAGCCATCTTCAACCTGGCATGCTTGAATCCAGTGGCAAAGTGAGCAAGAGACTCACGTCTGAGCGTACCCTGCCTACTTATGGCGAACAAATCGGTACAAAAGGGGGTGGTGATGGACGGAGCATCTGAACCAATCAAACACTCACACCCAGTCAACAGATCTGGGTTTAATTAATCACCGTTCTTTAGCCCACTCTGCTACACCAGTTCAGACATGGCCATATACAAATCAGTCTGACCCTGTGCCTCATGGGACCAGTCCAGCCCGTAATGCCAAGCCATGCCTTCTTGGATATGAAACAAGCTTCCTAGGACCGGTTTCTGGCATTCTGGTCGTCTTCAGCCAGGCTTGCTTGAATCCAGTGGCAAAGTGATCAAGGGACTCACGTCTGATCATACCCTGCCAACTTATGGCGAACAAAGCGGTACAAAAGAAGGGGTGATGGACGGAGCATCTGAACCAATCAAACACTCACACTCAGTCAACCGATCTGGGTTTAATCCATCACCGTTCTTTAGACCACTCTGCCACCCCAGTTCAGACATGGCCATATGCAAATCAGTCTGACCATGTGCCTCATGGGAACAGTCCAGCCCGAACTGCCATAGCCATGCCTTCCATGGACAGGAAACAAGCTTCCTGGGACCGGTTACTGGCATTCCAGCCGTCTTCAGCCAGGCTTGCTTGAATCCAGTGGCAAAGTGAGCAAGGAACTCACATCTGCGCATACCCTGCCAACTTATGGCGAACAAGGTGGTACAAAAGGGGGTGGTGAGGAACGGAGCATCTAAACCAATCAAACACTCACACCCAGTCAACAGATCTGGGTTTCATCCATCACAGTTCTTTAGCCCACTCTGCCACCCCAGTTCAGACATGGCCATATGCAAATCAGTCTGACTTTGTGCCTCATGGGAACAGTCCAGCCCGAACTGCCAAGCCATGCCTTCCCTGGATCGGAAACAAGCTTCCTAGGACCGTTTCTGGCATTCCAGCCGTATTCAGCCAGGTGTGCTTGAATCCAATGGCTAAGTGAGCAAGGGACTCATGTCCGAGCATATCCTGCCAACATATGGCGAACAAAGCGGTACAAAAGGGGGTGGTGAAGGACGGAGCATCTGAACCAATAAAACACTTACACCCAGTCAACAGATCAGGGTTTAATACATCACCGTTCTCCAGCCCACTCTGCCACCCCTGTTCAGACATGGCCATATGCAAATCAGTCTGACCCTGTGCCTCATGGGACCAGTCCAGCCCGTAATGCCAAGCCATGCCTTCCCTGGTCCGGAAACAAGCTTCCTAGGACCGGATTCTGGCATTCCAGCTGTCTTCAGCCGGTCTTCTTTTAATCCAGTGGCAAATTGAGCAAGGGACTCACATCTGAGCTTACCCTGCTAACTTATGGTGAACAAAGCAGTACAAAAGGGGGTGGTGTTGGACGGAGCATCTGAACCAATGAAACACTCACACCCAGTCAACATATCTGGGTTTAATCCTTCACCGTTCTTTAGCCCACTCTGCCAGACCTAGTTCAGATATGGCCATATGCAAATCAGTCTCACCCTGTGCCTCATGGGAACGGTCCAGCCGGAACTGCCAAGCCATGCCTTCACTGGACCGGAAACAAGCTTCCTAGGACTGGTTTCTGGCATTCCAGCCATCTTCAACCTGGCTTTCTTGAATCCAGTGGCAAAGTGAGCAAGAGACTCATGTCTGAGCGTACCCTGCCTACTTATGGTGAACAAATCGGTACAAAAGGGGGTGGTGATGGACGGAGCATCTGAACCAATCAAACACTCACACCCAGTCAACAGATCTGGGTTTAATTAATCACCGTTCTTTAGCCCACTCTGCCACACCAGTTCAGACATGGCCATATGCAAATCAGTCTGACCCTGTGCCTCATGGGACCAGTCCAGCCCGTAATGCCAAGCCATGCCTTCCCTGGTCCGGAAACAAGCTTTCTAGGACCGGATTCTGGCATTCCAGCCGTCTTCAGCCAGTCTTCCTTTTATCCAGTGGCAAAGTGAGCAAGGAACTCACGTCTGAGCATACCCTGCCAACTTATGGCGAATAAAGCGGTACAAAAGGGGGTGGTGATGGACGGAGCATCTGAACCAATCAAACACTCACACCCAGTCAACAGATCTGGGTTTAATCCATCATCGTTCTTTAGCCCACTCCGTCACCCAAGTTCAGACATGGCCATATGCAAATCAGTCTGACCCTGTGCCTCATGGGAACAGTCCAGCCAGAACTCCCAAGCCATGCCTTCTCCGGACCGGAAACAAGCTTTGTAGGACCGGTTTCTGGCATTCATGCCATCTTCAGCCAGACTTGCTTGAATCCAATGGCAAAGTGAGCAAGGGACTCACGACTAAGCATACCCTGCCAACTTACGGCGAACAAAGCATTACAAAAGGGGGCTGATGGACGGAGCATATGAACCAATCAAACACTCACACCCAGTCAACAGATCTGGGTTTAAACTTCAGTTGGTGACTTCGCCGGGACACCGCGTTGGGGTCGTCCCTCCGTTATCGGAAAAGAACGGGATGTTAGAAAAAGTGATCTTGGTCGAGGGGGTGGACTGACGGAAGTTTGGGAGTTACTCTGCTCTCCTGATCAGAGTGCCTCAGCTGCTAGTGTCCCCATGCCGGAGTCCTACGGGTGTAACCCAGAAGCAGACCGTGTTGGTCTTCAGGAGTTGGCAGTGGAGAAACTTGCAATCAAACTTGAGTGCACCAGGTGAGTGATTCGCCTTGTTTTGTTTTGGATACACTTTGATTTTGGTTATCAGTATTTGGTGGTTTGCGACCACGGAGAACTTGGTCGAGGCAGTACTGAGACTGCACGGGCAGACACTCCTGTTTTGAGCAATCTTGGTGAGTGATAGAGTGATAGAGATATGAACCAGACGCCTAGGTGTAACTTGTGATAGTTCACACCCGGTTGGACTGCTCTCGGAAATGCTGGCAGTTAAGATTGGGTAGCCCTTGGGCAGATCTCGAGCAGCTCTTAAACAGCGGGCTAAGCCAGAATAGTCTAGGAGGTGAACCAGGAAGGCTGTCGGATGGTCCGTAGGTTGGTCTGTGGTTTGAAAACCTCTGTGGCTATCTCTAGGTAGTCTGAGGATATGACAACTTGACTTTGGTTTTTTCTTTGTAAAGAATTGGAAAATACACAAGTTATCCATGGGCAGGAGTCGACGGGCTCTGCCTTTTGTTTGGTAAAGACATGCGAATTTGAACAGTTTCTCGTCTTTTATGTTGTCAGAAGATTGTTGTATGTTCATTGTATGTGAATAAATGAAGTTGCTTGGACATGGCCATGTGTATGAGAGTGTTGTAATTAACTTTCTTTTCCTTCAAGACAGGAAAATTAGACTCTAAAAAGAAAAATGCCGTGCTTTAGTAAGCTATGTTTCGGTTGTATTTGTAGCAAAGGCACAAGATTGGATGAGAGTCAGCCGTCCCCTCCGGAACGGAGCTCTAGTCATGATATGTATTGCAAGCACGGGATTACCCCACTCCTGTTTAATACCTTGTGGCACGAATATACAAAGGACAATGTAGAACTACAATAGCCATTGACAGGGTCTTTTGATGAGAAAAAGATTCAATATTTACAAGATCGTCTGTTCTCTAAGCGAAGCAAACAAGCCAAGTTTGACACCCTTAATATATATGGCAAAAAGAAGCAAAGCGCAGGCGCATCAGAGCAGAGAAATTAGTCAAGATAAAAGCAGGACAGACTGTTACCCAGAAGGCTGTTGCTTATGATAAAAATCAGACTGAATGGAATATTGATTGTTTGAATAGACAGTTCAGATTGCAGACGGACAAGAGTTATGTTACTCGAAATGAAGCTGAAGACAAAATAGAGGATTTATTGGATGTTCGACCTCCCCCACCATATGCTCTACAGCGCTTGTATCCCGCTGTTTCCCTCGAGGTGCCCACTGCTCCCCTAGCACCGGCACCCGTTGTAACCGTATCTCTAGCTACTGCCGGTACTTCGAGTGCCACACCTAACTCACTAGGAGATACAGCTACCCTAATTCCCAGTATGCAGCAACCCATAGGAAGTTCTCGTGTGATTTTAGCATCCCCAAGTCCTATATGGACTTCTCAGTCGGCTGGTGCAAAATCTGAAGTAAGGGAACAGGCTCGATTTGGGTGACACCAGTGGACTAAACGCTAGGCGACTATTCATATGGCTGAGATACCCGCCACCCCCTCTCAACACAATCCCCAAGAATTGGGAAACCGGAAACCGTTCTTGAACTTTTGGAAGGCGGGAAGGGAGTCACCCTTCCCGGCCGTATTTATTTAAAATATGAAACAAAATTAAAACATTAAAATAACAGTTTCATATTATGTACAATTTCATTTCCACATTACGATGTTTGGCTAACCTTAACAGATCTCTAATACAAAGGTTCTCCTAGCCGAACTAACATCCTACAAAACATTTGACTTGAAATTGTACATCCTAACGTTAAGGGCCAACGGCAAGGTCGTAACCGGTGTCAGATCCCTAAACCAGAAATACCCCCCTCACTTGTGAGAGGAGTGACCGCACAGAGGCGTACCTCAAGTGCATCTACCAATTTCCCTTTGTACTTGACGGGGGCCCCAATAAACTCGACGCCATTTAACGGTCGTTCGAGGACTCGTGTGAGGTGTCTAAAAGGTAGCGTAAACCCCCTCCCGCACCCCACACAACTTACCCATCTGCCGTCGCAGATGTCCTGGCCCCGGGAAATTCCCCAGGAGGGGCCGTAGCCCCTCCTATCCAGGAAGGGGCCTTGACCACCTTTCCTTTCCTTCCGGCGGCCTCTCCTTAGACAGGACCGCCTCCCCGTTGAGGGGCCAATTGGCCACCTCCCCCGCGTGCTCCCATCCGTAATGGGTGACGCCCCCTCATAGGGATCTTCGAATTACTGCTCACCGATCATGACCTTACCGCCCGACCAAAATAAATACGACAAGTCTAACTAAGTTACTGAGATTACAAAGCAAACATCACTTATTACCAAGCGTGAATACTGTTCAATCCTTGCTCCAAAACTTTATTTGCAAAATATACTGAAAATAACCAATCTTTATTGCATCTTAAGAAATTTCACGATATCATCACAACCTGTAAGAAAACAGAGAAAACAAAAGATACTACATCAACTGTATTCACAACGAATCGCTGTCCTCAGAGGCTGGTGGGTGGGTCAAAATTGGCTCTTCGTTCCGTCTCGAGCTCACGTGCAGCGGGGAGGTGCAGCTTCAGAGCACAGGAACAAGAGGATGCTTTCTTGGCTTCCGCTCCTTTTATCCGTCTTCAGGGTGGGCGTGAACCCGCCCCCGCCTGCCTCCGAGGGCGTGGCCGGCCGCGTCGGTGTCTAGGCCAGCCCACTCTAGGGCGGGAAAAAGGCGCGCCCCGGCTACGCCGCTTCGGGCATACCAGCCGAGACTCGCCTCCCGCCCAAGATGGCTTCCCGGGGGGATCGAGGTACTCCACCATACGTTCGGGGGGACCGAATGGTCGCCCCTTTCCATATGGCTGAGATACCCGCCACCCCCTCTCAACACAATCCCCAAGAATTGGGAAACCGGAAACCGTTCTTGAACTTTTGGAAGGCGGGAAGGGAGTCACCCTTCCCGGCCGTATTTATTTAAAATATGAAACAAAATTAAAACATTAAAATAACAGTTTCATATTATGTACAATTTCATTTCCACATTACGATGTTTGGCTAACCTTAACAGATCTCTAATACAAAGGTTCTCCTAGCCGAACTAACATCCTACAAAACATTTGACTTGAAATTGTACATCCTAACGTTAAGGGCCAACGGCAAGGTCGTAACCGGTGTCAGATCCCTAAACCAGAAATACCCCCTCACTTGTGAGAGGAGTGACAGCACAGAGGCGTACCTCAAGTGCATCTACCAATTTCCCTTGGTACTTGACGGGGGCCCCAATAAACTCGACGCCATTTAACGGTCGTTCGAGGACTCGTGTGAGGTGTCTAAAAGGTAGCGTAAACCCCCTCCCGCACCCCACACAACTTACCCATCTGCCGTCGCAGATGTCCTGGCTCCGGGAAATTCCCCAGGAGGGGCCGTAGCCCCTCCTATCCAGGAAGGGGCCTTGACCACCTTTCCTTTCCTTCCGGCGGCCTCTCCTTAGACAGGACCGCCTCCCTGTTGAGGGGCCAATTGGCCACCTCCCCCGTGCGCTCCCATCCGTAATGGGTGACGCCCCCTCATAGGGATCTTCGAATTACTGCTCACCGATCATGACCTTACCGCCACAGGCCGGATAGTTGACCGGCTATCCGGACCCCCCACAACACTCCTGCCTAAAGGTCATGTCATAAAGTCTTTAGCCAGGCTATCAGGTCTCCTATGAGTAACTCGTTCCCCATCCGGGACAAATGAACACCATCCCCCAAATACATACTGTCCCCTTTAATACAACCATGCGAAATAGAATGCAGTGTACTTGAACGGAACAATCTACTTACTTTATTATTAATTTTCCTTACTGAATGATTCAGAGCAGAAATAGAAATAGCCCCCCGCCACACTTTTCGTGGGATCATATGGGACCATGCAATTGTGCACCCTGGAACTCTTCTCGCCAACCAACTTACCGTGGAAAGCATCGCCTCAAGAAGAAGTCGTCTACCAGTGGTCACCAAATCATTGCCCCCAAGATGTACTATGACTACAGACGGCGGTGACCTCGTCCGCCCTAACAAACCCTCGAAAAATGATCGAAACTGGTCAATACAGAGCCCGCCCTTTCCGTAGAAGGACACACTGTACCCGTATTCCCCAGCCACGTGAATCATGTCACCTGCTTTGAATACGTCCGCGGCACGCCTCACGTATGAGTGGCCCACGACCCACACCTCCTTTTTCACAGCCGGTAATGTCTGACCGCTGGCCCCCCGGTGTCGGGTCGACTGCACAGTCCGCCCCGCCTCGTAGGCTTGCGCAACTGAAAATCAAACAAAAACAAGAAGCGTGAGTACATCATTACAGCTTCACAACATGTGCAACCGCACATACCTCTTATAACAGTTCGAGGACCAACGCCCCACACGTTTTACTTGTTCAACATTCAGACCCCTGGCTGTAGCCTCCGTAGCAGGCCCTATCCGAAAGGAATGGGTCCCAAAGTCGCCGGGGTTCAAGCCCGCGGCCGAAATCGACATCGTAAGCACCCGCTGTAACTGAAACCTCGTCAGTGGGGTGGCGTCAGCGTGTCTTAACAAGGTCCCCCCCATGCTGCCACCCTCTGCGCTAAATATTCCTCTACGCACACAACAGGGCACATGGAAGACCCGGGGATCCTCTGGATGATTACGCAGTCCCCGATTGCACCCTGATCGGATTTGGACCTGACAAACGAGACCGTCATTGTCTCCTCCCTGACCTGAATGTGTTCCCGGCACAGTCCCCCCATCGTATCCTGCTTGTTCTTTGCCACTAATTCGCTTACCCGCATAGCCCCATGGAATGCTAATGCAAATGCGGCTCGGAACAACACTGCTTCATACTGGGATGAACATGTTACCGGTAGCACGGACAATAACAGGGCCAACCTATCCAGACCTATCGGGTGCCTATCGTCTACTCTGCGACCCTCAAGGCGTTGCCACCCACGTAGCGCTTTCTGCACAACGAAAGACGCTGTCGGGTCCTGGATCCCATGAGCCCTTGCCATAAAGGAAATGGCGACCCGATGCCTCTGGGCCGTAGCTACTGACTTGCCTGCCTGATGTAAAGAGAGCAGGAATCTCACTACAAACTCTTCCTGACCCCAAAGTTCCCCCCCGGCAGTACCCAAAAAGGCCCAATAGGAACGGAACGCCCCTTCATATGCCTTCCTCGTCCTGGGTGCTAAACTCTCTCCCACGAGGTCTTGTAGTTTGGGGCACCGAGAGACCAGAGAGCTTCGGGAAAGGGTGCCGCCACCGGGTCCGCTGTGGGCAGAAAACCCCAGAAGGCCTGCATACGGAAACGAGAAAGCGCATCAGCCGCTTGGTTCATCACCCCCGGCACGTGTCGCGCCCTAAACAGTACATTCAGTTGCATGCACAACAACACAATTTCCTTGAGCAGTCTCAGAATCAATTTGCATCGTGCTGCCTGACTATTGATACACTCAACCACGGTCATGTTATCAGACCAGAACACCACAGAGTTATCCCTAAACCCTTCTGGCCATGTTTTCAAAGCCACCAGAATAGGGAACAGTTCGAGAAAAGCAATGTTACTCGTCAACCCGCACTCATACCACCATGACGGCCATTTTTGAGCCGACCATTGTGTACCCAATATGGCGCCAAAACCCATACTCCCCGCCGAGACTGTCCAAAGCCCCAACTCCTCGGAAGACACCGCTGGTTTGTTCCAGACAATTCGACCATTGAAATCCGCCAGGAATGCAATCCAAATGCGCATGTCCTGGCGAACCTCTGCCGAGAGTCTCGTGCGATGATGTCCTTCCTTCAAGCCGACCATGGATTGTGCGATCGAGCGGGAAAAAGGGCGCGCCATTGGCACTACTCTTAGGGCAAAATTCAACTGACCCACCACCTGTTGCAATTGATGCAGGTTTACTTTCGTTGCACGAATACATGTCTCAAGGGATAACCTGAATTTTAACACTTTTTCCTTGGGTAATCGAAAACAACCTTCCACCGAGTCGAGCTCGATCCCCAGAAACTCGATCAAGGTCGAGGGACCCGCAGTCTTACCTGGCGCCAAAGGCACACCGAATTGATTCATTAGGACACAAAATTCATGTAAAGCCTGTCCACACTCAGAATCCCCGGCTGCCCCCAAAAACAGAAAGTCATCGAGATAGTGCATAACATGTTGAAAACCTGTCTTCCTCGTGAATACCCACTGCAGAAAACAACTGAACTTCTCGAAATAGGCACATGAAATCGAGCATCCCATTGGCATACATCTATCCATGTAATAGTGACCCTGAAACTGAAAACCAAGTAGACGCTGATCGTCTGGGTGTACCGGGAGCAACCGGAACGCTGACTCGATGTCCGATTTGGCCATCAGTGTCCCGGGCCCCAGGCGATTCAAAATGGCAACGGCCTCATCGAAAGATGCGTACCGCACCGAACATACTTCCGGGTCTATCGCGTCATTCACGGAAAGACCAGGTGGGGCTGACAAATTATGTATCAGCCGAAACTCACCCGGGTCCTTCTTGGGGACCACCCCTAGAGGAGAACACACAAAGTTAGCAACCGGTGGCAAATCGAATGGACCGGCGACACGACCTCGAGTCACCTCTTTCCCAATCTTTACCTGCACCACCGCCGTGTGCTGTAAGACCGACATTTGATTCTTACAGTTTGGTACCCCCTGAAAATCCCCCACTGGGATGCGGAAACCATATGAAAACCCGTTCCGTAACACCCCAGCGGAAGCATGATCCGGGTATTCGCTGAGCCAAGGAATCATTGCCATGGTATCAATCGGGGTCGGTAAAGGCGCCCCTCGGACTATATTAGACCTGTTTGGCGCCTCCCTTACCACCGTTATCACCCGTTTTGGCTCTGCACATGGACTCAGGATGGGAAGGCTGCCCGCACCCACCACACTCATGTCTGAATTTGCATGACCCCTGGGGCCTGGTACATTTGCCTCTGTTAAAATTCCAACAGATCCCCCTTTTACCTGTGTTGCCACTCGGCTTCGAGTGGTACTCGTTACCTGCACCCGTCCGAAAGGGTGTCCCAGAGTTTTGGCGGGAGGATTCCCCCCCGTTACTTTCTACCAATGGCACCTTCAACATCCCTGTACTCTCTATTTTTTGCCAAGACACGGAGTCGTAACAATCCCAAGACAACAATGGGTTGTGTTCTTTAGCTTTTCTAAACAGATTATCATAGCAGAACCACTGATTGCCCCCATATGCCACAGAATACTCCATAATACGTGACTGATAAATGGGTAACTCGGTCAACAACTCAGGCCTGCGCTCACCCATAATGGAAGTAAAAATGCCCCACGCTCTGCCCCAAGTACCAATGGTCTCGTCGACCTTAAAGGCGGCCATTTTTGCGCGCCAAACACTCGGATGCATGAGCTCCTTTTGACTCTTCACATGCTCGATCTCGTAATGGTCGGTAAGCAATGAAAACATGTTTACATATTTATCCGCCCAAATCAATTCCTTGATTTCTTGTGGGACGTGCTGGGCAATCTTCTCCTTTCGAGAAGGTACAGAGCCCTCCCCCGCAATCGGCAATGGCCGCTTACCTGAAGTAGACCCCACGCTTGTCGCCGAACTTGGGCCTGCTGTACTTCCAGCCGCCGGAACCTGTGGGGGAACAGAAGATGGCGCCTTCGCAGCCACCCTAGATTCCCGCAGTTGCCTCATTACTGCCCGGGCGTCGTCAGCCGTGGCGCCCTCGCTATCGTTTCCCAACCATGCTGCCAATTGTGCCGCCAACTCGGGGGGCATATCCTCCCTGTTCACGGGGGTGACCACCACAGGGATTGGATTCCCCTCCTTTGGCGCCGGGGTTGGCTCCTCTCGTGGCGCTTCGGGAACCGGGGTCTCTCCCCCAAGTGCTCCCCTTCTGGGCCTCTTGCTTTTTCCACCGGGGATTGTTCCCTGTAAAGGCCGTTTCGGTCCTCCCTCCCCGTCCTTAGCCTCAACCTTTTTCTTCAGATCGGCTATCTCCTTCATGAGTATGCGGAGCATCTCCTCGGTACCGACCCGCTTTCCGACTTTCTTGGGCATTCTCAGACGGGATATCTGTAAGACAAAAAGAGAGATTACAACGCTCAAAATTGGCTCTTCGTTCCGTCTCGAGCTCACGTGCAGCGGGGAGGTGCAGCTTCAGAGCACAGGAACAAGAGGATGCTTTCTTGGCTTCCGCTCCTTTTATCCGTCTTCAGGGTGGGCGTGAACCCGCCCCCGCCTGCCTCCGAGGGCGTGGCCGGCCGCGTCGGTGTCTAGGCCAGCCCACTCTAGGGCGGGAAAAAGGCGCGCCCCGGCTACGCCGCTTCGGGCATACCAGCCGAGACTCTCCTCCCGCCCAAGATGGCTTCCCGGGGGGATCGAGGTACTCCACCATACGTTCGGGGGGACCGAATGGTCGCCCCTTTCCACTACGGCAGCAGTTGGATATGGAGAAAAAGAAGTGATAGCAGAGCAGGCAGTTAAATGGATGCAGAACAATGTGTACACTGTTACTGATTTATGGAGTACCATAAGGGATCTTGAACCCGTCATGCAACAGCATGCATAATATCAAATGTCTTGTTACCTTATTGAAATTTGGGAGCAATGTTTTCAAGACGGGTTGGCTCCAGATATTGTATGACATTCTGGACCGAACTCATAAGTTTGATCTAAGCCCAGAGGACGTGTACAGGAATGTAGAGACATTGGTGAAATATCGAAGCAGGATGTTTTTGAAATGCCCCAATTGGGATTCTCAACATCCCATGAGGGGAGTGCATCCCATTTTCCATCCTGAAGTACCCGAACTACGTACTGATCAGGATGTAGTAACGAGAGACAGAGTAGAGTCTGGGTTTCAGGAACAATGGGTATACACTCCATGGAAGAGAAGTGGAGTCCTGGCCCTAAAATCACACCTCCCCGATCCCCGTAAGCTGCGGCTTATGCAGTAATGACTTTAGCCAATGTTGAATTGTTTTTTGGGCTGTTGGTCCCTGTGGATATATGGCGACAGGTACATGACACTGATCATGTTGCAGATTTAGGAGGAACATGGGAACAGTTGAAAGAATGGGATAAGGAGCACAAACCAGGGGACAAGACGAAAACTGAAATTACTACCCTGCCAGCCAAAATGATTACTTACATGCATTTCTTGATTCACCCTCGCAAGGTTGATTGGGACAAATTGAAAGCCTGTAAGCAAAAGAAAGACAAAAGTGTTTCGGATTTCTTTACCCGATTTGAAGGCACATTCATTGATTTGAGCGGACAGGACCATGCTACGGAGGGTGGGATCCGGTTATTTGTAAATTGTTTTGTGACCAACTTGCCACCAGAAGTCTCCACCTGGCTACAAGTCACCGAGAGTACTTGGACTACATCCACCCCTTCTGTTATATTAAGTATGGCCCAGTACTATGAGCATCGGGAAAATGAGAGTAAGGACAAAATAGAAAAGAAAGATAAGGACTTGGGTGTTAATGGAGCAAGTCGTCCAAAGACGAGGAGGAGGAAGAGGCGGACGAGGGCCCGTGTCCAGAGAGGTGGGGACAGGAGGGGGTGGAGGCCCAGTCCCATCTTGGGGGATAAATCAATGTGCGTACTGTAAACAGGGAGGACATTGGAGAGCTTAGTGTCCGTTGTTGTGAGCACAGAATGGAGCTGTCCGAGGGCGGGCACGTGGTTGAAGTGGTCCAGACCGTAGGGATATGCGTAGAGGAGAAGCAGCGCAAGGACATTCTGAGCAAAATCATTTTGACAATCCGCAAGGTAGGCAGTACTTTAACGAGGAATACGAGTTTAGGGACCAAGATGGGTATGCTTATACATAGGACAGCCAAGGACAGAGTGGGGGCCAAGTATCTATACCCATCAATCAACAATGACCCTATGTGAAGGGGAAATTGATGGGGACTTCTGAAAATTTTCTGATTGACACAGGAGCAATGAACAGTTCTGTGGCTCGATCATTGGTCCCAGGGGCGGCTCTGTCCGGGCAAAATAATGTTTCTGTGGGATTTTCAGGAGTTCCGGTGGTAAGCCCCATCTCCAGGCTGCTCCCGTTCACTATTGGTTCAGTTACTGTTGACTCCCCCTTTCTGTTGACCTTGCATTGTGGCGAATATTTATTGGGTCTGGATATGTTAAAGAAATTGAATGCGAAAATCAACTGTTCTCCGAACGGTGTCTATTTGACAATACAATCCCCCAATCAAGATATGAAACAGTACTTTCCTAAAAACAAACTCCTTCCACCTGAATTTTCCACTGTTCTCTCTACGTTATGGGCTACGGGGGATGCGGATGTCGGTAGGTTAGACATCCCTCCTGTTCATATAACATTGAAACCTGGTGTGAAGCTACCACGGATACCTCAATATAAGATTTCGGCGGCTGGCAAGCGAGCTTTACTTTCATTTACACCGGATTTGATAGATAAAGGTGTAGTAGAGGAAACAGCTGCTAATGTTTGTAACAGCCCTATTCTGCCGATTTTGAAAAAAGCTCCTGACCCTGGGAATTCAGAAAACATTGATACATATCGTTTTGTGATCGACTTAAGAGAGGTTAATAAAATTGTGGTGCCCCAGTATCCAGTGGTGTCTGATATAACTACCATACTTACCATGATTCCCCCAACTGCAAAGCATTTTTGGGTCATTGACCTGAAGAATGCTTTCTTTAGCATCCCAATCCATCCAGATAGCTGTCAGATTTGTGGCTTCCCATTATTTGGCCGCAGTTTCAGATTTTGTCTCGCTCCTCAAGGCTACACCGAAAGTCCTAGCATTCATAGCCAGGCTCTTAAAGCTGTTCTGGACAATTTAATTTTTCCTACGTGTAATGTACTCCTACAATATGTGGATGACTTGTTAGTGGCATCAGACACTGAAGAGGGTTGCAAAGACGCCACTGTGAAATTATTACACCACCTGGCAGCGAAGGGTTATAAAGTGTCCCTGTCTAAATTCCAATATTGTCGACAGGAGGTGACCTACTTAGGTCATCTACTGTCGAAAGCGGGGAGGCGTTTCACTCCTGAACGTATTACTACTATCTCTAACATGTCTGTGCCTTGTACCAATGTTATGTTATGTTATGTTATGTTATGTTATATTTATTTTTGTATAGCGCACGGCTACTCAAAAAGAGTGTCCCGGTGCTTTAAATAAGGAGACCTACAGCAGAATAACACAACACAGTAATAAAAAGAGGGAGGAATGCAGAAAAAAACAGAGAGAACAGCAGAACAGCCTACTGGGTAAACAGCCAGGTTTTGAGGCCTTTCCTAAATGCAAGTAGGCTGGTGGCTCCCCGGAGTGTTAGCGGCAGTGTGTTCCACAACTGTGGCGCCAGCAGTCCAAAGGAGCGGCCTCCAATGCGAGCTCTCTTCACTCGCGGCACAGCCACCAGGAACAGAGATTCTGACCTCAGAGAACGAGCCGGATGATAAAAGGCAAGTCTCTTTTGGAGGTACTTCGCTCCCACTGATGGAGAGCTTTATAGGCCAGAGTTATACCTTAAAAGCGATATGTTTGCGGATGGGAAGCCAGTGTAACGTCTGCAGCAGGCCCGCAGCACTGGCTCGTCTGTTCAGGCCGAAAATGGCCCTTGCGGCAGCGTTCTGCACAACTTGGAGCCGCTGCAGCAGGTACTCTGGCAGGCCCAGGTAAAGAACGTTGGAATAATCTAACCTGGAGCCGATCAGAGCCTGGTGATGTTCATGCTTTTCTTGGCTTTACCTCCTACTGTCGCCAGTGGATTCCTAACTTTTCTCTTCTTGCTACACCTTTGTTATATTTAACCACTAAAGATGTGCATGAACCTCTTCCGTGGACCGATGAATGTCCACACTCTTTGGACTCTCTGAAATCTGCTCTTTGTTCTGCACCCATCTTGGGTACCCCTGATTACCGTAAACCTTTTGCACTTTATGTGCATGAGGTCGATGGCTGCTCGCTTTCAGTGTTAACAGAAGGATTTGGTGGTAAGCAAAGACCTTGTGCTTATTTTTCGGCCACATTGGATAATGTTGCCAGAGCGCTTCCTAGCTGTCTGAGGGTCACTGCGGCTGGTGCGGTGGCCATCCGACAGTAGGAGGGGTTTGTTCTAAATTCTAGCTTAACGGTGATGGTGCCTCATGCTGTGGATGCCTTGCTAAATAAAACAAAAACACAGCATCTTAGGAGTGCATGAATTACTGGTTATGAATTAACTCTGTTTGCCCTGCATATCACGATTAAACAATGTGCTACTTTGAATCCTGCCACATTACTACCGCTCCCTTCAGATGAAACTAAAAACAATGTGCATTATTGTATATTTCGGACAGAAGAAGAGACGAAGGGGAGAGTTGACCTCACAGACATTCCTCTATCTGACCCCCAAGGGGAGTTGTATGTGGATGGTTCTTGTTTCAAGTTAGCAGATGGTCCAACAACATCTGCATATGCAGTCACAACGCTAAAAACAGTAGTTGAGACTTCTCGAATACCCTATCGATCAGCCCAGGCTGCTGAGCTAGTGGCATTATTATGAGCTTGCGAATTGAGTGAGGGATTGGAGGTTAACATCTATACCAACAGCCAATATGCCTTTGGCGTGGCCCATAGTTTCGGGCTGCTGTGGAAGGAAAGAGGTTTCCTTACCTCTCATGGTCAGAAAATACAGAATTATCCTTTAGTGTTGCGATTGCTCACGGCTTTGACATTACCCAAAAGAGTAGCAATAATAAATTGCAAAGCACCTAAGACATTTGTGGATGATATTGGGGAAGGGAATGCTTTTGCTGACCAAATCGCTAAACAAACTGCCCAGTCCACACTCACCTCTTTGTTTGTAACTTCCTCTGCAAGATGGGTGGAAGAATCTGATTTGTTTAATAACACCATAGAAAGTGTGCAGAAGGAAGCTACCCCGGTTGAGTTGGCTCGATGAGAGCAGGAGGTAGGAAGGTTGGATGAAAATAACTGTTGGGTTGATTTGACTGAAAGACAACAATGGTTATTGCCCAATGCTCTGGTACAGGCAGTTGTGACTATGGCTCATGGCCCAGCTCATATTGGGGCAAAAGGCATTCGTGCCTTATTGGACCCAGTATGGAATAACCCCAATATTCAGAAGACACCTGTCCATTTAGTCCAATATTTTATGGTATGTTTGCAACACAACCAGGAAAGCGGGGAAACTGTTCTGAGTGGGAACTTTGCACCCCCGACTTTGCCTTTTGAAGTGATCCAGATGGAATATATCCATATGGAATGCGTCAACAACCTGAAATACGTCCTTGTGGTGGTCTGTGCCTTCAGTAAATGGGTTGAGGCCTACCCGACTAAAGAAAACACTGCCTTGGCAACAGCAAAAGCTCTTCTCAAAGAGTTTTTCCTAAGATTTGGGTTGCCCCGTTTGATCTAGTCAGACAACGGGGGACACTTTAATGGGGACCTTGTAAAACATATCTGTAACGGACTGCAAATAAGACAGAAATTCATGCAGCTCGACATCCCCAGTCAGCAGGATTGGTTGAGAAATATATTGGAATCTTGAAACTTAAGAATGGCAAAAATTCAAGAGAGTACTAGCCTAAAATGGCCTGACTGCCTACCCTTGGCCCTAATGTCGTTATGAGTTGCCCCTCATTCCCGTTCTGGCCTGAGGGGGTTTTTGGACAGCCTGCTAATGTTTGGGGGGTGCCTAGACCGAGATCATTTAAAGATGTTGAATATCCTATGTTGATAGACTATCTGTACGCATTGACTAAAGATCTTCGTTCCATTCATCAGCAGGTAGCATCTGTGTTGCAGCCACTGCCAGAGGGCCCCAGACATCATATGGAACCTGGCCAATGGGTGCTAGTCAAGAAATATCAACGAGACACCAGCCTGGCTCCGAGGTGGTCTAAGCCACACCAGATTCTCCTGGCAACACGGACAGCGGTAAAGGTGAACAGAAAACGACACTGGATCCATGTGTCCCACCTGAAGAAACTGCCCCTCCCGCTTCCTTATGATTGGCAGCATCCCTATGGAATTCTGACACAGGAAAGTGAGAGAGCCACCAGATTTGTTACTTTTTCCGACGCCCTTGAAATTGAGCAGAGGCTAGAAGAAGGAGTGACGGGATCGGGTGAGGCAGCACCAGTGGAATCTGTAATTGCCCCTGATCCTGTTGTTGTCACTTCTCATGAAGTCTGTAGTGGCTCTAATGAAGGAAACACACCTTCTCCTGTGTTATTCGCTGATCAGGAAGTCCCGGGTCATGTCCGTTACAATCTGCGGCCGAGAAAACATCACGGTACCTCAGACGAAACGGCTAGGAGATAAGGAAAGACTTGAGCTAATAGGGTTTGCTAGAATTATTTTCTGAGGTACTGTGCGAGACACTGGACTGAACTCCTTGAGAGTTGGAACTTTGATATTTTCTCTATTCAGAAAGAAATACTTTTGCATACAAGGGCCCAGGTTGTATACTTTTTTTCTCCTCCGCATCAAGGATTGCAACACAAATCGATTATTTATTTCGAGATGAATGATAGGAGTCTGCCTGTGAGGCTCTAGACGGACACAGGGAAGAAGAACCCTCTGGCAGGAAGGTCTGCTTTGGCCCAGTGTAGTTTTGGACTTTTTGCTAGGAATGTACCCTTTTGGTTGTATTGTGCCTGAAGAAGAACGCCCTTTTGCTCCGCAACATTTACCTTTTTATGTACCCATGTTTTCTGCTTGGACCACGCGTGTGAAAATAGCATTTGTAATAATGATAGCAATTATATTAGTAATCTTTAAGAGTGTGTTCATATATTTAGAGTACCAGTATCCGATGCAGACAATGATGAAAACCACTGTTGCCCCTCCGGAACATTTGTTGTTTTCATTAGCTCCCCATAAGGAAAGATAGTGTTAGACATATGCTAAAAATGCATATGTAGAAATGCTCCATCAAACACATAGTCCCACTAATGTTACAGACTGTTGGGTTTGTGGCCTTTTGCCATCAGTCATGCATAAACATGACTTGTTCCTCTCCTTACCCTTATCATATTTAGGTAGTTGTGAAGCATGGTTTCAGATGCTATCGGCCATGTATACTCATTACGTGGAAAATCCTAAACAGTACACGGAGAAGGACTATAACAGGATTCTAGCATGTATCAAGACACACCAAGGTTTTGATCTGGCAGGAAATGATGGAGAGGGATCTTTAGATCCAAATGCCTGTATGCATCTATACACTACCCATGAAAACAGTACTTGGTTGAAAAATGAACTTTTTGATTTCACTAACTTCAATCATACAGAGTATTTTCTGCAGTTTATTACCAGAAATGTTACTAGCGACCGAATTGTGCCAGTACGCATTTTGAATACTTCCTCTGCTTTCTGTGTACAGGGTATTGGGACATGTGCAGGTCGGAATTAGTCTATGTAACTATACCTACAGAATGAAGATTTTCAGAAGCCCGCTGTTATTGACCCCTCCAAATGTTTATTTTGTATGCGGGGAAAATGCCTATACTTGGTTGCCTCGAGGATGGGCAGGTCGATGTTATTTGTCTTTCTTTACCCCCCAGTGTATATAGAACCATCAAACTATCACAAGACTCACCAATTATATGATTCTGATACAGTTCCTAGTAGACGCAGGAGGCAACTTGAGGTGTCCGAAGTTGATCAGACTGATACTTCATTGCAACAGTTTTACGATGTTGCCATAGGATAATTTCTAATCTGGGGTCCAAGAAGAGAAGTTAGACGATTGTCCAGGGTGGTGGAGAGAGTCATTTATATTACTACGAACATTATGAAAAATATAACAGAAGAACTTCAGGCCACGAGACTTGTCTCGCTTCAAAATCAAATGGTTTTGGACATTATCTTGGCTGATCGAGGAGGAGCATGCCGCGTGATCGGCAGCTCCTGCTGCGTTTATATTCCAGACACCGCCCCCACAGTTCATTTAGCAATCCAGAAGTTACATCGCTTAGCTTCAGAGATACATGCCGCCAATGGGTCCTGGTCACTCTCTGGTTGGTTTTGGGGACTATTGTCAGCATGGGAATGGAAACTATTAATGATAGTGGCCGGGGCTGCAGGCATCCTATTCACCTGCTGTCTTTGTATGCAATGTGGGCCTGCCTGTTGCTCTTATTGTGCCACTAAACTTACAACTCTGATGGCCCCCTCTCCCGACTCTCCCAAAACTCAGATGCTCCAACAGGAGATTCATGAGTTGATGGCCATTGATGAAGAGGTTTTCCAGGATAAGTCCCTGATACATTAGCTACATCTTGCTAAAAGGAGGGTTTGAGGAACTGAGGTATAAAATAGGCCTTATGAATAAGTCGTAAATACATGGTTACGTTTAGAAGTTAGCGTGATGTATCTATGTAGTTCAGTATAAGCACCAATGCCCTAATAGGTATCACATATTTTGATATTTAGTGGTTGCTACTCGCACTACATAAGTCTACAACATTTGACGGGTATTATGACTTAACCCGACCAGCGCCATTTTGTGGCTTAGCCCGACTGTAGCATTAGCAAAACCCATTTATGCCTTAGTCAGTAACATTTGCTCTTTCTTGAAAGAGCATAACAGTTGTAACAAACTGCTGCTCCTGCATGATAGGCCTGTCAAAGTTTTAGGTGGGGGTAGGCCGGATAAGCACATTCCATGAGTCGCTGTGCGAGCCTCCTGAAGGATAACAATAGCAAGATGTCCCTAAAGGAATCATTCATGTAACAGCTTAAATGTTTAACAGTGTCATATCCATGAACACTTACTTTAGGAAAATCACAGGAGCTTAATGACAATCACAGTTTATCAAAAAGTCAATTTTAATACATATGTTTTTTATCAATTGTTCTCCGGCAACACAAACTACCAATCGTTTCCAGATGGTATTAAGTGGTAGTACATAGAACACCATTCGCATTACACATGGATATTACGTTTTTTTACGTGAGTACCATGCAGTAAGAAGGGACAGTTGGGGGTTAATGCATTTATTGGCACCTAGGACTAACCAGCATTATTGACTATCTCTCTGTCACAGATTGCGAATCATTTGAGAATTGAGACATGTAAGTATATTGGCACATGTGTGCAGTAGATGGCTGTTTGTAAGTAACTTGGGTTACTCTCATTGTATTAGTGGTTTGTTAAGTCTTTGTGTAGTGTGGTTAAGTTGCTTATTGTCTTTCTAGTGTGAGCGCATTGAACAGTCTCTCTTTGTGTCACAGGTTATTGACATTCAGTATTGTTGTTGTTTTTATGCATTAGATGTTATTGTGCAAATATTTTGTCCTGAAGATGGTCCCAAGGATACATGTGACCACCGGGGACCGAAACGTCGACGCATGAACACCATTTTTGCCTGAATATCTAAATGTGTTTTGTTGTTGAGTTACTCAGTCTGTGTAATAACTTCATGAACATGGTTGATTACAATATCCATGAGTAATGCGAATGTTGTTCTATGTACTTCCACCTAATACCATCTGGAAACGATTGGTAGTTTGTGTTGCCGGAGGACATTTGATAAAAAACATATGTATTAAAATTGACTTTTTGATAAACTGTCATTAAGCTCCTGTGATTTTCCTAAATTAAGTGTTCATGGATATGACACTGTTAAACATTTAAGCTGTTACATGAATGATTCCTTTAGGTACATCTTGCTATTGTTATTAATGATACCCATTCCCTGGGGGATTATTGGGTGGCTCTATTGTGTTATTACTCCTAAAGGATAAGCACAAGGGAGTCACCCTCATCAACCTTGCTATAATGAGCTTAGGCGATCTGAAGCTGCTTTGAGTGCCATATATGGTTATTCCCTTTCAGCAACCTGCACCAACTTATATTTTTCCTTCTTAGGTAACATTTTCAAAATGTAACTGTGTATATGTGATCTCTTGATAATGTGCCAGCAGTCTTCTCGGTGGACCTCGAGGGTTAGGTCACGAGAAACTCCTCTGGCAGAGTCTTTGTATAATAAATGATTGAACCTTCTTCACTGCTAACTGACTGGTTATTGGTAATTGGTATTGGGGGCTATCAGTAAGTGTAGCTCCATATGGTATTATTTATTTGTGGTACTTCAGGGATTCGAAGCAGTCAATGCCCTAAGGCCTGCTTTGCTGCATGAGTACTTAGGTAATGGCTGGATGATTACAGTTCTGCAAGGAGAGAGCCAGACTGAATGTATAACAGCTTCAGTTTTAGCACAGTGCACAGATAATGGCTCACTACAATACTGAAACAGCATTGACAGACTGTTTGCTGCAAGTGTAAGGATACAGACTGGGTAACTGAAGGTATAAAAGACAAGTTTGCAGGTGCATAGAAGACCGCATGCATAATGTATAGGGGTTTGAAGCAGTCCATGCCCTAAGGCCTACTTTGCTACATGAGTACTTAGGTACTGACTGGATGATTACAGTTCTGCAAGGAGAGTGCCAGACTGAATTTATAACAGTTTCAGTTTTAGCACAGTGCACAGATAAGCACATACTACTGAATGGCTCACTACAATACTGAAACAGCAGTGGCAGAGTGTTTGGTTGAAGTGTAAGGATACAGACTGGGGAATTGAAGGTTTAGAAGGCAAGTTTGCAGGTGCATAGACGACTGCATGCATAGGGTATAGGAGTTTGAAGCAGTCCATTCCCTAAGACCTAATTTGCTGCAAAAGAACTTGGGTACTGACTGAATGATTACAGTTCTGCAAGGAGAGTGCCTGATTGAATGTATAAGTGCTTCACTTTTAGCATAGTGAATGGCTATACACATACTGCTGAACGAGTCACTACAATACTGAAACAGCAGTGGCAGAGTGTTTGGTGGAAGTGGAAGGATACATTCTGGGGAATTGATGATTTAGAAAGCAAGTTTGCAGGTGCATAGAAGACTGCATGCATAGTGTATAGGAGGGAGAAACAGTCCATTCCCTAAGGCCTAATTTGCAGAATTAGAACTTGGGTACTGACTGAATGATTACAGTTCTGCAAGGAGAGTGCCTGATTGAATTTATAAGTGCTTCACTTTTAGCCAATGAATGGATAAGCACATACCGCTGAACGGGTCACTACAATACTGAAACAGCAGCGACAGAGTGTTTGGTGGAAGTGTAAGGATACAGACTGGAAAATTAAAGATATAAAAGACAAGTTTGCAGGTGCATGCATAATGTATGGGGGTTTGAAGCAGTCCATGCCCTGAGGCCTACTTTGCTGCATGAGTACTTGGGTGCTGACTGAATGATTACAGTTCTGCAAGGAGAGTGCCAGACTGAATATATAACTGCTTCAGATTTAGCACTGTGAATAGATAAGCACATACTGCTGAATTGCTCACTACAATACTGAAACAGCAGTGAAAGAGTGTTTGCTGGAAGGTGACTGGGGCATTGAAGTTACAAAAGACAAGTTTGCAGGTAGATAGAAGACTGCATGCATAGTCTATAGGGGTTTGAAGCAGTCCATGTCCTAAGGTCTACTTTGCTGCATGAGTCCATAGGTACTGACTGGATGATTACAGTTCTGCAAGGAGAGATCCAGACTGAATTCTTAACAGCTTCAGTTTTAGCACAGTGCATAGATAAGCACATACTAATGAATGGCTTACTACAATACTGAAACAGCAGTGACAGAGTCTTTGCTGGAAGTGTAAGGATACTGACTGTGGAATTGAAGGTGTACAAGACAAGTTTACAGGTGCATAGAAGACTGCATGCATAGTTAATAGGGGTTTGAAACAGTCCATGTCCTAAGGCCTACTTTGCTACATGAGTACTTAGGTACTGACTGGATGATTATAGTTCTGCAAGGAGAGTGCCAGACTGAATTTATAACAGCTTCAGTTTTATCAAGGTGCATAGATAGGCACATACTACTGAATGGCTTACTACAGTACTGAAACAGCAGTGACAGAGTGTTTACTGGAAGTGTAAGGATACTGACTGTGGAATTGAAGGTCTACAAGAGAAGTTTACAGGTGCATAGAAGACTGCATGCATAGTCTATAGGGGTTTGAAGCAGCCCATGGACTAAGGCCTACTTTGCTGCATGAGTCCATAGGTACTGACTAGATGATTACAGTTCTGCAAGGAGAGAGCCTGACTGAATTCATAACATCTTCAATTTTAGCACAGTGCACAGATAAGCACATACTACTGAATGGCTCACTACAATACTGAAACAGCAGTGACAGAGTGTTTGCTGGAAGTGTAAGAATACTGACTGGGGAATTAAAGGTCTACAAGACAAGTTTACAGGTGCACAGAAGACTGCATGCATAGTCTATAGGGGATTGAAGCAGTTCATGCCCTAAGGGCTACTTTGCTGCATGAGTACTTCAGAACTGACTCATGATTGCAGTTCTGTAAGGCGAGTGCCAAATTGAATTGATAACAGCTTCAGTTTTAGCAAGGTGCATAGATAAGCACATACTGCCTAATGGCTCACTACAATACTGAAACAGCAGTGACAGTGTGTTTGCGTGAAGTTTAAGTATACAGACTGTGGAATTGAAGGTATGAAAGAGACGTTTGCAAGTGTATAGAAGACAGCATGCATAGTCCATAGGGGTTTAAATCATTCCCTACCCTGAGGCCTACTTTGCTGCATGAGTACTTAGGTACTGACTGGATGATTACAGTTCTGCAAGGAGAGTGCCAGACTGAATTAATAACAGCTACAGTTTTAGCACAGTGCATAGATAAGCACATACTGCTGAATGGCTCACTACAATACTGAAACAGCAGTGGCAGAGGGTTTGCTGGAAGTGTAAAGATACAGACTGGGGAATAGAAGGTACAAAAGACAAGTTTGCAGGTAGATAGCAGACTGCATGCATAGTCTATAGGGGTTTGAAGCAGTCAATGGACTAAGGCCTACTTTGCTGCATGAGTCCATAGGTTCTGACTGGATGATTACAGTTCTGCAAGGAGAGAGCCAAACTGAATTCATAACAGCTTCAGTTTTAGCACAGTGCATAGATAAGCACATACTACTGAATAGCTCAGTACAATACTGAATCAGCAGTGACAGAGTTTTTGCTGGAAGTCTAAGGATACAGACTGTAGAATTAAAGGTATAAAAGACAAGTTTGCAGCCACATAGAAGACTGCCTGCACAGTCTATAGGGGTTTAAAACAGTCCATTCACTAAGGCCTACTTTCCTGCAGCAGTACTTAGGTACTGCCTGGATTATTACAGTTCTGCAAGGAGAGCGCTAGAGTGAATTTATAACAGCTTCAGTTTTAGCACAGTGCATTGACAAGCACATACTCCTGAATGATTCACTACAATACTGAAACAGCAGTGACAGAGTTTTTGCTGGAAGTCTAAGGATACAGACTTGGGAATTGAAGGTATAAAAGACAAGTTTGCAGGTACCTAGAAGACTGCATGCATAGACTATAGGGGTTTGAAGCAGTCCATTCACTAAGGCCTACTTTGCTGCAGGAGTGCTTAGGTACTGACTGGATGATTACAGTCTTGCAAGGAGAGATCCAGACTGAATTCATAACAGCTTCAGTTTTAGCACAGTGCATAGATAAGCACATACTACTAAATGGCTCACTGCAATACTGAAACAGCAGTGACAGAGTATTTGCTTGAAGTGTAAGGATACTGACTGGGGAATTAAAGGTATACAAGACAAGTTTACAGGTGCATAGAAGACTGCATGCATAGTCTATAGGTGTTTGAAGCTTTCTATGCCCTAAGGCCTACTTTGCTGCTTGACTACTTCAGTACTGACTAGATGATTACAGTTCTGCACGGAGAGTGCCAGACTGAATTTATAACAGCTTCAGTTTTGGCACAGTGCATAGATAAGCACATATTGCTTAATCGCCCATACTTACTTAGTAAGTATGGGCGAAATTTGCGAATTTGGGATCCTCAAAATCGCACGAAAGTGAATTCGCGATCCACAGAATTCGCGAATTTGTGCGAATGTGCAAATTTTTTTGCGTGTTAGCGGGGTTTTTTCCTTATTCGCGTACATGGGCGTGGCCATCTTGTGCACCTTGCATATTCCCTTTTCCGGGCACTATTGGCAATGTCGCTGTCAGAAGTGCTTCTTGATTCCAGCCAACTTGCGCAGGAGCAGAACGATGCCTTTTTCCCAATTCCGCACCACTATCCCCCCAGCCCCCGCAATTTCATTAAATGCGAGGAGCCAAGCAGACGGTAGTGGGGAAAGGGGAATTGGACAGAAAAGAGAAGAGACTGCGCCTGTCTTCTTTGGCTACCTGGATACCCCTCTGAGTCTTCCTACTTCTTGCCTGGTCTTCTCCTGACTTGACTTGTGTTGCTGTAAGGAAAAAAGGTTATGTAGTTTCCCCCTAATTCCTCACAACACCTTATCCTATAATAATCTCCCTTTTCTCTCTTGACCTACCCGAAGTGTCGTGCGTCTACACTGCTCTTCTAATGCTTCAGTAATCTTATTCTTTCTTTTTACTTGTAGATCTATGTGGTTCTGTAATGATATATATATATATATATATATATATATATATATATATATATATATTCACAGAAAAAACCATAGGTTTTACACACGTTATAGTTAGGAAGTAGCATTTAAAAAACCTATGAAATTTACTGAAAAAACCATAGGTTTGACACATGTTATAGTTAGCTGGAAATTTTACTGACATAAAACCAATGAAATTCCACATTATAGTTAGTTGGACTCACTATAACTTGCGCGTGCAATGCACTGCTGATGATGTCACATATTACATCACTCATGACATGGTCAGTGACATCACTCATGACATCACTGATGACACCATCCTTGTGACATGGTGACAGACCTCCTTTCACTGTAATGTAACCCTTGAAACAAATATTCAAAAATAGAAACTGAAATTTAAAAAAAAATGCAGATACCCATATCAGTTACAACAAGTAATTCAGTAATTCCACCATCTATATACACATCCACTCATACATATACTCGCTCATCATATGAAGTGATACACCTATACATCCTGTTACACACCGACAATCATCGAAAAGTTACTCACACACATACTCACATGTGCAAATAAACTATTGAACATCCATTTATTTGAATATAGAGTTATACACACACTTCCACCTTACTTCTATTGAAAATTACACATATTTATTCTCTTAAACAATCACTTATAGAAACACATACTTATTTAAACAGGAACTCTTTCAATCTCTTACTCTCACATATACTCACTTAAATACATCAATATTCACATATACTAGATTAAAACATATGTCGTTACTGATAAAGACACTAGTGAGCCAGTCATTCACTCACTAAGAAACACATATACACACTCATCCACCCATACACTCCTGCACATATGCTGTCTTCAAAACACATACAAACAAAGAGTCAGACACTCATGCATCTATGTGCTAAGTAATACCCCCACCAAACCATATAGACACTCATACTGATACTAAGAGAAACATCTAATAACCCATATACATACGCATGTAGCTACTTACCAACACATGTAGCCACTTATACACAAAGTGAAACACTAATATATAAATTTAAATATTTAAACATTACTCACTAATATTTATTTTTCAGAAAGACACATATTCACTGGATGGTGTCATCAGTGATGTCATGAGTGATGTCACTGACCATGTCATGAGTGATGTAATATGTGACGTCATCAGCAGTGCATTGCACGCGCAAGTTATAGTGAGTCCAACTAACTATAACGTGGAATTTCATTGGTTTTATGTCAGTAAAATTTCCAGCTAACTATAACATGTGTCAAACCTATGGTTTTTTCAGTGAATTTCATAGGTTTTTTAAATGCTACTTCCTAACTATAACGTGTGTAAAACCTATGGTTTTTTCTGTGAATTTCATTGGTTTTTAAAATGCTAATTCAGAAAAATGTCGTGTATGCAACCTATACTTTTGGCAATAAAGTTCTGGCAATATTTTTTTCGAAAACAAGCCGTTTTCTTCACTGTTCAAGTTGCATAGACACTCCTTGTAAAGCAATACAGAATTCGAAAGTCTGTACCTTGCCTTTTTTTAAACACATTAAAATTTGTCTGTAAATAAAAATAGCCTTACTAAACTTTCGTACGCGACCTGGTGTGCGCACTCTCGGCAACAGTTGTCAATAAAATGGATATCGCATTTCCAGGCTTTCGTGCGCGACCGAGTGCGCGCACAGGCCTATATATTTCGTAAAAACGTTGCGATTTGAACTTATTGAAATTCTTCATACACCCCTCAAAGAACTTATAGTACGTCAAAGAGACTGTACCTAGACTTTTTTTATTCATATGAAACTTTTCAGTAAATGGAGCCGAATGTCTTTTTAAACTTTCGTGCGTTACCGGATGTACACACCTTGGTATTTTTTTTAGAAATATAAAACGTTTCATACTTTAACAATTGTGCGCTTAAATCCAGCTCAGAAGATATACAAAATCATGATGGTAGTTGGTTCAACCCGGACCGTTTATTAGAGGTAGATCGTCCGACTCCACCGGAGGACACCCCTAATAAAAAAGACATATATATAAAATGCGGACTAGCCGCTGTATCGTGCTAGCAAACTATAACATATAAATCGTTAGAAAAAACAAAAGGAATCGAGCAAAATCAGTAGGCCACTGATGAGTTCTTTTTTTGACCTCGCTAAAATAGAAAAATTAGGAACAACCCCTCATGAGAAATATGAAACTAGTGAGAGAAACCGAGCTCGACGCCATGATGGCTGCAAGACAGCTCGGCTCCGCCGTCCACCCCACCCAAAATAACGACAAATATTATAAAGATACACAACACACCAGCAAAGTAACAGGGTAAAACGTTTTATTAAATAACTATTTACATGGCAGCCTACTGTAACATGAAAACAACACTTTCAATTGGTTCTTAATAGTTTCAATTCTGGAATTTACACGCAGCACTCCACCCACTTCCCTCACTATCTTTTCTACTCTCAAGAGACAACAACGTCCTACATCTTTTGGAAGACTTTGGTGAAATGGCTACCGTATCTCATTCATCTTCCGAATCTGACCAAAATGATCGACTACCTTTAATAGGAAAAAATCAATCTTTCATCTGGCAATTTTTCACTTATCCTGAAGATCAAAAGAAAGTGAATGCACCAAAAGTAACCTGCACGATATGTGACTTGGTTCTCTCAAGAAGAAATCCAGCAAAAAAATATTTATTTTCCATACATACCATGGTGCGGCATGTCAAACAAGTGCACCCTCTGCAATTTGCAGAGGCAACGACAAGAGCCCTGGCCACGCTATTACCATTAGAGGTGGCCAGCACATCTTCTGATCGACGACCTGTATCTCCATGCAGTGCAGAGATGGACTTCAGATATTTAACTATATATGGTCTATAACCTATGGTTTTTTCAGTGTTTTTCTTTGTTTTTTAATAGCAAATATCAAAAGCTTTTTTGTGGAAAATGACTACAATTAGGTATACATAAGCGGCGTTCATTTATGTTCATCACAGCCATTGTTAAAAGTAAAGTGAAAGTCGCGAAACAGTGGCCACGCCATCTAGTCCCTTTTAGGCCCCACCATGCACGTAAGTAACAGCCATTTTCTGTGTCATGGCCTCTCTGCCCACTGCCAATAGCCTATGATTGTTCAAAATTGATTCTCTTTGGGTCATTCTCAGTTCACAAATAAGCATAAAGTCGCAATACTCTATTTAGTTTTTGCAGATAGTGAAGGATAGGTAGTGCACACTTTTGTCCCCTTTGTAACCCGTCATGCCTATCTCTGCCCCGTTTGTTGCTAGTTGGTTCAACCCGGACCGTTTATTAGAGGTAGATCGTCCGACTCCACCGGAGGACCCCCCTAATAAAAAGGACATATATATAAAATGCGGACTATCCGCTGTATCGTGCTAGCAAACTATAACATATAAATCGTTAGAAAAAACATGAATCTAGAGAGAGGAACCGAGCTCGACGCCATGATGGCTGCAAGACAGCTCGGCTCCGCCACCCACCCCGCCCAAAATAACGACAAACACTATGCAAATATTATAAATATATACAACACACCAGCAAAGTAACAGGATAAAACGTTGTATTAAATAACTATTTACATGGAACCTACTGCAACATGAAAACAACACTTCTAATTGCTTCTTAGTAGTTTCAATTCTGAAATTGAACACCCAGTACATCCAGAGGTCATGTCCGACAAGTTGTGTGGGAGGATGCCTTGCTAATGCCGCCACCCCCACCACCTTCTGTAGGAAGGACTCTGGATATCCTTGGTCCCTGAGAGGCTTCGATGTCCCTGCCTTGCACAAATGTCATAAATTCTGGATGTTGAGAGCCATACTTCAGGGTCCGACAAGTTGTGTGGGGGGATGCCTTGCTAATGCCGCCACCCCCACCACCTTCTGTAGGAAGGACTCTGGATATACTTGGTCCTTGAGAGGCTTCGATGTCCCTGCCTTGCACAAATGTCATAAGTTCTGAATGTTGAGTGCCATACTTCAGGGTCCAAGAAACGCAGACTCGGAGGGGGCGCTTGGCTCCTGCCCCCTCCCCAAGTCTTGTTCCCCTGGTATGGCCTGAGATCGCCCACGACATAGGCGGCCGGCTCCCGGGGTCAGGCGGAACTTCTTGCCTTTTGATGCCTCTTCCATTCTGGACCTTGTCCCACAATCCGTTTGACCTGAAGACACGTCCTGCTGTGCCCTGGTCCAACCATCACATTTACACTGTCTCACCCGCCATCCGGCTGAATTGCACCCACTCTTCCGATACAGCGACAGGCGGCTGCCACGGAGCTCAGGAAATGGCGGTCGGCTCCACAGACTTGGGCCTGGCCTGCAAGGATGGCTCTGGGCAACCCTGGAACTCGGACGCTTGACTGCTAGGGCATGAGCCCCATTCCCAAAAGCGTCCCGTCAGCCTTGAAGATTCTACAAGAGTCACCGAGGCCCCCGACTCCTGCAGACTTCCGGTGGGGAGCGACTGCCATGATTGCTCGCGGAATGGCCACAAGGTGCTCTCATGCTGATGCCAGCTTCAGTCTGAAACATCCAGAAACACTGTAGACTACCAATTCGATCAGTTCCGGTGGAGCCCCAACGACGTATCGCGTTCTTGCGTAATCCGTCATATGACGCGCCGCGTTAGCGCACCCCGAAGTGCTCCGGTGCGCGAGACGCGAAGCGCAGCTTCCCGGAAGCAATGCGGAGCACGTAACGTAAGCAATTACATTTCAGTTGGTTCTCCCTCACAATATTTTCAATGTCACATAAAACTCACCCATCACCCACTGCCATCTCTGGCTGTTTCCATGGTAACACCTCATTCTGCACCTGGCTGAAGGCACAGGTCAAAAGTTCATATCTCAACGTTCTACAGCAAAGTAACAACACTGTTTTCCCTCCAGAAACACCTGCCAATCCACAGCTCTGTTACATGTCTTTTTTTTCACACCCAATAGTACTTTTCGTTTAACATAAACATTAACATGTAAGGTACTGTTCAATCTCCACTTCTTACAATCAACCAATCATTTTTATTTTTTAAACCACACCCAGCCTCTTCCTTTTTCTTTATTTAGAATTTCAACTTCTAACTACCATTCCACTTCCAGAACCGATCGGAGGACGACTACAAATCCCTTGAAAATGAAGGTCTGGCTAATAGGACACAGTTATATTCACTGGAGTGAAAAATATGCAGTAAGCAGACGAATTTGCAACCTCAGCTTACCAAATGTACACATAACATGGATTTCCAAAAGAGGATTGAAATGTCACCAATTGATTCCATTGGTGAAAACTTTTATGCATCTCCCAGAACCAGACCTTATAATCGTGCACTGTGGTGGAACGATCTAGGCACAATCACTGGGGTAGGTCTGGAAATGCTTCTAAAAGACACCTTTCGACAATTGATGACACTTTTTCCTCGATCTGCCTTGGTATATTCCAATATATGCCAAAGACAGAAATGGAATTGGTCCAATCACCATTGTGCACAATTTTAGAAAGCAAGGAGACATGTAAATAAATCTGTTTCTGCGTTCCTCAGAGATTATAGCACGGGTTCTATTTACCACAACAACTTGCGATACCACATGCAAGACGTCTATAGGAGAGACGGTGTTCATTTCACGAATGAGGGAAACAGAATCTTCCTCTGCAACATCAGGCTCTGCATCGGTACTTACTTATAAATGCAGAAAACACTCAATTAACACAATGGCTCTTTTCAGAGCCACCTTATATCTAAGCACTCAAACTTCTGATTTATCTCCATTTTGACACTCTTGTAAAAAGGTGTGCGCGACCGAGTGCGCGCACCACGCAACTTTTAAAAAAAAAAATATATATATATATATATTCGCCTTTAAGGGCCTTACTGCACACCCTGAGAAAACCTACGCAGCAAAACAATCTCTACCTTCTCCCGTTTCCATATTCCAACGCTTTGAAATCAACAATATATTTACTCGCAATCACAAAATGGCGGTCAACACTTCCTGATTTCCTTCGAATCGAACGTTAACAGACGTCACCCAACAAAATTCCGCTCGCGCGCGCAGCCGTTTGGGTGCGCGCACGTGTGCGCGCGTATAGATATATAATTGACTTTAACTTTAATTTCCTCAGCAACTACTGAACGGATTTACACCATTCCAAAAAAAGCGTAATCTGCGAGCCGGACTGTACAGTTTTGCCAAATTTCTTATAAATCCATTCACCCGTTCGACCTGTAGCCGAGTCTAAAGGTCCTATGGAAAATAACATGGAGAAAACACATTTTAGGACCCCCCTTTTATCTCAGCCCCCACTTGACCAATCCCCCCCAAACTTTCAGGGAAGGAGCGCAGCGGACCGAGCCATCTTCTTTGGGAAATTCGCTAAGATTCTTCAACCAGGGCCAAAGTTATTCCAAATAGAATGTTGAGGATTTCCTATGGAAACTAGGTCCTAACTATAACTACCTACTGGCGACCGCCAGTAGGTAATATATATATATATTACCTACTGGCGATAGCCAGTAGGTATATATAGTTAGGATTTTTTTCCTATGGGATTTTTGAAAATTCTATGTCGAATAACTTTGGCTTATGAGGACAGAATTGGCTGAAATTTTCAGGAAAATGGAACATTTTGTTTCTGAGCAGCCCCTGAAAATTTGGGGGGTTTTCGTCAAGGGGGGGCCGAGAAAAAAGGGGGGTCCCAAAACGTGTTTTTCCCATGCAATTTTCCATAGGGCGGTTGGCCTCACTTTTAGCCTGAACGGCTGAATGTATTTACACCAAACTTGGCAAAATTGTAGGGACTGGTAGCCCGATGTGCCTTTGCTATGTCTCAAGATATAGGCTCCAGTGGTTTTTACGAAAATTAACTTTGAAAAATATAAATTGGGCTACATTGGGCTATATATATGTTGGAGCCCAAATGTAGCCCAATGTAGCCCAATGTAGCCCAATGTAGCCCAAAGATGGCCACCAGAGACAAAAAACCAAATGTAGCCCAAATATCAGCCAGATGTAGCCCAACTATAGCCCAATGACAGATTGTCCCAGAGTGTTCTAAAGAACAACTAGAGTGCTAACAGTCCTACTTATTACAAAGGTATGGCACACCTGAAGCCATCTTGATTGGAATAAAGTGGTAACTCTTAAAACATTTAATTTAAAAAGGAACAAAATGAGGGGGTTCATTTTGCCATAGAAAGTATGATTAGCGAATATATGACGAAATCCCGCATACCATCAGTCCGCAAAAAAAATCCCGCATGTACTATTAGGCCGCAAATTAAAATAACGAAAACTTTTAGAACGAATATGCCTTTAGCATACACTAAACAACTAAACTACCCTAAACCCTAAAACACTACCCCCAGCATGACCCTACACTACACAAACAGTACAACACTACCCTAAACCCTAAAACACTACCCCCAGCATGACCCTACACTACACAAACACTACAACACTACCCTAAACCCTAAAACACTACCCCCAGCATGACCCTACACTACACAAACACTACAACACTACCCTAAACCCTAAAACACTACCCCCAGCATGACCCTACACTACGCAAACACTACAACACTACCCTAAACCCTAAAACACTACCCCCAGCATGACCCTACACTACGCAAACACTACAACACTACCCAAAACCCTAAAACACTACACCCCAGCATGACCCTACACTACGCAAACACTACAACACTACCCTAAACCCTAAAACACTACCCCCAGCATGACCCTACACTACGCAAACACTACAACACAACCCTAAACCCTAAAACACTACCCCCAGCATGACCCTACACTACGCAAACACTACAACACAACCCTAAACCCTAAAACACTACCCCCAGCATGACCCTACACTACGCAAACACTACAACACTAACCTAAATCCTAAAACACTACCCCCCGCATGACCCTACACTACTCAAACACTACAACACTACCCAAAACCCTACAACACTACACCCCAGCATGACCCTACACTACGCAAACACTACAACACTACCCTAAACCCTAAAACACTACCCCCAGCATGACCCTACACTACGCAAACACTACAACACTACCCAAAACCCTAAAACACTACACCCCAGCATGACCCTACACTACGCAAACACTACAACACTACCCTAAACCCTAAAACACTACCCCCAGCATGATCCTACACTACGCAAACACTACAACACTACCCTAAACCCTAAAACACTACCCCCAGCATGACCCTACACTACGCAAACACTACAACACTACCCTAAACCCTAAAACACTACCCCCAGCATGACCCTACACTACGCAAACACTACAACACTACCCTAAACACTAAAACACTACCCCCAGCATGACCCTACACTACGCAAACACTACAACACTACCCTAAACCCTAAAACACTACCCTCAGCATGACCCTACACTACGCAAACACTACAACACTACCCAAAACCCTAAAACACTACCCCCCAGCATGACCCTACACTACGCAAACACTACAACACTACCCAAAACCCTAAAACACTACCCCCAGCATGACCCTACACTACGCAAACACTACAACACTACCCTAAATCCTAAAACACTACCCCCAGCATGACCCTACACTACGCAAACACTACAACACTACCCAAAACCCTAAAACACTACCCCCAGCATGACCCTACACTACGCAAACACTACAACACTACCCAAAACCCTAAAACACTACCCCCAGCATGACCCTACACTACGCAAACACTACAACACTACCCAAAACCCTAAAACACTACCCCCAGCATGACCCTACACTACGCAAACACTACAACACTACCCAAAACCCTAAAACACTACCCCCAGCATGACCCTACACTACTCAAACACTACAACACTACCCAAAACCCTAAAACACTACACCCCAGCATGACCCTACACTACGCAAACACTACAACACTACCCAAAACCCTAAAACACTACACCCCAGCATGACCCTACACTACGCAAACACTACAACACTACCCAAAACCCTAAAACACTACCCCCAGCATGACCCTACACTACGCAAACACTACAACACTACCCTAAACCCTAAAACACTACACCCAGCATGACCCTACACTACGCAAACACTACAACACTACCCTAAACCCTAAAACACTACACCCCAGCATGACCCTACACTACGCAAACACTACAACACTACCCAAAACCCTAAAACACTACGCCCAGCATGACCCTACACTACGCAAACACTACAACACTACCCTAAACCCTAAAACACTAGCCCCAGCATGACCCTACACTACGCAAACACTACAACACTACCCTGAACCCTAAAACACTACCCCCAGCATGACCCTACACTAAACAACCACCACAACTCTACACTACACCAACACAACACTACACTACACAACACTACACTACACTACACAATCACTAACCCACGAAAAAATTAACACAAACCCACTTACCTCTCTCGTCATCGTGGTTTTCACAATGCAAATGCATTTACCATACATGCCTTTAAAACGTAATTCTTTGTAAAGGCATGCGCGATAAATGCACTTGCGTTTTGAAAAAATGCGGGATAATGGTATGCGAGCTCAATGACCTTGCGGGATAATGGTATGCGGACTGAAAGTCTGCGGGATAAAAAATGCGGGAATATGGCTGCAAACCATGATTAGCAGCAGACTTCCCTGGTGAGCACTAGCTTTACTACAGTGATCTAATGAGCAACTAGAGTGCTAACATTCAGAATTTATGGCAAATGTGTGACACATCTGAATGCCTTCTTGATAGAACCAAAGTAAACAAGCATTGAAAATGCAATAGATCTCGCCCTCGTTTAAGTTAAAGCCATTCTGTTTGTAATGAGGTGGCTTTTTAGCTTTGCTTTTATTAGTGTTTTTAAAACTTTCATGTAAATAACATGCATATGTATGCATATATGTATATGTATGCATGCATTTATATTTATATAGATATGCAGATTACATATGTTTATATATGTATATTACCTACTGGCGATAGCCAGTGGGTATATATAGTTAGGATTTTTTCTCTATGGGATTTCTGAAAATTCTATGTCTAATAACTTTGGCGTTTGTGGACGGAATTGGCTGAAATTTTCAGGAAAATGGCACATTTTTTTTCTGAGGTTTCATCAAGGGGGGGCCGAGAACAAAGGGGGGTCCCAAAACGCGTTTTTCCCATTCATTTTTCCATAGGGCGGTTGGACTCACTTTTAGCTCGAACGGCTGAATAGATTTACATGAAACTTGGCAAAATTGTAGATATGGTTTGCCCGACGTGCCTTTGCTATGTCTCAATATATGTGCTCCAGTGGATTTTGAGAAATTAACGTTTAAAAAAATATATATATATATCTGTGACAGCGCTCCGGTTAGCGCCCCGGTTCGCGTACCTGACGCGTAACGGAACTTCGCGAAGCAAATCTGATTGGCTCTCCGGTGTCTGTCAACATTCTAAACAAACCGGAGCGGCCGCCATCTTGTCTCTCGGTACGATCGAGAGACAAGATGTGGTGAAAAACGAAGGGGGAAATGAAGGAAAGGGGGCAAGGTAGACCACTCCTGACCCCCTAGGATTGATGAGGGGGATATTAAAGTGCCCCGCGGGGCAAAAAATTTTGCGATTTTACGCCGTAGAGGCGCGTCCCGGTACGCGAACCGGGCAGCTCACCGGGCAGCTAACCGGGCAGCTAACCGGCAGCGTAGCTGTCAACATTGTAAACAGTCCGGAGCGGCCGCCATCTTGTCTCTCGGTAGGTTCGAGAGACAAGATGTGGTGAAAAAAGATGGGGGAAATGAAGGAAAGGGGGCAAGGTAAACCCCTCCTGACCCCCTAGGATTTATGAGGGGGATATTAAAGTCCCCCGCGATTTTTCGCGGTAGAGGCGCTTCCCGGTACGCGAACCGGGCAGCTAACCGGCAGCGTAACGGGAGTCCGCCATCTTGTGTTTTTGGAGCGTCCGGTTCGCGTACCGGGTAGCGTCCCGGTAAGCGTAACAAGGGGAAAACCAAGAGAAACAGTAAAAAAAAAATTAAGGGAATAGATTTCCAGCAAACTTGGCAAAATTGTAGGGACTGTTTGTTTGATGTGCCTTTGCAAGGCCTCAAGATATGTGCACGTGTGGATTTTGTCTAATTAAGGTTAAAAAAAAAATATATATCTGTAAGCGTGCTCCGGCACGCTTACGTTACGGGTTTTGTTTGCGCTGCAGAGCCGATACGTCACGGTTATGCGACGCGTCATGAGGCGTCTCACGTGGCTACGTGATACGTCACGTAATAAAGAATATATTTTACAGCTATAGATATTAGCTTTTAAAAAACCAATGAAATTCACTGAAAAAAACCATAGGTTATAGACCATATATAGTTAGGAATTTGCATTTACAAAACCTTGAAAATTCACTGAAAAAACCATAGGTTAGAGACCATATATAGTTAGCTGGACATTTTATTGACAAAAAACCAATGAAATTCCATATATAGTTAGTTGCACTAACTATATATCGCGCACCCGCAATCCACTGCTGATGATGTCACATATTACATCATTCATGACATGGTCAGTGACATCACTGATGACATCACTGATGACATCTCAAATGACATCACTGATGACATCACTGATGACATCTCAAATGACATCAGTGATGACATCATGACACACCAATACCAGTTACTACATACGCACTCACTGATTCCTACGTCTACACACACATTCACTCATTCACCCATACAATCACTCATACATACAGTCACTCATTATTACACTATCATATGCACTCATACACCTATGCAGACACTCACACACTGCCACTCATCCATGGAGTTACTCACACACCTAGTCAGTCCTGTAAAGAATCAATCACACTTCCATTTCCTCATCTATACAGTTAAACACAGAACACCATACTTCAGTGACATCACTGATGACATCACTGATGACATCTCAAATGACATCACTGATGACATCTCAAATGACATCACTGATGACATCATGACACACCAATACCAGTTACTACATACGCACTCACTGATTCCTACGTCTACACACACATTCACTCATTCACCCATACAATCACTCATACATACAGTCACTCATTATTACAACACTATCATATGCACTCATACACCTAGTCAGTCCTGTGAAGAATCAATCACACTTCGATTTCCTCATCTATACAGTTAAACACAGAACACCATACTTTTCACACATATACTAACACATACTTACTCTCTTATACAATCACTGATACAAGTACACATTGATATGCACAGAGTCACACACCTCCCAGCCAGCCACACACACACTCAGTCTTCCATACATCCACTCATTCTTTAATATGTAAAACATATTTAAACTTTACAAAAACACACAGACACTAGATGATGTCATCAGTGATGTCATTTGAGATGTCATCAGTGATGTCATCAGTGATGTCATTTGAGATGTCATCAGTGATGTCATCAGTGATGTCACTGACCATGTCATGAATGATGTAATATGTGACATCATCAGCAGTGGATTGCGGGTGCGCGATATATAGTTAGTGCAACTAACTATATATGGAATTTCATTGGTTTTTTGTCAATAAAATGTCCAGCTAACTATATATGGTCTCTAACCTATGGTTTTTTCAGTGAATATATATATATATATATATATATATATATATATATATATATATATATATATATATATATTACCTACTGGCGGTCGCCAGTAGGTAGTTATAGTTAGGATTTTTTTCAATGTTAAATCTCAAAATTCTATTTGGAATAACTTTTGCGCCGGTTGACGAATCTGCCTGAAAATTTCCTGAAAATGGCCTCGCGGCGTTCCGGTCCTTCCCTGAAAGTTTGGGGGGGATACGTCAAGCGGGGGCGAGATAAAAGGGGGGTCCCAAAACGCGTTTTCCCCATGTTAATTTCCATAGGGCGGTCGATTTCACTTTTAGCCCGAACGGCTGAATGGATTTCCACCAAACTTGGCAAAATTGTAGGGACTGGTAGCCCGATGTGCCTTTGCTATGTCTCAAGATATGTGCTTCAGTGGATTTTGAGAAATTAATGTTCAAAAAAATATATATATCTGTAGCCGCTCACCGGTGCGCGCACCGGTACGAGCACCGGGCGCGACACGCGACTTGCGCGCAGAAAGCTGATTGGCTCTCAGTTGTCTGTAAACATTCTAAACAGTCCGGAGCGGCCGCCATCTTGTCTATCGGTAAAATCTAGTTATAAGAGGTGGCAAAAACAAAGGGTGGAATTGACCCTAAGGGGGCAGGGTAGACCCCCCCTGACCCCCTAGGTTTGATATGGGGGCCATTAAAGGGCCCCGCGGGGCCTCAAAAAAAAATTTTTTTTTTGCGTTTTTCGCGGGGGAAGCGCCCGGTACGCGCACCGGGGAGCGCACTGGGAAGCGCTCCAAGGAGGGTACTATGAAAACATAATCACTTTAAAAAATTGTATGTTTATTAATTGTTTTTTTTATTTTTTGTAAGTACCTACATGTAGGTACCAATGCAGAGACTTTAATTTAATGTTCACCATCTCCTCTGTAGATATCTTGCATGTTGTTATTGTATTTCTTGTGGTATATGGAAGTTATAACATAGTCTGTCTGGAAAGCAGAAACAGATCTTTTAAGCACTCCCTGAGAATTTCTAGGGGATCATGAGTAGTCTATCCTGCTCCCTTATGAAAAAGAGGTGTAAAATATACATAGGAGATAATATAGTGTGAGAAAGGTAGTAACTATGAGTAAACTTACTATGTAACAGAAAAATAGTTGAACAGTATACTATAAGTCTCACTTTATATTTTAAACATTTTTGGTAATACTTTATGAATTCCATATAAAAATGATTATTGTCTCAAACAATTTGAAATTATTAAATATAAATTTATTCCTCTGATTCTTTTTCATAATTTAATAAAATTTCTAACATAATATTGTCCGGAATTTCTTCATAATTATTAGTACATGATTCCATTTGTTCCAAACATTCAATAAACTGTTCATCCAAAGAGTCATCCATGAAATCAACTTCTTTTTTTTGATCTTCTGGTTTTTCCACCTTTACTTTGATTGAAGTATCATTTGCCTGATTTTCTCCTTCCATTTTCTTTCTGAAAATGCATACAAATTAACTATATTAGTAGAGTTAGGGTACTGTATACCAGAGAAGCCTAACTCAATCCATAACTATTACAGAGAAGTCTATCTCTATCTCTAACTATTAAAGAGGGATAGCATATAACTAACAGAATATTTTTTCAGAAATTAACTTAAAGTGTACAATATACTTCCATAATTAGAACTTACCTTAGAGAAATCAGTTGAAGTTGTCAGTGATATTTGTTTTCAAATGTACTTCTGGAAGCAGTAGTCAAAATGGCTGTGTTTCCCTCTCTTCTTTTATATATATTCTTGTACTTAACCAATCAAACGTCAGGAAATAATCGTAGAAAATGAAAGAAACTTTTTAATTGGTTGTAAATTCTAACATTACAAGTGTGTTTTTGTCATGTAATTTACCTCAGGATATTTAGACAGGCCTTTGTACGAAAAAGCAGCAGCGGACCTTAAATTGCCGCACCTAAACTCCAGTGCCAATGGGTCTATGCTCAAGTCAGTTTGATATTGTGCTGCCAACCCCGACACCAGCTGCTGTTTGGCTTCGCTGTGCTCTCCAGATCAGTTAAACAGTTTTTAGATACTCAAGGGGGCGCACCAAAATGAGAGTCCAAATATAATAAGTAGAGAAATGTTCTTTATTTATCTTGGCTCCTGGAACCAGCCATGCCGAGACGCCGAAACTGACGACGGTCATCACAGCACTGTACCCACCTAAAACAAATACAACCAGGGACTGGTAGCCTTTTGAAACACCAGAACCACTTTTTTGGACAAGACCAACAAAATCCACGACATAAAGAAAAGAAAAGGGAAGAGAGATACTCCAAAGACCTTCAAAGAGATAGGCTGAAAAAAGAAACGACCGAAAAAATACCAGTGCGACAACAGAGGGATCTTACAAAAGACAACTTACCGAAAATACTCGCAGCGCCCTGAAGAAACTCCTTGGTAGGGAGTGAAACGCGTTGGCTGATCTCACTACAAATTTTATTGATGTGCCCTTTCTTGCTGAACAAAGATAAATAAAGAACATTTCTCTACTTATTATATTTGGACTCTCATTTTGGTGCGCCCCCTTGAGTATCTAAAAACTATTTAGACAGGCCTGTAGCCTAAATGTCTCAATGGAATTTCACCAAATTTGGGCAAATGGTAGGGACTGCTATATAGTAGGGCGTATTCTATATTTGATGAAAGTGTCTCCATTGGGTTTTCCGTAAATTACTTTCCCACCTTTTTTTATTTTGCGCTTACTGGTGCGCGCTCCAGTACGCGCACCGGCAGCGTAACGGGAGTCATCCATTTTGTGTTTCGGTACAATCGAGACACAAGATGGAGGGCAATCAATGTTCGGTATGGCTAGAAGGGGGCACAGTAGAGACTTCTTGACCCTCTAGGTTTTCTGAGGGGGTCTTAGGAGGCTCATAAAGGTAAAAACCTAAAAAAAATTGTAATATTTTTCGCGGGGGGAGCGCCCGGTGTGCGCACCGGTAAGCGTACCGGAAAGCGTACTTTGGTGAAAAATAGTGAAAAAAGTTAGAAAAAAATAAACGCTTTGAATGATCAGAGGTAGGGTAGCTCTGAAAAGAGCTTTTGGGTTCTGTGGTTGATTTAGGTACCTACAAGTAGGTTCCAATACACATTCTTAAATTCAGGAGGAATATTCTATTCCCCTCATCTGAGAAGTGCACTCCATCTCCTCTGTAGATGTCTTGCATGTTGTAACGCAAGTTATTATTGTATATTGAACCCATTCCATAGTCTCTCATGTAAGCAGAAACAGATTTATTCACATGTTTCCGTGCTTTCTCAAATTGTGGACAAAATTGGTTGGACCAGTTCCATTTCTGTCTTTGGCATATATTGGAATATACCAAGGCAGTGTGGGGAATAAATATCATCAATTGATGAAAGGTGTCCTTTAAAAGCATTTCCAGACCTACCCCAGTCAATGTGCCTAGATCGTTTCCACCACAGTGCACAATTATAAGGTCAGGTTCTGGCAGATGCAAAAAGGTTTTCACCAATGGTATCAATTGGTGACATTTTAATCCTCTGTGGCCAATCCACTTGATTTCCACATTTGATAAATCAAGGTTATGAAAATTTCTGCTAGCTGCATACCTTTGAGCCCAGTGGATGTAGCTATGTCCAATAATCCAAACAGAGTACATGATGTGAGAAGGTTGTGGTCCAGTCAGATGAAGTGTGGGAATGAAATGGTAGTTGGAACAGTAGGAGTTTACAAAAAAATAATTGTGGAGTTTCTCTGCTCTTGAATCACAAGCAATGATTGGTGGATTCAGATAGTTGAAAACTGAAAGTTAGGGTGCATGGTTATGTTGTGTGAAAGAAGCAATTTGAATGGTTTAAAAAAAGTCACCAAAAGCAAAAATACCCTGTATAGGCTGCTGTATTGAGAGGTCAAACATCCTTGCTGAGTTAATTTGCAACATTGTAAGATAAACTTTTGAACCTTACAGTTCAGTTAGGAGGGAGTTGCTATGGTAACAGATAGAAAGGTTTGAGAGGGGGATGGGTGTTGGTTTGAAAATAGTGAGGGAAGAGTTTTCATTGGTTGAATTAAGGCATATGTGTACAAAGATAGAGATTTTCTATGCCAGTCTTGGTTTCAGTGTATTGAGAGCACACCTTTTGCTCTGCTAAAGAAAAATTGGTGTGTGTGTCTGACACTGTTTTCAATCTCCAAAAGCATTTGTAAAGGTAAGTAATGATTCATTTAATTTAGATAGAGATTTATTTGCTCTATGGACAATATTTGGAAGCAGATAGTTATGTTTTAGAAGTGAAATTGTATGTTAGTATATAAGTCCTGCGCAGTGTTTCTTACATGTTATTCAAAAATCGATTTTTGGATGCAATTGATTGGTATATGTATTTGGCTTTTATTTATGATTGCCATGTGCAGCTGATGCATGACTTTAAACATGGGTAATAAGTGACGCACTGGTGGCGCAAGGCTTTCATAAATAAGGCCCTGACTTTGTTTGATGATATTGAGTGGTTGTACATAGGTTCTGTGCAGTGTTTCTTACATGTTATTCAAAAATCGATTTTTGGGTGCAATTGATTGGTATTTGCATTTGGCCCTTATTTATGAATGCCATGTGCAGCTGATGCATCACTTTAAACATGGGTAATAAGTGACGCACTGGTGGCGCAAGGCCTTTATAAATGAGACCCTGACTTTGTTTGATGATATTGAGTGGTTGTACTTAGGTTCTGTGCAGTGTTTCTTACATGTTATTCAAAAATCGATTTTTGGATGCAATTGATTGGTATATGTATTTGGCTTTTATTTATGATTGCCATGTGCAGCTGATGCATGACTTTAAACATGGGTAATAAGTGACGCACTGGTGGCGCAAGGCTTTCATAAATAAGGCCCTGACTTTGTTTCATGATATTGAGTGGTTGTACATAGGTTCTGCGCAGTGTTTCTTACATGTTATTCAAAAATCGATTTTTGGGTGCAATTGATCGGTATTTCCATTTGGCCCTTAGTTATGAATGCCATGTGCAGCTGATGCATGACTTTAAACATGGGTAATAAGTGATGCACTGGTGGCGCAAGGCTTTCATAAATAAGGCCCTGACTTTGTTTGATGATATTGAGTGGTTGTACATAGGTTCTGTGCAGTGTTTCTTACATGTTATTCAAAAATCGATTTTTGGGTGCAATTGATTGGTATTTGCATTTGGCCCTTATTTATGAATGCCATGTGCAGCTGATGCATGACTTTAAACATGGGTAATAAGTGATGCACTGGTGGCGCATGGCCTTTATAAATGAGGCCCTGACTTTGTTTGATGATATTGAGTGGTTGTACATAGGTTCTGCGCAGTGTTTCTTACATGTTATTCAAAAATCGATTTTTGGGTGCAATTGATTGGTATTTGCATTTGGCCCTTATTTATGAATGCCATGTGCAGCTGATGCATCACTTTAAACATGGGTAATAAGTGATGCACTGGTGGCACAAGGCCTTTATAAATCAGACCCTGACTTTGTTTGATGATATTGAGTGGTTGTACTTAGGTTCTGCGCAGTGTTTCTTACATGTTATTCAAAAATCGATTTTTGGGTGCAATTGATTGGTATATGTATTTGGCCCTTATTTATGATTGCCATGTGCAGCTGATGCATGACTTTAAACATGGGTAATAAGTGACGCACTGGTGGCGCAAGGCTTTCATAAATAAGGCCCTGACTTTGTTTCAAGATATTGAGTGGTTGTACATAGGTTCTGCGCAGTGTTTCTTACATGTTATTCAAAAATCGATTTTTGGGTGCAATTGATCGGTATTTCCATTTGGCCCTTAGTTATGAATGCCATGTGCAGCTGATGCATCACTTTAAACATGGGTAATAAGTGATGCACTGGTGGCGCAAGGCTTTCATAAATAAGGCCCTGACTTTGTTTGATGATATTGAGTGGTTGTACATAGGTTCTGTGCAGTGTTTCTTACATGTTATTCAAAAATCGATTTTTGGGTGCAATTGATTGGTATTTGTATTTGGCCCTTATTTATGAATGCCATGTGCAGCTGATGCATCACTTTAAACATGGGTAATAAGTGATGCACTGGTGGCGCAAGGCCTTTATAAATGAGGCCCTGACTTTGTTTGATGATATTGAGTGGTTGTACATAGGTTCTGCGCAGTGTTTCTTACATGTTATTCAAAAATCGATTTTTGGGTGCAATTGATTGGTATTTGCATTTGGCCCTTATTTATGAATGCCATGTGCAGCTGATGCATCACTTTAAACATGGGTAATAAGTGACGCACTGGTGGCGCAAGGCCTTTATAAATCAGACCCTGACTTTGTTTGATGATATTGAGTGGTTGTACTTAGGTTCTGTGCAGTGTTTCTTACATGTTATTCAAAAATCGATTTTTGGGTGCAATTGATTGGTATATGTATTTGGCCCTTATTTATGATTGCCATGTGCAGCTGATGCATGACTTTAAACATGGGTAATAAGTGACGCACTGGTGGCGCAAGGCTTTCATAAATAAGGCCCTGACTTTGTTTGATGATATTGAGTGGTTGTACATAGGTTCTGTGCAGTGTTTCTTACATGTTATTCAAAAATCGATTTTTGGGTGCAATTGATTGGTATTTGCATTTGGCCCTTATTTATGAATGCCATGTGCAGCTGATGCATCACTTTAAACATGGGTAATAAGTGACGCACTGGTGGCGCAAGGCCTTTATAAATGAGACCCTGACTTTGTTTGATGATATTGAGTGGTTGTACTTAGGTTCTGTGCAGTGTTTCTTACATGTTATTCAAAAATCGATTTTTGGATGCAATTGATTGGTATATGTATTTGGCTTTTATTTATGATTGCCATGTGCAGCTGATGCATGACTTTAAATATGGGTAATAAGTGACGCACTGGTGGCGCAAGGCTTTCATAAATAAGGCCATGACTTTGTTTCATGATATTGAGTGGTTGTACATAGGTTCTGCGCAGTGTTTCTTACATGTTATTCAAAAATCGATTTTTGGGTGCAATTGATCGGTATTTCCATTTGGCCCTTAGTTATGAATGCCATGTGCAGCTGATGCATCACTTTAAACATGGGTAATAAGTGATGCACTGGTGGCGCAAGGCTTTCATAAATAAGGCCCTGACTTTGTTTGATGATATTGAGTGGTTGTACATAGGTTCTGTGCAGTGTTTCTTACATGTTATTCAAAAATCGATTTTTGGGTGCAATTGATTGGTATTTCCATTTGGCCCTTAGTTATGAATGCCATGTGCAGCTGATGCATCACTTTAAACATGGGTAATAAGTGATGCATTGGTGGCGCAAGGCTTTCATAAATAAGGCCCTGACTTTGTTTGATGATATTGAGTGGTTGTACATAGGTTCTGTGCAGTGTTTCTTACATGTTATTCAAAAATCGATTTTTGGGTGCAATTGATTGGTATTTGCATTTGGCCCTTATTTATGAATGCCATGTGCAGCTGATGCATCACTTTAAACATGGGTAATAAGTGACGCACTGGTGGCGCAAGGCCTTTATAAATGAGGCCCTGTCTTTGTTTGATGATATTGAGTGGTTGTACTTAGGTTCTGCGCAGTGTTTCTTACATGTTATTCAAAAATTGATTTTTGGGTGCAATTGATTGGTATTTGCATTTGGCCCTTATTTATGATTGCCATGTGCAGCTGATGCATGACTTTATACATGGGTAATACCTGACGCACTGGTGGCGCAAGGCCTTTATAAATCAGACCCTGACTTTGTTTGATGATATTGAGTGATTGTACTTAGATTCTACGCAGTGTTTCTTACATGTTATTCCAAAAATCGATTTGTGGGTGCAATTGATTGGTATTTGCATTTGGCCCTTATTTATGATTGCCATGTGCAGCTGATGCATGACTTTAAACATGGGTAATAAGTGATGCACTGGTGGCGCAAGGCCTTTATAAATAAAGCCATGAGTTGCTATTGTATAAACTTAAATATGTTGCAATTTATTGTATATATTGTTTGCTTTTTAACATTACTTTGTTGTTTGCTAATAGTGGTCTTTCATGTGTTTTTTTAACAGAACAACAGATTCAAATCAACTTCTGAAAAGGAAGCAAAAATGCCTTCAAAGCAAAGAAATATCAAAAATAACATACGGAAAAGGAGAACATCAACAACAGAGTTTATGGAATCCTCCTCAACAAGTACTTCAAAAAACACCAGAAAAGCTTCTGGTAAGCCAATTAAGTCTTTTCTTCGCAACATATGTCGTAGAAAAAAAAATGATATTGCTAATGTGAATATACAGAAAAAGTCAACAAATCTAAAAAGGAAAGAGAAGCCCACAAAAAATGTTTCAATTGGAGCAGGAGAGAAGAGAATGGATAGCAATAGAAGGGTAAATGTTTTTAGGGACATTCGTAGGCGAATGTTTCGCAATAGGGTAGTTTTAAATTTGCTAAAAAATGATAAGAAAAGTAAACTAAAAGCTGCTTTTTACAAGAAAAAGAAAAGTGTAGAAAAGATTGTTGATCAGGCTTTTGAAGTTAAGAAAAAATTATTTATTTTAATAATCAATAGAATTAGGATACTTAATAAGGCAATTGATGTTTTCAAATCGAACAGTAGATGGAAAAGAATTATTAATCGGAGTAATTTTTGTGAAGTATTTTCTGGTGAATGGATGCATAGTTCAAGTTCTGAGCCTTTTTTCAATGAGGAGAGTTACTTTCAGGAAAATGATTTGGTGCATGCAGTTGACACCAGTGGTCGTGCATATGAGGTGAAAGATAGTTGTGTGATGGAAAAAGAGAAACTTGTATCTAAAGATGCAGAAGAGGTGTTAGCTGATGAAGTTTTAGGGAGACGTACTAAGGGTCCAGTGTACACATGGAAATGCAGTAGTATTTGTAGTGTGCGACAGGAATCAATCGATTTGCTTCGAAATTTCTTACGTACATATAGTAAAAAAAGTCTCAAACAAAAAATGAAGATCCTGCAAGAGTTAGATCCTTGCAGGGTGAGAGAAAGCACAGGTTTGCAAGGGCATTCACTAGCTTGTCTTTCTAGAAAAGTTTGTCGGAGTGTTTTTCATCATTTTAGGATGTTAGCAGTGCATCATAATAACGTAAGGAAATTAGTGAGGAAGTTGTATTATGCAAAAAGTCCTGCACTTAAGCTTAAACAGTTAAATAGTGCTCTTTTGCATGGATCTGAAGTGGATGTGAAGACTATTTGTGAAGAAATTGAGTTTTGTTATTTTGGGAACAAAGAGGACAGTGTAGAAATAGATATAGTAATGGATGGTAATGCAGAAGATAATGGACAAATTTCAAGTCTTGAAAAGTTTGATGAGGAAATTATCAAGTTTAAGGTGAAATCAAGTGAGAGGCCTAATTTAACTTGTGTGTGTTGTCGACGGACTCATTATAAAATTCAGACAAGGTTAGTTGATTTATATGCAAAAAGTGAATTGGAAAATAATAGTCAATGGGAGGATTTTGTAAGTTATTTGTTGGTGGAGAATTCTTTTGATTTGAGTTTGGATCAGCGTATTTGTAATTATTGTTTGAAAAAATTAAATGAAAATAGAATGCCTGCTAGAGCAGTTTATAATAATCTTCAGTTGATAGATATTCCTTCTGAATTGATGGATCTAAATACTTATGAATCTATTTTGATTCCATGTGTCCATCCTTTTCAGGCTATTGTACGCATGGAGCCTAAGACAGGGAAATTGCCTCCATCAGATTTACTGAGAGGATTAAAGGGAAGAGTTGTTTATTTGCCTCTAGATGTAAAGAAAAATATTAATACAATTGGTGTAGAAAGAGTAGAAGAAGATCCTTTAGTTATTCTAGTTAATGGGGTTCCAACAAAGAGTAAGAAAATTTGGCAAGATTTAGTGGATGTTAAAAAAGTCAAGAAGGCAACGTTGTATTTGGTCAAAAACAATGAGTACTACAAAGATGTAAGTGTTGGAGCAGAGGAAACAGCTATAGAAGAAGATAGTGATTCTTCAGTTGGTCAAATTGAAAAAGTTGATGTGTCTAGAACTGAAGAAATATATGAACACTATACTGTTCATCCTTTGCATTCCAAAGAAGTAATGGGAAATGCAATTGACTTGTTTCAAATGAAAGCAGCAAAAGGAAGCCCCATTAGTGTATGGGAAGAAAGTTTGGAAGCTCGTTGTTTTCCACAATTATTTCCAACAGGTTGTGGTGGACGATATGATGATCGACCAGTTCAAATTCCTGCAGCTGAATACCTGACTCTAAGATTATATGCAGAAGATCCAAGGTTTCGTCAATGCATTCCATATTTATTTCATCTACTATTTGAAAGTGATTTGTCTGGGCTTTCTTATGCAGTTAATCATATATTAAAAAGTGGACCTCATTTGCAGAATGTTTGTGCAAGGGACTTTATGGAGAAAGTTAATCTGCAAGACAGTATTTTGGAATCTCAGCTAATCAATCTCATGGCATGTCAACGTGGAACCAACGAGTATTGGTTTCGTCGTCATGGAGAATTGAAATGTATGCTAAGAAACTTAGGAACTCCTACATGGTTCCTCACTCTTAGCTGTGCTGAGTATGCATGGGACGATTTACTTCAATTTCTTCGAGAGGCAAATGAAAACATACCAAATATAGAATTGAAAACACCAGGAGAACTGTGTTCTTTAGATCCAGTGAATGTTTGCAGATATTTTAATCATAGATTTGAAGCTATGATGTCTTTTATTACCAACAAAAAAAATCCTCCCCTTGGAGAGGTTTTGGATTTCTTTTGGAGGAAGGAATATCAAGCGAGAGGTGCTCCTCATATACATATGTTGTTGTGGATTAAAGATGCACCCAAATTTGGATCAGATTCAGATGAAACAGTGATGAGTTTCATTGAAGAGTATTCAACATGTGCTGTTCCAAAATCTACTGAAGAAAACAATTTTAGGCAACAAGTTTTACGTTTTCAATCTCATCGTTGTGGAAAGTACTGTCGTCGAAAATTTAAAAACAAGGAAAAGTACTACACGAAATGTCGTTTTGCATTTCCTCGACCAGTGATTTCTAAGGGAAGATTAAATAATTTGATGTCATCTCTACGACATACTGTGACGAGGAAATCTCCCAAAAATACATATAATTTGAAAAGAAATGAAGAATCTAAGTACATCAACGATTACAACCCAGTGATTTTGTCCATGTGGAATGCTAACATGGATATTCAGTTCGTTGCTGACAACTCTATTGCTGTGGCTCGATATGTGACATCTTACATCACGAAAAAAGAAAAGACAGAATTGAAGGAAATGTGGGAGGACATTTCACATGAAAAGAGTCTAAGCAAGAAATTATACAGTTTCAGTCTGAAGATGTTGTCGCATCGAGAAATTGGAGCATATGAATGTTCTGATCGGTTATCATCAGCAAGTCTCTATGCCAAATCAAGAACAATCATTTGGGTGAGTCTTGGTCTTGCTGCAACACGAAACCGAGTTTTGAAATCTGTACAAGAAATTGAATATTTGGCGGAAAAAGAACCAAACAGTACAGATATTTTGAAGACAAATATGTTGGATACATACTATCCAAATAGAAGTACTCACCTTGAGAACACATGTTTGTATGAAGTTCTTCAAAACTACAGTTATAAGAGGAACATCACAGAAGATATCAATAATGGAAAATATGCACTCATTGGCTATGAAGGATGTCTAGTGAAGCAGAAAAAAGGCCATTTGATTAATCATCGAAAACTGAGTTGTGAAGTTCCAGACAAAAGAGAATTTTACTATTTAGCTCTTTTGCAACTCTTTAAGCCATGGCGTACAGAAGAGGAACTACTTGGAGATTTTCTCTGTTATGAAGACTCTTTTAATGCAACTAAGGATACCATAGAATGTCCTATTTTTCTAAATTATCTGCAAATGTTGAATGAAGAAATGGAGCAAGAAACTACAATTGCTGAAGAGATAGCTAGAAACAGTTCTCAAGATAGTCAGAGTTCTACTTCATTGAGCCAGGATCCACTAGGAGGACCAATTATCCAAAATGAAGCTGCCACTGCCATGGATGAGGTGGAAAGAGATATGGAACAAGCTCAAGAGGATGGAGTTAACTTAGAAGATTTGGTAAAGCAACTAAACATTGAGCAGAAAAGATATATGATGAAGTCACAGAGCAGATTGAACATGGATTCAGACATGAGAAAAAAGAGTGCTCATGTATATTATTTGACCCTGTCCGATTGTACGTAAGTGGAGAAGCGGGGACAGGAAAAAGTTTTCTAATTAAAGCCGTTGCAAGTTATCTGCAGAAAAGGACTGATTCACCACTGTCTTGTGTTGTAACTGCTCCAACTGGTCTGGCAGCACATAACATTAAAGGGATTACTCTACATCGTTTATTGATGCTGCCAGTTGAACATGATAATAAATTGCATTACAACAAGCTATCTGGAGATGCGTGTTCTGAAGTTTCAAGAGTCTTGAAGAAAATGAAACTTCTTATCATAGATGAAGTAAGCATGGTCTCAAATCTAATGCTTGCTTTTGTGCATTTGAGAATGCAAGAAATTCTTAAAACAGACTATGATGTGTTATTTGGAGGAAAACACATTATTGTTTTTGGAGATCTATTACAGTTGACTCCAGTAAAAGGACAACCAGTGTTTAAAATGCTCACGCATGAAGATACCAGGAAGTCCCTTGGAAGCATTGGAAATGTTAATATATGGCTAAATTTTAAATATGCAGAACTGCTTCAAAATATGCGACAGGCCAAGGATGAAGATTATAAAAATATTCTACAAGATGTAAGAATTGGAAAAGTGACTGAGAAAGGGAAAAAAGCTTTGCATAGTCGATTAATTTTAAATTTGTATCCAAATGAAAACATTCTTCCAGAGAATATTTTTAAAATAATGACTGAGAAGAAATCTGGGATATGTTTGATGCCAACTCTGCAAGAATGTTCCATCTTCAACCAAAAAATGTTAGACTTAGAAAATGAAGAGATTGTGAAACTGGAAGCAATAGATAAAATAGAGCATATGGGTGCAACAATTGTTTTGTCAGAAAATTTGAAAACTAAATTGCATTCATTGGAGAAAAGTATTTCAAAAACAGCTGGTTTTGAAAAGACTCTGAATGTGTGTTTAAATTGTCGTATCATTTTGAGAAGGAATTTAAATGTTGAAAGCGGTCTGGTAAATGGAGCAATGGGTTATGTTGTTGATTTTGTGAATTACAGAAATAGAGATGGAATTGAATTTTTAAAAATAAAATTTGATGGCATTGAACAAGTACAACAAATAAGTCGTTGTTTTGCTAGATTTTTACTTGTAAAAGACTTATATGTTCGCCGAAAACAGTTTCCTGTTTGTTTGGCGTATGCGGTGACAATTCATAAATCTCAAGGTTTAAGTGTAGATAGTGCTTTGGTGAACATTGGAAGATCTGTGTTTAAAGAGGGTATGGCATATGTGGCATTATCTCGAGTCAGAACTTTATCAGGATTGTACTTGATTGCGTGTGATGAGACAAAGATTTCTGCAGATCTAGATTGTGATAAAGAATACAATAGGTTAAGAAGAGAGTATGCTCCACATTTGCCTCAATATCCTCTGTTTGAAAAACGTGTGGTAGGCCGAAAAAGAAGAAATGAGGATAATTGTAGTGAGGTAGTTGCAAAAAGACAAAAAGTAGAGAAAACTGTAATTGAAAACAGGAAGAAAAAGAATTGTGGAGAAAATGTTGTTGGATTTCAGTTTGAAAATAGTTCTGGTGTCAACTGCTATGCTAATGTAGTGGTTAATGTTGTTTTTTTTCTTAAAAGTTTACAAGAACAGATTGTTGAAAATCGGGATCAAAGATTGTGTGGTTTATTGAATTCTGTGTTTCAGAAATGTAGCAGTGTTACAGCACAAATAGAAAGTGTAACAGAAATTCGAAATATTTTAGATTTGTGTTCTGGTCAAGATAAATTTTCACAGAACATTCAGCAGGATTGTCAGGAATTTTTAATGTATATGTTTGGTGTTTTGGAAGATGAAGGTGTAGATGTAGATAATCTTTTCAGTCTTTCTTATCAATGGCAGCATGACTGCCACAATTGTAGTTTATCAAGTACTACTAGAATAGACACTGAAAGATTTATATATTTGACTTTACCAGACTGTAAATCAGTGTCTTTTAAAAATCTAGTTAAAGCAGCAGATCATAATATGGTGTGTACCCAATGTAACTGTACAATGCTGTCCACATTATTTATACAAAGGTATGGGCAGTATATCATTTTAGTTTTCCAACGATGTAGACCTGATGGAACTAAATTGACAACTTCTATCAAAAATTTTGTGGCTTCTCAGTTATCAATTTCTGGAAGGACCTTTACAACTGAAGCTATTATTTATCATGATGGATCTTCGACCACCTCAGGACATTATACATGCTACTTAAAATCTGAAAATGGATGGAGTTACTGCAATGATTCTCATTTAACTTATAAACAACGTTTGCCTTATGACTCTACAAATTCTTATCTAGTGTTTTTAAAACCAAAGTTTTAGTAAAGGGAATTGGCCTTTGAAGACGGGAATAGTTAATACAAGTTAGTTAGTTAGTTAGTTAATATAATATTTTAAATTATTTATCTCATGTAGATACTTTAAGTGGATCTCAAAGTAAAAAATACTGATATATCAGACACAAATTGGCCGTGAGGATTGTGTATGGTATGATGTTTTTAGATCTTTTTTCATAGGAAGTCGATGAAATGGAACTTATAAGGAACAGCAGACTTTTTTTCCACCAAAAGGACCTTCACTATCTTCTATTTGGCCTCATGGAAAGTAAGTGAATCAAAGATTAGTGTACATATATGAGATGTATGTTTGAATGGGTTTTTTTAAACACAATCTTTTAGATTGTGTTTTTTTTTCCCGCTGTTATATGATGAAGACTTTGAACTCACTAATTTAAGTGGAATTCAATATATTCTGAGAACAGCAAAAATAAATAATGTAACATATTGTAGAAGTTATTGTGTAGTTTGCATTGTGTAATTTATATTGTGTTCACATTGTTATACACTCATTTTCTTTTTCACCCTTATTTACCTCTCTTTACTAATTTACACTCTTTTTTCATCGCTGTTTCTTTACTGCACTTCATTCACAACTTCTTAATCTAATAGGAACTATCTGCATTTCCTCTGTTCCTTCCACCACTTTTTATCTTTTTCATATTCTCTTAGTACCACTGCTTTAGTTTCCTAACCCTCTTTCTCTTTCTCCATTTTTTTTTCTTTCACACTCATTGTACTGTAGTTCAGTTAGTTCTTCCTTTTGTCTTTCTGTGTACTTACTCTCTCACTCCTGTTTTATCCATCGTTCTATAATAACTTCATTTCTTTCATCCCTTCACTCTGTGACTTCACTTCACTCACTCTCAATCATCTTCTATTCCTCTATTTTATTTATAGTTTATCAATCTGACTTCTCTCCTTTTCACTCATTTTTCTTTTACTTTCTTATCTTTACTCATTTTGTTTTGATATTTTACATTCTTTTAGTATCTTTTTTACCTTTAGGAATTTGTTCTCTAACTATTTCTTTTTCCTTTTTTTTTCTTTCTACATTACTTTCTTTCTGTTTTTGTATCCTTCACTATTGCTTCATTTCTAAGTAAACTTTTGTAGATTTTTAAACCTCATGAACTGTTTCTTCTATTTTATTATACATTTTTATGTAATTATAACATGTTTTTTCCTTTATCTTTCACAGATACAAATTTGCATAGATTATATGGTAAGTGTGTTTGTAAAATGTTTTTTGTTATCACCTTTTGTTTTATTTTCACTATTTTTCTGTCACCCTACCGCACACCTATTTCCTTACTTTGCTTCCCTCACTTATTCTTTTCTTCCATGTTTACTTCCTACCACATTCAATTTCTTTCAGTACTTCTGCCTATGCACACTCCTTCACTTACCTTTTTTACTGGTTCACTTAGTCCCTTTGTGACAGTCCTTCTTTTACTCTCTCTCTTCTTTCTCTCTATTACTCCCCATGTGTTACCCTTATTCACTTACATGTACCCTCTTTCAGCCCTCTTTACTTATATTCACTGATATTTACTTTCCCTCAATCACTGCTATTCTTTTCCTCTGATTCCGTCACTACCTGTCATTCCCATACCTAACTGTCCTTCTTTTTACTTTCAACATCCATTTACATTCTCCCTTAACCTCTGCTTTAGTCTTCTTCCTATTTCTTCTTTCTTTTGCTCCCTTATTCATTTTTCTTTTCTCAGTTACTTCCTTTTACACTTTTTATCTGTCTTACTATCTATTACACAGTCCCTCCTTCATTATTTTTTTTTTCTTTTTTTTTTGTTAGTGCGCTGACGGTACGCGCACCGGTGCGCGCACCGGAAGCGCACCAGAGTGAAATATAAAAAAAAAATATTTTAAATTAAAAATATTATCTCAATATACATTATAGTGTTCATTTTTACAAAAACATACTTTAGCAATTCACTAAAAAACACATAGGTATGAGTCTGTATAAAAAGTTAGGAATTAGCATTAAAAAAACCTATGAAATTCACTGAAAAAACCATAGGTTTCACACCAGTTATAGTTAGGAATTAGCATTTAAAAAACCTATGAAATTCACTGAAAAAACCATAGGTTTCACACCAGTTATAGTTAGGAATTAGCATTTAAAAAAACCTATGAAATTCACTGAAAAAACCATAGGTTTCACACCAGTTATAGTTAGGAATTAGCATTTAAAAAACCTATTAAATTCACTGAAAAAACCATAGGTTTCACACCAGTTATAGTTAGCTGGAAATTTTACTGATATAAAACCATTGAAATTCCCACGTTATAGTTAGTCGGACTCACTATAACTTGCGCGTGCAATGCACTGCTGATGACATCACATATTACATCACTCATGACATGGTCAGTGACATCACTCATGACACCATCCTTGTGACATAGTGACAGACCTTCTTTCACTATAATGTAACCCTTGAGACACATATTCAAAAATAGAAACTGAAATTTAAAAAAAAAATGGAGATACCTATATCAGTTACAACAAGTAATTCAGTAATTCCACTATCTATATACACATCCACTCATACCTATACTCACTCATCATATGAAATGATACACCTATACATCCTGTTACACACCGACAATCATCGAAAAGTTACTCACAGACATACTCACACGTGCAAATAAACTATTGAACATCCATTTATTTGAATATAGAGTTATACACACACTTCCACCTTACTTCTATTGAAAATTACACATATTTATTCTCTTAAACAATCACTTATAGAAACACATACTTATTTAAACAGGCACTCTTTCAATCTTTTACTCTCACATATACTCACTTATATACATCAATATTCACATATACTAGATTAAAACATATGTCGTTACTGATAAAGACACTAGTGAGACAGTCATTCACTCACTAACAAACACATGTACACACTCATCCACCCATACAGTCCTGCACATATGCTGTCTTCAAAACACATAGAAACAGAGAGTCAGTCACTCATGCATCTATGTGCTAAGTAATACCCCCACCAAACCATATAGACACTCATACTGATATTAAGAGAAACATCTAATAACCCATATACATACGCATGTAGCTACTTACCAACACATGTAGCCACTTATACACAAAGTGAAACACTAATATATATATTTAAATATTTAAACATTACTCACTAATATTTACTTTTTCAGAAAGACACATATTCACTGGATGGTGTCATCAGTGATGTCATGAGTGATGTCACTGACCATGTCATGAGTGATGTAATATGTGATGTCATCAGCAGTGCATTGCACGCGCAAGTTATAGTGAGTCCGACTAACTATAACGTGGGAATTACAATGGTTTTATATCAGTAAAATTTCCAGCTAACTATAACTGGTGTGAAACCTATGGTTTTTTCAGTGAATATATATATATATATATATATATATATAAATATATATATATATATATATATATATATATATTTCCAAAGAGAGCTCTCTGCACGAGAGAGGGAATGAGTCGCAAAACCCTTCCGGTTTTCAAATTCTTTATTTGCTTTTCAAATCGGCATCTTCTATTGCTTATTCATTTCGGTCACGCAGTGACCTTCCTCAGAGAATGAGGCGCCGCAGATTTCAGGCAATAGCAGCTCACCTTCACGACCCTCAACCTTATGGTGCTTCCAATTTTTTTAACCCTCTGTTGGGCGTCGTGTTTCAGCTGTTCTTTCACCTGCTGCATGCTGGGTCGTGTAGTGCGCTGCAACCTGTAGTCCGTGCTGCATTTAATTGACTAGCCTCATATGCCACTTCGGAAACCCTTCAAAAATGTCCTTTAAAACATCTACAGGAACCCTAGCCATAGTCCAGTCTATGGCGGCACCTCGCACCCTTCGTGTCTCCACATCCAACAAAGGTGGTCCGGTTTCGGGTGTGACTGGCGCTCTTGACGGGCGGTGCGTTACTCTTGGGCTGGACCAGGCCACATTAATATCCAAACAGACCTCTCTGCACAAGAGAGGGAATGAGTCGCAAACCCCTTCCGGTTTTCAAATTCTTTATTTGCTTTTCAAATCGGCATCTTCTATCGCTTATGCATTTCGGTCACGCAGTGACCTTCATCAGAGAATGAGGCGCCGCAGATTTCAGGCAATAGCTCACCTTCACGACCCTCGACCTTATGGTGCTTCCAATTTTTTTAACCCTCTGTTGGGCGTCGTGTTTCAGCTGTTCTTTCACCTGCTGCAGGCTGGGTCGTGTAGTGCGCTGCAACCTGTAGTCCGTGCTGCATTTAATTGACTAGCCTCGTATGCCACTTCAGAAACCCTTCAAAAACGTCCTTTAAAACATCTACAGGGACCCTAGCCATAGTCCAGTCTATGGCGGCACCTCGCACCCTTCGTGTCTCCACATCCAACAAAGGTGGTCCGGTTTCGGGTGTGACTGGCGCTCTTGCCGGGCGGTGCGTTACTCTTGGGCTGGACCAGGCCACATTAATATCCAAACAGACCTCTCTGCACGAGAGAGGGAATGAGTCGCAAACCCCTTCCGGTTTTCAAATTCTTTATTTGCTTTTCAAATTGGCATCTTCTATCGCTTATGAATTTCGGTCACGCAGTGACCTTCATCAGAGAATGAGGCGCCGCAGATTTCAGGCAATAGCAGCTCACCTTCACGACCCTCGACCTTTTGGTGCTTCCAATTTTTTTAACCCTCTGTTGGGCGTCGTGTTTCAGCTGTTCTTTCACTTGCTGCATGCTGGGTCGTGTAGTGCGCTGCAACCTGTAGTCCGTGCTGCATTTAATTGACTAGCCTCATATGCCACTTCGGAAACCCTTCAAAAATGTCCTTTAAAACATCTACAGGGACCCTAGCCATAGTCCAGTCTATGGCGGCACCTCGCACCCTTCGTGTCTCCACATCCAACAAAGTTGGTCCGGTTTCGGGTGTGACTGGCACTCTTGACGGGCGGTGCGTTACTCTTGGGCTGGACCAGGCCACATTAATATCCAAACAGACCTCTCTGCACGAGAGAGGGAATGAGTCGCAAACCCCTTCCGGTTTTCAAATTCTTTATTTGCTTTTCAAATCGGCATCTTCTATCGCTTATGCATTTCGGTCACGCAGTGACCTTCATCAGAGAATGAGGCGCCGCAGATTTCAGGCAATAGCAGCTCACCTTCACGACCCTCGACCTTATGGTGCTTCCAATTTTTTTAACCCTCTGTTGGGCGTCGTGTTTCAGCTGTTCTTTCACCTGCTGCATGCTGGGTCGTGTAGTGCGCTGCAACCTGTAGTCCGTGCTGCATTTAATTGACTAGCCTCATATGCCACTTCGGAAACCCTTCGAAAATGTCCTTTAAAACATCTACAGGGACCCTAGCCATAGTCCAGTCTATGGCGGCACCTCGCACCCTTCGTGTCTCCACATCCAACAAAGGTGGTCCGGTTTCGGGTGTGACTGGCGCTCTTGACGGGCGGTGCGTTACTCTTGGGCTGGACCAGGCCACATTAATATCCAAACAGACCTCTCTGCACGAGAGAGGGAATGAGTCGCAAACCCCTTCCGGTTTTCAAATTCTTTATTTGCTTTTCAAATCGGCATCTTCTATCGCTTATGCATTTCGGTCACGCAGTGACCTTCATCAGAGAATGAGGCGCCGCAGATTTCAGGCAATAGCTCACCTTCACGACCCTCGACCTTATGGTGCTTCCAATTTTTTTAACCCTCTGTTGGGCGTTGTGTTTCAGCTGTTCTTTCACCTGCTGCATGCTGGGTCGTGTAGTGCGCTGCAACCTGTAGTCCATGCTGCATTTAATTGACTAGCCTCATATGCCACTTCAGAAACCCTTCAAAAATATCCTTTAAAACATCTACAGGGACCCTAGCCATAGTCCAGTCTATGGCGGCACCTCGCACCCTTCGTGTCTCCACATCCAACAAAGGTGGTCCGGTTTCAGGTGTGACTGGCGCTCTTGACGGGCAGTGCGTTACTCTTGGGCTGGACCAGGCCACATTAATATCCAAACAGACCTCTCTGCACGAGAGAGGGAATGAGTCGCAAACCCCTTCCGGGTTTTCAAATTCTTTATTTGCTTTTCAAATCGGCATCTTCTATCGCTTATGCATTTCGGTCACGCAGTGACCTTCATCAGAGAATGAGGTGCCGCAGATTTCAGGCAATAGCAGCTCACCTTCACGACCCTCGACCTTATGGTGCTTCCAATTTTTTTAACCCTCTGTTGGGCGTCGTGTTTCAGCTGTTCTTTCACCTGCTGCATGCTGGGTCGTGTAGTGCGCTGCAACCTGTAGTCCGTGCTGCATTTAATTGACTAGCCTCATATGCCACTTCGGAAACTCTTCAAAAATGTCCTTTAAAACATCTACAGGGACCCTAGCCATAGTCCAGTCTATGGCGGCACCTCGCACCCTTCGTGTCTCCACATCCAACAACGGTGGTCCGGTTTCGGGTGTGACTGGCGCTCTTGACGGGCGGTGCGTTACTCTTGGGCTGGACCAGGCCTCATTAATATCCAAACAGACCTCTCTGCACGAGAGAGGGAATGAGTCGCAAACCCCTTCTGGGTTTTCAAATTCTTTATTTGCTTTTCAAATCGGCATCTTCTGTCGCTTATGCATTTCGGTCACGCAGTGACCTTCATCAGAGAATGAGGTGCCGCAGATTTCAGGCAATAGCAGCTCACCTTCACGACCCTCGACCTTATGGTGCTTCCAATTTTTTTAACCCTCTGTTGGGCGTCGCGTTTCAGCTGTTCTTTCACCTGCTGCATGCTGGGTCGTGTAGTGCGCTGCAACCTGTAGTCCGTGCTGCATTTAATTGACTAGCCTCATATGCCACTTCGGAAACCCTTCAAAAATGTCCTTTAAAACCCCTACAGGGACCCTAGCCATAGTCCAGTCTATGGCGGCACCTCGCACCCTTCGTGTCTCCACATCCAACAAAGGTGGTTCGGTTTCGGGTGTGACTGGCGCTCTTGACGGGCGGTGCGTTACTCTTGGGCTGGACCAGGCCTAATTATTATCCAAACAGACCTCTCTGCACGAGAGAGGGAATGAGTCGCAAACCCCTTCCGGTTTTCAAATTCTTTATTTGCTTTTCAAATCGGCATCTTCTATCGCTTATGCATTTCGGTCACGCAGTGACCTTCATCAGAGAATGAGGCGCCGCAGATTTCAGGCAATAGCAGCTCACCTTCACGACCCTCGACCTTATGGTGCTTCCAATTTTTTTAACCCTCTGTTGGGCGTCGTGTTTCAGCTGTTCTTTCACCTGCAGCATGCTGGGTCGTGTAGTGCGCTGCAACCTGTAGTCCGTGCTGCATTTAATTGACTAGCCTCATATGCCACTTCGGAAACCCTTCAAAAATGTCCTTTAAAACATCTACAGGGACCCTAGCCATAGTCCAGTCTATGGCGGCACCTCGCACCCTTCGTGTCTCCACATCCAACAAAGTTGGTCCGGTTTCGGGTGTGACTGGCACTCTTGATGGGCGGTGCGTTACTCTTGGGCTGGACCAGGCCACATTAATATCCAAACAGACCTCTCTGCACGAGAGAGGGAATGAGTCGCAAACCCCTTCCGGTTTTCAAATTCTTTATTTGCTTTTCAAATCGGCATCTTCTATCGCTTATGCATTTCGTTCACGCAGTGACCTTCATCAGAGAATGAGGCGCCGCAGATTTCAGGCAATAGCAGCTCACCTTCACGACCCTCGACCTTATGGTGCTTCCAATTTTTTTAACCCTCTGTTGGGCGTTGTGTTTCAGCTGTTCTTTCACCTGCTGCATGCTGGGTCGTGTAGTGCGCTGCAACCTGTAGTCCGTGCTGCATTTAATTGACTAGCCTCATATGCCACTTCGAAAACCCTTCGAAATTGTCCTTTAAAACATCTACAGGGACCCTAGCCATAGTCCAGTCTATGGCGGCACCTCGCACCCTTCGTGTCTCCACATCCAACAAAGGTGGTCCGGTTTCGGGTGTGACTGGCGCTCTTGACGGGCGGTGCGTTACTCTTGGGCTGGACCAGGCCACATTAATATCCAAACAGACCTCTCTGCACGAGAGAGGGAATGAGTCGCAAACCCCTTCCGGTTTTCAAATTCTTTATTTGCTTTTCAAATCGGCATCTTCTATCGCTTATGCATTTCGGTCACGCAGTGACCTTCATCAGAGAATGAGGCGCCGCAGATTTCAGGCAATAGCTCACCTTCACGACCCTCGACCTTATGGTGCTTCCAATTTTTTTAACCCTCTGTTGGGCGTCGTGTTTCAGCTGTTCTTTCACCTGCTGCATGCTGGGTCGTGTAGTGCGCTGCAACCTGTAGTCCATGCTGCATTTAATTGACTAGCCTCATATGCCACTTCAGAAACCCTTCAAAAACGTCCTTTAAAACATCTACAGGTACCCTAGCCATAGTCCAGTCTATGGCGGCACCTCGCACCCTTCGTGTCTCCACATCCAACAAAGGTGGTCCGGTTTCAGGTGTGACTGGCGCTCTTGCCGGGCGGTGCGTTACTCTTGGGCTGGACCAGGCCACATTAATATCCAAACAGACCTCTCTGCACGAGAGAGGGAATGAGTCGCAAACCCCTTCCGGTTTTCAAATTCTTTATTTGCTTTTCAAATCAGCATCTTCTATCGCTTATGAATTTCGGTCACGCAGTGACCTTCATCAGAGAATGAGGCGCCGCAGATTTCAGGCAATAGCAGCTCACCTTCAGGACCCTCGACCTTTTGGTGCTTCCAATTCTTTTAACCCTCTGTTGGGCGTCGTGTTTCAGCTGTTCTTTCACTTGCTGCATGCTGGGTCGTGTAGTGCGCTGCAACCTGTAGTCCGTGCTGCATTTAATTGACTAGCCTCATATGCCACTTCGGAAACCCTTCAAAAATTTCCTTTAAAACATCTACAGGGACCCTAGCCATAGTCCAGTCTATGGCGGCACCTCGCACCCTTCGTGTCTCCACATCCAACAAAGGTGGTCCGGTTTCGGGTGTGACTGGCGCTCTTGACGGGCGGTGCGTTACTCTTGGGCTGGACAGGCCACATTAATATCCAAACAGACCTCTCTGCACGAGAGAGGGAATGAGTTGCAAACCCCTTCCGGTTTTCAAATTCTTTATTTGCTTTTCAAATCGGCATCTTCTATCGCTTATGCATTTCGTACACGCAGTGACCTTCATCAGAGAATGAGGCGCCGCAGATTTCAGGCAATAGCAGCTCACCTTCACGACCCTCGACCTTATGGTGCTTCCAATTTTTTTAACCCTCTGTTGGGCGTCGTGTTTCAGCTGTTCTTTCACCTGCTGCATGCTGGGTCGTGTAGTGCGCTGCAACTTGTAGTCCGTGCTGCATTTAATTGACTAGCCTCATATGCCACTTCGGAAACCCTTCAAAAATATCCTTTAAAACATCTACAGGGACCCTAGCCATAGTCCAGTCTATGGCGGCACCTCGCACCCTTCGTGTCTCCACATCCAACAAAGGTGGTCCGGTTTCGGGTGTGACTGGCGCTCCTGACGGGCGGTGCGTTACTCTTGGGCTGGACCAGGCCACATTAATATCCAAACAGACCTCTCTGCACGAGAGAGGGAATGAGTCGCAAACCCCTTCCGGTTTTCAAATTCTTTATTTGCTTTTCAAATCAGCATCTTCTATCGCTTATGCATTTCGGTCACGTAGCGACCTTCATCAGAGAATGAGGCGCCGCAGATTTCAGGCAATAGCAGCTCACCTTCACGACCCTCGACCTTTTGGTGCTTCCAATTTTTTTAACCCTCTGTTGGGCGTCGTGTTTCAGCTGTTCTTTCACTTGCTGCATGCTGGGTCGTGTAGTGCGCTGCAACCTGTAGTCCGTGCTGCATTTAATTGACTAGCCTCATATGCCACTTCGGAAACTCTTCAAAAATGTCCTTTAAAACATCTACAGGGACCCTAGCCATAGTCCAGTCTATGGCGGCACCTCGCGCCCTTCGTGTCCCCACATCCAACAACGGTGGTCCGGTTTCGGGTGTGACTGGCGCTCTTGACGGGCGGTGCGTTACTCTTGGGCTGGACCAGGCCTCATTAATATCCAAACAGACCTCTATGCACGAGAGAGGGAATGAGTCGCAAACCCCTTCCGGTTTTCAAATTCTTTATTTGCTTTTCAAATCGGCATCTTCTATCGCTTATGCATTTCGGTCACGCAGTGACCTTCATCAGAGAATGAGGCGCCGCAGATTTCAGGCAATAGCAGCTCACCTTCACGACCCTCGACCTTATGGTGCTTCCAATTTTTTTAACCCTCTGTTGGGCGTTGTGTTTCAACTGTTCTTTCACCTGCTGCATGCTGGGTCGTGTAGTGCGCTGCAACCTGTAGTCCGTGCTGCATTTAATTGACTAGCCTCATATGCCACTTCCAAAACCCTTCAAAAATGTCCTTTAAAACATCTACAGGGACCCTAGCCATAGTCCAGTCTATGGCGGCACCTCGCACCCTTCGTGTCTCCACATCCAACAAAGTTGGTCCGGTTTCGGGTGTGACTGGTGCTCTTGACGGGCAGTGCGTTACTCTTGGGCTGGACCAGGCCACATTAATATCCAAACAGACCTCTCTGCACGAGAGAGGGAATGAGTCGCAAACCCCTTCCGGTTTTCAAATTCTTTATTTGCTTTTCAAATCGGCATCTTCTATCGCTTATGCATTTCGGTCACGCAGTGACCTTCATCAGAGAATGAGGCGCCGCAGATTTCACGCAATAGCAGCTCACTTTCACGACCCTCGACCTTATGGTGCTTCCAATTTTTTTAACCCTCTGTTGGGCGTTGTGTTTCAGCTGTTCTTTCACCTGCTGCATGCTGGGTCGTGTAGTGCGCTGCAACCTGTAGTCCGTGCTGCATTTAATTGACTAGCCTCATATGCCACTTCGGAAACCCTTCAAAAATGTCCTTTAAAACTCCTACAGGGACCCTAGCCATAGTCCAGTCTATGGCGGCACCTCGCACCCTTCGTGTCTCCACATCCAACAAAGGTGGTCCGGTTTCGGGTGTGACTGGCGCTTTTGACGGGCGGCGCGTTACTCTTGGGCTGGACCAGGCCACATTAATATCCAAACAGACCTCTCTGCACGAGAGAGGGAATGAGTCGCAAACCCCTTCCGGTTTTCAAAATCTTTATTTGCTTTTCAAATCGGCATCTTCTATCACTTATGTATTTTGGTCACGCAGTGACCTTCATCAGAGAATGAGGCGCCGCAGATTTCAGGCAATAGCAGCTCACCTTCACGACCCTCGACCTTATGGTGCTTCCAATTTTTTTAACCCTCTGTTGGGCGTCGTGTTTCAGCTGTTCTTTCACCTGCTGCATGCTGGGTCGTGTAGTGCGCTGCAACCTGTAGTCCGTGCTGCATTTAATTGACTAGCCTCATATGCCACTTCGGAAACCCTTCAAAAATGTCCTTTAAAACATCTACAGGGACCCTAGCCATAGTCCAGTCTATGGCGGCACCTCGCACCCTTTGTGTCTCAACATCCAACAAAGGTGGTCCGGTTTCGGCTGTGACTGGCGCTCTTGACGGGCGGTGCGTTACTCTTGGGCTGGACCAGGCCACATTAATATCCAAACAGACCTCTCTGCACGAGAGAGGGAATGAGTCGCAAACCCCTTCCGGGTTTTCAAATTCTTTATTTGCTTTTCAAATCGGCATCTTCTGTCGCTTATGCATTTCGGTCACGCAGTGACCTTCATCAGAGAATGAGGTGCCGCAGATTTCAGGCAATAGCAGCTCACCTTCACGACCCTCGACCTTATGGTGCTTCCAATTTTTTTAACCCTCTGTTGGGCGTCGTGTTTCAGCTGTTCTTTCACCTGCTGCATTCTGGGTCGTGTAGTGCGCTGCAACCTGTAGTCCGTGCTGCATTTAATTGACTAGCCTCATATGCCACTTCGGAAACCCTTCAAAAATGTCCTTTAAAACCCCTACAGGGACCCTAGCCATAGTCCAGTCTATGGCGGCACCTCGCACCCTTCGTGTCTCCACATCCAACAAAGGTGGTCCGGTTTCGGGTGTGACTGGCACTCTTGATGGGCGGTGCGTTACTCTTGGGCTGGACCAGGCCACATTAATATCCAAACAGACCTCTCTGCACGAGAGAGGGAATGAGTCGCAAACCCCTTCCGGTTTTCAAATTCTTTATTTGCTTTTCAAATCGGCATCTTCTATCGCTTATGCATTTCGGTCACGCAGTGACCTTCATCAGAGAATGAGGCGCCGCAGATTTCAGGCAATAGCAGCTCACCTTCACGACCCTCGACCTTATGGTGCTTCCAATTTTTTTAACCCTCTGTTGGGCGTCGTGTTTCAGCTGTTCTTTCACCTGCAGCATGCTGGGTCGTGTAGTGCGCTGCAACCTGTAGTCCGTGCTGCATTTAATTGACTAGCCTCATATGCCACTTCGGAAACCCTTCAAAAATGTCCTTTAAAACATCTACAGGGACCCTAGCCATAGTCCAGTCTATGGCGGCACCTCGCACCCTTCGTGTCTCCACATCCAACAAAGTTGGTCCGGTTTCGGGTGTGACTGGCACTCTTGATGGGCGGTGCGTTACTCTTGGGCTGGACCAGGCCACATTAATATCCAAACAGACCTCTCTGCACGAGAGAGGGAATGAGTCGCAAACCCCTTCCGGTTTTCAAATTCTTTATTTGCTTTTCAAATCGGCATCTTCTATCGCTTATGCATTTCGGTCACGCAGTGACCTTCATCAGAGAATGAGGCGCCGCAGATTTCAGGCAATAGCAGCTCACCTTCACGACCCTCGACCTTATGGTGCTTCCAATTTTTTTAACCCTCTGTTGGGTGTCGTGTTTCAGCTGTTCTTTCACCTGCTGCATGCTGGGTCGTGTAGTGCGCTGCAACCTGTAGTCCGTGCTGCATTTAATTGACTAGCCTCATATGCCACTTCGAAAACCCTTCGAAAATGTCCTTTAAAACATCTACAGGGACCCTAGCCATAGTCCAGTCTATGGCGGCACCTCGCACCCTTCGTGTCTCCACATCCAACAAAGGTGGTCCGGTTTCGGGTGTGACTGGCGCTCTTGACGGGCGATGCGTTACTCTTGGGCTGGACCAGGCCACATTAATATCCAAACAGACCTCTCTGCACGAGAGAGGGAATGAGTCGCAAACCCCTTCCGGTTTTCAAATTCTTTATTTGCTTTTCAAATCGGCATCTTCTATCGCTTATGCATTTCGGTCACGCAGTGACCTTCATCAGAGAATGAGGCGCCGCAGATTTCAGGCAATAGCTCACCTTCACGACCCTCAACCTTATGGTGCTTCCAATTTTTTTAACCCTCTGTTGGGCGTCGTGTTTCAGCTGTTCTTTCACCTGCTGCATGCTGGGTCGTGTAGTGCGCTGCAACCTGTAGTCCATGCTGCATTTAATTGACTAGCCTCATATGCCACTTCAGAAACCCTTCAAAAACGTCCTTTAAAACATCTACAGGTACCCTAGCCATAGTCCAGTCTATGGCGGCACCTCGCACCCTTCGTGTCTCCACATCCAACAAAGGTGGTCCGGTTTCGGGTGTGACTGGCGCTCTTGCCGGGCGGTGCGTTACTCTTGGGCTGGACCAGGCCACATTAATATCCAAACAGACCTCTCTGCACGAGAGAGGGAATGAGTCGCAAACCCCTTCCGGTTTTCAAATTCTTTATTTGCTTTTCAAATCGGCATCTTCTATCGCTTATGAATTTCGGTCACGCAGTGACCTTCATCAGAGAATGAGGCGCCGCAGATTTCAGGCAATAGCAGCTCACCTTCATGACCCTCGCCCTTTTGGTGCTTCCAATTCTTTTAACCCTCTGTTGGGCGTCGTGTTTCAGCTGTTCTTTCACTTGCTGCATGCTGGGTCGTGTAGTGCGCTGCAACCTGTAGTCCGTGCTGCATTTAATTGACTAGCCTCATATGCCACTTCGGAAACCCTTCAAAAATTTCCTTTAAAACATCTACAGGGACCCTAGCCATAGTCCAGTCTATGGCGGCACCTCGCACCCTTCGTGTCTCCACATCCAACAAAGGTGGTCCGGTTTCGGGTGTGACTGGCGCTCTTGACGGGCGGTGCGTTACTCTTGGGCTGGACCAGGCCACATTAATATCCAAACAGACCTCTCTGCACGAGAGAGGGAATGAGTTGCAAACCCCTTCCGGTTTTCAAATTCTTTATTTGCTTTTCAAATCGGCATCTTCTATCGCTTATGCATTTCGTACACGCAGTGACCTTCATCAGAGAATGAGGCGCCGCAGATTTCAGGCAATAACAGCTCACCTTCACGACCCTCGACCTTATGGTGCTTCCAATTTTTTTAACCCTCTGTTTGGCGTCGTGTTTCAGCTGTTCTTTCACCTGCTGCATGCTGGGTCGTGTAGTGCGCTGCAACTTGTAGTCCGTGCTGCATTTAATTGACTAGCCTCATATGCCACTTCGGAAACCCTTCAAAAATATCCTTTAAAACATCTACAGGGACCCTAGCCATAGTCCAGTCTATGGCGGCACCTCGCACCCTTCGTGTCTCCACATCCAACAAAGGTGGTCCGGTTTCGGGTGTGACTGGCGCTCTTGACGGGCGGTGCGTTACTCTTGGGCTGGACCAGGCCACATTAATATCCAAACAGACCTCTCTGCACGAGAGAGGGAATGAGTCGCAAACCCCTTCCGGTTTTCAAATTCTTTATTTGCTTTTCAAATCAGCATCTTCTATCGCTTATGCATTTCGGTCACGTAGCGACCTTCATCAGAGAATGAGGCGCCGCAGATTTCAGGCAATAGCAGCTCACCTTCACGACCCTCGACCTTTTGGTGCTTCCAATTTTTTTAACCCTCTGTTGGGCGTCGTGTTTCAGCTGTTCTTTCACTTGCTGCATGCTGGGTCGTGTAGTACGCTGCAACCTGTAGTCCGTGCTGCATTTAATTGACTAGCCTCATATGCCACTTCGGAAACTCTTCAAAAATGTCCTTTAAAACATCTACAGGGACCCTAGCCATAGTCCAGTCTATGGCGGCACCTCGCACCCTTCGTGTCCCCACATCCAACAACGGTGGTCCGGTTTCGGGTGTGACTGGCGCTCTTGACGGGCGGTGCGTTACTCTTGGGCTGGACCAGGCCTCATTAATATCCAAACAGACCTCTATGCACGAGAGAGGGAATGAGTCGCAAACCCCTTCCGGTTTTCAAATTCTTTATTTGCTTTTCAAATCGGCATCTTCTATCGCTTATGCATTTCGGTCACGCAGTGACCTTCATCAGAGAATGAGGCGCCGCAGATTTCAGGCAATAGCAGCTCACCTTCACGACCCTCGACCTTATGGTGCTTCCAATTTTTTTAACCCTCTGTTGGGCGTTGTGTTTCAACTGTTCTTTCACCTGCTGCATGCTGGGTCGTGTAGTGCGCTGCAACCTGTAGTCCGTGCTGCATTTAATTGACTAGCCTCATATGCCACTTCCAAAACCCTTCAAAAATGTCCTTTAAAACATCTACAGGGACCCTAGCCATAGTCCAGTCTATGGCGGCACCTCGCACCCTTCGTGTCTCCACATCCAACAAAGTTGGTCCGGTTTCGGGTGTGACTGGTGCTCTTGACGGGCAGTGCGTTACTCTTGGGCTGGACCAGGCCACATTAATATCCAAACAGACCTCTCTGCACGAGAGAGGGAATGAGTCGCAAACCCCTTCGGTTTTCAAATTCTTTATTTGCTTTTCAAATCGGCATCTTCTATCGCTTATGCATTTCGGTCACGCAGTGACCTTCATCAGAGAATGAAGCGCCGCAGATTTCACGCAATAGCAGCTCACTTTCACGACCCTCGACCTTATGGTGCTTCCAATTTTTTTAACCCTCTGTTGGGCGTTGTGTTTCAGCTGTTCTTTCACCTGCTGCATGCTGGGTCGTGTAGTGCGCTGCAACCTGTAGTCCGTGCTGCATTTAATTGACTAGCCTCATATGCCACTTCGGAAACTCTTCAAAAATGTCCTTTAAAACATCTACAGGGACCCTAGCCATAGTCCAGTCTATGGCGGCACCTCGCACCCTTCGTGTCCCCACATCCAACAACGGTGGTCCGGTTTCGGGTGTGACTGGCGCTCTTGACGGGCGGTGCGTTACTCTTGGGCTGGACCAGGCCTCATTAATATCCAAACAGACCTCTATGCACGAGAGAGGGAATGAGTCGCAAACCCCTTCCGGTTTTCAAATTCTTTATTTGCTTTTCAAATCGGCATCTTCTATCGCTTATGCATTTCGGTCACGCAGTGACCTTCATCAGAGAATGAGGCGCCGCAGATTTCAGGCAATAGCAGCTCACCTTCACGACCCTCGACCTTATGGTGCTTCCAATTTTTTTAACCCTCTGTTGGGCGTTGTGTTTCAACTGTTCTTTCACCTGCTGCATGCTGGGTCGTGTAGTGCGCTGCAACCTGTAGTCCGTGCTGCATTTAATTGACTAGCCTCATATGCCACTTCCAAAACCCTTCAAAAATGTCCTTTAAAACATCTACAGGGACCCTAGCCATAGTCCAGTCTATGGCGGCACCTCGCACCCTTCGTGTCTCCACATCCAACAAAGTTGGTCCGGTTTCGGGTGTGACTGGTGCTCTTGACGGGCAGTGCGTTACTCTTGGGCTGGACCAGGCCACATTAATATCCAAACAGACCTCTCTGCACGAGAGAGGGAATGAGTCGCAAACCCCTTCCGGTTTTCAAATTCTTTATTTGCTTTTCAAATCGGCATCTTCTATCGCTTATGCATTTCGGTCACGCAGTGACCTTCATCAGAGAATGAGGCGCCGCAGATTTCACGCAATAGCAGCTCACTTTCACGACCCTCGACCTTATGGTGCTTCCAATTTTTTTAACCCTCTGTTGGGCGTTGTGTTTCAGCTGTTCTTTCACCTGCTGCATGCTGGGTCGTGTAGTGCGCTGCAACCTGTAGTCTGTGCTGCATTTAATTGACTAGCCTCATATGCCACTTCGGAAACCCTTCAAAAATGTCCTTTAAAACCCCTACAGGGACCCTAACCATAGTCCAGTCTATGGCGGCACCTCGCACCCTTCGTGTCTCCACATCCAACAAAGGTGGTCCCGTTTCGGGTGTGACTGGCGCTTTTGACGGGCGGCGCGTTACTCTTGGGCTGGACCAGGCCACATTAATATCCAAACAGACCTCTCTGCACGAGAGAGGGAATGAGTCGCAAACCCCTTCCGGTTTTCAAAATCTTTATTTGCTTTTCAAATCGGCATCTTCTATCACTTATGCATTTTGGTCACGCAGTGACCTTCATCAGAGAATGAGGCGCCGCAGATTTCAGGCAATAGCAGCTCACCTTCACGACCCTCGACCTTATGGTGCTTCCAATTTTTTTAACCCTCTGTTGGGCGTTGTGTTTCAACTGTTCTTTCACCTGCTGCATGCTGGGTCGTGTAGTGCGCTGCAACCTGTAGTCCGTGCTGCATTTAATTGACTAGCCTCATATGCCACTTCCAAAACCCTTCAAAAATGTCCTTTAAAACATCTACAGGGACCCTAGCCATAGTCCAGTCTATGGCGGCACCTCGCACCCTTCGTGTCTCCACATCCAACAAAGTTGGTCCGGTTTCGGGTGTCACTGGTGCTCTTGACGGGCAGTGCGTTACTCTTGGGCTGGACCAGGCCACATTAATATCCAAACAGACCTCTCTGCACGAGAGAGGGAATGAGTCGCAAACCCCTTCCGGATTTCAAATTCTTTATTTGCTTTTCAAATCGGCATCTTCTATCGCTTATGCATTTCGGTCACGCAGTGACCTTCATCAGAGAATGAGGCGCCGCAGATTTCACGCAATAGCAGCTCACTTTCACGACCCTCGACCTTATGGTGCTTCCAATTTTTTTAACCCTCTGTTGGGCGTTGTGTTTCAGCCGGTCTTTCACCTGCTGCATGCTGGGTCGTGTAGTGCGCTGCAACCTGTAGTCCGTGCTGCATTTAATTGACTAGCCTCATATGCCACTTCGGAAACCCTTCAAAAATGTCCTTTAAAACCCCTACAGGGACCCTAGCCATAGTCCAGTCTATGGCGGCACCTCGCACCCTTCGTGTCTCCACATCCAACAAAGGTGGTCCGGTTTCGGGTGTGACTGGCGCTTTTGACGGGCGGCGCGTTACTCTTGGGCTGGACCAGGCCACATTAATATCCAAACAGACCTCTCTGCACGAGAGAGGGAATGAGTCGCAAACCCCTTCCGGTTTTCAAAATCTTTATTTGCTTTTCAAATCGGCATCTTCTATCACTTATGCATTTTGGTCACGCAGTGACCTTCATCAGAGAATGAGGCGCCGCAGATTTCAGGCAATAGCAGCTCACCTTCACGACCCTCGACCTTATGGTGCTTCCAATTTTTTTAACCCTCTGTTGGGCGTCGTGTTTCAGCTGTTCTTTCACCTGCTGCATGCTGGGTCGTGTAGTGCGCTGCAACCTGTAGTCCGTGCTGCATTTAATTGACTAGCCTCATATGCCACTTCGGAAACCCTTCAAAAATGTCCTTTAAAACATCTACAGGGACCCTAGCCATAGTCCAGTCTATGGCGGCACCTCGCACCCTTTGTGTCTCAACATCCAACAAAGGTGGTCCGGTTTCGGCTGTGACTGGCGCTCTTGACGGGCGGTGCGTTACTCTTGGGCTGGACCAGGCCACATTAATATCCAAACAGACCTCTCTGCACGAGAGAGGGAATGAGTCGCAAACCCCTTCCGGTTTTCAAATTCTTTATTTGCTTTTCAAATCGGCATCTTCTATCGCTTATGCATTTCGGTCACGCAGTGACCTTTATCAAAGAATGAGGCGCTGCAGATTTCAGGCAATTGCAGCTCACCTTCACGACCCTCGACCTTATGGTGCTTCCAATTTTTTTAACCCTCTGTTGGGCGTCGTGTTTCAGCTGTTCTTTCACCTGCTGCATGCTGGGTCGTGTAGTGCGCTGCAACCTGTAGTCCGTGCTGCATTTAATTGACTAGCCTCATATGCCACTTCGGAAACCCTTCAAAAATGTCCTTTAAAACATCTACAGGGACCCTAGCCATAGTCCAGTCTATGGCGGCACCTCGCACCCATCGTGTCTCCACATCCAACAAAGGTGGTCCGGTTTCGGGTGTGACTGGCGCTCTTGACGGGCGGTGCGTTACTCTTGGGCTGGACCAGGCCACATTAATATCCAAACAGACCTCTCTGCACGATATATATATATTCACTGAAAAACCATAGGTTATAGACCATATATAGTTAGGGATTAGCATTTACAAAACCTTATTTTACTTGCACAAAACCATTGAATTTCCCATATATAGTTAGTTGCACTAACTATATATCGTGCACCCGCAATCCACTGCTGATGATGTCACATATTACATCATTCAGGACATGGTCAGTGACATCACTGATGACATCACTGATGACATCTAATTTGACATCACTGATGACATCACTGATGGTATCTCATTTGACATCACTGAAGACATCACTGATGACATCATCCAGTGACTGTGTTTCTGTAAAGTTTAAATATGTTTTACATATTGAAGAATGAGTGGATGTGTAAGTGTCTGGATGAAGGATTTAGTAGGTGCGTGACTGACTGTATGAGTGAGTGATTAAATGTGTCTTACTAAATTCATGGGTTAGTGACTAAACTGTCTGAATGTGTGCATCAGTATGTCTGTTGTTGAGTAAGCTGCTGCATGTGTTGATCAGTAGCTATATGAGTGGCTATATGGGTTATTGATTGGTTGCCCAAGTTTATGAATGGGAGGCTGAGTGTGTTTGTGGGTGGCTGGGAGGTGTGTGCATAGATGTGTAAGCAGTTGATTCACTAGGTGTATGAGTTCAAGAGTGCATTTGGAAACAGCTATATGGGCGGTTGACTGTGCATGGGTGTGTTGGTGAGTGAATGGATATCTCAGTGCTACATGTGCAAGTAAGTACATATGTAAACACAGTACATGTGAAAGTTGACAAATATAAATACCTGTGGATAAGAGCCAGTGAATGTGTGAGTGGCTGTATGGATCATTGTGAGCTTGTATCAGGGATTGTATAAGAGAGTAAATATGTGTTAGAATATGTTTGAATAAGTAAGGTGTGTATAACTGTATAGTTGAGGAAATGGAGGTGTGATTGATTCTTTGCATGACTGACTAGGTGTGTGAGTAACTCCATGGATGAGTGACAGTCTGTGAGTGTCTGTTTACACTGAGTGTATGTAAGGTTATATTAGAGTCTGAAGACGTTCATCGTATTATCACATGAGTGATGTCATCAGTGATGTAATCAGTGATGTCAAATGAGATGTCATCAGTGATGTCATTTGAGATGTCATCAGAGATGTCATCAGTGATGTCACTGACCATGTCATGAATGATGTAATATGTGACATCATCAGCAGTGGATCGCGGGTGCGCGATATATAGTTAGTGCAACTAACTATGTATGGGAATTTCAATGGTTTTGTGCGAGTAAAATAAGGTTTTGTAAATGCTAATCCCTAACTATATATGGTCTATAACCTATGGTTTTTTCAGTGAATTTTCAAGGTTTTGTAAATGCTAATTCCTAACTATATATTGTCTATAACCTATGGTTTTTTCAGTGAATTTCAATGGTTTTTTATTAGCAAATATCAAAAGCTGTAAAATGTATTCTTCTTTTAAATGACACTTTTTCCCCAAACTGCCTTAGTATATTCCAATATATGTCAAAGACAAAAATGTAAGTGGTCCAATCAATTTTTTCCTCAATTTGAGGAAGCACAGAAACATGTGAATAAATCTGTTTCTGCTTACATGAGAGACTATGAAATGGGTTTAATATACAACAATAACTTGCGTTCCAACATTCAACACATCTACAGAAGAGATGGTGTGCACTTCTCTGATGAAGGGAATAGAATATTCGTCCTTTATTCAAAAGTGTGCATTGGAACCTACTTGTAGGTACCTAAATTAGCCACAGAACACAATAGCTCTTTTCAGAGCTACCCTACCTCTGATCATTCAAAACGTTTATCTTTTTCTAATTTTTTTTTCTTCACCAAAGTACGCTCCCCGGTTCGCTTACCGGTGCGCGTACCGGGCGCTCCCCCCGCGAAATTTTCAAAAATTAAATTTTTGTATTTTTCCATATATCAGCTTCCTAATCCGCCCTCAGAAAACCTAGAGGGTCTTAAACTGTCTACCGTGCCTCCTTCTACCTATTCCGTACATTGTTTGTCCTCCATCTTATATATCAATTCTACCGATACACAAAATGGAGGACTCCCGTAACGCTGCCGGTTCGCGTACCGGGGAGCACACCGGTAAGCGCTTGTTAAAAAAAGGTGGGAAAGTAATTTGCAGAAAAACTACTACAGACACTTTCACCAAATTTGGAATAGTCCCTACTACTTGGAATTCCATAGAGCCATTCAAGTTGTAGCCCTGTCTAAATAACCTGAGGTAAATTACATGGCAAAAACACATTAGAAAGAGTTGACATTTTCAACCAATGATAACATTACTTTCAAGTTGTATTTTTATGTGCTGACATTTGATTGGTTTGGTACATGAATATATATGAAAAAAAAGAGGGAAAGACAGCCATTTTGACTGGAACTCCCTGAGGCACATTTACTGAGTTTTTCCTGAGAAACATAAGACACTTTTCCAAATGTAAGTTAATAGTTTTGAAGGAGAAATATGTTGTGCCCCTAAAGTTATTTTTATAAAAACGTTTCCTTTTAGATATTTACTGTCCCTAAAGTTACAGTTATAGATTGAGTAAGGCTTCTCTGTTGTAGTCATAGATTGAGTTAGACTTGATCACATGCAGTACTTTATATTTCTACTTCCTGCCTTGTAGAATACACTGCCCAAACATAAATTAACTCTTAAAAACTCAGAACTATGTTGTACATGTTAAGTTAAAAATGAAAAATGTTGAAGTTTCTTACATAAACTCTATTTGTCTCTCTCTTTTTATTCTACCTTAACAGCAATTATGGATAAAGAAGCACAGGAACCCAAAGTACAACCTGAAATACAGGACAATAATGACGATTTTTATAATGTGACAGTAGACGAACAACCGTTGGAATTTATGGACAATTTTGATAAACAAGAGACCATTTATGAAAATAAAGATCATGAAATTTCAGATGAAGTACTACTTGAAATTTCCATAGATTTTTAAAATTAATATCAATAAAATGTTATTTATAAATTAAAAATTGTTTAAGACATTATTCATTTTTTTCAAAATTTAAGATATAATAGTAGAGTAATTATAAAAAAAAGTCAGACTAATGGTAAAGAGTACAACATTTTTATATTACTATGTGCTCAGGGAGTGCTCAAAGGATCTGTTTCTACTTTCCCATGAATCTAGGAGAATAATTTACTTACTTGATGTGTTTTAAGAATGTGTTTTTTGACTTAAAATGGCTCAACAGCTTTGTAAATATGCCCCATGCTGACTATGAATCTCTAGCAGTATATATCAAGAAAACTAAATGACTTCAAAAAACGTTTTTAAACACATCAAGTAAGCAAATTATTCTCCCCCTTTCATGGGGAATTTACTTAAAATGCCCTAACACACATGAGGGCGTATTTACAAGGCCCTTGCACCACTTTTGCATCACTTTTAACATGGGAAAAATAACTTGAAAGTGGCTCAAAGGCCTTGTAAATATGCCCCATGCTGGCTATAAAACTCTGTTTTTACACAACAAGGGAAACCCAAAAGGAATCACACTAGGGTCCTTGGGCAGTAGACTATTGTACAGAACAGGGGACCCTAGTAATTGAGGATCACGTAAATGATAGACATATACTTAATAGTATATATGACCTCTGCCCAGCCGGACAGGTTTTTTATTATACAATTTTTTAGTATTATTCCATATAACATTATACAAAAGTGGGCACAGCCTGTGACCCACAAAGGACAAGACAAAACAAGTGACACAAACAATTATGTAGAAATGCTCAAACGCGGTCTGTACTCATTCATTGGTTATACAGACTAGATTACAATCATAGCAACCCATTGTTGTTCAGTATTTATGAGGTCAAATCAACATATGGTGCAGTTAGGTCGACGACGTTTCGATGCAGTTACAAAATACTTGCATCATCATCAGGACAGAAAATACTATGTCATGTTTGTCTGGAGATTCTATTACAAACACAGAGCCTCTGTAGCGAGTTACACAATACATATAGAAAGGAAAAAATTTTGGGGAAATTTTGGAAGGAAACAAGAATGAAGAATTAATCTTTAGGAGCGACTAGGCATGAATGCATTTAATCTTTACAGTTTACATCACTAAACAGCAGTTTATTCAGTGCTGTGTAAAGGTTTGTAGTGACTAGACTGATCAGACACATGCTAGTGATCTTAAAACCATGTGGCGGTGTCTGGTTTATTTACAAGGTGACGGAGTCAAGGGAATTGGATAAAAAACTGTGACATGTATTACATGCTTGAAGCCCACCAACGTGGAAAAACCTGGTTTCTGAAGTGATATTAAAAGGCGGCGCAATGATGAAAGAAACATATTAGCATGCTGGAAGAGCTTGTGAATTTGCATTGTACTCAAGATCTGGTGAGAAATCAGCGCAGTGAGGAGAGATTCTATTAAAAATTAAACGACGCAGTGTGAATAACATGTGAACTGAAGCAGGCACATATTTGTGAACTATAAATTCTAAAATTCAAAAACGCGCTAAACTATAGCCATTACCTCGTATTTACTTAGACTGGGTCCATAGTAGGTAGAAATTCGACACAGCTATAACCACTAAATCAAAACAAGGGTCAAACCAAGGAAAGCTATTAGTTAAAATAAAATTGTTGTTAACTAATGCGAGTGGTACTAATAAGGACAGGAGTTTATACTCACGATGATTAAGCTTTTCAAGGCGACTAGAGGAGAAACTACAACAAGGGAAATTAATTAGTTTAATCTGCCGACCGAGTGCAAAGGGATTTAACAGTGCCGGGTAACATATTGTAACTTACTTAATTCAGCATTTGCCTTGTATATAGTCTAGGTAGTCGGAACTGCGTCATAAAGATCTGGCGGAAAATAGGGCTTGAATTAGTTTAGTTATCTTAAAGAATTCTAGAATAAGGGAAGGCAGATAGCGGTACTCACTTGTTATTTCAGCATGATGGCTGGACGAGGGGGTTCTGGCGGTGATCGCTACTCGCCACGAGAAGGAGCCTGATAGTTATAGTCAAGAAAGGACTATGCGCCAAAAACTTATGATTATGGCGGCCATCTTGTAGTGGCGCTTACTCGATCTAGCAGTACTATGCATATACTCTGGTGGTCCTATTAAGGGGATCTAATGGTACCAGGCAATAACATTCACTATATAGACTAAACTGAATCACAAAGGAGGAATGGTAAACAGCAATAGTTAAACATTGTGTTGCAGCACGCCAAAAACTATGATTATGGCGGCCAATTGTAGTGGAGTATGCTCAGTCTAGCAGTTCTGTGCATATACTCAGGTGGTTCCGTTTAGGGGATCTAACGGAAACAAGCATTTATATTGGCTAAAACTCTAGCAGTACATATCAAGAAACCTAAATGACTTCAAGAAACGTTTTTATTCACATCAAGTAAGCAAATTATTCTCCCTGAATCATGGGGCAAGTGAAAAATGTGTTTAAAGAAGCAGACACCATTTTTTCCTTCTATGGGGTAGGTCTGGAAATGCTTTTTGAAGGACACCTTTGAGCAATTGATGGCACTTTTTCCTCAAACTGCCTTGGTATATTCCAAAATATGCCAAAGACAGAAATGGAAGTGGTCCAATCAATTTTATCCACAAATTGAGAAAGCGAGGAAGCATGTAAATAAGTCTGTTTCAGCTTACATAACAAACCATGGAATGGGCTCCATCTACAACAATAACTTGCGTTACTACATGCAAGATATCTACAGAGGAGATGGTGTGCACTTCTCAGATGAGGGAAACAGAGTCTTCATACAAAATTTAAGACTGTGTATTGATACCTACTTAGAACTTACACAGAACCCAAAAGCTCTTTTCAGAGCTACCTTAACTATAATTACTCTTTTAAAATTTCGAATGTACCTTTTTTCACTAATTTTCACTTATGTTCGCGTCCCGGTTTGCTACCCGGTTCGCGTACTGGCAGCTAACCGGACGAATAAATCTAAAAAAAAATTTCTTACGACATATATGAGCCTCCTCAGCTACCCTCAGAAACATAGGGGGTCAAGATACTTCTCCCATGCCCCCTTACACCCATTTCCCACATTGTTAATCCTCCATCTTGTGATAAAATTTGTCCAAAACACAAAATGGCGAACTCCCGTTACGCTACCGGTAAGCTATCCGGTTTGCGTACCGGGAAACGCCTCTACTACGAAAAATCGCAAACATTTATTTTTTTTATTTTTTGCCCCACGGGGCACTTTAATATCCCCCTCATCAATTCTAGGGGGTCAGGAGGGGTCTACCTTGCCCCCTTTCCTTCTTTTCCCCCTTCGTTTTTCACCACATCTTGTCTCTCGATCCTACCGAGAGACAAGATGGCGGCCGGCCCGGACTGTTTAGAATGTTGACAGACAACGGAGAGCCAATCAGCTTTGCTTCACGAAGTTCCGTTACGCGTCAGGTACGCGAACCGGAGCGCTAACCGGAGCGCTGTCACAGATATATCTGTTTTTTAAAACGTTAATTTCTCAAAATCCACTGGAGCACATATATTGAGACATAGCAAAGGCACGTTGGGCAAACCATATCTACAATTCTGCCAAGTTTCGTGTAAATCCATTCAGCCGTTCGAGCTAAAAGTGATTCCAACCGCACTATGGAAAAATGAATAGGAAAACACGTTTTGGGACCCCCCTTTTTTCTCGGCCCCCCTTGACGAAAAGCCCCCAAATTTTTAGGGGCTGCTCAGATACAGGATGTGCCATTTTCCTGAAAATTTCAGCCAATTCCATCCACAAACACCAAAGTTATTCGACATAGAATTTTCAGAAATCCCATAGGAAAAAAATCATAACTATATATACCTACTGGCGACCGCCAGTAGGTAATATATATATATATATGGATCTGGTGGCTTGATGAAAACAAATCAGTTTGCCTAATATAAACACTGGAGTCGCGTGGTCCTTTTCTATCGCTGGCGAGGTGGTGGGAGAGACTACAACGGACGCATATATATATTCACTGAAAAAACCATAGGTTATAGACCATATATAGTTAGGGATTAGCTTTTACAAAACCTTAATTTACTCGCACAAAACCATAGAAATTCGCATATATAGTTAGTTGCAATAACTATATATCGCGCACCCGCAATCCACTGCTGATGATGTCACATATTACATCATTCATGACATGGTCAGTGACATCACTGATGACATCACTGATGACAACTCAAATGACATCACTGATGACATCACTGATGACATGTCAAATGACATCACTGATGACATGTCAAATGACATCACTGATGACATCACTGATGACATCTTAAATGACATCACTGATGACATCATTCATGTGATAATATGATGAAGCTCTTCAGACTCTAATATAACCTTAGATCCACTCAGTGTAAACAGACACTCACAGACTGTCACTCATCCATGGAGTTACTCACACACCTAGTCAGTCATGCAAAGAATCAATCACACCTCCATTTCCTCAACTATACAATTATACACACCTTACTTATTCAAACATATACTAACACATATTTACTCTCTTATACAATCCCTTATACAAGTTCACAATGATCCACACAGCCACTCACACATTCATTGGCTCTTATGCACAGTTATTTATACATGTCAACTCTCACATGTACTGTGTTTTACATATGTACTTACTTTGACATGGTAGCACCGAGATATCCATTCACTCACCAATACACTCATGCACACAGTTAACCGCCCATACAGCTGTTTCCACATGCACTTTTGAACCCATACATCTAGTGAATCAACTGCTCACACATCTATGCACAGAGTCATACACCTCCCAGCCACCCACACACGCACTCAGTCTCCCATACAAATACTTGGGCAACCAATCAATAACCCATATAGTTACTCATATAGCTACTGATCAACACATGCAGCAGTTTACAGAACAACAGACATAATGATGCACAAATTAAGACAGTTTAGTCACCAACTCATGCTCTCAGTGAGACACATTTAATCACTCACTCATACAGTCAGTCATGCACCTACTAAATCCTTCATCCAGACACTTATACATCCACTCATTCTTCAATATGTAAGACATATTTTAACTTTACAGAATTATACAGTCACTGGATGTTGTCATCAGTGATGTCATCAGTGATGTCACAGACCATGTCATGAATGATGTAATATGTGACATCATCAGCAGTGGATTGCGGGTGCGCGATATATAGTTATTGCAACTAACTATATATGTGAATTTCTATGGTTTTGTGCGAGTAAATTAAGGTTTTGGAAATGCTAATCCCTAACTATATATGGTCTATAACCTATGGTTTTTTCAGTGAATTTCAATGGTTTTTTAATAGCAAATATGAAAAGCTATAAAATGTCAAGTACGTGGTAGGTAAAAACATTTTCGTATTTATGCACGCTGATGTGCTTTGAACGCTGCCCCCCCCTCCTCTTTTCTTTTAAAAATTGGAAGAAACAAAAAGTATTCCCTTCCATAAATAACCCAAGACTTTTATTTTGTTATGGCAAGTGAACGAAATAGAGAATAAACTATAGTTGATCACCATGGGGTTTAAAGAAGGGATGGTTCTTCACCAGATTAGATATTTACCCAGACCCTCATTCTCCAATGTGATGAACTAGGCTAAAATTCTTCTGGTGCCTGCACCCTGTCACAGAATATCACCCTAAAACATGGAATCTCCCAAACACCAGATTGAGTTGAACCCCACAGTAAGCCTTATTTCTTCAGGGCCTCAGAATTTCTTTTGCTTTACTCATGGAAATTGTGGAATATAGGAGAGATAAGGTGTCACCATTAAGAAAGGGTAGTATTTAAATTTGCATATCAATTATGTTAAACCTTTTAGACATATGATATGCTAGCTTGAACTTATGCTTTACATTTGAAGCCGAATTCAACAGCTTAAGTAAGTAGGTTTTCGTAGTTGTAACTTTAAAGGGTGATCTAGCAAGCTGTAAAGATTTTCTAAAACAGTGGAGCGTATTTAGTTTTTTAATGTACATGTTTATGAAACGATTACACAAATGAAACATTTGTGAGTTTTAAATTTCCGGAGAAGTATAATTCACCAATAGCTTTCTCTGTAGATGTTTTTCCATTAACAATCCCAGTTCCATCACCCGCCCAGGATATCACTACTGTTAGTTGTCATTGTTGCTTCTGTTTAAATAAAAAATGTTTTAAGGTGTTTACTGTTTTTGTTGCGATGTAAATATTTATAAGTTATTAAAGAGTTGTAATCCTACTAATTTTTTATCGATTATTGCTCTTTGAGATATTTCCTGTCTACAAACAGAGAAGAATAGGAATATTCTGTCTCCCTTTGCAGATAGTAAAGGATAGGTAATGCGGACTTTTGTCCCCCGTTGGAATCCGTCATGCCTGTTTTTCTCCCCACTGATTGATTGATTAGCTGGACATTTATTGTTCAAGGAATAGTTCTTTCGAGGTATTCTCTGTTTGCAAATAACGTGGAATAGAAATATTCTGTCTAGTCTTTGCAAGTAGTGAAGGGTGGGTAATGCAGACCTTTGTCCCCTGTTGTAATCTGTCATGCCCATCTACTCCCCACTGATTGATAAACTAGTTCCACCCGGACCATTTATTAGAGGTACATCATCTGGCTCAACCGGATGGTACCCCTAATAAAGAAGACAAATGTAAAATATGAAGTAATCACTGTATCCTGTTAAACAGAAACTTTAGCATGAAACACACTTGAAAAGGAAGGGAAAGAAATCGAACAAAATCAGTAGGCCACTGATGAGTTTTTGACTTTGCTAGAAATAAGAAACATGAAAGTGGTGAGAGAAGCCAAGCTTGACGTTACGGCAGCCACGAGGTAGCTAGGCTCCGCCACCCCCCCCACTGCTCCAAGCATGTCTGTCCCACCGCCCGCCACGCCCAATAACGGTAACATGAAATAGATAGAAATCAGCAGATACCTACCCCCATTCCGGAAACTCCCGAAGTGCAACAGGTCCACGGTTACGCCCATCCGGAAGATGAGGCCTCGATACGTGCAGGGCGGGGCCCGACTAGCAGCCATCAGCCGGAGAAGTCGTGGGATGGTCGGCCTGGAATGTACTGGTCCTCCCATCCTCTTCTGCCGCCCTGCAGGCCACGGGGGGGGATGTCTTGCACATGCCACCGACCCCCCCCTCCCCGCGTATCTCCTGGTCTGGCCCCGGCTTGGTATGAGCTCCCCGTTCGGTCCTGAAGCGGCACCCTGCAGGCCACGGGGGGGATGTCTTGCCTCTGCCTCCGACCCCCCCCTCTTCTTTCTTCAATAATGGCTGTGACAACGGGGGGGGATGTCTTGCACATGCCACTGACCCCCCCCTTTCCCTCGTATCTCCTGGTCTGGCCCCGGCTTGGTATGAGCTCCCCGTTCGGCCCTGAAGCGGCGCCCTGCAGGCCACGGGGGGATGTCTTGCCTCTGCCTCCGACCCCCCCCCCTCTTCTTTCTTCAATAATGGCTGCGACAATGGGGGGGGATGTCTTGCACATACCACCGACCCCCCCCTCCCCTCTTATCTCCAGGTCTGGCCCCGGCTGGGTATGAGCTCCCCGTTCGGCCCTGAAGCGGCACCCTGCAGGCCACGGGGGGGGATGTCTTGCCTCTGCCTCCGACCCCCCCACCCCCCTCTTATCGCCTGGTCCGGACATCACGGATATCAACGCCAGGTGTCGGCGTGGGGTGCGCTGGGAGGGAGAGGTGGCGCGAACGAGCCTCTCCCACCCCCCCAGGTGGGGGCCCCTCAGCTGCACCCCCAATGCTCCACTCACCCAACAAAAGGTCTCGTCCACTATTGTGGTGCAACGGCGCTTCTGGGTTCAGCTAGAAAATGAGTCCTGCATCCAAAAACATTCTCCTCGACTTTGAAGATTCTATAAGAGCCACGGGGCCCCCGACCCCCGCAAACACCCCCGATGGGGAATGACTGCCATGATCACCCACGGAACGACCACGACGTAGCCGCGGGACGTCGGCGCGCTCATTCCTGCGCCGGCCTCAGTCTTGAAATGACCAAAATCCTGCAAGACTACCAACTTGATCAGTTCCGGTGGGTCACCAGTATGACCCGGTAGGAGAGATTGTTGCCTCCCACCCCACTTTCACTGATGGTTCATGTCACCAGTCCCCTCTGCTACCCTTCAACGAAAACTTTTGGACTGCCGAAAGAGGTCCCGGTCCAACCACGAGTTGGGGGAGACATTTTGACTATACTTGGACCTTCCTGACCTCACCCAAAATGGCGCCGGTACAAATGAAACTCTCAACTCCTTGTTGTGCCCCGATTGCTCAGCCTTGATATCATGAGATATGTATGCAGTTTTTAGCACATGAATTGATATGGGATAAGACTGATTATATGTTCGGACAATGAATTGATCCGGGACGGGTACTGATTACACGTTCGGAAAATTAATTGATATTAAGTTCTAATGCATCATTGATTACTGTATTTATTGAAGGTTCGAATTGTCAACACTTTTGGTACTTGCTCACAATGAATTATCGATATGATTTTGTTGCACTTGTTGCACTTTTTACTATGAAATCAACGACCACTTACTCTGTTATGTTTTCCAGAAATAAATACCCCCCCCCCATTTACAGTTCCAGCCTGCTCCGTGGCCGGCCCACGGGGTTGTAGGCCCGTATTTGTGCACCAACATTTTTATTAAAGGTTTTTGAAAAAGCAAGCGTAGTTGTAACGCGTAGATTGGTAAGTTTCGAATAAATGGCCACTGTTTCCGATATAAAAAAAAAAAAAAAAACAGGTGAAATGAAGCAGCTCGATTAGTTAAGGGTTAAAAAGTATAGTACGCAGAAACATTGCAAATATGAATGGTCCAGGTTTGTTGTATGTGTTTTTCATTTTTGTACAGCATAAAGCAAAAGATAAAGATCCTGGTATTTAGCCTCTACTTTATATGCTACCTGTATCAGCGAAGTTGTTTTAAATGCCCCTAAGCCACCCCAAAGGAATGTCACCTGGCCCCCCCAGTACGAACAAAAACGACCCCGTACCACTGTAGGTTATCTCTCTTCCTCAAAGGAGAGCACGAGCTCGCCCCCACTTTACACCGACTGCCCTTTGTTTTGACCCTCCCCTGCACACGCTCCGTAATGCCACACTAGGGCGACCTATGCTATCCACAGGCCTCCGATAATTATCTCTCCCATATTACCGGTCCCCCCTGGGCTTAAACGCCGAGATGGTAGGGACTGCATCCCGTGGAGATAGGCCGAGTATGTAAACTCTGTTCTTGTGTTCCTGCTTCCAGCGCCCGTCTCTTTATTTGGTAACCGTTCAAGATGGGAACTAAGTGGCGTCTTGTGCCAGCAGCCTGGGCATCAGTTGTAATCTGGGCTGAATTTTCCTCAACACGGGGTGTGATTCTCAGGGAAGAGCAGCGCATATGGGAGGAGGTTTATGGCCCATGCATGACAGCGTGGGTGAAGGCAGCCGACGATAAGAGAGAAGAAAAAGGTAAAAAGAGCTCAGTCCCCAGATGAATTAAGTAGGATGCTAAGGATGCGCAGCATGCAGGAAGAGATCTTTTTGGCCAGCAACTGTTCTATGTTTTGTCTTGGATTTTTGTATATAATACATGTACTGTCTGTACATGTTTGTGTGTACGTAATGTATGGATCTACAATGTCCCTCTGCCTGTGTTTCCATATTACTTGACCCCTGCTGTTCTGTGTTGTGTGCGCACTAAATGGCCTATTATTGTACATGTCTCACTCTCTCTCTCTCTCCCTCTCTCTCTCTCTCTCTCTCTCTCTCTCTCTCTCTCTCCATGTCGTACGTGTACCGAATGGTTCGCTTAGAGTGCGGACGACTCTCTCTCCGAGGGTCCCCCTGTTCCCTCTTCCCTTGTGTGGTAACGTTGTGCCCCACCGGCACGAACCTAATTGGGTCTCTTCGAACACAAAGGTGTTCGTCAAAATTGACTGGAACTAAAACGATTGTAACTTGCCATATTACTACCTCTCCTTTCTGTTTATCAATACAAATTAATTTATAACAATTATTTTTAACAATATATTTACTCGCAGTGTCAAAATGGCGGTCAACACTTCCTGATTTCCTTCGAATTGAACGTTAACATACGTCACGCAGCAAAAAAAAAACGCTCATGCGCAGCCGCTGGAAGACAAGTATCAACATATATGAGCCTCCTCAACCACCCTCAGAAAACATAGGGGGTCAGGATATGTCTCCCGTACCTCCTTATACCCATTTCTCACATTATTTTTCACAAAATGGCGAATTCCCGTTTCACTACCAGATTTTGACCCGGTTCGCGAACCGGGAAGCGCTTCTACCGCGAAAAATCAAATTTTTTTTATTTGCCCCACAGGACCCTTTAATAACCCCAACATCATTCCTAGGGGGTCAAGAGGGGTCTACCATGCCCACTTTCATTAAATTCCCCCTTCGTTTTTCTCCTCCTCTTGTCTCTCGATCCTACCAAGAGACAAGATGTCGGCCGCACCGGACTGTTTAGAATGTTGACAGACGCCGGAGACCCAATCAGTTTCGCTTAGCAAAGCTCCGTTACGCGAAAAGTACGCGATCTGGAGCGCTATCCGGGACGCTGTCACAGATATATCTGTTTTTTTAAACGTTAATTTCTCAAAATCCACTGGAGCACATATATTGAGACCCAGCAAAGGCACATCGGGCTAACAGTCCCTACAATTTTGCCAAGTTTCGTGTAAATCCATTCAGCCGTTCGAGCTAAAAGTGAGGCCAAACGCCCTATGGAAAAATGAATGGGTAAAACGCGTTTTGGGACCCCCCTTTTTTCTCGGCCCTCCCTTGATGAAACCCCCCTAAATTTTCAGGGGCTGATCAGAAACAAAATGTGCCATTTCCCTGAAAATTTCAGTCGATTCCGTCCACAAACGCCAAAGTTATTAGACATAGAATTTTCAAAAGTCCCATTGAGAAAAAATCCTAACTATATATACCTACTGGCGACCGCCAGTAGGTAATTTATATATATATATATACATACATATATATATATATATATAAACAGCAAACTCCCAACTGCTCTGGACGCAGTTAAAGCTGGCGCAGACCTCCAAAGCAATCCCTCGAGTTAGAACAGATCAGCCAACACAACCAAGTTTCAGTTGTAGCACTGCATTTAATCAGCAGCAAGTAGTGCAGAGCAAGTGCCCTCCATGACGCGTTTCGCCTCGCGGACGGGGCTTGGTCACGTGACGCGTCAGGAGTAGGCAGTGAGTTAAATCAAGGATTAAAGCCCAAGCACCTAAAGAAACAGGTTGCAAGGGTAAAATAACAACGTGAACTGGCAATCGAATTCATGTGATGAAAAGTCCACAATCAATATCCACAATTACAGAGTATTGAAAAACAATTAGAGCATAGTGCTCATAAGCGGCCAAATATAGCAATTTATACTAAGAGGAAACAAATTCATATTATAATGAAACATCATGATCATTTGCAAGTGCACTCATAAGATTTTCCTTATAAAAGAATGGCCAACAAATTAATAAGGAGGACATCACAGATTGCCAATATATACAAAAAACAAGTGATTAGACCAAAAAAGATTTCAGAAGTTAAATACATGGAATCAAACTAGCAGCAGAGGCATCACTTTATGGAGGCTACCAAATACATTTCAGGTCTCATAGGTGTGTACAACCCAGCTGTAATTTCATCTTTTTAGTATCTGAAAGAAAGAAAATCCTTATAATGACTCTGGATACCATGAATTACCAGTACCTACTACCATTCACAGAAGTCAATGAACAGCCGGAAGGCCTCATATAAATCCAATGGAGATATAAGCAAAGAAACACACACTTTTCAAAATGACAAAAATTATACAGTAAAGGAGACAAAATCTGGAAAAGCTACTTGATTCATAGGTAATGGTGTAATTCATCAAAAGCATTCAGCCCATTGGGGGATCTGGTGTCGAGCAAAATGATGAAAAATGCCTCTCTCTGACAGAGAAGTCTTTCTCGATCACCACCTCTGCCAGGATTAGCCACGGATCACAACAAGGTATAAGTAAGATCTTTTAGTTTCTTGTCATGCACTGATTTGAAATGGCGCGCAACCGGGTAATTCATGTCCGAATTTACTATGGCCCGAATGTGTTGCAAGATACGTTGGTGTGCTTGCAACTTCGTGCTCCCTATATATGACAGTGAACACGTGCAGGTCAATTTATAAACAACAAAATCACTGCGACATGTCAAATGTTCCCTGATTGGTATGGTGCGATTACTGAATGCAGATGTATAATGTGTGCTGTTGACTGCAAACGTGCAGGCACGGCACGAGGTGCATCTGTAAAAACCAGGTTTGTTCAGCCAAGTGGTCCTTAATTGGTTTTCTGGTTGTGTCCGGTCAAGGGAATCTTTCATTGAGGGAGCTCTCCTAAAGGTGATAGCAGGAGATTCGGGCAAAAAAGGAGCTAGAATAACATCAGTCAATACAATTGGCCATTCATATCTGATAATCTTGCTAAGTCTGGAACTTTGAGCGCAAAAAGTAGTGATGAATCTAGCTGTTGTCACATTGGTACCATCAGTGTCTAGTTTTATCTTAGGGGTCAGCAATGCTTCACGTGTGCGTGTTGACACTGTATTAAGCGCTCTGTCCAGTACCGCTTTTTTATAGCCCCTACGAAGGAATCTATTTCTAGATTCTGCTAGACATTGTTGAGTGACAACAGGGTCACTGCAGATGCATTTAATTCTAATGAATTCCCCCAAAGGTATGCTATTGATCGCGTGAGGGGGGTGAGCACTACGGGCGTGCAAGATGGAATTGCCCGCAGTGCTCTTCCTGAACAGTTTAGATTGTAATATGTTGTTGTCAATGTAAATCAACACATCCAAAAATTCAGCAGATGTGTCTGAAATTGTAGCAGTGAATTTAAGATTTCTGTCATTCACATTGATTTATTTGACCAAATCAGCTGCCAGAGTTTGAGATCCTTTCCAGACGATAAAAATATCGTCTATAAATCTCCAGTAGGCTAGTAGATGGGGAAGCCAATGAGCGTGAGTGACGCCAAGCACATGCTCCTCCCACCAGCCAACATGCAAGCATGAGTAGCTGGGGGAGAAGCACGAACCCATTGCCACTCCGCGTTCCTGATGGTAAAATTCCTTGCCAAACTGGAAATAATTATTAAAGAGGCAAATACGAATCATATCTGACAACATTCGATTATGATCCCTCATAGTTGCCTCCCGGGAATCCAGAAAAAACTGAACAGCTTCCAGACCCTGGTGATGGTTGATACTGGTATACAGTGCTTCTATGTCCATCACCAGGAAACATAAATCAGGGCCCCAGGTGAAACAATCAATCTTCCCCCAAAAATCAGTAGTGTCTTTAAGAAAGGAAGGGAGGGAAATCATATGAGGCTGAAGAAAAAAGTCAACATATTTTGAAATATTTTCATTCATGCTCCCCTGTGCTGAAAAAATAGGGCAACCTGGGACTGGGGTAGTGCATTTGTGTCACCAGTGATGTCATCAGTGATGTCACTGACCATGTCATGAATGATATAATATGTGACATCATCAGCAGTGGATTGCGGGTGCGCGATATATAGTTATTGCAACTAACTATATATTCGAATTTCTATGGTTTTGTGCGAGTAAATTAAGGTTTTGAAAATGCTAATTCCTAACTATATATGGTCTATAACCAATGGTTTTTTCAATGAATTTTCTTGGTTTTGTAAATGCTAATCCCTAACTATATATGGTCTATAACCTACAGTTTTTTCAGTGAATTTCATTGGTTTTTTAAAAGCTAATATCTATAGCTGTAACATATATTTTTATTCTAATTCACAAATATATTTTATATATTTTTGTATTATATTTTTTTAATTCAATTTATATTATAGTTTAAATTATTTTTTCCTGTTTCGTTGCCGGTCCGCGAATCGGTAAACGTTCCGTTAGTGCAAATACCGCGTTAGAAAGGCACATCGTGACGCGTCCCGTAAATGCAACATATCGCGTTACTACGTAATGCCCCTTATGACGTGCTGCGTTAGCGCACCCGGAAGCGTTCTGGAACGCGAACCAAGGCGCGAAACGTAAAGCCCCGGAATCGATCCGAGGTGCGGCGCGGAACGTAAGCAAAACAGTTCATGTTTTCATTGGTTGATTTTACTTTTAGTTTCCTAATGATGGAACGCTTGATCATATGACGTAAAACAAACACTTTTCATTGGTTTAGAACATTTTATTTTCTCAAATGATGAAAATCCCACCTTTTTTCCTCACTCCGACTTTCATTTTAATAAGAGAAAGACCTGTTTTTGTTTGCTAAGACATGGCATTTCTATTAGCTGCAGCTGGTGGATCTCCACCACCTCCACCACCACCAAAGAAGAGAGGACCGACTAGCCAGGTCATCTTCGACCAGGAAGAAGAAGAAGAGGAAGACGAGGAACAGGAGCAAGGGACAAGTGGCTTTCTGAAAGAAATGCCAAGAACGTCCTGTGTGAAAGTGAATTTTATCTGGCAATTTTTTTCTTTTCCTTCTCATGAAAAGAAAGTTAATGCCAGGTACGTTACCTGCCTCATCTGCAAAAAAACACTCTCGAGAGGGACCGAAAAAAAATATAGCTTTGGTAATCATACCATGCATCGGCACATGGAGACTTGGCACCCTCTTAATTATTCCAAAGCGCAATTTCGAGATTTGGTGGAAAACCCCCGACCGGCAAAAACATCCACCAATGACTTAACAATAAGTGAGTCAGAGGCAAGGGAAACGGTTTCAAATCTGCAAAAGAACTTTGGGCAGATGAGATTGACTTGTGTACAGTGTGGAAAATTAATTTCATGCGGAGAAATGAGTATTACTTTAATAAATAGATCATTTGAAAAACATCAATGTCCAAAACGTCCTAGAAAGTAATTTTTTTTTTTTGCTCCTGTTGAGCCCTTTGAAGTAAATCATTTTTGTTTCTCCTTCCTCAAAAAAATTCAAAAAAAATATAAAACATCAAAAATAATAAAAAAAAGTTCTTTTCAGAACTACCTTTCCTTTTAAAAAAAATTGCTAGAATGTTTAGCACTCCTCCATCCTCTATTTCTATTGATACGCTTCCCGGTTAGCGTTCGGGTACGCGAACCGGGAGCGAAGTAAAACATTTTTTTTTTTTAAAAAGACGAATTAATAAACAGAGAGTAATGTGAAAAGAAAGAAAAATAGAGGGAGTAACACACAGTTACTGTTGAAAGAGGGACTGATAAAAGAAGTGAAAAGAGTAGTATAAATAAGTAATAGAAAAAGAAATGAAGGAAGTAGCAAAGACAGGAAACTAAGGGTTAAAAAAAAGAAGCAGAGGAACTAATAAAAGTTAAATCTGATAGACAAGTAACGTAAAAAGTACTAAACGCTTACCTTATAATTGTCATTACCGTAGTGTATTATCATTATCATACTTTTAATCTGTGTAAGAAAGAACAAAAAAATGTAAATTAATACAAGATGGTAAAAAAAGAGTGAGCATAAGACAAAATGAATGTTAAATGTTAAATGTGGTATACTAGTAAAGCGTACAGCTGACCCAGCAAAGAGGCGTCCCGGCGCTGTATACCGCTGGGGAAACCATCCTGGCTTTCCCTATGAGATGGTCCCTCCTGAGCATCCCCAAGGTGATGCTAAGCATCCCCGGCGCTGATGGGGCTGTTAGTTGAGATTAAGCAAGCTATTACCCAAAGTTGCTGAGTGGGACACACGGTTGGAGTAGGCACCGAAGGGAGAATTATCGAGTCCGCTAACCAAGGCCCAAGATCCTGCTACGTCAGGAATTGAACCCTGGTCCCAGGCCGACCTCTGCTTCTGGGTCTGCCGCCTCTAATCAGTGAGCCACACCAATCCATATACAAATTAGAAATCACAATTCAAAGTAGAAAATTAATTAAACATATTGAATGGTTTATTTTTGCTGTTATCAGAAAAAATCAAATTTCACTGAAAACAGTGAGTTGAAGGTATTCATCATATAACAGCGGGGAAAAAAAACACAATCAAAATGATTGTGTTTAAAAAACTCAAAGGATATCCTATGAACAGCTTATACTCAGTTGTGCTGTTACTATTTCCTGCCCGCCACTTTCTGAAAGATAAACTCAATTGTTTTAAGAAAACTGAGACATACAAAGCAATTTGAAACAGCACACTAAGTTACAGCAACACCTAGAATCATTGTAGTCCAATTACCTACCCTAAATTCTGACTTCAAAAATCAAGTTAAAAGGCAACATTGCTTCATACTCAATTAGTAATGTTTGCTGAAAGAATAGCGATTTTTTAAATTTTAAATAAGCTGTGTAATATCCAGATGTTGTCAAAGGACCAGCATATTATGTAATAACTGCAGTTGCAAATGTTCTTCCTGAAATCCATGACTGTGTAGCAAAAACATTTTTAATTAGACTGGACAACTTATTTTCTTCTAGTTTATGTAGTTGAAATTGTAAAATGACATTTCATCCATAAGTTTTCAAAAATAATGTGGACAGCATTGCAGACTTACATTTCCTCTACTCCTTATTTTGATCTGCTGCTTGAATTTGCTTATAAAAACAAACAGTTTTCGCTCTGTACTACAATTATCCACAAGGCCATATATAGTAGGAGCCATTAGAACTAAATTCCACTAAACAAATCCCAAGCTTCCTTTCCTAATATTTTGGTTGCAAGAACACCAGGTAAGAATTTTGAAGGTGGAAAGGCAATCTTTTTTTAAAAGTTAAAACAGAATCATTGCAGAATGACCATCCGTTTCCAGATTTCAAATAAGCTGTGTAATGTCCTGAATTAGTTGAAGGACCGTTATGATATATAATTGCAGTAGTTTTAAAAGTCCTTCCTGATATTGACAACTGCGAAGCCACAAAATTATTAATTAAAGTTGTCAATTTAGTTCCATCAGGCCTACATCGTTGGAACATTAAAATGACATACTGGCCATAACTTCGTAAAATTAACGTGGACAGCATTCCAGACTTACATTGGCTGCACTTCATATTTTGATCGGCTGCTTTTACTAGCTTATTGAAGGATACTGATTTACTGTCAGGCAAAGTTAAATATATAAATCTTTCTGAGTCTACACTATTAGTACTTGATAGCCTACAGTTCTCGCAGTCATGCTGCCATTGATAAGAAAGGCCAAATAGATAATCTACATCTACACCCTCATCTTGCAATACATCCAGCATATACATTAAAAACTCCTGACAATCCTGCTGAACATTTTCAGAGAATTCTGTTTGACCTGAACATTCGTCTAACAGAAAACGAATTTCAGACACACTTTCTACTCTCGTTTTATCAGCACTACATTTCTCTAACACAGAATTCAACAAACAGCATAAACTTTGTTCTGAATTGATCACAATCTGTTCTTTGAAAGTCTCTAGTGAAAAGAGAACATTAACAACTACATTAGCATAGCAGTTGACACCAGAACTATTTTCAAATTTAAAACCAACAACATTTTCAACAGAATTCATTTTATTCCTGCTTCCACTTTTGGGTTCATCGACTTTTGGTCTTTTTGCTACAACCTCCCTACTATTACTGATATTTCTTCATTTTCGGCCTACCACACGTTTCTCAATCAAAGGATATTGAGGCAAATGTGGCGCATACTCTCTTCTTAACCTATTGTATTCCTTAAGACAATCTAGATCTGCGCAAATGTTTGTGACATCACAGTCAATCAAGTACAAACCCGATAAAGTTTTGACTCGTGACAATGCTACATAAGCCATAACCTCTTTGAATACAGAACTGCCAATATTCACTAAAGCAGTGTCTACACTTATATATATACATATACATATAAGTCTTTAACAAGCAAAAACCTAGCAGAGCAACGACCAATTACCTTTACTTCCTCAATGCTATCAAATTTAATTTTTAAAAATTCAATTCAATCTCTATTTCTGTATTTCTCAAAATCAACAACATTACCCATTGATCCATTTACCAGACCTCTTTCAACATGTAGATTCCTTCTCAAAATGATTCGGCAATTTAAGCACACATTCAAAGTCTTTTCAAAACCCGCAGTTTTAGATATAGTCTTCTCTAATGAATCCAATTTAGATTTCAAATTCTCTGACAAAATAATTGTTGCTCCCATATGCTCTATTTTGTCAACAGCTTGAAGTTTCAAAATCTCTTGTTTTTCTAAATTCAACATTTAGTTGTTGAAGATGGAACATTCTGCAAGAGTTGGCATCAAACATATTCCAGATTTCTTCACAGTAATTTTCTGAAAAATATCCTCTGGCAAAACGTCTTCTTCTGGATATAAATTTGACAGTAAGCGTGCATGTAAAGCTTCTTTACCACGCTCAGTCACTCTCCCGATTCTAATATCTTGTAGAATATTCTTGTAATCTTCGTCCTTTGCCTGACGCATATTTTCACGCAGCTCAGCATAACTGAAGTTTAACCATATGTTAACGTTGCCAATGCTCCCTAGGCACTTCTTGGTATCTTCATGTGTAAGCAGTTTAAACACTGGTTGTCCTTTCACTGGTGTCAGCTGCAGAAGATCACCAAAAACAATGATGTGTTTGCCACCGAATAACACATCATACTCTGTTTTAAGAACTTCCTGCATTCTTAAATGCACAAAAGCAAGCATGAGATTGGAAACCATGCTTACTTCGTCAATGATAAGAAGTTTCATCTTCTTCAAAACTCGAGATACTTCACAACAAGCATCTCCAGATAACTTGTGGTATTGTAATTTGTTATCATGCTCCACTGGCAGCATCAGTAACCGATGCAAAGTAATCCCTTTAATGTTATGAGCTGCCAGTCCAGTTAGAGCGGTCACAACACAAGACAGCGATGAATCAGTCCTTTTCTGCATATTACATGAAATTGCTTTAATAAGGAAACTTTTTCCAGTTCCTGCTTCTCCACTCACGTACAGTCGGACAGGCTTCAATGACGTACATGAGCACTCTTCCTTCTCATGACTTAATCCATGCTCAATTTGGTTGGTAACTTTGACATATATTTTCCTCTGCTCAACGTTAAGTTGTCTTTCCAATTCTTCTAAGTTAACCGCATCCTTCTGAGCATGTGCCATGGCTCTTTCCACTTCAATCATGGCAGTGGCAGCTTCATTTTCAATAACTGGTTCTCCTAGTGGATCCTGACTCAAAGAAACAGAACTCTGACTGTCCTGAGAACTGTCTCTAGCAATCTCGGCTGCAATTGTTGCTTCCTGCTCAATTTCTGCATTCAGCATTTGTAGATATTTTGGAAAAACAGGACATTCTATGGACTCCTTGGCTGCATTGAATGAGTCTTCATAACAGAGGAAATCCCCAAGGAGTTCCTCTTCTGCACGCCAAGGTTCGAAAAGTTGCAAAAGAGCTAAATAGAAAAACTCTTTTCTTTCGGGAGATTCGCAATCCAATTTTCGATGATTTATCAATTGACATTTTTTTTTGCTTGACCAGACATCCCTCACTTCCAATTACAGCATACACTCCTTTATCAATATCTTCTTTGATGTTCCTCTTGAAAACGTAATTTTGAAGAACTTCATACAGACAAGCATTCCACAGGTGCCTGCATCTATTTGGATAATATGTATCCAACATGTTGCTCTTCAAAATATCTGTACTGTTTGGCTCCTTCTCCGCCAAATACTCAATTTCCCGTACAGGTTTCAGAACTCGATTACGCGTTGCAGCAAGACCAAGACTCGCCCAAATGATACTCCTAGATTTGGCATAGAGACTTGCTGAAGATAACCGGTCAGAACATTCGTAAGCTCCAATTTCTCGATGCGACAACATCTTCAGACTGAAACTGTACAACTTCTTACTGAGGCTCTTTTCATGGGAAATATCCTCCCACATATCCTTCAGTTCTGTCTTTTCTTTTTTAGTGATGTAAGACGTCACATACCGAGCCACAGCCATACAGTTGTCAGCCACAAACTGTATATCCATGTTAGCATTCCACATGGACAAAATCACTGGGTTGTAGTTGTTGATGTACTTGGACTCTTTGTTTCTTTTCAAATTGTATGTGTTTTTGGGTGATTTCCTCGTCACATTATGTCGCAGCGATGACATCAAATTGTTAACTCTTCCTTTTGATAACACCGACCGTGGAAATGCAAAACGACATTTGGTGTAGTATTTGTCCTTGTTTCTGAATTTACGACGACAGTACTTTCCACAACGATGGCTTTGAAACCGTAAAACTTGTTCTCTTAGACTTTTGTCTTCATTTGTCTTTGGAACAGCACATGTAGCATACTGTTCTATGAAACTCATCACTAAGTCATCCGGATCTGTTCCCAATTTGGGTGCATCTTTGATCCATAGTAGCATATGTATATGAGGAGCACCTCTTGCTTGATACTCCTTTCTCCAGAAGAAATCCGAACACCTCTCCTTCTTGTTCGTGATGAAAGACATCATAGCTTCAAATCTATGATTGAAGTACCTGCAAACATTCACAGGATCCAAAGAGCACAGTTCTCCGGGTGTCTTAAATTCAATATTTTCAATGTTTCCATTTACCTCTCGTAGAAATTCAAGTAAGTCTTCCCAGCCATACTCAGCACAGCTGAGAGTGAGGAACCATGTGGGAGTTCCTAAGTTCCTCAGCATACATTTTAAGTCACCATGACGGCGGTACCAATACTCATTAGTACCACGCTGACAAGCCATTAGATTAATCAGGTGAGAATCCAAAATACTGTCTTGCAAATTGACTTTATCCATAAAGTTCCTTGCCGAGATATTTCGCAGTTGTATACCACTTTTCAAGATGTGGTTCACTGGATAAGAAAATCCAGAGAGATCACTTTCAAACAATAGATGAAATAAATAGGGAATGCATTGTCGAAACCTAGGATCTTCTGTATACAATCGTAAAGTCCGGTATTCTGAAGCAGGAATTTGAACAGGTCGCTCATCATAACGTCCTCCTCGACCTGTGAGAAATAACTGTGGGAAACACCGAGCTTCCAAACTTTCCTCCCAAACACTAATGGGATTCCCTTTTGCTTGTTTCATTTGAAACAACTCAATAGCATTCCCCATGACTTCCTTGGAATGCAAAGGATGAACACTATAATGTTCATATATTTCTTCGTTTTTAGAGGCTTCTACTTTCTCAATTTGACCAGGACACAAATCGCTGTCCTCTTCTTCACTTACTTCCTCTTCTGCAACACATACATTCTTGTAGTACTTATTATTTTTAATCAAATACAATGTTGCCTTTTTAACTTTCCTAACATCCACTAAATCTTGCCAGATTTTCTTACTCTTTGTTAACTATGATAACCAGAGGTTCCTCTTCCACTTTCTCTACTCCAATTGTATTAATGTTTTTCTTCAAATCCAAAGGCAAATAAACAACCCTTCCCTTTAATCCCCTCTGTAAATCTGATGGAGGCAACTTCCCTGTCTTTGGCTCCATTCGTACAATAGCCTGGAAGGGATGGACACTTTGAATCAAAATAGATTCATAAGTATTTAAATCCTTCAATTCATAAGGAATGTCATCTAATTCCAGATTATTATAAACCGCTCTAGCAGGCATCTGGTTTTGGTTTAATTTGTTATAGCAATAAGTACACATACGTTGGTCTGCTCCCAAATCAAAACAATTTTCTACCATCAAGTATGTGGCAAAATCCTTCCATTCACTATTGTTTTCCATATCACTCTTTGCATATATATCCACTAACTTAGTCTGATTCTTATAATAAGTCCATCAACAACACACACAAGTGAAATTAGGCCTCTCACTTGATTTCACCATAAACGTGGAAATTTCCTTGTGAAACTTATCTGTACTGAAAATCTGTTCACTGTCTTCCACATTACAATCTTCTAGTGGTTCAATATCAACATTGTTCTCTTTACCAGCAAAATAACAGAACTCAATTTCTTGACAAATATTCTTCACATCTACTTCAGAACCATGCAAAAGAGCTTTGCCTAATTTTTTATGCATAATTGCTGGACTCTTAGCATAATACAACATTCTAACTAATTTCCTCACTTTATTATGATGCACTGCTAGCATCCTGAAATGATGAAATACACTCTGGCATACTCTCCTAGAAAGACAAGCCAGTGAATGACCACGCAAACCTGTCACTTGTCTCACTCTGCAAGGATCTAATTCTTGGAACAACTTTATTTTTTGCTTTACACTTTTCTTATGAAATGTCCGTATAAAATCACAAAGCAAATTGATGAAATCCTGTCGCACACTGCAAATTGAACTACATTTCCTGCTCTAGCACAAACTTTTTTCATGGGCCTTTCCTTTCCATTGGCTCTCTTTTTCTGGACTAAAACTTGTTCTGTAGTTATACTTTTGTTTCTTCAAATGTTTTTAAGGAATGATTTTGTTCTCTTACCCGGTGTTCTCTTCGTCCGTTGAGATAATACTAATGTAGAGGACTGCTGAAAAATATTAGGTAACTGCTGTCTTTGAGGTTTCGTAGCCTTTCGAATTCTATCCTTAGACGGCATTGTCTAATTCCCAAATAATCTGCAGTTGAATCTGTGGTGAAATATAATAAAAAATGTTATTAACCACTATTACCAAACAGTAAATCAATGACAGTAAGAACGAGATTCAACAATGCTATAAAAAAAAAAAAGTATTCACAAGGGTGCAGGGGGTATCACTTTGACACCCTCTGACACCCTCAAAACAGGCACAGGTGCCATGTGGCAAGCGAACCAGCCCTAAGGGCAGGTCTGCCTTTCACATGACATAGGTGTGCGAGCACACATGTGCATGCACAGTGGAATCGGTATTTTACCATGAAGTTTGATTTCATGCTAAAATACCGATTCGTTAAGGCCTTTGGGACTCAGAAGACTCCCCCCTACATAACAAATTAACAGAATCGGTAAAATTACCGATTCGGTATTTTACCGAACAAATAATTTTTCCGATTCTGTAAATGTAGATTTACCTACATGTGGCCTTGGATTTAAGCCCCTACATACCGATTTGCCATTTAACGGTCGGAAACGGCCGAAATCGGCCGTAACCGGTCAGTAAATGGCCTCAAACGACCACCTACATCCGGCCCTAAGTGTGCATGCATTTGATTTCAAACAAAGTTTTAAAACATTTTATGTAAAACAATAATATACCTACATTCAAGGGGAACAGACTTAAAATGCCCCAATACACATGAAAACGTTTTTTTAAGGAACTTGCACCTTTTTTTCAATAACTTTTAACATGGCTATGTAACTCAAACAATCAAAATAAAAATTTGCCAAGCACACATGGGGGCGTATTTACAAGGGCCTTGCACTATGAGGAAAGTGACTTCAAATGACCAGACACACATGGGGACGTATTTACAAGGCCCTTGAACCCGGGGGAAGTGACTTGAAATTGCTAAGCACACATAGGAGGGTATTTACAATGCCCGTGCAACACTTATGCATAATTTTTTACATATACACCGTAACATTAACAACACAATTGCATCATATATCTGTTCCGCAAAAGCGACGCATTGCAAGAGTCACATCATTTTACCATCAAAAACAATTTCACCGATTCTGTAAATGTAGATTTACCTACATGTGACCCTGCATTTAGGCCACCAACATACCGATTGGCCATTTACCGGTCGGAAACGGCCGAAATCGGCCGTAACCGGTCGGTAAATGACATGGAACGACCACCTACATCGGGCCCTAAGTGTGCATGCATTTGATTTCAAAAAAAGTTTTTAAACCTTTTATGTAAAACAATAATACACCTAGGGCCAGATGTAGGTAAATCACATTTACCGATTTTGAAATACCGAATATTACCGAATTTTACCGATTCGGTATTTCAAAATCGGTAAATGGGATGTAGGTACCAACATCTGATTTATTACCGATTCCTTAAAAATTCGGTATTTACCGATTCGATAAATACCGAATCGGTATTTGCTATTGAATCCTATGGGCCTTGAAGCCCATAGGATTCAATTCAATTACCGATTCGGTATTTACCGAATCGGTAAATACCGAATTTGTCAAGGGTGCAGGTGGTATCACTTTGACACCATCTAGCACCCCCAAAACAGGCATGTGTGCAATGTGGCACACAGACATGCCCTAAGGACACGTCTGTCTGTCACATGGCACATGTGTACATGCGCAGATGTGCATGTACACAGGAATCAGTATTTTACCATGGATTTGTATTCCATGGTAAAATACCGATTCTGAAAGCCATGTGCCAATGGAAAATTGGCTACCCACATTTCAATCTTGCATTTTCGGTAAAATTACAGAATCTGTAAAATTACTGAATCAGTAAAATTACCGAATCGGTAAAATTACTGATTCGGTAAAATTACCGAAAACGCAACATTTAAGGGCCCCTACATGTCAATGGCCATTTACCGGTCGGTAACGGCCGAATTCGGCCGTTACCGATTGGTAAATGGCTATTTTCGGCCACCTACATCTAGCCCCTACATTCATGGGGAACAGACTTAAAATGCCCTAATACACATGAAAACGTTTTTTTAAGGAACTTGCACCTTTTTTTCAATAACTTTTAACATGGCTATGTAACTCAAACAATCAAAATGAAAATTTGCCAGGCACACATGGGGGCGTATTTACAAGGGCCTTACACTACGAGGAAAGTGACTTCAAATGACCAGACACACATGGGGACGTATTTACAAGGCCCTTGAACCTGGGGGAAGTGACTTGAAATTGCTAAGCACACATAGGAGAGTATCTACAATGCCCGTGCAACACTTATGCATCATTTTTTACATGTACACCGTAACATTAACAACACAATTACATCATATATCTGTTCCGCAAAAGCGACGCATTGCAGGAGTCACATCATTTTACCATCAAAAACAATTTCACCGATTCTGTAAATGTAGATTTACCTACATGTGACCCTGGATTTAGGCGCCTACATACCTTTTCGCCATTTACAGGTTTGAAACGACCAAAATCGGCCGTAACCGGTCGGTAAATGGCCTAAACGACCACCTACATTGGGCCCTAAGTGTGCATGCATTTGATTTCAAACACAGTTTTAAAACCTTTTATGTAAAACAATAATACACCTACATTCATATAAGGGCAGGTCTGCCTTTCACATGACATACGTGTGCATGCACAAATGTGCATGCACACCGGAATCGGTATTTTACCATGAAGTTTGATTTCATGCTAAAATACCGATTCGTTAAGTCATTTGAGACTCAGAAGACTCCCCCCTACATAGCAAATTTACAGAATCAGTAAAATTACTGATTCGGTATTTTACCGAACCAATAATTTTTCCGATTCTGTAAATGAAGAATGCAAAATCGCCTTTGAAAGCAGAATGCAAACACTTGACGCAAAACATCATTTTAAATACACAGCTGACTTTCTTATTTACGCAAAAAAGCATACTACTCTTTAACTAAAATATATAAACGATAACTCACCTTTACAAATTCTTTTTGAAATTGAAAACAGTCTCAGAAACACACCAATTATTCTGTACCAGAATTAAAGGTATGCACTCCAGAGGCTGGAACCAACCAAGGCACCGAAACGCTGATATTCAACACACATATCTCTCATGTCAGCCAATAAAAACTCTTCCCTCACTTTTTTCAAATCAACACCCTTCCCCCCTCTGCCCTTTCTACCTCTTTTCGATAGCAACTAAAGCCTGCCTGACCTGTCATGGCCACAAGTTCACACAACAATGTTTCAAATGAACTCTGAACTCTCAGTACACCTGCTAATCCACTGCAATATTTCATAACAACATTTTTAAATAACCATTCAAAATACATATTTCAAAGAACACATCCATGCACCCTAACTTTCTGTTTTCAGCAATGGAAATACACCAATCACTGCTAATGAATCATTTGCACTTAAACTCCACAGTTTTTTACATTACAAACATCACTATTTCAACTGCCATTTCATTCCCACACTTCATCTGACTGCAGCAAAAACTCCTCTAGCCATGTTTTCAGTCTGGATTCTGGGAAATAGCTAAATCCACTGGGGTCACAGGTATGCTGATAACAGAAATTTACACAACCTCAATTTACTAAATGTGGAAATCAAATGGATTGGTCGAAGAGGAATGATATGTCACCAATTGATACCATTGGTGAAAACCTTTTTACATTTGCCAACCCCTGACCTCATAATAGTGCACTGTGGAGGAAACCATTTGGGCACTTTGACTGGGGTAGGTATGGAAATGCTTTTAAAGGACACCTTTGAGCAATTGATGACACTTTATCCTCAAACTGCCTTGGTATATTCTAATATATGCCAAAGACAAAAATGGAGGTGGTCCAATCAATTTTGTCCACAAATTGAGAAATTGAGGAAGCATGTAAATAAGTCTGTTTCAGCTTACATGAGGGACCATGGAATGGGCTGCATCTACAACAATAACTTGCGTTACTACATGCAAGATATCTACAGAGGAGATGGCGTGCATTTCTTAGATGAGGGAAACAGAGTTTTCATACTAAATTTAAGAATGTGTATTGGTTCCTACTTATAAGTTTCTAGAACATACACAGAACCCAAAAGCTCTTTTCAGAGCTACCTTAACTTAGTGTACTCTTTTGAAATTTCGAATGTACCTTTATTTCACTTATTTTCACCTATATTCGCTTCCCGGTATGCTACCCAGTTCGCGTACCTGCAGCTAACCACGCAAAAAAAAACATTTTTTTTTATCGACATATATGAGCCTCCTCAGCCACCCTCAGAAAACTTAGGGAAACAGCATACGTCTAAAGTACCCCAATCTACCCATTCTGAACATTATTTACCCTCCATCTCGTATCTCAATTCTACCGAAACACAAAATGGAGGACTCCCGTAACACTGCAAGTTCGCGTACCGGGAAACGCACTGACAAGCACTCGTTTAAAAAAGGTGGGAAAGTAATTTACAGAACAACCACTGGAGACACTTTCACCAATTAAACAGTAGCTCATACTACATACCAATCCCTACCATTTTCACAAATTTAGTTGGAATACCATTTAGCCATTTAGCATGTAAAACTCTCTAAAATCCCTGAGGTAAATTACTTCACAAAACATATCTAAAGTGTTGGAAATGACAACCAATTAAAATATTACTTTCAATTTCTACTATTATATCATGACATTTGATTGGTTATGTACCTGAATATATATAAACAAAGAGAGAGGAACACAGCCATTTTGACTACTACTTCGTGAAGTGCAGAACAACAAAAAAACAACTGATAACTTCAAGTTATATTTAAAAGGTAAGATATTATTTTTAAAACTGAAGTATGTTCTGTACTGAAAGCTAATTAGAAAAACAATTTCAGACAGTTTTATTCTTTCACTCTGTTTTAGTTATGGCAGAGCCAGTCCAAGGATATGCGAGGCCCTGAGCTAAAAGGGAACGTGCGCAAGGCCCCCTCCAAATTACATAACTGGCCACTTACCAAGAAGAACATGCACAGACACTGTGGGGGCCCCATTGTCCATCATTTTGACGCCCCCACAGTTTTAACTTTTAATCCACACGCATTTCTCACACCTTCACAGGTGTGAGAATTGATTGTGGTCTAAAAGTTAAAACTGAGGGTGCGCCAAAATGCTGGACAATGGGCCCCCCACCGTGTCTGTGAATGGTCTCCTTGCAATTGAAGGAGCGTCTCCTTCTTCCTCCCCTATACCTCCTGACACCATCCATGAGAGGCCCAAGGAGGGGCCCCCGCTAATGGACCTTAATTGCAGGCGACACCTTTCTTTGTGATAGATCTCCAGGAAAACAAAAGGACACATCACCAGTGCGTGGCCCCATGCTGGTGGGCTGAGTGCGAGGCCCTGAGCGGCAGCCTACGCTGCCCATGTCTAGCGCCGGCCCTGAGTTAAGGATAGAGTTAGACTTCTCTAGTATAATTCAGAATTGACTAAGAGTTTATTTGATAATTTTCTTCATATTTCTACTTCCAATTTGATACCATACACTGCCCAAAGAAAAAAACACTGTTTAAATAACCAAACTGCCTGTCTGTACTGAAACCCAACAGTGCCCTTTCTGTACTGATATATTTTTTAAAAATTCATTTTTCAGAATTCAAAATGGAAGGACAAGAAAACAACTTGAAAACTGCAACAGAAAAAAAAATGGAGACAGAAGTTGACAATGATTTCTACGACAACACAATAAACAATGAACTTGTGCAATGTGTAGATGCAGTAGATTTTCTACTGAAAAATGAAGAAAAAAATGATCACGATTTTTTAGATTTTCTTTTAAATTTTGAAAAACAATCTGAAAAATAAATTTTAATTTCTTAATTCAAAAATTGTTTGACACATTATTTATTTTTATATGTATATTGAAAACTAGTAGCAAATTGATTATAACGTGAAGTCAGACTTTAAATATACTGTGCAACTTTTTGGTGTTACATACTAACTTTGTTCATAGTTACTTCCTTTCTCCCACTATATTATCTCCAATGTGTATTTAACATCTCCTTATCATCTCCTGCCTCCATGTTGTTTCGGCTTTCCAGACAGACTATGGTATGAATTCCATATACCACAATAACTTCTTTAACAACAAGCAAGATATCTACAAAGGAGACGGCGTTTATTAAATTATAGACTCTACATTGATACCTACATGTAGCTACGTAAATAAAAATAAACAAAAAAAACAACAAAACGAACAATCAATAAACATACAATAAGTTAAAAGTCAATCATTCTTGTTTCCTTATAGTACGCTCCCCAGACCGCTTTCCGGTACGCGAACCGGGAGCACCCCACGAAAAAAACAATTTTTTTGGGTTTTTTTTTTTTGGCCCCAAGGGGCACGTTAATATCCCCCTCATCAATCCCAGGGGGCCAGAAGGGGTCTACCTTGCCCCCTTTCCTTCATTTCCCCCTTCGTTTTGGCCTCCTCTTGTCTCTCGATCCTAACGAGAGACAAGATGGCGGCCGCTACGGACTGTTTAGAATGTTGACAGACACCGGAGAGCCAATCAGCTTCGCTTCGCAAAGCTCCGTTACGCGAAAAGTACGCGATCTGGAGCGCTATCTAGGACGCTGTCACAGATATTTCTGTTTTTTTAAACGTTGATTTCTCGAAATCCACTGGAGCACATATATTGAGACCCAGCAAAGGCACATCGGGCTAACAGTCCCTACAATTTTGCCAAGTTTCGTGCAAATCCATTCAGCCGTTGGAGCTAAAAGTGAGGCCAAAGGCCCTATGGAAAAATGAATGGGAAAAACGCGTTTTGTCATGGGGTCATGAATGATGTAATATGTGACATCATCAGCATTGGATTGCGGATGCGCGAAATATATAGTTAGTGCAACTAACTATATGTTGAATTTCATTGGTTTTATATCAATAAAATGTCCAGCTAACTATATAGGAGGAATTTCAATGGTTTTTTATATGTTAATTCCTAACTATATAAGGGCTAAAACCTATGGTTTTTTCAGTGCATTTCCAAGGTTTTTTAAAGGCTAATTCCTAACTATATATAGTCTATAACCTATGGTTTTTTCAGTGAATTTCATTGGTTTTTTAAAAGCTAATATATATATCTATCTATATATATATGCTAATTCCTAACTATATAAGGCCTAAAACCTATGTTTTTTTCAGTGAATTTCAAAGGTTTTTTAAATGCTAATTCCTAACTATATAAGGCCTAAAACCTATGTTTTTTTCAGTGAATATATATAGAAAGCCGTCACAAGAGTTATGAAATTACAAAGTCTGTTTGTAACTTTTGATTTATGGAAGAATTCTTGCTTTATAAATTGGGAGTGAGGCATGGGACAGAGGGACTGAGAAGGAGGGACAGAGGGACGGAGAGGAAGGGACAGAGAGGGAGAGGGGGGGACAAAGAGGGAGAGGGAGAGGGAGGGACAGAGAGGTAGAGGGAGGGACAGAGGTAGATGGAGAGGGAGGGACAGCGAGGTAGAGGGAGGTAGAGAGAGAGGGAGTGTGAGAGGGACGGCAAGGGAGGGACAGAGAGAGAGAGGGAGGGACAGAGAGGGAGAGGTAGGGGAAGGTAGACAGAGAGGGAGGTAGAGGAGGGAGAGGGAGGGACAAAGAGGTAGAGGGATGTGTAGAGATGACTAATGTGGAATGTTAATGGTTGCCTAGCAGCTTAGAATGTTATCTCTTGAGAGATAAAACTGAGCTGTGAAGCAGGCTGTGGATGAGCTGGAGGTTCCTGTACCTACTCTTCAATAAAGACTACTATTTTAATATTTTCTTGGACTCATCTTTACATTGGCGACGAGGATGGATTTTGGAACAGTTTAAATACATCAACCACCGATTTGTGAACAATTGATTAAATTCTGCACTCAACTGATTGAATTCTGAACTCAACTTCGAACTAATTTGCATTCAGATTGACTATTTTAGATATTTTTAAAATAATATCTGAATATCTGGAAGTTCGTGTGAATTGCTGCCGATATTTACAAGCCTTCTGCTATGAAAATGTTTAATAGCGCTTGTGAAATGCTAGCTGATGCAAGTAGACAGAGCTGAGAACTCTCGCGACCCTACATGAAAGGAAAACTTTCTCTTACTGCTTTGAAGGATGAAATCTGCAGTTCAAACTTCGTATCTTGGAGTCATCATTTTTTTTAAAGAAAAGAGAGAAAACGAAGATTTCGATCTTGACAAACTGGTGACTCTGGACTTAACTTTGTCAAGAATTGAAGGTTTTTATTTTAATTTGTTATGTTAGTTTCGTTATTTTAAACTAACTTTTCCTTCTTTTACAGGTGCAATTTGTTTAAAATGTCTGATAAAGCTTGGTCCACTCCACCTGCCTTTTTGCCAACTCCTGGAGAACCAATAATTCCTTGGAAAGAATGGAAAAAGTTGTTTTTTACCTACATTCTTGCCACTGGTGCTGATAAATATGGTCCAGTGCGTAGGCAAGCTATTTTACTACACAATTTGGGGGTGGAAGGTCGTAGATTATATGAAAATCTACCAGAAGTTTCCCTTGGTAGTGGAGATGGACAAGCTGCAAATGTTTATGAAATGAGTTTACAAATGCTTGAAATAAGGTTTACCACAAAAGTAAATTTAGTTATTGAAAGTTTTTCTGTAGAGTGCAAAAAGTTGATGAAGATATAGCGTCATATGTTGGTGCTTTGAGAGGGTTGTCAATGACTTGTCAATTCGGCACTTTAACAGACTCACTTATTCGTGATCAGATAGTTAGATGTACAAATAATAAGAGAGTACGTGAAAAGTTATTGATTAAAGATTCTGGTCTAGAAGAAGCTATTCAAATAGCAAAGGGCTTGGAGCATAGTGACATTTGGATTAAAGAAATGGATAAATGTACAAATTCTATTGTAAATAAGGAGGGTGCATTGAAAGTTTCTAGTTCTAAAGATTCTGAAATTCATGCAAATATTGATGAAACCAAAATAACTAAACCTTTGGCTAAAATTCATGAAAAACCCAGTATTAAAGTTTTTGATAAGAATAGGGAATTTCGCCAAAACAGTGGCTTTATTAATGTGCGACCTATCAAATATTACCGTTGTGGTTCACCCGGTCATATTGCTTCCAGTGTTAAGTGTATGGCCAGGAACGCAATATGTAGGACATGTGGTATGAGAGGCCATCTTGCTAAGGTTTGTAGAACTAAAATTCCTTCTGTTCATCAATTTGATGATTCTTGTGAAGATGTTTGTGAATTTATCCCCTCTATTGATAATGTCAAGGGTTTTCAACTTAATGTTGGTGCTGAGGTTGAAATTAACAATATTGATTTGTCAGGTATTCCTAGGGAGAGCACTGACAAGCTGGATAAGCCTCATTATGTTATCAAGTTTGATACTGTGGGGGTAAACATGTTAATTGATTCTGGAAGTTTACATACCTTGATGTCAAAGGAAATGTACATTAAGTCATGGGGAGTATCTGCTAATATAAATAACTGTGATCCATCAGATATCAGAGCTGTAGGCTATGGGGGAAAGAACATTGACATTTTTGGTTTAAAATGGATGGTAATTGAATTTGATAACAAGAAACTCTATGGTAGAGTGTACCTAACTGAACAAGGTTCACATTTTTGGGATGGCGTCACCAGAGAGATTTAGGTATATTTTTAAATCCTAATGCCACTGTTCCAGTTCAGTCTATATGCTTAGTAAATAGTGAGGGTTATGATTCCTTAATTATGTGAAAGTACTCTGATGTCTTTTGTGATGAATTGGGAAAGTTGAGAAATTTTTCTCATAAAATTATTCTCAAAAGTAATGCTACTCCCGTAGTTCACAAAGTTAGATCTGTTCCCCATCTCATGAAAGGTCCTTTACAAGTTGAACTTGATAGGTTACTGAATTTGGGGATAATTGAGCTTATTGAGGCTTCTGAGTGGCTTGCGCCCATTGTCGTCACGCCCAAGGATGGTGGAAAGAAGATTCGTTCATGTATTGATCTTCGCGATCTAAACAAGAACATTTGGGTTGATCGCCAACCTCTACCAAACATTTCAGAGATGTTGACGGCAATGGGCGTGGGGTGTGTTTTTAGTGTCATTGATATGTCGTCAGCATATCACCAGATTGATCTCAATGAAGAATCTAGACATTTGACATCATTTGTAACACCGCTGGGTGCTTTTCGTTACCGTAGGATGCCATTTGGACTAGCTTCGGCCTCAGCGGTGTTCCAAAGGGTCATGGGAAAGTTCTCCATGGTATAAATGATGTACTTTGCTTCCAAGATGATGTGTTAATTGTCGGCAAAGATTTTGATCATCATGATCAAGTGATGGAAAGTGTCTTGTGTAGAATGAGAGAACATGGGTTGACTATTCAGAAGGAGAAATGTCAGTTAAGGAAGGATGTAGTTATTTACCTTGGCCACGAAATTTCCAAGGAAGGAATCAGACCAAAGAAAAGTATTGTCTCTGCCATTAGAGATGCTCCTGTTCCTTATACTAAAGATCAGTTTAGGAGTTTTCTCGGTTTAGCGGAGTATTGCTCCAAGTTTGTGAGAAATGTTGCTAATATTGTGGAACCATTGCGGATATTAATGAAAAGTGGTGTTGAGTTTGTATGGAGTGATGCTTGTGGAAAAGCATTCCAGGATGTTAAAGATGGAATATTGTCTGCACCCAGCCTTGGACACTTTGATGTTAGAGCAAAAACTTTTATCACCACTGATGCGAGCGCTATAGGTATTGGTGCAGTTTTAACGCAAGTATGTAATGGAGAATAAAGAATTATTGGGTTTGCATCTAGAAGACTACAGGGTGCTGAGAGGTCATATTCAGTGAAAGAAAAAGAGGCCTTGGGATGTTGTTGGGGCATTAAACATTTCAAATACTTTGTATGGGGTTTACCATTTAGACTTCGTGCTGATCACAAACCTTTAGTTCATTTGTTTAAGGGGGGCAAAGGTTTAGAAGGGAGTGTTACTCCGAGGATATCAAGGTGGATTTTATCAGTTTTAGAGTACAATTTTGAAGTGGAATACATGAAGGGATTGAAGAATATAGTAGCGGATTGCTTGTCGAGAATACCTGTTGTTGTGAGTGATATTGAGTCTGAAGTTGATGTTGGGGAAGTGAGATATACTGAAGAACAAGCTTTTGGGTTGGAGCAATGGGATGCTGCAATGTTGGAAGATGAAGTATTGGAAACAGTTATGTTTTCTATTTCTAATGGATTGGATGTGCAATTGTGCAATGATTTACGGTTTAAAGGTTTCATTAATGTTGCAGAAGAGTTAAGTGTAAGAGAAGGGAAACTGTGGAGGAGAGACAAATTAGTACCACCGAAGAATCTTAGATCTAAAATTCTCATCATGGCACACGAAGGTCATTTGGGGAGAAATATGACTAAGCGACGTGTACATCAGTCATTCTGGTGGCCTAGTTTAGATAATGAGGTTGAAGCAGTTGTCAAAGATTGTTATGCTTGTGCTGCTAGTGACAAGACCAAAGTTTTATGTCAACCTCCTATTTCTTCTGTGAAGTTTCCTGAGCGTCCTTGGGAAAGGTTGGCTTTAGAGTTGATTGGTCCTATTTCCAAGTTGGGAACAAATTGCAAATTCTTAATGGTTTTGGTGGATTATCACTCCAAGTGGTTTGTGGTTGAGACATCTGAGAGTATTACAACTGAAAAAGTAATTGAGTTTCTTGAGAAGGTTTTCTTGAATGAGGGGATTCCAAAGGTCTTGGTGTCAGACAATGGTCCGCAATTAATTTCTAGGAAAATGGTGGAGTTCCTGTGTGGGAAAGGGATTAAACATGAGAGAATTGCTTTATTTAGGCCACAAACCAATGGCTTAGTTGAGAGGATTAATCGCCTGATCTTGGACAATATACAACTTTCTTTGTGCAATGGTTTGTCCTGGTCTGAAGAATTGAAGAAGCTGACGTGGTCTTATAGGGTAACACCACATTCCATGACTGGAGTGTCACCTTTCATTTCTCTTAAAGGAAGGGAACCAGGTTTGAAAGAAGTACCAGGGTGGTTGAAAGACAGGGAATGTGTATGGGTGAATCGTGATGAGGTTGGAGATCAAGTGCTTAACAAACAAATCATTGCTGCCAAACATTATGATCACTTAAAAGGTGTCAAATTTCCTAACATAAAATCTGGTGATTGGGTTGTAGTGAGACGTGGAGGTTTTATTGTCAAGGGTGATAGCAAGTTCTCTAAACCTGTTCAGGTGAAGGAAGTGAAGAAGAATGTGGTGATTCTGTGTGATGGGACTACTTGGAGTTTGGGAAATGTATCTAAGTGTTTTTCTCCTTGTAGTTAAATTGATTTTCACTCATCTTTCTGTTCTGTATAATAGTTTCCTTCAAGTTTTTGTTGTGGGATATATAAGGGTGAAGGCATGTAGAGATGACTAATGTGGAATGTTAATGGTTGCCTAGCAGCTTAGAATGTTATCTCTTGAGAGATGAAACTGAGCTGTGAAGCAGGCTGTGGATGAGCTGGAGGTTCCTGTACCTACTCTTCAATAAAGACTACAATTTTAATATTTTCTTGGACTTCTTTACAGGAAGGATGTAAAGGGAGGGGGAGGGAGGTAAAGGGAGAGGGAGGGAGAGAGGTAGAGGGAGGGAAAGGGAGAGGGGGGGCAGAGAGGTAGAGGGAGAGGGGGGACCGAGAGGTAGAGGGAGAGGGGGGGACAGAGAGGTAGAGGGAGAGGGAGGGACAGAAAGGTAGAGGGAAAGGGAGGGACAGAGAGGTAGAGGGAGATGGAGGTACAGGGAGGGACAGAGTGGGAGAGGTAGGTAGAGACAGAGGGAGAGGGAACTAGAGGAAGAGGGAGAGAGAGGGAGAGGAAGAGGGAGGGAAAGGGAGAGGGAAGTACAGAGTGGGAGAGGTAGGTGGAGATAGAGAGGGAGGGAGAGGGAATTAGAGGGAGAGGGAGGGACAGAGAGGTAGAGGGAGGAAAATGGAGAGGGGGTAGAGGGAGGAACAGAGAGGTAGAGGGAAAGGGAAAGGGAGGGAGAGGGAGGGACAGAGAGGGAGGGACAGAGAGGTAGAGGGAGGGAGAAGGAGAGGGAGGTAGAAGGAGAGGGAGGTAGAGGAGGGAAAGGGAGAGGGAAGTAGAGGGAGAGTGAGAGGTAGAGAGAGAGAGGGACAGAGGGACATAGGGTGAGGGAGAGGGAGGTAGGCGGAGGGACAGCGCCCTTAAACTAAACAGGAACAGGGTTATGATTAAAATATTAGTGCAAAAATATCTACTGAGGGGGGGCATACTCAAACTGCTACTTCTGTGGACATTGTGGACAGTGTCTAAGTTATTACTGCGTGCTTGATAGACTGTCTCCCCAAATATTTTGCCAATTTCTTTTTTTACATAAATGTCTTGCAGTGTTTTCAATAAACGTTCTTCCAAAGCTACCACACCAGCTGTAATCCTGCAGGAGGACTCCTTCACTGCTATAAACTAACAGCACAAAATGGAATGTATCAAGACTCAAAGTGTGTACTAATTTAGTTGTTGTTAGGGGTGATCCTTAATTTCAACCACCCTCCTAATATGTACTGAAATGAGATCTATGAGACCTATAAAGCAGTCTATATTTCAGACACAAAAACCTTACTCGTATTAGTTTGAAAATGTACGCTGTGGTGCTGGGACTAAGGAATGTCACTTCGATTAAAACAATTCTATATGTAAAAAAATCACAGCACTTTTATTCTTTCAAAGACACTAACATATATCCCCAAAAGCAAAAAGTAATCAATCGTAATGGCTTTTTTGCCACTACTCCACTGAATTCAGAACATAATCAAAGAGGCATCAGTAGGTGTCTGTATTGTAACCCTCAGACCTGTATGCACCAGCCCCGCAGAACTGCACACACATGGAGTTCTTTGGCAACTTTCATGTGAAGTTTAGAGTAGGCTGAACTCTGACAAGTGTGAGATTCCCTCTCTTGGACATATAGATGGGGAACTCGTCCACCCCACAGACACAAGTTGGTACATGCCACTGTCTTCGCCAGTCCAGTCTCTGCTGGGGAACAGAGCTCTGTGTGTACCAAACCTCCCCCATTTCTGGGCTCAACCATCTCCCATTACCATTCCTTTACCAATAATCTCGAGCCTCTGAGGCCTCTTTTTACCAATTATGCCCTATTCCGCGTTGTTTTGTCTTACTCTGTCCTCTTGCATTTTCCTATGCTTTTGAACCTTTACTCTAGTCTTTGCTCATACGTCCCTCTTGCATGAATACGCATGCCTCACATGCACTGCTGCTCTAGTTGATTCATAGATTGATTTATTGATGTCGGTACTTGGCAATTGTTTATTCATCCTAGGCTCTACCTTACCTACACCTGAAGCTGCTGCATGTATATGTGACATTATGTCTAATATTTAATCTATGGCTCCTTTGGCCCATGGGGCCTACGTAAAGTATTGTACTTTACGCTACCCACTCACATATTCTGCTGTCTTTGTGCTCTGGATTGTTTGCAATCTAGTCATCAATGTATGACTAATTGTTTCCCACTCAAAAGGCTGCTTTATTCTAATCACGTCCTTATTTCTTGGTGTTGGCACTTGGTACTTTGGGCTCCGTGCCAGGCTGTCGCACCTGTGTACATATCTTGGACGGCTATATGTTATCTGCTGTGTCACGTCTACCAGTTAATGCACAACTGCCTAGTTGTTGTCAATGTGTACTGGAAGACTGATGTCCAGCATACACAGCATTGAACTAACCTAATGCCCTATTATCCACCATTTATATCACTGCAACGAACCCACATGCGTTCCTCAAACACTAGCTGTAATGTAAGTAGTATTTTCTCTGCTCTGTGTCCTGTTAACAGTTGGTTGACTTCTGCCTGGTGTTTTCACACTATGTTCAATGCTCTGAAAATCCTGCAGAGTGAAGCATGTGCTATAAAAAACAACAAACAAGAATTTAAGGGGTACCCCATTTCTACACCCCTCCCATTCCCCTGAATGTCTGCAAATCCTGCTGTACCAAGCCTTCCTCCCTCTTCTCCAGTCGTCACCACCTCTGTCTGATAGTGATATTGAGTCTGAAGTTGATGTTGGGGAAGTGAGATATACTGAAGAACAAGCTTTTGGGTTGGAGCAATGGGATGCTGCAATGTTGGAAGATGAAGTATTGGAAAGAGTTATGTTTTCTATTTCTAATGGATTGGATGTGCAATTGTGCAATGATTTACGGTTTAAAGGTTTCATTAATGTTGCAGAAGAGTTAAGTGTAAGAGAAGGGAAACTGTGGAGGAGAGACAAATTAGTTCCACCGAAGAATCTTAGATCTAATATTCTCATCATGGCACACGAAGGTCATTTGGGGAGAAATATGACTAAGCGACGTGTACATCAGTCATTCTGGTGGCCTAGTTTAGATAATGAGGTTGAAGCAGTTGTCAAAGATTGTTATGCTTGTGCTGCTAGTGACAAGACCAAAGTTTTATGTCAACCTCCTATTTCTTCTGTGAAGTTTCCTGAGCGTCCTTGGGAAAGGTTGGCTTTAGAGTTGATTGGTCCTATTTCCAAGTTGGGAACAAATTGCAAATTCTTAATGGTTTTGGTGGATTATCACTCCAAGTGGTTTGTGGTTGAGACATCTGAGAGTATTACAACTGAAAAAGTAATTGAGTTTCTTGAGAAGGTTTTCTTGAATGAGGGGATTCCATAGGTCTTGGTGTCAGACAATGGTCCGCAATTAATTTCTAGGAAAATGGTGGAGTTCCTGTGTGGGAAAGGGATTAAACATGAGAGAGTTGCTTTATTTAGGCCACAAACCAATGGCTTAGTTGAGAGGATTAATTGCCTGATCTTGGACAATATACAACTTTCTTTGTGCAATGGTTTGTCCTGGTCTGAAGAATTGAAGAAGCTGACGTGGTCTTATAGGGTAACACCACATTCCATGACTGGAGTGTCACCTTTCATTTCTCTTAAAGGAAGGGAACCAGGTTTGAAAGAAGTACCAGGGTGGCTGAAAGACAGGGAATGTGTATGGGTGAATCGTGATGAGGTTGGAGATCAAGTGCTTAACAAACAAATCATTGCTGCCAAACATTATGATCACTTAAAAGGTGTCAAATTTCCTAACATAAAATCTGGTGATTGGGTTGTAGTGAGACGTGGAGGTTTTATTGTCAAGGGTGATAGCAAGTTCTCTAAACCTGTTCAGGTGAAGGAAGTGAAGAAGAATGTGGTGATTCTGTGTGATGGGACTACTTGGAGTTTGGGAAATGTATCTAAGTGTTTTTCTCCTTGTAGTTAAATTGATTTTCACTCATCTTTCTGTTCTGTATAATAGTTTCCTTCAAGTTTTTGTTGTGGGATATATAAGGGTGAAGGCATGTAGAGATGACTAATGTGGAATGTTAATGGTTGCCTAGCAGCTTAGAATGTTATCTCTTGAGAGATGAAACTGAGCTGTGAAGCAGGCTGTGGATGAGCTGGAGGTTCCTGTACCTACTCTTCAATAAAGACTACAATTGTAATATTTTCTTGGACTTCTTTACAGGAAGGATGTAAAGGGAAGGGGAGGGAGGTAAAGGGAGAGGGAGGGAGAGAGGTAGAGGGAGGGAAAGGGAGAGGGGGGACAGAGAGGTAGAGGGAGAGGGGGGACCGAGAGGTAGAGGGAGAGGGGGGGACAGAGAGGTAGAGGGAGAGGGAGGGACAGAAAGGTAGAGGGAAAGGGAGGGACAGAGAGGTAGAGGGAGATGGAGGTACAGGGAGGGACAGAGTGGGAGAGGTAGGTAGAGACAGAGGGAGAGGGAACTAGAGGAAGAGGGAGAGAGAGGGAGAGGAAGAGGGAGGGAAAGGGAGAGGGAAGTACAGAGTGGGAGAGGTAGGTGGAGATAGAGAGGGAGGGAGAGGGAATTAGAGGGAGAGGGAGGGACAGAGAGGTAGAGGGAGGAAAATGGAGAGGGGGTAGAGGGAGGAACAGAGAGGTAGAGGGAAAGGGAAAGGGAGGGAGAGGGAGGGACAGAGAGGGAGGGACAGAGAGGTAGAGGGAGGGAGAAGGAGAGGGAGGTAGAAGGAGAGGGAGGTAGAGGAGGGAAAGGGAGAGGGAAGTAGAGGGAGAGTGAGAGGTAGAGAGAGAGAGGGACAGAGGGACATAGGGTGAGGGAGAGGGAGGTAGGCGGAGGGACAGCGCCCTTAAACTAAACAGGAACAGGGTTATGATTAAAATATTAGTGCAAAAATATCTACTGAGGGGGGGCATACTCAAACTGCTACTTCTGTGGACATTGTGGACAGTGTCTAAGTTATTACTGCGTGCTTGATAGACTGTCTCCCCAAATATTTTGCCAATTTCTTTTTTTACATAAATGTCTTGCAGTGTTTTCAATAAACGTTCTTCCAAAGCTACCACACCAGCTGTAATCCTGCAGGAGGACTCCTTCACTGCTATAAACTAACAGCACAAAATGGAATGTATCAAGACTCAAAGTGTGTACTAATTTAGTTGTTGTTAGGGGTGATCCTTAATTTCAACCACCCTCCTAATATGTACTGAAATGAGATCTATGAGACCTATAAAGCAGTCTATATTTCAGACACAAAAACCTTACTCGTATTAGTTTGAAAATGTACGCTGTGGTGCTGGGACTAAGGAATGTCACTTCGATTAAAACAATTCTATATGTAAAAAAATCACAGCACTTTTATTCTTTCAAAGACACTAACATATATCCCCAAAAGCAAAAAGTAATCAATCGTAATGGCTTTTTTGCCACTACTCCACTGAATTCAGAACATAATCAAAGAGGCATCAGTAGGTGTCTGTATTGTAACCCTCAGGCCTGTATGCACCAGCCCCGCAGAACTGCACACACATGGAGTTCTTTGGCAACTTTCATGTGAAGTTTAGAGTAGGCTGAACTCTGACAAGTGTGAGATTCCCTCTCTTGGACATATAGATGGGGAACTCGTCCACCCCACAGACACAAGTTGGTACATGCCGCTGTCTTCGCCAGTCCAGTCTCTGCTGGGGAACAGAGCTCTGTGTGTACCAAACCTCCCCCATTTCTGGGCTCAACCATCTCCCATTACCATTCCTTTACCAATAATCTCGAGCCTCTGAGGCCTCTTTTTACCAATTATGCCTATTCCGCGTTGTTTTGTCTTACTCTGCCCTCTTGCATTTTCCTATGCTTTTGAACCTTTACTCTAGTCTTTGCTCATACGTCCCTCTTGCATGAATACGCATGCCTCACATGCACTGCTGCTCTAGTTGATTCATAGATTGATTTATTGATGTCGGTACTTGGCAATTGTTTCTTCATCCTAGGCTCTACCTTACCTACACCTGAAGCTGCTGCATGTATATGTGACATTATGTCTAATATTTAATCTATGGCTCCTTTGGCCCATGGGGCCTACGTAAAGTATTGTACTTTACGCTACCCACTCACATATTCTGCTGTCTTTGTGCTCTGGATTGTTTGCAATCCAGTCATCAATGTATGAATAATTGTTTCCCACTCAAAAGGCTGCTTTATTCTAATCACGTCCTTATTTCTTGGTGTTGGCACTTGGTACTTTGGGCTCCGTGCCAGGCTGTCGCACCTGTGTACATATCTTGGACGGCTATATGTTATCTGCTGTGTCACGTCTACCAGTTAATGCACAACTGCCTAGTTGTTGTCAATGTGTACTGGAAGACTGATGTCCAGCATACACAGCATTGAACTAACCTAATGCCCTATTATCCACCATTTATATCACTGCAACGAACCCACATGTGTTCCTCAAACACTAGCTGTAATGTAAGTAGTATTTTCTCTGCTCTGTGTCCTGTTAACAGTTGGTTGACTTCTGCCTGGTGTTTTCACACTATGTTCAATGCTCTGAAAATCCTGCAGAGTGAAGCATGTGCTATAAAAAACAACAAACAAGAATTTAAGGGGTACCCCAGTTCTACACCCCTCCCATTCCCCTGAATGTCTGCAAATCCTGCTGTACCAAGCCTTCCTCCCTCTTCTCCAGTCGTCACCACCTCTGTCTGCTCCTACCTGTCTCCCCTCTTTGTGGCGCCTGTTACTCCATGCTTCTCTAATGTTGGCCTAATTATCCAAAGCTTCTCACCTCTTTCTGTCTCATCCTCTTCGTGTCTGATCTCTCGGTGCGCCTTTTTCCGACTCTTTCCTCTTATCACGCCACTCTGTTACTTGTCCGGTCTGTTTTCTGTCACCTCTGTTCATCTCAACATTGTCTCTCCTTCTCATCCTCACCTTCTCTTTCAAATGTTCTTCCCGTGTCTTGTCTCTACACTCCTCGACCCTGTCTCTCCCACTTCTCACTCCTACTGTCTCCTTTTTCATGTCCATCCCTCTCTCTGTCCAAAATTCTTACTCTATTCCCTCTCTCTCTCTCTTGTTTTTTTCTCTTCTTTACACTACTATCTTTCGTTTTCTCCGTTTTCCACATTCCCTCATTTATCCCTCCTCGTTGCTGTTGCCTTCTTTTCATTGAATTCTTTGTCATTGGTCACCTTATCACGCCACTCTGTTACTTGTCCGGTCTGTTTTCTGTCACCTCTGTTCATCTCAACATTGTCTCTCCTTCTCATCCTCACCTTCTCTTTCAAATGTTCTTCCTGTGTCTTGTCTCTACACTCCTCGACCCTGTCTCTCCCACTTCTCACTCCTACTGTCTCCTTTTTCATGTCCATCCCTCTCTCTGTCCAAAATTCTTACTCTATTCCCTCTCTCTCTCTTGTTTTTTTCTCTTCTTTACACTACTATCTTTTGTTTTCTCCATTTTCCACATTCCCTCATTTATCCCTCCTCGTTGCCGTTGCCTTCTTTTCATTGAATTCTTTGTCATTGGTCACACTTTCTTTATATGTATCATATTAGGTGTTCTTCTAAAGCGCTCGAATGCCAAAGAAGGCTTCTTGGCGTTAGCTAAGATAGCAAGAAGCAATGAGATCCCATACGTGGCAGTTTAGCAGGAAGAGAAAAGCCCGGCCTGATGGGGTAAGTAAAAGTACCCCACCTACTCCCCAAAACCGCCGACACCACCCGCCGCTGTCCCGTGTCCTCCTGCATGCCTGCCAGTAATGAGTGCTAAAAGCTCAGCCTGCTGACAAGACTCGTATAAGTAATTAGCAAAATGCTATAAAGACAACATATTTAATTTGCAGCGTGGGCCACCAAATGCAATGACACTGTGCAGCGGCTTGTTTGAGCAAGGAAATTAACAATGTAAACGAGCTCGGCGGCGAAGGAAATTAAAAGTGTAAACTGAGCTCGGCTGCGGCGTCACCTCTTAGATGGAGATGGCTTCCAACTACTGTTATTTTCATGCTCCTACCAGGCCCGGTCCTGCCTGCACACAAACTTTAATGCGGAAAGCAGGCCGTCAAAAAAAACGAAAATGCATTATACAGTGTTTTTTGTGTTGCTCGTGTACAGCGCTAGCGCTCCAATACCTTCGGGTCAATTTCACGCTATATAACTGGGAAAAATAAATAAATCAAGGTTCTCCTCCTCAGTGCCACATGTAAGACTTCTCAAGAAGTGCCTTCAACCGCACGGCTGGCACCCTGTCCGCAAAAGTTGCATATAATCAAAACGATACATTGCGTGCGCTTCAGCTGAATCCAAAAGTGCCAGCGGCAGGTCTCGCTGCTGGGGGAAGCAACAAAAGCAGGTGCCCAGATTGTAAAACTTACCTGCCACTTCAAGGTGATCACTTTCGCCGTAGAAGGGCATCTCCCGGTCTACCCTCGGCACGGGAGACAGGACGGCCACAGCAAAGGCTTCCCCCAAGCAGGGGGAAGCGAAAACCACGTCCTCCCGACCCCGCCCACAACCAGGCGGCGGCCATCTTAAGCCAGCTCGGGCGGCGCCGGTGATATCGGGGTGCAAAACGAGGGGTGGGCACCCTCGAAATTAAATTAAAAACATTAAAATGAAAGAGAGAAGCCCCCCAAACCCCCCCCCAAAAAAATTGCGAAAAATCGCGGGGTGCGCGCACCCGTGCGCTTATAGATATATAATTGATTTCTCTTCTAATTTTCTCAGGAACCACTGGAGGGATTTACACTATTTTACCAAAATCGTGATCTGCATACCAGACACTACGATTTTGACAAGTTTGGTGTAATTCCCTTCAGCGGTTCAAGCTGTAGCTGAGTCTAAAGGTCCTATGGAAATTAATATGGGGAAAACACGTTTTGGGACCCCCCTTTTTTCTCAGCCCCCACTTGACGAATCCCCCCCAAACTTTCACGGAAGGAGCGGAGCGGAGCGAGCCATCTTCTTTGAGAAATTTGCGAAGATTCATCAACCAGCGCTAAAGTTATTCCCAATAGAATGTTGGGGATTTCCTATGGAAACTAGGTCCTAACTATATATACCTACTGGCTACCGCCAGTAGGTAATATATATATATATATATTCACTGAAAAAACCATGGGTTATAGACCCAAACTTTCACGGAAGGAGCGGAGCGGAGCGAGCCATCTTCTTTGAGAAATTTGCGAAGATTCATCAACCAGCGCTAAAGTTATTCCCAATAGAATGTTGGGGATTTCCTATGGAAACTAGGTCCTAACTATATATACCTACTGGCTACCGCCAGTAGGTAATATATATATATATATATTCACTGAAAAAACCATGGGTTATAGACCATATATAGTTAGGAATTAGCATTTACAAAACCTTATTTTACTCACACAAAACCATTGAAATTTCATATATAGTTAGTGGCACTAACTATATATCGCGCACCCGCAATCCACTGCTGATCATGTCACATATTACATCATTCATGACATGATCAGTGACATCACTGATGACATCACTGAAGACATCTCAAATGACATCACTGATGACAACATCCAGTGACTGCATGCTTCTGAAAAGTCAAAATATGTCTTACATATTGAAGAATGAGTGAATGTATAAGTGTCTGGATGAAGGATTTAGTAGGTGCATGACTGACTGTATGAGTGAGTGATTAAATGTGTCTCACTGAGTGCATGGGTTAGTGACTAAACTGTCTTAATTTGTGCATTATTATATCTGTTGTTCTGTAAACTGCTGCATGTGTTGATCAGTAGCTTTATGATTAAGTATATGGGTTATTGATTGGTTGCCCAAGTATTTGTATGGGAGACTGAGTGTGTGTGTGGGTGGCTGGGAGGTGTATAACTCTGTGCATAGATGTGTGAGCAGTTGATTCACTAGATGTATGGGTTCAAAAGTGCATGTGGAAACAGCTGTATGGGCGGTTGACTGTGTGCATGAGTGTATTGGCGAGTGAATGGATATCTCAGTGCTACATGTCAAAGTAAGTACATATGTAAAACACAGTACATGTGAGAGTTGACATATATAAATAACTGTGCATAAGAGCCAGTGAATGTGTGAGTGGCTGTATGGATCATTGTGAACTTGTATCAGGGATTGTATAAGAGAGTAAATATGTGTTAGTATATGTTTGAATAAGTGAGGTGTGTATAACTGTATAGTTGAGGAAATGGAGGTGTGATTGATTCTTTGCATGACTGACTAGGTGTGTGAGTAACTCCATGGATGAGTGACAGTCTGTGAGTGTCTGTTTACACTGAGTGTATCTAAGGTTATATTAGAGTCTGAAGAGGTTCATCGTATTATCACATGAATGATGTCATCAGTGATGTGCTCAGTAATGTCAAATGAGATGACAAATGAGATGTCATCAGTGATGTCATTTGAGATGTCTTCAGTGATGTCATCAGTGATGTCATCAGTGATTTCATTTGAGATGTCATCAGTGATGTCATCAGTGATGTCATTTGAGATGTCATCAGTGATGTCATCAGTGATGTCACTGAGCATGTAATGAATGATGTAATATGTGACATCATCAGCAGTGGATTGCGGGTGCGCGATATATAGTTAGTACATCTAACTATATATGCGAATTTCAACGGTTTTGTGCGAGTAAAATAAGGTTTTGAAAATGCTAATCCCTAACTATATATGGTCTATAACCTATGGTTTTTTCAGTGAATTTTCAAGGTTTTGTAAATGCTAATTCCTAACTATATATGGTCTATAACCTATGGTTTTTTCAGTGAATTTCAATGGTTTTTTAATAGCAAATATCAAAAGCTGTCAAATGTAAAGTACGTGATAGTTAAAAACATTTTCGTGTTTATGCACGCTGATGTGCTTTGAACGCTGCCCCCCCCCCCTTTTCTCTTAGGAGTACTCTCTCTTTGCAGATAGTGAAGGGTAGTTAACGCAGGCCTTTGCCCCCGTTGTAATCCGTCGTGCCTGCTTCTCTCTCTATTTGATTGATTGTTATCCAAGCATTTACTGTTTTAGAATTGGCTCTCTTTGGTTCATTCTCTATTTACAAACAAGCACAGAGTCGCAATACTCTGTTTAGTCTTTGCAGATAGTGAAAAATCGTTTTTAAAAACAAAAGGAATTGAGCAAAATCAGTAGGCCACTAATGGGATCGCTTTGTGACCTCGCTAAAATAGAAACATTAAGAACAACCCCTCATGAGAAATACAAAATTAGTGAGATGAACTGAGCTCCACACCATGATGGCTGCAAGACAGCTCGGCTCCACCACCCACCCCACCCAAAATAACGACAAACCCTATGCAAATATTATAAATATATACAACACACCAGCAAAGTAACAGGGTAAAACATTTTATTAAATAACTATTTACATAACTATTTTATACTTTTTGTTGCCCGATCCGGCTAGCTCAATCGATCGAGCATGAGACTCATGCACTCTGATCTCCTTGGCCTCAGTCAAGCATTAATAGTAAGATTTTCATACATGAGTGTACTTTTTGCCTTTTGGTGACTCTTCCATTCTGAACATTGTCCCACAATCCGTTTGACCTGAAACAATTACACAAATGAAACATTTGTGAGTTTTAAATTTCCGAAGAAGTATAATTCACCAATAGCTTTCTCTGTAGATGTTCTGTCTAGTCTTTGCAAGTAGTGAAGGGTGGGTAATGCGGACCTTTGTCCCCCGTTGTAATCTGTCATGCCCATCTACTCCCCACTGATTGAGAAACTAGTTCCACCCGGACCATTTATTAGAGGTACATCATCTGGCTCTACCGGAGAGTACCCCTAAAAAAGAAGACATATGTAAAATACGAAGTAATCACTGTATCCTGTTAAACAGAAACTTTAGCATGAAACACACTTGAAAAGGAAGGGAAAGAAATCGAACAAAATCAGTAGGCCACTGATGAATTTTTGACTTCGCTAGAAATAAGAAACATGGAAGTGGTGAAAGAAGCCAAGCTTGACGTTACGGCAGCCACGAGGTAGCTAGGCTCAGCCACCCCCCCACTGCTCCAAGCATGTCTGTCCCATTGCCCGCCACGCCCATTAACGGTAACATGAAATAGATACAAATCAGCAGATACCTACCCCCATTCCGGAAACTCCCGAAGTGCAACACAGCCACGGTTACGCCCATCCGGAAGATGAGGCCTCGACACGTGCAGGGCGGGGCCCAGCTAACCGCCATCAGCTGTGGGGTGGATGGCCCGAAATGTACTGGTCTCCCGATTCCCTTCTTCTGCTGCCTTGCAGGCCATGGGGGGATGTCTAGCCTCTGCCTCCGACCCCCCCCTCTTATCGCCTGGTCCGGACATCACGGATATCAACGCCAGGTGTCGGCGTGGGGTGCGCTGGGAGGGAGAGGCGGCGCGAACGAGCCTCTCCCACCCCCATAGGTGGGGGCCCCTCGGCTGCACCCCCAACGCTCCACTCACCCAACAAAAGGGTCGTCGCGTAATGTGCACCAGGAGAGGAGCCGAGGCCGACGTTATCTTCTTCTTTTTTCAATAATGGCTGCGACAACACTGGAGGGGGGATGTCTTGCACATGCCACCGACCCCCCCCCCTGGGCCAGGAGAGGAGCCGACGCCGACGGGATCCCTCTTCTTTCTTTAATGGCTGCGACAACACTGGGGGGGATGTCTTGCACATGCCACCGACCCCCCCCCTCCCCTCGTATCTCCTGGTCTGGCCCCGGCTTGGTATGAGCTCCCCGTTCGGTCCTGAAGCGGCGCCCTGCAGGCCACGGGGGGATGTCTAGCCTCTGCCTCCGACCCCCCCCCCCCTCTTATCGCCTGGTCCGGACATCACGGATATCAACGCCAGGTGTCGGCGTGGGGTGCGCTGGGAGGGAGAGGTGGCGCGAACAAGCCTCTCCCACCCCCCCAGGTGGGGGCCTCTCAGCTGCACCCCCAACGCTCCACTCACCCGACAAGGGTTCCTCCACTCTTGCGATGCAGCGGCGCTGCACTCACCCGACAAAAGGTCTTGTCCACTATTGCGAAGCAATGATGCTCCGCTCACCCAGCGGGGGTCTCGTCCACTGTTGCGGTGCAACGGCGCTTCTGAGTTCAACTAGAAAATGAGTCCTGCGTCCAGAAACATTCTCCTCAACTTTGAAGATTCTATAAGAGCCACGGGGGCCCCCGACCCCCGCAGACACCCCCGATGGGGAATGACTGCCATGATCACCCACGGAACGACCACGACGTAGCCACGGGACGTCGGCGCGCTCATGCCAGCGCCGGCCTCAGTCTTGAAATGACCAAAATCCTGCAAGACTACCAACTTGATCAGTTCCGGTGGGACACCAGTATGACCCGGTAGGAGAGATTGTTGCCTCCCACCCCACTTTGACTGATGGTTCATGTCGGCAGTCCCCTCTGCTACCCTTCAACGAAAACTTTTGGAATGCCGAAAGAGGTCTCGGTCCAACCACGAGTTGGTGGAGACATTTTGACTATACTTGGACCTTCCTGACCTCACCCAAAATGGCGCCGGTACAAATAAAACTCTCAACTCATTGTTGTGCCCCGATTGCTCAGCCTTGATATCATGAGATATGTATGCAGTTTTTTGCACATGAATTGATATGGGATAAGACTGATTATATATTCGGACAATGAATTGATCCAGGATATGTATTGATTATACGTTCAAACAATGAATTGACATGGGACGGGTACTGATTACACGTTCGAACAATGAATTGATATTAAGTTCTAATGCATCATTGATTACTGTATTTATTATTGAAGGTTCGAATTGTCGACACTTTTGGTACTTGCTCACAATGAATTATCGATATGATTTTGTTGCACTTGTCGCACTTTTTACTATGAAATCAACGACCACTGACTCTCTGTTATGTTTTCCACAAATAAATACCCCCTCCGCATTTACAGTTCCAGCCTGCTCCGTGGCCAGCCCACGAGGTTGTAGGCCCGTATTTGGGCACCAACATTTTTATTAAAGGTTTTTGAAAAAGCAAACGTAGTTGTAACGCGTAGATTGGTAAGATTTGAATAAATGGCCACTGTTTCCGATTTAAAAAAAAAAAAAATAGCAGGTGAAATGAAGCAGCTCAATTAGTTAAGGGTTAAAAAGTATAGTACGCAGAAAAATTGAAAATATGAATGGTCCAGGTTTGTTGTATGTGTTTTTCATTTTTGTACAGCATAAAGCAATCGATAAAGATCCTGGTATTTAGCCTCTACTTTATATGGTACCTGTATCAGGAAAGTTGTTTGAAATGCCCCTAAGCCACCCCGAAGGAATGTCACCTGGCCCCCCTAGTACGAACGAAAACGACCCTGTACCACTGTAGGTTATCTCTCTTCCTCAAAAATGACAAAAATGACTTTCTAGGACGTTTTGGACATTGATGATTTTCATATGATCTATTTATTAAAGTAATACTCATCTCTCCGCATGAAATTAATTTTCCACATGCTACTCAAGTCAATCTCATCTGCCCAAAGTTCTTTTGCAGATTTGGGACCGTTTCCCTTGCCTCTGACTCACTTATTGCTAAGTCATTGGTGGATGTTTTTGCCGGTCGGGGGTTATCCACCAAATCTCGAAGTTGTGCTTTAGAATAATTAAGAGGGTGCCACCTCTCCATGTGCCGATGCATGGTATGATTACCATAGCTATATTTTTTTTCGGTCCCTCTCGAGAGTTTTTTTTTTTTTGCAGATGAGGCAGGTAACGAACCTGGCTTTAACTTTTTTTTCATGAGAAGGAAAAGAAAAAAATTGCCAGATAAAATTCACTTTCACATGGGACGTTCTTGGCATTTCTTTCAGAAACTTTTACATAACTGTGTCATTTCTTTGTCTATCCTGGTTAAAGCAATGTCATGTAAATAGTTGTTTAAAAAGTTTTTTTTTAACGTGTTTACTTTGTTGGAGCGTTGTATATATTTATAAGTTATTAAAGTGTTATAATCCTACTACTTTGTTGGAGTGCTATATATTTTTAATGTGACACATAATTGTGAAGACTTTGAAGTACAAAAAGGCATCCCTGGAATCTTCTGATTCAGGCTCGGTCCCACACACCCTTACAGTGAGAATCCCCTCCCCAATCACAATACAGGATCGTTATCAGATAGTAGGAACGCGTGTGGTGTGACGGATCTCATGAGGTGGGGGCCTTGATCTACTGTAACTCCTTTGAACAGGGGTGATTCTTTACAGTTGGGGCCATAAACTACATCCTCAGGGCTAGGTGATAGCCTGGGACCGGCCTGGACAATCAGACACAGAGGAAGAGGAGTGTCAGAGGGTGCGGTAGTGAATAGGGTGAAAGGGAGGTGTCGAGCGGGCACAGGGTGTGATACTCAGGGAAGAGCAGCGCAGATGGGGGAGGTTTATGGCCCATGCATGAGAAAGAGAGCAGGGGTGACCAGTGCGTGGGGGAGATGCTTGCGAGGGTGGGGAGCAATGCTGAGGATCGGCGGCGTGCAGAGAGTGTGTCTGGTCAAGGCATCTAAAATGTCTGCCGTGCACGACAAAAGTGTGGCATTGGAAAAAACCAAGATGGCGCAGACAATGTTTATCAATACGAATTAATTTATAACAATTATTTTTAACAATATATTTACTCGCAGTGTCAAAATGGCGGTCAACACTTCCTGATTTCCTTCGAATCGAACGTTAACAGAAGTCAAGCGGCAAAAAAAAAAAAACGCTCATGCGCAGCCACTGGAAGACAAGTATCAACATATATGAGCCTCCTCAACCACCCTCAGAAAATATAGGGGGTCAGGATACGTCTCCTATACCCCCTTATACCAAATACTCACTTTGCTTTTCCTCCATCTTGTAATTTAATTAAATCGAATCACAAAACGGCAAAATTCCTGTTTCGCTACCAGTTTGCGACCCGGTTCGTGAACCGAGAAGCGCTTCTACCGCGAAAAATCCATTTTTTTTATTTGCCCCACGGGACCCTTTAATAACCCCAACATCATTCCTAGGGGGTCAAGAGGAGTCTACCTTGCCCCCTTTCATTAAATTCCCCCTTCGTTTTTCTCCTCCTCTTGTCTCTCGATCCTACCGAGAGACAAGATGGCGGCCGCACCGGACTGTTTAGAATGTTGACAGACACCAGAGAGCCAATCAGCTTCGCTTCGCAAAGCTCAGTTACGCGAAAAGTACGCGATCTGGAGCGCTATCCGGGATGCTGTCACAGATATATCTGTTTTTTTAAACGTTCATTTCTCAAAATCCACTGGAGCACATATATTGAGACCCAGCAAAGGCACATCGGGCTAACAGTCCCTACAATTTTGCCAAGTTTCGCGTAAATCCATTCAGCCATTCGAGCTAAAAGTGAGGCCAAACGCCCTATGGAAAAATGAATGGGAAAAACGCGTTTTGGGACCCCCCTTTTTTCTTGGCCCCCCCTTGACGGAACCCCCCAAATTTTCAGGGGCTGCTCAGAAACAAAATGTGCCATTTTCATTTTCCTGAAAATTTCAGCCGATTCCGTCCACAAACGTCAAGGTTATTAGACATAGAATTTTGAAAAGTTCCATAGAGAAAAAATCCTAACTATATATACCTACTGGCGACTGGCAGTAGGTAATATATATATATATATATATTCACTGAAAAAACCATAGGTTTCACACCAGTTATAGTTAGGAATTAGCATTTAAAAAACCTATTAAATTCACTGAAAAAACCATAGGTTTCACACCAGTTATAGTTAGCTGGAAATTTTACTGATATAAAACCATTGAAATTCCCACGTTATAGTTAGTCGGACTCACTATAACTTGCGCGTGCAATGCACTGCTGATGACATCACATATTACATCACTCATGACATGGTCAGTGACATCACTCATGACATCACTGATGACACCATCCAGTGAATATGTGTCTTTCTGAAAAATAAATATTAGTGAGTTATGTTTAAATATTTAAATACATTTATTAGTGTTTCACTTTGTGTATAAGTGGCTACATGTGTTGGTAAGTAGCTACATGCGTATGTATATGGGTTATTTGATATTTTTATTAGTATCAGTATGAGTGTCTATATAGTTTGGTGGAGGTATTACTTAGCACATAGATGCATGAGTGACTGACTCTTTGTTTGTATGTGTTTTGAAGACAGCATATGTACAGGACTGTATGGGTGGATGAGTGTCTATATGTGTTTGTTAGTGAGTGAATGACTGTCTCACTAGTGTCTTTATCAGTAACTACATATGTTTTAATCTAGTATATATGAATATTGATGTATATAAGTGAGTATATGTGAGAGTAAGAGATTGTAAGATTTCCTGTTTAAATAAGTATGTGTTTCTATAAGTGATTGTTTAAGAGAATAAATATGTGTAATTTTCAATAGAAGTAAGGTGGAATTTAACTCTATATTCAAATAAATCGTTGTTCAATAGTTTATTTGCACGTGTGAATATGTGTGTGAGTAACTTTTGGATGAATGTCGGTGTGTAACAGGATGTATAGGTGTATCACTTCATATGATGAGTGAGTATATGTATGAGTGACTATATAGAACTGTTGGTGAATGAGTGGATGTGTATATAGATAGTGGAATTACTGAATTGCTTGTTGTAACTGATATAGGTATCTCCTTTTTTTATTTAAATTTCAGTTTCTATTTTTGAATATGTGTCTCAAGGGTTACATTATAGTGAAAGGAGGTCTGTCAATATGTCACAAGGATGGTGTCATGAGTGATGTCACTGACCATGTCATGAGTGATGTAATATGTGATGTCATCAGCAGTGCATTGCACGCGCAAGTTATAGTGAGTCCGACTAACTATAACGTGGGAATTTCAATGGTTTTATATCAGTAAAATTTCCAGCTAACTATAACTGGTGTGAAACCTATGGTTTTTTCAGTGAATTTAATAGGTTTTTTAAATGCTAATTCCTAACTATAACTGGTGTGAAACCTATGGTTTTTTCAGTGAATTTCAAAGGTTTTTTTAATGCTAATTCCTAACTATAAGTTTCACTTTATAAATAAGACTGTTAGCACTCTAGTTGTTCTTTTTAACACTCTGGTACATTCTCTCATTGGGCTACAGTTGGGCTACATCTAGTTGAATTTTGGGCTACATTTTCAATTTTTGATCTCTGGTGGCCATCTTTGGGCTACATTGGGCTACTTTGGGCTACATTTGGGCTACATTTTGGCTCTAACATATATTAAGCCCAATGTAGCACAATACATATTTTTCTAAAGTTAATGTTTTTTACAAACCACTTCAGAATAGGGCTACCTGTCCCTACAATTATCCCAATTTTTTTTTTTTAAATTATTTTGGGGAGCGCTCCCGGAGCGCGCCCCGGGGAGCGCCCCGAAAAGCGTATTTTTACAAAGCGCCCCGGGGCGCGCTCCGGGGAGCGTCCCGTGAGCGCCAATATCGCAAACGAAAACATGATCGTGACGTATCGCGTAGCCGCGACCGCGTGATACGCACGGCGTAAGCGCACCCGGAAGTACTCGAGCGAATACGATCGCACAACGTAAACTTCCGACGCGCTTACGCTGCGCGACCCAGGGCGCGCCCCAGGGCGCGCCCCGGGCGCGTAGCGTAAGCGCGTCGGGTCATGTGAGCAGAAAATAACACTTTTCATTGGTTCATAACAGTTTTGGTTTCATAATGATGAAGCCCCTGGTCTTGTGACCTGAAAATAACACTTCTCATTGGTTCAGGACAGTTTTTTTTTCTAAATGATGAAAGACCCCACCTTTTTTCCTTATTCTGACTTTGTCCTTTGACTGAGGAAGACCTGTTTGTTGCTCTGTCTACTTTTTTGCTCTTTGAGTAATATTTTGTACTTTAAAATGGCTTCATTAGTAGCATCAGCTGGTGCATCTGCCCCACCACCACCACCACAACAACCAAGAGGACCAGCTCCAAATTATATTGGTGGTCAAGAACAGGAGGAGGAAGAGGAAGAGGAAGAGGAGGAGGGGAGAAGAAGATGGCTGCCAGAAGAAAATACACCTTATAAACCCAAACCACACTTTATTTGGCAGTTTTTTTCAATTCCAGAGGGGAAAAAAAAGGTGAATGCGCCCAAAGTCACTTGCCTCATCTGCAATGATGAACTTTCACGGGGCAACCCAAATAAGAAATATTCTTTTGGTAACTATACCATGATTCGGCACATGACAAGAAAGCATCCAAACAACTACTCTCGTGCAGAGATCCGGGAACTGGCCAGTAACCTCCCCCATTCATCAAGGACCCCCTCCCAAAGAAACCAACCCACTTCCTCGGAACCAGAAACATCAGAGGTGATGCCTTGCATTCAGCCGAGATTTGCTGATTTTAAAATTACTTGCACTGCTTGTGGCAAACTTATCTCCTATGGGGAACAAAGTGTGAAACTCATCGTCCTTGCAGGTGATAATTACAAGTGCCCCAAAAAGAAGTAATTTTTTGGGTTTTTTGTTTTTTTGCTCTAGTTGAGCCAGTTTCAATTCCCTTTTTTTGTTTCTCCCCCCAAAAAAATACAAAAAAATATATAAAACTGTTTTGAAAAGCCAAAAAAAGTTCAAAAAGTTCAAAAAACACAAAAAAAATATAAAACAACAAAAAGAAGAAAAAAAAAAGTTCTTTTTAGAACTACCTCCAATTTCTAAATCAAAAATTCATTTTTTAAACACTCTGTCACCTTTTTTCATCATAGTGCGCTCCCAGGGCCGCTCCCCGGTGCGCGCACCGTGCGCTTCCCCCGCGCAAAACGAAAAAAAAAAATAATAATTTAAATGCCCCGCGGGGCCCTTTTATAGCCCCCACATCAAACCTAGGGGGTCAAAGGGGTCTATCCCTGACGCCTTATGGTCAGTTCCCACTTTGTTTTAGCCACCTCTTATGTCTCGATTTTACCGAGACACAAGATGGCGACCGCTCTGGACTGTTTCGAATATTTACAGACACCCGAGAGCCAATCAGCTTTCCATGCGCACCTCGCGTCACGCGCCCGGAGCGCTCCCTGGTGCGCACACCGGTGCGCTGCTATAGATATATATATTTTTTGGAACCTAAATTACTCAAAATCCACTGGAGCACATATCTTGAGACATAGCAAAGGCACATCGGGCTACCAGTCCCTACAATTTTGCCAAGTTTGGTGTAAATCCATTCAGCCGTTCGGGCTAAAAGTGAAATCGACCGCCCTATGGAAATTAACATGGGAAAAACATGTTTTGGGACCCCCCTTTTATCTCGGCCCCCGCTTATTGTATCCCCCCCAAACTTTCAGGGAAGGACCGGAGCTCAACGAGGCCATTTTCATGAAATTTTCAGGCAGATTCGTCAACCGGTGCCAAAGTTATTCAAAATAGAATTTTGAGATTTAACATTGAAAAAAATCCTAACTATAACTACCTACTGGTGACCGCCAGTAGGTATATATATATATATATATATATATATATATATATATATATATATATATATATATATATATATATATATATATATATATATATATATATATATATATTACCTACTGGCGGTCGCCAGTAGGTAGTTATAGTTAGGATAATTTTCAATGTTAAATCTCAACATTCTATTTTGAATAACTTTGGCGCCGGTTGACGAATCTGCCTGAAATTTTCAGGAAAATGGTCTCATGGCGGTCCGGTCCTTCCCTGAAAGTTTGGGGGGGATTCGTCAAGCGGGGGCCGAGATAAAAGGGGGGTCCCAAACGCGTTTTCCCCATGTTAATTTCCATAGGGCGGTCGATTTCACTTTTAGCCCGAACGGCTGAATGGATTTCCACCAAACTTGGCAAAATTGTAGGGACTGGTAGCCCGATGTGCCTTTGCTATGTCTCAAGATATGTGCTCCAGTGGATTTTGAGTAATTTAGGTTCAAAAAAATATATATATCTATAGCCGCGCTCCCGTGCGCGCACGGGAGTGCGCTCCAGGCGCGACACGCGACTTGCGCGCAGGAAGCTGATTGGATCTCAGTTGTCTGTAAACATTCTAAACAGTGCGGAGCGGCCGCCATCTTGTGTCTCGGTAAAATCGAGACACAAGGGGTTTGAAAAAAAAAGGGGCAAATGACCATAAGGGGGAAGAGTAGACCCCCTCTGACCCCCTAGGTTTGATGTAGGGACTAAAATAGGGTCCTGCAGGGCATTAAACATTTTTTTTCGTTTTGCGCGGGGATATGCGCTCTCCCGTGCGCGCACGGGAGTGCGCTCCAGGCGCGACACGCGACTTGCGCGCAGGAAGCTGATTGGATCATAAGGGGGAAGAGTAGACCCCCTCTGACCCCCTAAATCCAGGACTATATTTATGAAGGCCTTGCGCTGTTAGTTTTGCGCTTCCTGTGCGTCAATTTTTGTGACGCATCAGCGGTGTAAAAAAATGCGCATTGTTATGCAATATTTAAAAAGTGACGCATCTATCTAGATGCGTCACTTTTTAAATATAGTGCAACGAGGTACATTTTATTACACTGCTGGTGTTATGCGTCACTTTTCTGTGCGTACTCCTTATGACGTTCCAGATGTGTCATATTTAATGTATGACGAATCATGTTGCAGATACAATATGGCGCAGAGTTTTAAAAAGTGACCCATGTACCTAGATGCGTCACTTTTTAAAAATAGCGTCAGGTATAATATATGCAGAGGGGGTGTTCTCCCGCAAAAAGCTTTGTAATAGCGACGCAGTGAAATCTTTGAGATTTCACTGCGTCAGTTTTAGGATGCTGTTGCGTCAAAATCTTGTGCCTGCTTTACAGCAGGTGTTAGACTGAGGCAAGACCTTTCATATGCTGCTTTCCCCATTTGAAAGGACACATTACTGGAGTTGCGTCACTTTTGTGACGCACTCCAGCAATGCGTTACTTGGAATGTCATAAGGAGTGCGCACAGAAAAGTGACGCATTGCACCAGTAGTGTAAAAAAATGTGTTGCGTTGCGTTATATTTAAAAAGTGAGGTATCTAGGTAGATGGGTCACTTTTTAAAATCAAGCGCCACATTATATCTGCGTGAGGTATAATGCATGCAGAGGGGGTGTTCCCCCACAAAAAGCTTTGTAATAGCGACGCAGTGAAATGTTTGAGATTTCACTGCGTCACTTTTAGGATGCTGTTGCATCCTTTAAATATAGTGCAACGAGGCACATTTTATTACACTGCTGGTGTGATGCGTCACTTTTCTGTACACAGTCCTTATGACATTCCAGATGTGTCATATTTAATGTATGACGAATCATGTTGCAAGGAGTTACAGATACGTCAGTATTTCTGACATATGTGTAAACATAAAAGTGATGCGAGGCCGGCGCAAAATTTTGACGCAATAGCATCCTAAAAGTGACGCAGGGAAATCTCATAGATTTCAGTACGTTGTTATTACCAAGCTTTTTGCGAGGGATTGCCCCCTCTGCATACATTATACCTGATGCAGATACAATATGGCGCAGAGTTTTAAAAAGTGACCCATGTACCTAGATGCGTCACTTTTTAAAAAATAGTGTCAGGTATAATGCATGCAGAGGGGGTGTTCCTTGCAAAAAGCTTGGTAATAATGACGCAGTGCGTCACTTTTAGGATGCAGTTGCGCCAAAATCTTGCGCCTGCTTCACAGCAAACCTTTCACATGGTGCTTTTTCCATGTGAAAGGACACATTACTGGAGTTGCGTCACTTTTGTGACGCACTCCTGCAATGCGTTACTTTTGTGTTTAGAGATATGTCAGAAATACTGACATATCTGTAACTCCTTGCGAATTGATTAGTCATATATTAAATATGACATATGTGGAATGTCATAAGGAGTGCGTCCAGATAAGTGACGCATCGCTATTTTCACGTAGCGATGCGTCACTTTTCAGAAATGAGGCCTCCAGTTTATTCACTGTGTCATAAATTTCTTTTCTAACACTCACCTTCTTTCAGTCCTCCTACTTCACTTCCTTTCACCTCTCATACCTTTCTGTTCTTTCTTACTCATTCTCCTTTCAATTATCAATGCACTATATTTCACTTACTCTTCATTTTTTAAGATTATAGCTCTTTGATGAGAATTGGAGGTAGTTCTGAAAAGAACTTTTGGTTTTCTTCTTTTAACTGAAGAGGAACAAAAACAGGGAATAGAAACTGCTCAACAGGAGCAAAAAGAAAAGAAAAAAATTAGGGGTGGGAAGGGCAGTGATGGTTCTCTAATGCCCGAACCATGAGCAGGACACTTTGCTCCCCATAGGTGAGGAGTTGATTGCAGTATCTGCATCTGACGACCCCATGGTTGAATGCAGGTTGGATGTTTGCTACCTGCCCCTGAGATTGTTCTCTTCCAGAAGAAGTTGCTCCTCCTGTTGATGTAGAGGCCCCACCTCTGGGAACCTCCTGTGCCAGAGCCCTGACACTTTCTCGGGCAAAATTCTGGGGGTGCCTGGTCTCCACATGGCGAATCATAGTGAAGTTGCCAAAAGAGTATTTTTTTTGGGGGTTACCCCGTGACAGGACCTTTTTGCAGATCCTGCACTCTACTTTTGGTGCATTCACCTTCTTCTGGTCTGCTGGAAATTTAAAGAATTTCCAGATGAAATGTCCCTTCACCTTTGGGGTAGGTGGCTCTTCATCAATGAAGTCATCTTCACTGCTGGATGATCTGGCAGCCATGATGAATCCAGGAATATGGAGCAGCAAAAAAGGCAGGTCTTTCAGTCACAAAAGTGAAAGAAGAAGTGAAGGAAATGGGTGGGGATTTCATTCATTGTAAAAAAAAACTGTTAGCAACCAATGAAAAGTGTTATTTTAGGGTCACATGACCTGACGCGCTTACGATGCGCGCTCGGGTGCACTTCCGGGTGCGTTTACGCAGCGCGATCGTAGGCGCTTCCGGGGCGCACACGTGGCGCGATCGTAGGCGCTTTTGCGTGCGTTTAGGCGCCGCGCACGTATGCGCTTCCGAGGGCACGTACGTTGCGCGCCGAAGTGACGTCATCAATCTTTAATAGAAATGCATAATCATTTTCCATATTAAAAAAAACAAATTTTATTTGTATGGTACGAAATGTTTTGCATTATTATTAACTTTTCATTCATATTTTTTTTTCACGAACGACAGTTGCGCTCTGGGTGCGCTTTCAGATGAGCTCTCGGAGAAGCTTACAGGAGAGCTTAGCTGAAAGCTTCCGGGAGCGCGCACCCAGAGCGCAAAAAAAAAAAATTATTAAAAAAATGAATACTTAAAAAAAACAGCAAATTGTAAAAAAAAAAAAGGTTAGAAACTCGATATACAAAGGAATTAGCATTTAAAAAACTTATGAAATACAATGAAAAAACCATAGGTTTCACACCAGTTATAGTTAGGAATTAGCATTTAAAAAACCTTTGAAATTCACTGAAAAAACCATAGGTTTCACACCAGTTATAGTTAGGAATTAGCATTTAAAAAACCTATTAAATTCACTGAAAAAACCATAGGTTTCACACCAGTTATAGTTAGCTGGAAATTTTACTGATATAAAACCATTGAAATTCCCACGTTATAGTTAGTCGGACTCACTATAACTTGCGCGTGCAATGCACTGCTGATGACGTCACATATTACATCACTCATGACATGGTCAGTGACATCACTCATGACATCACTGATGACACCATCCAGTGAATATGTGTCTTTCTGAAAAATAAATATTAGTGAGTTATGTTTAAATATTTAAATACATATATTAGTGTTTCACTTTGTGTATAAGTGGCTACATGTGTTGATAAGTAGCTACATGCGTATGTATATGGGTTATTTGATATTTTTATTAGTATTAGTATGAGTGTCTATATGGTTTGGTGGAGGTATTACTTAGCACATAGATGCATGAGTGACTGACTCTTTGTTTGTATGTGTTTTGAAGACAGCATATGTACAGGACTGTATGGGTGGATGAGTGTCTATATGTGTTTGTTAGTGAGTGAATGACTGTCTCACTAGTGTCTTTATCAGTAACTACATATGTTTTAATCTAGTATATATGAATATTGATGTATATAAGTGAGTATATGTGAGAGTAAGAGATTGTAAGATTTCCTGTTTAAATAAGTATGTGTTTCTATAAGTGATTGTTTAAGAGAATAAATATGTGTAATTTTCAATAGAAGTAAGGTGGAAGTGTGTGTATAACTCTATTTTCAAATAAATGGTTGTTCAATAGTTTATTTGCACGTGTGAATATGTGTGTGAGTAACTTTTGGATGAATGTCGGTGTGTAACAGAATGTATAGGTGTATCTCTTCATATGATGAGTGAGTATATGTATGAGTGACTATATAGAACTGTTGGTGAATGAGTGGATGAGTATATAGATAGTGGAAGTACAGAATTGCTTGTTGTAACTGATATCGGTATGTCCATTTTTTAAAAATTTCAGTTTCTATTTTTGAATATGTGTCTCAAGGGTTACTTTACACTGAGAGGAGGTCTGTCACTGTGTCACAAGGATGGTGTCATCAGTGATGTCATGAGTGATGTCACTGACCATGTCATGAGTGATGTAATATGTGACGTCATCAGCAGTGCATTGCACGCGCAAGTTATAGTGAGTCCGACTAACTATAACGTGGGAATTTCAATGGTTTTATATCAGTAAAATTTCCAGCTAACTATAACTGGTGTGAAACCTATGGTTTTTTCAGTGAATTTAATAGGTTTTTTAAATGCTAATTCCTAACTATAACTGGTGTGAAACCTATGGTTTTTTCAGTGAATATATATATATATATATATATATATTCAATGAAAAAACCATAGGTTATAGACCATATATAGTTAGGAATTCGCATTTACAAAACCTTATTTTACTCGCACAAAACCATTGAAATTCCATATATAGTTAGTTGCACTAACTATATATCGCGCACCCGCAATCCACTGCTGATGATGTCACATATTACATCATTCATGACATGGTCAGTGACATCACTGATGACATCACTGATGACATCTCAAATGACATCACTGATGACATCACTGATGACATCTCAAATGACATCACTGATGACATCTCAAATGACATCACTGATGACATCACTGATGACATCTCATTTGACATTACTGATCACATCACTGATGATATCATTCATGTGATAATACGATGAACCTCTTCAGACTCTAATATAACCTTAGATACAATCAGTGTAAACAGACACTCACAGACTGTCACTCATCCATGGAGTTACTCACACACCTAGTCAGTCATGCAAAGAATCAATCACACCTCCATTTCCTCAACTATACAGTTATACAAACTTTACTTATTCAAACATATACTAACACATATTTACTCTCTTATACAATCCCTGATACAAGTTCACAATGATCCATACAGCCACTCACACATTCACTGGCTCTTATGCACAGTTATTTATATATGTCAACTCACCCATGTACTGTGTTTTACATATGTACTTACTTTGACATGTAGCACTGAGATATCCATTCACTCACCAATACACTCATGCACACAGTCAACCGCCCATACAGCTGTTTCCACATGCACTTTTGAAACCATACATCTAGTGAATCAACTGCTCACACATCTATGCACAGAGTCATACACCTCCCAGCCACCCACACACACACTCAGTCTCCCATACAAATACTTGGGCAATCAATCAATAACCCATATAGTTACTCATATAGCTACTTATCAACACATGCAACAGTTTACAGAACAACAGACAAAATGATGCACAAATTAAGACAGTTTAGTCACTAACCCATGCACTCAGTGAGACACATTTAATCACTCACTCATACAGTCAGTCATGCACCTACTAAATCCTTCATCCAGACACTTATACATCCACTCATTCTTCAATATGAAAGACATATTTTAACTTTACAGAAACATACAGTCACTGGATGTTGTCATCAGTGATGTCATCAGTGATGTCATTTGAGATGTCATCAGTGATGTCATCAGTGATGTCACTGACCATGTCATGAATGATGTAATATGTGACATCATCAGCAGTGGATTGCGGGTGCGCGATATATAGTTAGTGCAACTAACTATATATGGAATTTCAATGGTTTTGTGCGAGTAAAATAAGGTTTTGTAAATGCGAATTCCTAACTATATATGGTCTATAACCTATGGTTTTTTCATTGAATTTCAATGGTTTTTTAAATGCAAATTTCTAACTATATATGGTCTATAACCTATGGTTTTTTCAGTGAATTTCATTGGTTTTTTAAAAGCTAACATCTGTAGCTGTAAAATGTATTATTCTTTAAATCCCAAAATATATATAGATATTTATTGATAATTTTTTTTAAATATTTTTTTCTTCGCTTCTAGTTCGCGAACCGGGAAGCTTTCCGTTAGCTCATCTTGATGCCGCGATCTAGTCCGCGAACCGGTCAACGTTACGTTAGCGGAACAGTGACGCGTCGCGGAAGCGCGACATATCACGTTATCGCGTAATGCGTCTAATGACGCGTCGCGTTAGCGCTCCCGGAAGTGCTCCGGACCGCGAACCGGAAGCGATCTGGGACGCGGCGCGCGCCGCGTAACGTAAGCGGAACAGGTCATGTGACTTGTTTATCAAACTTCTCATTGGTTCATTTCACTTTTGGTTTCCAAATGATGTATGACTAGGTCATGTGACCTAAAAATAACACTTTTCATTGGCTCAGAACTTTTGTTTTCCCCAAATCATGTAAACCCCTCCTTATTTCCTCACTCTGACTTTCATCTTGGTGAGAGAAAGACCATTTATCTGAAGATCCACAATGGCTTCCATTCTTGCTGCAGCTGGTGCACCCCCACCACCACCTCCACCTCCTCATAAGAAGAGAGGACCACCTAGTCAAATTCTGACTAACAGAGAGGAGGAAGATGAGGAAGAAGAAGAAGAGGAGAGAGAGGAACAACAATTTCTTGATGAGTTGCCCCGGGTTTCTAAACGAAAATCCAGTTTTATCTGGCAGTTTTTCACCATCCCTCCTGGAACAAAGAAAGTCAATGCAAAATATGCCACCTGCCTCATCTGTGACTACAGATTGTCGAGAGGCACAGAAAAGAAGTACAGTATGGGGAACTATACAATGCACCGTCACATGAGCAGGTGGCATCCCAATAACTACAGCCGGGCTGAATTAAGGGATCTTGTAGACAATCCGACGGCAACTCCTGTGGCAAGATCTACATCCACATTGTCTTTGACGGGAAGAGAGGCACAAGAGACTGTGCCCAACATCCAACCTAACTTCCAGCACATAAAGTTATCTTGTGTTTACTGTGGTGAAATGCTATCATATGGCAACATGAGTGTCAACCTCATGAACATTGCATATGAAAATCATAAATGCCCTAATGCACCCAAAAAGTAATTTTCTTTTTTTTGCTCCAGTTGAGCCGTTTTGAAAGCCTGTTTTTTGTTGTCTCCCCACCATAAAAAAAACAAAAAAAACATAAAACAGTTCTAAAAATACAAAAAAATCAAAAAATGTTCAAAAAATAAAAAAAAAATATAAAACAACAAAAACAAAAAAAAACAGTTCTTTTCAGAACTACCTCCCCTTTCAAACAAAATTGCTAGAATGTTTATCACTCTGGCAAGCTCTATTTCTTTTGGTTCGCTTCAAGTTCGCTGACCGGTTCGCGAACTTTAAGCGAACTAAAAAAATATTTTTTAAAAAAAAAGAAGAGTTAGTATAAGGGAAGTAATCAGAGAATAATGTAAAAAGAAAGACAGCTAGAGAGAGTAAATGAGAGATAGTGTCAATGACATCATCAGCAGTGCATTGCGGGTAAAAAGAGTGGAAAACATTTACCTTATAATTCTTGTTACCTTTTTTAAATATTTTTTCATACTTTCAATCTGTAAAACAAAGAACAAACATTTCAAAAAATATTAAAACATGTATTTAAAAATTAGAAAAGACAAGGGAAAAGGTTCAAAAACAAACAGTTTTTCAACAACTTTGACATTTACAGAAGTCTCTGCTTCTCTACGTCACCTACACAATCCTAAACATATATATTCAAAAGAAACTGTATCTTGATGTTGCTGAACTGAGGCCTATTTTGGAACATGATGTTTTTCTTGCACTGCTAATGTCTCACAATAGTGATGCAATAGCAGCGCAAAAAAGATGTAAAGCCATAATAAAATTGTGTCTAACATTGTAAATGATTGTTTTAGGATGCAAATAAGATGTGTGCTTTCAAGAGCTTTCTTTGAGGTGAGGCCTCTTTTTTTATTAAAAAAAAAACACTACCCAGAAGTACAGCACTCTAAGCATTAAAATTGATATTTACAGAACTCAGCTTACCCATATGTACCACACATTTCTAAATGTATATCATAAGGACAAAAGGCATAACATTAATTATACATGTTAAATGGTTTATTTTTGCTGTTCTCAGAATGTATCAAATTTCACTTAAATCAGTGACTTGAAGGTATTCATCATGTAACAGCAGGGAAAAAAAAACACAATCAAAATGACTGTGTTTAAAAAACCCATTCAACCTAAGAAATCTGTTTTCAAAACTTCTTAAAATTAACTTACTTTCAATGACGTCAAACGATCTCCTATAAACAGCATCCACTCTGTTGTGCTTTAAATATTTTCAGCCCGCCACTTTCTGAAAGAAAACCTCCATCGATACGTGAAATATGTTACATAGAAAAAAAACTTCTCTCATTATATCACATGTTTCCACTAGGCCAAATCATGTTGCCGCGATTCGCAAGTCTTGTAATTCTTCCAATCAAATCCCGACATTTTCTATTTTCGCAACTTTCAAAAATAAAATATTTGAGATTATTTTCACAATCCTGGACTACTAATATCTTACTCTTCTTTGTCACTCATGTTCTCCTTTTCCTATGACACTGATACTGCTTACTATGAAGCAGACTTACTTCCATCAGGTTTATATAGTTGGATTTTTAATCGAGACAGCATTGCAGACTTACATTCCCTCTACTTAAAATTTTGGTTTTAAAAACACCAGGTAAGAATTTTTAAGGTCAAACGGCAATTTTTTTTTGAAAGTTACAACAGAATCATTACAGAATGACCAGCCGTTTCCAGACTTTAAGTAAGCTGTATAATGTCCTGATGTTGTTGATGGACCATCGTGATAGATAATTGCTACAGTAACAAAAGTCCTCCCTGATATTGACAGCTGAGAAGCCACAAAATGTTTTATTAAAGTTGACAATTTTGATCCATCAGGCCTACATCGTTGCATCATTAAAATGACATACTGGCCATATCTACGTATAAATAATGTTGACATCATATCACATTTACATTGGCTACACTCCATGTTGTGATCCGCTGCATTTACTAGCTTATTAAAGGACACTGATTTACTGTCTGGCAAAGTTAAATATATAAATCTTTCTGAGTCTACACTAGTAGTACTTGATACCATACAGTTCTCGCAGTCATGCTGCCATTGATAAGAAAGCCCAAACAGGTGATCTACATCTACACCCTCATCTTGCAATATATCAAGCATATACATTAAAAACTCCTGACAATCTTGCTGATTATTTTCAGAGAAGTCTGTTTGACCTGAACATTCATCTAACAGATAACGAACTTCAGACACACTTTCTACTTTTGTACGATCAGTGCTACATTTCTCTAACACAGAATTCAACAAGCAGCATAAACTTTGTTCTGAATTGAACACAATCTGTTCTTTTAAACTCTCCAGTGAAAAGAGAACATTAACAACGACATTTGCATAGCAGTTGACACCAGAACTGTTTTCAAATTGAAAACCAACAATCTCTTCAACAGTATCCACTTTCTTTCTGCTAACAACTTTCGGTTCATTCACTTTTAGTCTTTTTGCAACAACCTCCCTACTATTACTGCTATTTCTACGTTTCCGGCCTACCACACGTTTCTCAAACAAAGGATATTGAGGCAAATGTGGCGCATACTCTCTTCTTAACCTATTGTATTCCTTAACACAATCTAGATCCGCACAAATGTTTGTGACATCACAGTCAATCAAGTACAATCCCGATAAAGTTCTAACTCGTGACAATGCCACATATGCCATACCCTCCTTGAACACTGAACTGCCAATATTCACCAATGCACAGTCTACACTTAAACCTTGCGATTTATGGATTGTCACCGCATATGCTAAGCAAACAGGAAACTGTTTACGGCGAACATATAAGTCTTTAACAAGCAAAAACCTAGCAGAACAACGACCAATTTGCTGTACTTCCTCAATGCCATCAAATTTAATTCTTAAAAATTCTATTCCATCTCTATTTCTGTATTTCTCAAAATCAACAACATTACCCATTGATCCATTTACCAGACCTCTTTCTACATGTAAATTCCGTCTCAAAATGATTCGGCAATTTAAACACACATTCAGAGTCTTTTCAAAACCCGCTGTCTTAGATATAGTCTTCTCTAATGAATCCAATTTTGATTTCAAATTATCTGACAAAATAATTGTTGATCCCATATGCTCTAATTTGTCGATAGCTTCCAGTTTCACAATGTCTTGCTTTTCTAAATTCAACATTTTGTTGTTGAAGATGGCACATTCTGCAAGAGTTGGCATGAGACATATCCCGGATTTCTTCTCAGTAATTTTCTGAAAAATATTCTCAGGCACAATCTCTTGTTTGGGATACAAATTTGACAGTAACCGTGCATTTAAAGCTTCTTTCCCATGCTCGGTCACTTTTCCAATTCTAATATCTTGTAGAATATTCTTGTAATCTTCATCCTTTGCCTGACGCATATTTTGATGCAGTTCTGCATAATTGAAGTTTAACCATATATTGACGTTGCCAATGCTCCCTAGGCACTTCCTGGTATCTTCATGCGTGAGTATTTTGAACACAGGTTGACCTTTTACTGGTGTCAGCTGTAGAAGATCTCCGAAAACAATAATGTGTTTCCCACCAAATAAGACATCATATTCAGTTTTAAGTACTTCTTGCATTCTCAAATGCACAAAGGCAAGCATGACATTGGAAACCATGCTTACTTCGTCAATGATAAGTAGTTTCATTTTCCTCAAGACTCTTGAAACTTCACAGCAAGCATCTCCAGATAACTTGTTGTATTGTAATTTGTTGTCATGCTCCACCGGCAGCATCAATAGACGATGCAAAGTAATACCTTTAATATTATGTGCTGCCAGTCCAGTAGGAGCGGTCACAACACAAGACAGCGATGACTCAGTCCTTTCCTGCAAATAACAAGAGATTGCTTTAATGAGGAAACTTTTTCCAGTTCCCGCTTCTCCACTCACGTACAGTCGGACAGGCTTCAACGACGTACACGAGCACTCTTTCTTCTCATGACTTAATCCGTGCTCAATTTCCTTGGTAACTTCATCATATATTTTCCTCTGCTCAACGTTGAGTTGTTTTTCCAAGTCTTGTAAGTTAACTGAATCCTCCTGAGCATGTGCCATGGCTCTTTCTACTTCATTCATAGCAGTGGCAGCTTCATTTTCGATAATAGGTCCTCCAAGTGGATCTTGACTCAATGAAACAGAACTCTGACTGTCCTGAGAACTGTCTCTGGCAATCTCGGCTGCAATCGTTGCTTCCTGCTCAATTTCCAAAGTTAGCATTTCTTGATATTTAGAAAAAGCAGGACATTCTATGGACTCCTTGGCTGCATTGAAAGAGTCTTCGTAACAGAGGAAATCTCCAAGCAGTTCCTCTTCTGCACGCCAAGGCTTGAAAAGTTGCAAAAGTGCTAAATAGAAAAACTCCTTTTTTTCTGGAGATTCGCCACTTAATTTTCGATGGTTTACTAATTGGCATTTTCTTTGCTTGACCAGGCATCCTTCACTTCCAATTACAGCATACACTCCTTTCTCAATATCTTCTTTGATGTTCCTCTTGAATATATAATTTTGGAGAACCTCATATAGACAAACATTCTCAAGGTGACTGCTTCGATTTGGATAATATGTATCCAACATGTTGGTCTTCAAAATGTCGGTACTGTTTGGTTCCTTTTCTGCCAAATACTCAATTTCCCGAACAGGTTTTAGAACTCGATTTCGCGTTGCAGCAAGACCAAGACTCGCCCAAACGAGACTCCTGGATTTGGCATAGAGACTTGCTGAAGACAATCGATCAGAACATTCGTAAGCTCCGATTTCTCGATGCGACAACATCTTCAGACTGAAACTGTACAACTTCTTGCTGAGGCTCTTTTCATGGGAAATGTCCTCCCACATATCCTTCAGTTCGGTCTTTTCTTTTTTGGTGATGTAAGATGTCACATACCGAGCCACAGCCATACAGTTGTCAGCCACAAACTGTATATCCATGTTGGCATTCCACATGGACAAAATCACTGGGTTGTAGTCATTGATGTACTTGGACTCTTCATTCCTTTTCAAATTGTATGTATTCTTGGGTGATTTCCTCGTCACATTATGTCGCAGCGAAGACATCAAACTGTTCACTCTTCCTTTAGAAATCACCGGTCGTGGAAAGTTGAAACGACATTTGGTGTAGAACTTGTCCTTGTTTCTGAATTTACGACGACAGTACTTTCCACAACGATGGCTTTGGAAACGTAGAACTTGTTCTCTTAGACTTTTCTTCTCCGTTGCGTTTGGAACAGCACACGTAGAATACTGTTCGATGAAATTCATCACTAAGTCATCCGGATCTGTTCCAAATTTAGGTGCATCCTTGATCCACAGCAACATATGTATATGAGGGGCACCTCTTGCTTGATACTCCTTTCTCCAGAAGAAATCCAACACCTCTCCAAGAGGTGGATTCTTTTTATTTGTGATGAAAGACATCATAGCTTCAAATCTATGATTGAAGTACCTGCATACATTCACAGGATCCAAAGAACACAGTTCTCCAGGTGTCTTGAATTCAATGTTTTCAATATTTCCATTTGCCTCTCGTAGAAATTCAAGTAAGTCATCCCAGCCATACTCAGCACAGCTCAGAGTGAGGAACCATGTCGGAGTTCCTAAGTTCCTCAGCATACATTTTAAATCACCATGACGACGGTACCAGTACTCATTAGTACCACGCTGACACGCCATGAGATTAATTAAGTGAGAATCCAAAATACTGTCTTGGACATTGACTTTATGCATAAAGTCACTTGCCGAGATGTTTCGCATCTGTATACCACTTTTTAAGATGTGGTTCACTGCATATGAAAGTCCAGACAGATCGCTTTCAAACAGGAGATGAAACAAATAGGGAATACATTGCCGAAACCTAGGATCTTCTGCATACAATCGTAAAGTCCGGTATTCAGACGCAGGAATTTCACGAGGTCGCTCATCATATCTTCCTCCTTGACCTGTGGGAAATAGCTGTGGGAAACACCGAGCTTCCAAACTTTCCTCCCAAACACTAATGGGACTCCCTTTGGCTTGTTTCATTTGAAACAACTCAATAGCATTCCCCATGACTTCCTTGGAATGCAAAGGATGAACACTATAATGTTCATATATTTCTTCACTTTTAGAGGCCTCTACTTTCTCAATTTGGCCAGCACACAAATCGCTATCCTCTTCATCACTTACTTCCTCTTCTGCAACATATACATTCTTATAGTACTTATTATTTTTCTTCAAATACACTGTTGCCTTTTTGACTTTCCTAACATCCACTAAATCTTGCCATATTTTCTTATTCTTTGTCGGAACCCCATTAACCAAGATAACCAGAGGTTCCTCTTCCACTTTTTCTATTCCAATTGTGTTAATGTTTTTGTTCAAATCTAGAGGCAAATAAACAACTCTTCCCTTTAATCCTCTCTGTAAATCTGCTGGAGGCAACTTCCCTGTCTTTGGCTCCATTCTTACAATAGCCTGAAAGGGATGGATACTTTGAATCAAAATAGATTCATAAGTATTTAAATCCTTCAATTCAGAAGGAATCTCAACCAATTCCAGATTATTATGAACTGCCCTAGCAGGCATCTGGTTTTGGTTTAATTTATTACAACAATAAGTACACACACATTGATCCGATCCCAAATCAAAATAATTTTCTACCATCAAGTATGTGGCTAAATCCTTCCATTCACTATTATTTTCCCTTTCACTTTTTGCATATAAATCCACTACCTTAGTCTGATTCTTATAATAAGTGCGTCGACAACATACACAAGTGAAATTAGGCCTCTCACTTGATTTCATCTGAAACGTGGCAATTTCCTTCTGAAAATTATCTGTACTGGAAACCTGTACATTATCTTCCACATTACCCTCTACTTCAGGGTCAATTTGAACATTCTCATCTTTACTACCAAAGTAACAAAACTCAATTTCTTCACAAATATTCTTCACATCTATTTCAGAACCATGCAAAAGAGCAGCACATAACTGTTTAAGCATAATTGCTGGACTCTTAGCATAATACAACATTCTCACTAATTTTCTCACTTTATTATGATGCACTGCTAGCATCCTGAAATGATGAAAAACACTCTGGCATACTCTCCTGGAAAGACAAGCCAGTGAATGACCACGCAAACCTGTCATTTGTCTCACTCTGCAAGGATCTAAATCTTGCAACAACTTCATTTTCTGCTTCAAACTTTTCTTATTAAATGTCCGTATAAAATCACAAAGCAAATTGATGGAAACCTGTCGCACACTGCAAATAGAACTACACTTCCAAATGTACACAGGACCCTTATCACGTCTTCCTAAAACCTCATCACTTAGCGCCTCTTCTGTCTCTGTTGTCACAAGTTGTTCTTTTTCAACTGGACAACCATCCTTCACTTCATAAGCTCGACCACTGATGTCAACTGCATGCACCAAATCATTATCCTGAAAATAAGTCTCCTCATTAAAAAATGCCTCAGAACTTGAACTATGCATCCATTCTCCAGAAAAAACTTCACAAAAGTTAGTACGATTTACTACTCTCTTCCATCTACTTTTTGTTTTGAAATCAGAAATTACCTTGCTTAGTTTCCTAATTCTATTGATTACCAAAATAAACAACTTTCGCTTGATTTCAAAAGCATGATCAATAATTTTCTCTACATTTTTCTTCTTCCTATAAAATGCCGCTTTCTGTTGGCCTTTCTTTTTAATATTTTTCAATAAATTAACTAATATCCTATTACGGAACATTCGTTGTCGAATGTCCCTAAACTGTTGTTTCCTTCTACTATCATGCACAGAGTTATCTCTTCCTCTACCAGTAACATTTGTGATGGGTCTCTCCTTTCCATTTAAATTACTTTTCTTTTTGTAAACAGACACATTTTTTTGAGCAAAATTTTTTTTACTACAAATATTTCTTAAGAATGATTTCGTGCTCTTACCCGGACCTTTCTTGGTGTTTTGATAAGTATTTGGGGAAGAGGACTGCTGCAATAAAACATCATCCTGCTGTCTTTGACGTTTTCTAGCCTTTCGTATTCGACTTCTGGAAGGCATTTTCCAAACTATGAAAGAATCTGCAGTTGAATCTGTGAAAAAATATAATATAAAATGTTATTAACCACTATTACCAAACAGTAAATAAATAACAGTCATCTAAAACTTAATGCCGTACTAATTATTTAACATAGCAAATATTTTCCACCAGCACTGCATCACAAAAATGACACTCAATGGTACAAAACAGGCATACAACACTCATAAATCACTCCCTAATATTTAAAATCATTAATTCAGGATGACGATAAGATGTAGCCTATCTAAAGGTTTGTTTAGGCCCAGATCTTTTGACTGGGGTGAATGTGTGTCATTGATCCACATTCAGTCCATCACCTGTTTTGTTTATTTGAGGTGAGGCCAACACATGGTTGCAGATAAGATTTTCACTGAAAAAAAACCAAGGTAAAAAAACATGTGAAGGCCTACCAATGAAGTAAATCATTAAATGAAAACCAATACATTTCTGGAAATATGCACTACTAGTGCTTCATAAGATGTTTTGGGTCATATTTATACGTTATTTGAGTATCTAGTATGCTATTTTACATTCTTCATGGTGCAAATTTATTGTAAATACGCTCCCACCTGCGGTTGGCAAATTTAGATTTTGATTATGGGAGTTAGATAGGCATGTTAATAATTTCCCAAAAATGGTATATAACCCCAAACAACCTTTGTAGCAAATGCTCTTAGCCATGTTATCCACCTCCCATTGGATAACATGGCTAAGAAGTGCTTGCAAATGTGATAAAAAAAGGCCTGCAATGCATGAATATCGCAGAAAAATCAGCGATATTCATGCATTTTCCAGCAAATGCTCTTAGCCATGTTATCCACTTCCTATTAAATAACATGGCTAAGAACTGCTCAGGGCACCATGAGGAACGCTTTCCATTTAAAAAGGGAAAAATAACATCAAAGACACTAAAATGCCTTCTAAATATGACCCCAAACAACCTATGAAGCTCTAACAGTACATATCCTGAAATTTAATTGATTTCAAAATTCGTTTTTAAACACAGCATATAAATCAATTGTATACCTGCATTCATGAAGAAATGACTAAAAATGTCCTTGAGACACATGATTGTGTTTTCTGGAATGCCCTAGCACCATTTTTGGGACACTATTAACATGGCTACGTAACTCCCATAATCAAAATCTAAATTTGCCAAGCACAAGTGGGAGCGTATTTACAAGACACTTGCCCCATGAGGAACACTTTCCATTTAAAAAGGGAAAAATAACATCGCAGAAAAGTCAGCGATATTCATGCATTTTCCAGAAAATGCTCTTAGCCATGTTATCCACTTCCTATTAAATAACATGGCTAAGAACTGCTCAGGGCCCCATGAGGAACGCTTTCCATTTAAAAAGGGAAAAATAACATCAAAGACACTAAAATGCCTTCTAAATATGAACCCAAACAACCTATGAAGCAATGTGAAAAAAAACGGCCACAATCCATGAATATAGCAGAAAAATCAGCGATATTCATGCATTTTCCAGCAAATGCTCTTAGCCATGTTATCCACTTCCTATGAAATAACATGGCTAAGAACTGCTCAGGGCCCCATGAGGAACGCTTTCCATTTAAAAAGGGAAAAATAACATCAAAGACACTAAAATGCCTTCTAAATATGACCCCAAACAACCTATGAAGCTCTAACAGTACATATCCTGAAATTTAATTCATTTCAAAATTCGTTTTTAAACACAGCATATAAATCAATTGTATATCTGCATTCATGAAGAAATAACTAAAAATGTCCTTGAGACACATGAAAGTGTTTTCTGGAATGCCCTAGCACCATTTTTGGGACACTATTAACATGGCTACGTAACTCCCATAATCAAAATCTAAATTTGCCAAGCACAAGTGGGAGCGTATTTACAAGACACTTGCCCCATGAGGAACACTTTCCATTTAAAAAGGGAAAAATAACATCGCAGAAAAGTCAGCGATATTCATGCATTTTCCAGCAAATGCTCTTAGCCATGTTATCCACTTCCTATTAAATAACATGCCTAAGAACTGCTCAGGGCCCCATGAGGAACGCTTTCCATTTAAAAAGGGAAAAATAACATCAAAGACACTAAAATGCCTTCTAAATATGAACCCAAACAACCTATGAAGCAATGTGAAAAAAACGGCCACAATCCATGAATATAGCAGAAAAATCAGCGATATTCATGCATTTTCCAGCAAATGCTCTTAGCCATGTTATCCACTTCCTATGAAATAACATGGCTAAGAACTGCTCAGGGCCCCATGAGGAACGCTTTCCATTTAAAAAGGGAAAAATAACATCAAAGACACTAAAATGCCTTCTAAATATGACCCCAAACAACCTATGAAGCTCTAACAGTACATATCCTGAAATTTAATTCATTTCAAAATTCGTTTTTAAACACAGCATATAAATCAATTGTATATCTGCATTCATGAAGAAATAACTAAAAATGTCCTTGAGACACATGAAAGTGTTTTCTGGAATGCCCTAGCACCATTTTTGGGACACTATTAACATGGCTAGGTAACTCCCATAATCAAAATCTAAATTTGCCAAGCACAAGTGGGAGCGTATTTACAAGACACTTGCCCCATGAGGAACACTTTACATTTTAAAAGGCGAACATAACATCTTAGACACTCAAATACCTTATAAATATGGCCCAAAACAACCTATGAAGCTCTAGCAGTAAATATCCAGAAATGTAATTGATTTCTGAAATCGTTTTTAAAAGCAACATATCTGTTTCAGCTTACATAACAGACCATGAAATGGCCTCCATGTATTACAATATCTTGTGTTACAGCATGCCAGAATGTTACACCAAATATGCAATTATAATTTCTCTATGAAACTAATTCTATTACTATATCACTAGAGACAAAACCACATTTTAAAAACACAGCTTTCTTCATCATTTTCTCCTTAAATCATACTATTCTCTATCTAAATTAAATAAATCTTTTCTCACCTTAGCAAATATTTTTTGAGTTTTGAAAACAGTCTCAGAAATACACCAAATTGTCTTCAGCAGAAGAAAAAGGATGCACTCCAAAGGCTGCAGCTATTGAAAGCACAGAAATACAGATATTCTTTTCACATATCTCTCATATTAGCCAATCATACCTCTTCCCTCACTTTTTTCAAATCAAAACCCTTCCCCCCTCTGCCCTGTCTGCCTTGTTTCCATAGCAACCACCTCCTGGAAGACCTCTGATGTTTGCAAATTCACACAACAATGTTTCAATTGAACTCTGAACTCTCAGTGCACCTGCGTATCCAGTGCAATCTTTCATTAATTGTTTCTTCCTTGACCATTCAAATTACATCTTTCAAAGAACACATCCATGCACCCTAACTTTCTGTTTTCAGAAATGGAAATGCACCAATCACTGCTAATGAATCATTAGCATTGTAAATCCACAGTTTTTTTTCTTTAGAAACTCCTACTGTTTCAACTGCCCTTTCATTACCACACTTCATCTGACTGCAGAACAACCTTCTTCCACCATGTTTAACGTCTGGATTGTTGGACATAGTTACATCCACTGGGCTCAAAGGTATGCTGAGAGCAGAAATTTACACAACCTCAATTTACAAGATGTGGAAATTAACTGGTTGGGCCAAAGAGGATTAAAATGTCACCAATTGATACCATTGGTGAAAACCTTTATGCATTTGCCAAAACCTGACCTGTTAATAGTGCACTGTGGAGGTAATGATTTGGGCACTTTGACAGGGGTAGGTCTGGAAATGCTTTTAAAGGACACCTTGGAGCAATTAATGGCACTTTTTCCTCAAACTGCCTTGGTATATTCCAATATATGCCAAAGACAGAAATGGAGGTGGTCCAACCAATTTTGTCCACAAATTGAGAAAGCGAGGAAGCATGTAAACAAATCTGTTTCAGCTTACATGAGAGACCATGGAATGGGCTCTCTTTACAACAATAACTTGCGTTACTACATGCAAGATATCTACAGAGGAGATGGAGTTCACTTCTCAGATGAGGGCAACAGAATTTTCATTCTGAATTTAAGACTGTGCATTGGTACCTACTTATAAGTACCTAAATGTACCATAAACCCAAAAGCTCTTCTCAGAGCTACCCTACATCTGATCACTCACAATTATTATTTTTCTCTAACTTTTTTCACTAATTTTCCACAAAATTCGCTCCCCGGAGCGCTACCCGGTTCGCTAACCGAAAGCTAACCTCGCGGAATTTTTTTAAAAAAAGTTTTTTTTCCCGCACATATAAGCCTCCTCAGCCACCCTCAGAAAACCTAGAGGGTCAAGATAAGTCTACCATGACCCCTTCTACCCATTCTAAACATTATTTGCCCTCCATCTTGTATCTTAATGCGAACGAAACACAAAATGGTGGACTCCCGTGACGCTTAAGGTTCGCTAACCGGGCAGCTTCCCGGAAAGCGGTCCTAAAAAAAGGCGGGAAAGTAATTTACAGAAAAACGACTAGAGACACTCTCACCAAATATAGATTAGCTCATACTACATAACATTCCCTTCCATTCTCACAAATTTCATTGAAATTCCATTTAGCCATTTAGCCTGTAGACCTCTCCAAGTACCGTGAGGTAAATTACTTCACAAAACACATCTGAATTGTTGGAATTGACAACCAATGAAAATGTTACTTTCATTTTCTACTTTTATTACCTGACATTTAATTGGTTATATACCTGTATATATATAAAGGGAGAGAAGGAAACACAGCCATTTTGACTACTACTTCTTGTTGTACCTCCAATTTCAATAGCTTCAAAAAACTTCAACTTCTTTGTGAAGGTAAGTTATAATTTAATATATTGTGCACTATGACTTAATATAGTAGACTTTTTCTGCTAGATATACACTATCCCTCTGTAGTAGTAATGTATTTAGATAGACTTCTCTGTTATAGTTATCAATGGAGTAAGGCTTGTGTTGGTTAAATCACATACACTTTTTTATAGTCCTATTTCCACTCTCATACTATACACTGCCAAAAGATAAATTCACTGATAAAAACTGCCTATCTAAAATTAATCCCAACAGTGCCCTATCTCTACTAATATATATTTTTTTAATCCAAATTTCAGGCAAAATGGAAGGCGAGCAGCAAGTTTCATTTGAGATGGACCTGGAAGAGAGCAGCCAGGAATTAATAGAACCAATTGACATGGAATTTATGGATGAAAGCTTGGATAATGAACTGCTGCAATGTGTCCAAGCAGTAGATCTCCTCCTTGCAAATGAGGACATTTTGCAACCTCACAGATTGCAAACAATATTTCAAGAAAATAATGACATTTCAGACACTGAAATGTTAGAAAGTTTAATAAATTATGAAAAAGAATCAAAATAAAAAAAACACTTTAAAAAAAAAGAAAACAAAAAAAAACAAGAAAAACAACAAACAATTAACATACAGAATTAGAAAAGTCTTTCATTCTTTTATCCATAAAGTTCGCTGCCCAGAAAGCTATCCGGTTCGCGAACTTGGCGCTTACCACGCAAAAAAAAATTTTTTTTTTGGACCCTCCTAGGCCCTTTTAAAACCTCCACATAAAACCTAGGGGGTCAACGAGGATCTACTATGCCCCCTTATGGTAATTTCCCCCTTTGTTTTGGCCTCCTCTTGTCTCTCGATCCTACCGAGAGACAAGATGGCGGCCGCTCCGGACTGTTTAGAATGTTGACAGACACCGGAGGGCCAATCAGCTTCGCATCGCAAAGTTCCGATACGCGAAAGGTTCGCTAACCGGATCGCTGCCCGGAGCGCTGTTACAGATATATATCTTGATTTAAACGTTAATTTCTCAAAATCCACTGAAGCACATATATTGAGACCTAGCAAAGGCACATCGGGCTAACAGTCCCTACAATTTTGCCAAGTTTCGTGCAAATCCATTCAGCCGTTCGGGCTAAAAGTGAGTCCAACCGCCCTATGGAAATTAACATGGAAAAAACGCGTTTTGGGACCCCCCTTTTTTCTCGGCCCCCCCTCCACAAAACCCCCCCAAATTTTCAAGGGCTGCTCAGAAACAAAATGTGCCATTTTCCTGAAAATTTCAGCCGATTCCGTCCACAAACGCCAAAGTTATTAGGCATAGAATTTTCAGAAATCCCATAGGGAAAAAATCCTAACACTATATATACCTACTGGCGACCGCCAGTAGGTAATATATATATATATATATATATATATATATATATATATATATATATATATATATATATATATATATTCACTGAAAAAACCATAGGTTTCACACCAGTTATAGTTAGGAATTAGCATTTAAAAAACCTATTAAATTCACTGAAAAAACCATAGGTTTCACACCAGTTATAGTTAGCTGGAAATTTTACTGATATAAAACCATTGAAATTCCCACGTTATAGTTAGTCGGACTCACTATAACTTGCGCGTGCAATGCACTGCTGATGACATCACATATTACATCACTCATGACATGGTCAGTGACATCACTCATGACATCACTGATGACACCATCCAGTGAATATGTGTCTTTCTGAAAAATAAATATTAGTGAGTTATGTTTAAATATTTAAATACATATATTAGTGTTTCACTTTGTGTATAAGTGGCTACATGTGTTGATAAGTAGCTACATGCGTATGTATATGGGTTATTTGATATTTTTATTAGTATTAGTATGAGTGTCTATATGGTTTGGTGGAGGTATTACTTAGCACATAGATGCATGAGTGACTGACTCTTTGTTTGTATGTGTTTTGAAGACAGCATATGTACAGGACTGTATGGGTGGATGAGTGTCTATATGTGTTTGTTAGTGAGTGAATGACTGTCTCACTAGTGTCTTTATCAGTAACTACATATGTTTTAATCTAGTATATATGAATATTGATGTATATAAGTGAGTATATGTGAGAGTAAGAGATTGTAAGATTTCCTGTTTAAATAAGTATGTGTTTCTATAAGTGATTGTTTAAGAGAATAAATATGTGTAATTTTCAATAGAAGTAAGGTGGAAGTGTGTGTATAACTCTATATTCAAATAAATGGTTGTTCAATAGTTTATTTGCACGTGTGAATATGTGTGTGAGTAACTTTTGGATGAATGTCGGTGTGTAACAGGATGTATAGGTGTATCTCTTCATATGATGAGTGAGTATATGTATGAGTGACTATATAGAACTGTTGGTGAATGAGTGGATGTGTATATAGATAGTGGAAGTACAGAATTGCTTGTTGTAACTGATATAGGTATGTCCATTTTTTAAAAATTTCAGTTTCTATTTTTGAATATGTGTCTCAAGGGTTACTTTACACTGAGAGGAGGTCTGTCACTATGTCACAAGGATGGTGTCATGAGTGATGTCACTGACCATGTCATGAGTGATGTAATATGTGATGTCATCAGCAGTGCATTGCACGCGCAAGTTATAGTGAGTCCGACTAACTATAACGTGGGAATTTCAATGGTTTTATATCAGTAAAATTTCCAGCTAACTATAACTGGTGTGAAACCTATGGTTTTTTCAGTGAATTTAATAGGTTTTTTAAATGCTAATTCCTAACTATAACTGGTGTGAAACCTATGGTTTTTTCAGTGAATTTCATAGGTTTTTTAAATGCTAATTCCTAACTATAACTGGTGTGAAACCTATGGTTTTTTCAGTGAATTTCATAGGTTTTTTTAATGCTAATTCCTAACTTTTTATACATATTCATACCTATGTGTTTTTTAGTGAATTGCTAAAGTATGTTTTTGTAAAAATGAACACTATAATGTATATTGAGATAATATTTTTAATTTAAAATATTTTTTTTTTATATTTCACTTCGGTGCGCTTTCGGTGCGCGCACCGGTGCGCGTACCGTCAGCGCACTAACAAAAAAAAAAGAAAAAAAAAATGAAGGAGGGACTGTGTAATAGATAGTAAGACAGATAAAAAGTGTAAAAGGAAGTAACTGAGAAAAGAAAAATGAATAAGGGAGCAAAAGAAAGAATAAATAGGAAGAAGACTAAAGCAGAGGTTAAGGGAGAATGTAAATGGATGTTGAAAGTAAAAAGAAGGACAGTTAAGTATGGGAATGTCAGGTAGTGACGGAATCAGAGGAAAAGAATAGCAGTGATTGAGGGAAAGTAAATATCAGTGAATATAAGTAAAGAGGGGTGAAAGAGGGTACATGTAAGTGAATAAGGGTAACACATGGGGAGTAATAGAGAGAAAGAAGAGAGAGAGTAAAAGAAGGACTGTCACAAAGGGACTAAGTGAACCAGTAAAAAAGGTAAGTGAAGGAGTGTGCATAGGCAGAAGTACTGAAAGAAATTGAATGTGGTAGGAAGTAAACATGGAACAAAAGAATAAGTGAGGGAAGCAAAGTAAGGAAATAGGTGTGCGGTAGGATGACAGAAAAATAGTGAAAATAAAACAAAAGGTGATAACAAAAAACATTTTACAAACACACTTACTATATAATCTATGCAAATTTGTATCTGTGAAAGATAAAGGAAAAAACATGTTATAATTACATAAAAATGTATAATAAAATAGAAGAAACAGTTCATGAGGTTTAAAAATCTACAAAAGTTTACTTAGAAATGAAGCAATAGTGAAGGATACAAAAACAGAAAGAAAGTAATGTAGAAAGAAAAAAAAAAGGAAAAAGAAATAGTTAGAGAACAAATTCCTAAAGGTAAAAAAGATACTAAAAGAATGTAAAATATTAAAACAAAATGAGTAAAGATAAGAAACTAAAAGAAAAATGATTGAAAAGGAGAGAAGTCAGATTGATAAACTATAAATAAAATAGAGGAATAGAAGATGATTGAGAGTGAGTGAAGTGAAGTCACAGAGTGAAGGGATGAAAGAAATGAAGTTATTATAGAACGATGGATAAAACAGGAGTGAGAGAGTAAGTACACAGAAAGACAAAAGGAAGAACTAACTGAACTACAGTACAATGAGTGTGAAAGAAAAAAAAATGGAGAAAGAGAAAGAGTGTTAGGAAACTAAAGCAGTGGTACTAAGAGAATATGAAAAAGATAAAAAGTGGTGGAAGGAACAGAGGAAATGCAGATAGTTCCTATCAGATTAAGAAGTTGTGAATGAAGTGCAGTAAAGAAACAGCGATGAAAAAAGAGTGTAAATTAGTAAAGAGAGGTAAATAAGGGTGAAAAAGAAAATGAGTGTATAACAATGTGAACACAATATAAATTACACAATGCAAACTACACAATAACTTCTACAATATGTTACATTATTTATTTTTGCTGTTCTCAGAATATATTGAATTCCACTTAAATTAGTGAGTTCAAAGTCTTCATCATATAACAGCGGGAAAAAAAAAACACAATCTAAAAGATTGTGTTTAAAAAAACCCATTCAAACATACATCTCATATATGTACACTAATCTTTGATTCACTTACTTTTCCATGAGGCCAAATAGAAGATAGTGAAGGTCCTTTTGGTGGAAAAAAAGTCTGCTGTTCCTTATAAGTTCCATTTCATCGACTTCCTATGAAAAAAGATCTAAAAACATCATACCTTACACAATCCTCATGGCCAATTTGTGTCTGATATATCAGTATTTTTTACTTTGAGATCCACTTAAAGTATCTACATGAGATAAATAATTTAAAATATTAGATTAACTAACTAACTAACTAACTTTTATTAACTATTCCCGTCTTCAAAGGCCAATTCCCTTTACTAAAACTTTGGTTTTAAAAACACTAGATAAGAATTTGTAGAGTCATAAGGCAAACGTTGTTTATAAGTTAAATGAGAATCATTGCAGTAACTCCATCCATTTTCAGATTTTAAGTAGCATGTATAATGTCCTGAGGTGGTCGAAGATCCATCATGATAAATAATAGCTTCAGTTGTAAAGGTCCTTCCAGAAATTGATAACTGAGAAGCCACAAAATTTTTGATAGAAGTTGTCAATTCAGTTCCATCAGGTCTACATCGTTGGAAAACTAAAATAATATACTGCCCATACCTTTGTATAAATAATGTGGACAGCATTGTACAGTTACATTGGGTACACACCATATTATGATCTGCTGCTTTAACTAGATTTTTAAAAGACACTGATTTACAGTCTGGTAATGTCAAATATATAAATCTTTCAGTGTCTATTCTAGTAGTACTTGATAAACTACAATTGTGGCAGTCATGCTGCCATTGATAAGAAAGACTGAAAAGATTATCTACATCTACACCTTCATCTTCCAAAACACCAAACATATACATTAAAAATTCCTGACAATCCTGTTGAATGTTCTGTGAAAATTTATCTTGACCAGAACACAAATCTAAAATATTTCGAATTTCTGTTACACTTTCTATTTGTGCTGTAACACTGCTACATTTCTGAAACACAGAATTCAATAAACCACACAATCTTTGATCCCGATTTTCAACAATCTGTTCTTGTAAACTTTTAAGAAAAAAAACAACATTAACCACTACATTAGCATAGCAGTTGACACCAGAACTATTTTCAAACTGAAATCCAACAACATTTTCTCCACAATTCTTTTTCTTCCTGTTTTCAATTACAGTTTTCTCTACTTTTTGTCTTTTTGCAACTACCTCACTACAATTATCCTCATTTCTTCTTTTTCGGCCTACCACACGTTTTTCAAACAGAGGATATTGAGGCAAATGTGGAGCATACTCTCTTCTTAACCTATTGTATTCTTTAACACAATCTAGATCTGCAGAAATCTTTGTCTCATCACACGCAATCAAGTACAATCCTGATAAAGTTCTGACTCGAGATAATGCCACATATGCCATACCCTCTTTAAACACAGATCTTCCAATGTTCACCAAAGCACTATCTACACTTAAACCTTGAGATTTATGAATTGTCACCGCATACGCCAAACAAACAGGAAACTGTTTTCGGCGAACATATAAGTCTTTTACAAGTAAAAATCTAGCAGAACAACGACTTATTTGTTGTACTTGTTCAATGCCATCAAATTTTATTTTTAAAAATTCAATTCCATCTCTATTTCTGTAATTCACAAAATCAACAACATAACCCATTGCTCCATTTACCAGACCGCTTTCAACATTTAAATTCCTTCTCAAAATGATACGACAATTTAAACACACATTCAGAGTCTTTTCAAAACCAGCTGTTTTTGAAATACTTTTCTCCAATGAATGCAATTTAGTTTTCAAATTTTCTGACAAAACAATTGTTGCACCCATATGCTCTATTTTATCTATTGCTTCCAGTTTCACAATCTCTTCATTTTCTAAGTCTAACATTTTTTGGTTGAAGATGGAACATTCTTGCAGAGTTGGCATCAAACATATCCCAGATTTCTTCTCAGTCATTTTTTTAAAAATATTCTCTGGAAGAATGTTTTCATTTGGATACAAATTTGAAATTAATCGACTATGCAAAGCTTTTTTCCCTTTCTCAGTCATTTTTCCAATTCTTACATCTTGTAGAATATTTTTATAATCTTCATCCTTGGCCTGTCGCATATTTTGAAGCAGTTCAGCATATTTAAAATTTAGCCATATATTAACATTTCCAATGCTTCCAAGGGACTTCCTGGTATCTTCATGCGTGAGCATTTTAAACACTGGTTGTCCTTTTACTGGAGTCAACTGCAATAGATCTCCAAAAACAATAATGTGTTTTCCTCCAAATAACACATCATAGTCTGTTTTAAGAATTTCTTGCATTCTCAAATGCACAAAAGCAAGCATTAGATTTGAGACCATGCTTACTTCATCTATGATAAGAAGTTTCATTTTCTTCAAGACTCTTGAAACTTCAGAACACGCATCTCCAGATAGCTTGTTGTAATGCAATTTATTATCATGTTCAACTGGCAGCATCAATAAACGATGTAGAGTAATCCCTTTAATGTTATGTGCTGCCAGACCAGTTGGAGCAGTTACAACACAAGACAGTGGTGAATCAGTCCTTTTCTGCAGATAACTTGCAACGGCTTTAATTAGAAAACTTTTTCCTGTCCCCGCTTCTTCACTTACATACAGTCGGACAGGGTCAAATAATATACATGAGCACTCTTTTTTCTCATGTCTGAATCCATGTTCAATCTGCTCTGTGACTTCATCATATATCTTTTTCTGCTCAATGTTTAGTTGCTTTACCAAATCTTCTAAGTTAACTCCATCCTCTTGAGCTTGTTCCATAGCTCTTTCCACCTCATCCATGGCAGTGGCAGCTTCATTTTGGATAATTGGTCCTCCTAGTGGATCCTGGCTCAATGAAGTAGAACTCTGACTATCTTGAGAGCTGTTTCTAGCTATCTCTTCAGCAATTGTGGTTTCTTGCTCCATTTCTTCATTCAACATTTGCAGATAATTTAGAAAAATAGGACATTCTATGGTATCCTTAGTTGCATTAAAAGAGTCTTCATAACAGAGAAAATCTCCAAGTAGTTCCTCTTCTGTACGCCATGGCTTAAAGAGTTGCAAAAGAGCTAAATAGTAAAATTCTCTTTTGTCTGGAACTTCACAACTCAATTTTCGATGATTAATCAAATGGCCTTTTTTCTGCTTCACTAGACATCCTTCATAGCCAATGAGTGCATATTTTCCATTATTGATATCTTCTGTGATGTTCCTCTTATAACTGTAGTTTTGAAGAACTTCATACAAACATGTGTTCTCAAGGTGAGTACTTCTATTTGGATAGTATGTATCCAACATATTTGTCTTCAAAATATCTGTACTGTTTGGTTCTTTTTCCGCCAAATATTCAATTTCTTGTACAGATTTCAAAACTCGGTTTCGTGTTGCAGCAAGACCAAGACTCACCCAAATGATTGTTCTTGATTTGGCATAGAGACTTGCTGATGATAACCGATCAGAACATTCATATGCTCCAATTTCTCGATGCGACAACATCTTCAGACTGAAACTGTATAATTTCTTGCTTAGACTCTTTTCATGTGAAATGTCCTCCCACATTTCCTTCAGTTCTGTCTTTTCTTTTTTGGTGATGTAAGATGTCACATATCGAGCCACAGCAAAAGAGTTGTCAGCAACGAACTGAATATCCATGTTAGCATTCCACATGGACAAAATCACTGGGTTGTAATCGTTGATGTACTTAGATTCTTCATTTCTTTTCAAATTGTATGTGTTTTTGGGAGATTTTCTCGTCACAGTATGTCGTAGAGATGACATCAAATTATTTACTCTTCCCTTAGAAATCACTGGTCGAGGAAATGCAAAACGACATTTCGTGTAGTACTTTTCCTTGTTTTTAAATTTTCGACGACAGTACTTTCCACAACGATGAGATTGAAAACGTAAAACTTGTTGCCTTAAATTGTTTTCTTCAGTAGATTTTGGAACAGCACATGTTGAATACTCTTCAATGAAACTCATCACTGTTTCATCTGAATCTGATCCAAATTTGGGTGCATCTTTAATCCACAACAACATATGTATATGAGGAGCACCTCTCGCTTGATATTCCTTCCTCCAAAAGAAATCCAAAACCTCTCCAAGGGGAGGATTTTTTTTGTTGGTAATAAAAGACATCATAGCTTCAAATCTATGATTAAAATATCTGCAAACATTCACTGGATCTAAAGAACACAGTTCTCCTGGTGTTTTCAATTCTATATTTGGTATGTTTTCATTTGCCTCTCGTAGAAATTGAAGTAAATCGTCCCATGCATACTCAGCACAGCTAAGAGTGAGGAACCATGTAGGAGTTCCTAAGTTTCTTAGCATACATTTCAATTCTCCATGACGACGAAACCAATACTCGTTGGTTCCACGTTGACATGCCATGAGATTGATTAGCTGAGATTCCAAAATACTGTCTTGCAGATTAACTTTCTCCATAAAGTCCCTTGCACAAACATTCTGCAAATGAGGTCCACTTTTTAATATATGATTAACTGCATAAGAAAGCCCAGACAAATCACTTTCAAACAGTAGATGAAATAAATATGGAATGCATTGACGAAACCTTGGATCTTCTGCATATAATCTTAGAGTCCGGTATTCAGCTGCAGGAATTTGAACTGGTCGATCATCATATCGTCCACCACAACCTGTTGGAAATAATTGTGGAAAACAACGAGCTTCCAAACTTTCTTCCCATACACTAATGGGACTTCCTTTTGCTGCTTTCATTTGAAACAAGTCAATTGCATTTCCCATTACTTCTTTGGAATGCAAAGGATGAACAGTATAATGTTCATATATTTCTTCAGTTCTAGACACATCAACTTTTTCAATTTGACCAACTGAAGAATCACTATCTTCTTCTGTAGCTGTTTCCTCTACTCCAACACTTACATTTTTGTAGTACTCATTGTTTCTGACTAAATACAACGTTGCCTTCTTGACTTTTTTAACATCCACTAAATCTTGCCAAATTTTCTTACTCTTTGTTGGAACCCCATTAACTAGAATAACTAAAGGATCTTCTTCTACTCTTTCTACACCAATTGTATTAATATTTTTCTTTACATCTAGAGGCAAATAAACAACTCTTCCCTGTAATCCTCTCAGTAAATCTGATGGAGGCAATTTCCCTGTCTTAGGCTCCATGCGTACAATAGCCTGAAAAGGATGGACACATTGAATCAAAATAGATTCATAAGTATTTAGATCCATCAATTCAGAAGGAATATCTATCAACTGAAGATTATTATAAACTGCTCTTGCAGGCATTCTATTTTCATTTAATTTTTTCAAACAATAATTGCAAATACGCTGATCCAAACTCAAATCAAAAGAATTCTCCACCAACAAATAACTTACAAAATCCTCCCATTCACTATTATTTTCCAATTCACTTTTTGCATATAAATCAACTAACCTAGTCTGAATTTTATAATGAGTCCGTCGACAACACACACAAGTTAAATTAGGCCTCTCACTTGATTTCACCTTAAACTTGATAATTTCCTCATCAAACTTTTCAATACTTGAAATTTGTCCATTATCTTCTGCATTACCATCCATTACTATATCTATTTCTACACTGTCCTCTTTGTTCCCAAAATAACAAAACTCAATTTCTTCACAAATAGTCTTCACATCCACTTCAGATCCATGCAAAAGAGCACTATTTAACTGTTTAAGCTTAAGTGCAGGACTTTTTGCATAATACAACTTCCTCACTAATTTCCTTACGTTATTATGATGCACTGCTAACATCCTAAAATGATGAAAAACACTCCGACAAACTTTTCTAGAAAGACATGCTAGTGAATGCCCTTGCAAACCTGTGCTTTCTCTCACTCTGCAAGGATCTAACTCTTGCAGGATCTTCATTTTTTGTTTGAGACTTTTTTTACTATATGTACATAAGAAATTTCGAAGCAAATCAATTGATTCCTGTCGCACACTACAAATACTACTGCATTTCCATGTGTACACTGGACCCTTAGTACGTCTCCCTAAAACTTCATCAGCTAACACCTCTTCTGCATCTCTAGATACAAGTTTCTCTTTTTCCATCACACAACTATCTTTCACCTCATATGCACGACCACTGGTGTCAACTGCATGCACCAAATCATTTTCCTGAAAGTAACTCTCCTCATTAAAAAAAGGCTCAGAACTTGAACTATGCATCCATTCACCAGAAAATACTTCACAAAAATTACTCCGATTAATAATTCTTTTCCATCTACTGTTCGATTTGAAAACATCCATTGCCTTATTAAGTATCCTAATTCTATTGATTATTAAAATAAATAATTTTTTCTTAACTTCAAAAGCCTGATCAACAATCTTTTCTACACTTTTCTTTTTCTTGTAAAAAGCAGCTTTTAGTTTACTTTTCTTATCATTTTTTAGCAAATTTAAAACTACCCTATTGCGAAACATTCGCCTACGAATGTCCCTAAAAACATTTACCCTTCTATTGCTAACCATTCTCTTCTCTCCTGGTCCAATGGAAACATTTTTTGTGGGCTTCTCTTTCCTTTTTAGATTTGTTGACTTTTTCTGTATATTCACATTAGCAATTTCATTTTTTTTCCTACGACATATGTTGCGAAGAAAAGACTTAATTGGCTTACCAGAAGCTTTTCTGGTGTTTTTTGAAGTACTTGTTGAAGAGGATTCCATAAAGTCTGTTGTTGATGTTCTCCTTTTCCGTATGGTATTTTTGATATTTATTTGCCTTGAAGGCATTTTTGCTTCCTTTTCAGAAGTTGATTTGAATCTGTTGTTCTGTTAAAAAAACACATGAAAGACCACTATTAGCAAACAACAAAGTAATGTTAAAAAGCAAACAATATAAACAATAAATTGCAACATATTTAAGTTTATACAATAGCAACTCATGGCTTTATTTTTAAAGGCCTTGCGCCACCAGTGCGTCACTTATTACCCATGTTTAAAGTGATGCATCAGCTGCACATGGCATTCATAAATAAGGGCCAAATGCAAATACCAATCAATTGCACCCAAAAATCGATTTTTGAATAACATGTAAGAAACACTGCGCAGAACCTAAGTACAACCACTCAATATCATCAAAAAAAGTCAGGCCTTATTTATGAAAGCCTTGCGCCACCAGTGCGTCACTTATTAGCCATGTTTAAAGTGATGCACTAGCTGCAAAAGGCAATCATAAAAAAGAGCCAAATGCAAATACCAATCAATTGCACTCAAAAATCGATTTTTGAATAACATGTAAGAAACACTGCGCAGAACCTAAGTACAACCACTCAATATCATCAAACAAAGTCAGGGCCTGATTTATAAAGACCTTGCGCCACCAGTGCGTCACTTATTACCCATGTTTAAAGTGATGCACTAGCTGCACAAGGCAATCATAAAAAAGAGCCAAATGCAAATACCAATCAATTGCACCCAAAAATCGATTTTTGAATAACATGTAAGAAACACTGCGCAAAACCTAAGTACAACCACTCAATATCATCAAACAAAGTCAGGGCCTGATTTATAAAGGCCTTGCACCACCAATGCATCACTTATTACCCATATTTAAAGTGATGCATCAGCTGCACATGGCATTCATAAATAAGGGCCAAATGCAAATACCAATCAATTGCACCCAAAAATCGATTTTTGAATAACATGTAAGAAACACTGCGCAGAACCTAAGTACAACCACTCAATATCATCAAACAAAGTCAGGGTCTGATTTATAAAGGCCTTGCACCACCAGTGCATCACTTATTACCCATGTTTAAAGTGATGCACTAGCTGCACAAGGCAATCATAAAAAAGGGCCAAATGCAAATACCAATCAATTGCACCCAAAAATCGATTTTTGAATAACATGTAAGAAACACTGCGCAGAACCTAAGTACAACCACTCAATATCATCAAATAAAGTCAGGGTCTGATTTATAAAGGCCTTGCGCTACCAGTGCATCACTTATTACCCATGTTTAAAATGATGCATCAGCTGCACATGGCATTCATAAATAAGGGCCAAATGCAAATACCAATCAATTGCACCCAAAAATCGATTTTTGAATAACATGTAAGAAACACTGCGCAGAACCTAAGTACAACCACTCAATATCATCAAACAAAGTCAGGGCCTAATTTATAAAGGCCTTGCGCCACCAGTGCGTCACTTATTACCCATGTTTAAAGTGATGCACTAGCTGCACATGGCATTCATAAATAAGGGCCAAATGCAAATACCAATCAATTTCACCCAAAAATCGATTTCTGAATAACATGTAAGAAACACTGCGCAGAACCTATGTACAACCACTCAATATCATCAAACAAAGTCAGGGCCTTATTTATGAAAGCCTTGCGCCACCAGTGCGTCACTTATTACCCATGTTTAAAGTAATGCATCAGCTGCACATGGCATTCATAAATAAGGGCCAAATGCAAATACCAATCAATTGCACCCAAAAATCGATTTTTGAATAACATGTAAGAAACACTGCGCAGAACCTATGTACAACCACTCAATATCATCAAACAAAGTCAGGGTCTGATTTATAAAGGCCTTGCGCCACCAGTGCGTCACTTATTACCCATGTTTAAAGTGATGCACCAGCTGCACATGGCATTCATAAATAAGGGCCAAATGCAAATACCAATCAATTGCACCCAAAAATCGATTTTTGAATAACATGTAAGAAACACTGCGCAGAACCTAAGTACAACCACTCAATATCATCAAACAAAGTCAGGGTCTGATTTATAAAGGCCTTGCGCCACCAGTGCATCACTTATTACCCATGTTTAAAGTGATGCATCAGCTGCACATGGCATTCATAAATAAGGGCCAAATGCAAATACCAATCAATTGCACCCAAAAATCGATTTTTGAATAACATGTAAGAAACACTGCGCAGAACCTATGTACAACCACTCAATATCATCAAACAAAGTCAGGGTCTGATTTATAAAGGCCTTGCGCCACCAGTGCATCACTTATTACCCATGTTTAAAGTGATGCATCAGCTGCACATGGCATTCATAAATAAGGGCCAAATGCAAATAACAATCAATTGCACCCAAAAATTGATTTTTGAATAACATGTAAGAAACACTGCGCAGAACCTAAGTACAACCACTCAATATCATCAAACAAAGTCAGGGCCTGATTTATAAAGGCCTTGCGCCACCAGTGCGTCACTTATTACCCATGTTTAAAGTGATGCACTAGCTGCACATGGCATTCATAAATAAGGGCCAAATGCAAATACCAATCAATTTCACCCAAAAATCGATTTCTGAATAACATGTAAGAAACACTGCGCAGAACCTATGTACAACCACTCAATATCATCAAACAAAGTCAGGGCCTGATTTATGAAAGCCTTGCGCCACCAATGCGTCACTTATTACCCATGTTTAAAGTGATGCATCAGCTGCACATGGCATTCATAAATAAGGGCCAAATGCATATACCAATCAATTGCACACAAAAATCAATTTTTGAATAACATGTAAGAAACACTGCGCAGAACCTATGTACAACCACTCAATATCATCAAACAAAGTCAGGGTCTGATTTATAAAGGCCTTGCGCCACCAGTGCATCACTTATTACCCATGTTTAAAGTGATGCATCAGCTGCACATGGCATTCATAAATAAGGGCCAAATGCAAATACCAATCAATTGCACCCAAAAATCGATTTTTGAATAACATGTAAGAAACACTGAGCAGAACCTATGTACAACCACTCAATATCATCAAACAAAGTCAGGGCCCTATTTATGAAAGCCTTGCGCCACCAGTGCGTCACTTATTACCCATGTTTAAAGTCATGCATCAGCTGCACATGGCAATCATAAATAAGGGCCAAATACATATACCAATCAATTGCACCCAAAAATCGATTTTTGAATAACATGTAAGAAACACTGCGGAGAACCTATGTACAACCACTCAATATCATTAAACAAAGTCAGGGTCTGATTTATAAAGGCCTTGCGCCACCAGTGCATCACTTATTACCCATGTTTAAAGTGATGCATCAGCTGCACATGGCATTCATAAATAAGGGCCAAATGCATATACCAATCAATTGCACCCAAAAATCGATTTTTGAATAACATGTAAGAAACACTGCACAGAACCTATGTACAACCACTCAATATCATCAAACAAAGTCAGGGTCTGATTTATAAAGGCCTTGCGCCACCAGTGCATCACTTATTACCCATGTTTAAAGTGATGCACTAGCTGCACATGGCATTCATAAATAAGGGCCAAATGCAAATACCAATCAATTGCACCCAAAAATCGATTTTTGAATAACATGTAAGAAACACTGCGCAGAACCTAAGTACAACCACTCAATATCATCAAACAAAGTCAGGGTCTGATTTATAAAGGCCTTGCGCCACCAGTGCATCACTTATTACCCATGTTTAAAGTGATGCACCAGTTGCACATGGCATTCATAAATAAGGGCCAAATGCATATACCAATCAATTGCACCCAAAAATCGATTTTTGAATAACATGTAAGAAACACTGCGCAGAACCTATGTACAACCACTCAATATCATCAAACAAAGTCAGGGTCTGATTTATAAAGGCCTTGCGCCACCAGTGCATCACTTATTACCCATGTTTAAAGTGATGCATCAGCTGCACATGGCATTCATAAATAAGGGCCAAATACAAATACCAATCAATTGCACCCAAAAATCGATTTTTGAATAACATGTAAGAAACACTGCGCAGAACCTATGTACAACCACTCAATATCATCAAACAAAGTCAGGGTCTGATTTATAAAGGCCTTGCGCCACAAGAGTGTCACTTATTTCCCATGTATAAAGTGATGCACCAGTTGCACAAGGCAATCATAAAAAAGGGCCAAATGAAAATACCAATCAATTGCACCCAAAAATCGATTTTTGAACAACATGTAAGAAACACTGCGCAGAACCTATGTACAACCACTCAATATCATCAAACAAAGTCAGGGCCTTATTTATGAAGGCCTTGCGCCACCAGTGCTTCACTTATTACCCATGTTTAAAGTGATGCATCAGCTGCACAAGGCAATCATAAAAAATGGCCAAATGCAAATACCAATCAATTGCACCCAAAAATCGATTTTTGAATAACATGGAAGAAACACTGCGCAGAACCTATGTACAACCACTCAATATCAGCAAACAAAGTCAGGGCCTTATTTATGAAGGTCTTGTGCCACAAGAGTGTCACTTATTTCCCATGTATAAAGTGATGCACCAGTTGCATAAGGCAATCATAAAAAAGGGCCAAATGCAAATACCAATCAATTGCACCCAAAAATCGATTTTTGAATAACATGTAAGAAACACTGCGCAGAACCTATGTACAACCACTCAATATCAGCAAACAAAGTCAGGCCTTTATTTATAAAGGCCTTGCGCCACCAGTGCATCACTTATTACCCATGTTTAAAGTGATGCACTAGCTGCACATGGCATTCATAAATAAGGGCCAAATGCAAATACCAATCAATTGCACCCAAAAATCGATTTTTGAATAACATGTAAGAAACACTGCGCAGAACCTAAGTACAACCACTCAATATCATCAAACAAAGTCAGGGTCTGATTTATAAAGGCCTTGCGCCACCAGTGCATCACTTATTACCCATGTTTAAAGTGATGCACCAGTTGCACATGGCATTCATAAATAAGGGCCAAATGCATATACCAATCAATTGCACCCAAAAATCGATTTTTGAATAACATGTAAGAAACACTGCGCAGAACCTATGTACAACCACTCAATATCATCAAACAAAGTCAGGGTCTGATTTATAAAGGCCTTGCGCCACCAGTGCATCACTTATTACCCATGTTTAAAGTGATGCATCAGCTGCACATGGCATTCATAAATAAGGGCCAAATACAAATACCAATCAATTGCACCCAAAAATCGATTTTTGAATAACATGTAAGAAACACTGCGCAGAACCTATGTACAACCACTCAATATCATCAAACAAAGTCAGGGTCTGATTTATAAAGGCCTTGCGCCACAAGAGTGTCACTTATTTCCCATGTATAAAGTGATGCACCAGTTGCACAAGGCAATCATAAAAAAGGGCCAAATGAAAATACCAATCAATTGCACCCAAAAATCGATTTTTGAACAACATGTAAGAAACACTGCGCAGAACCTATGTACAACCACTCAATATCATCAAACAAAGTCAGGGCCTTATTTATGAAGGCCTTGCGCCACCAGTGCTTCACTTATTACCCATGTTTAAAGTGATGCATCAGCTGCACAAGGCAATCATAAAAAATGGCCAAATGCAAATACCAATCAATTGCACCCAAAAATCGATTTTTGAATAACATGGAAGAAACACTGCGCAGAACCTATGTACAACCACTCAATATCAGCAAACAAAGTCAGGGCCTTATTTATGAAGGTCTTGTGCCACAAGAGTGTCACTTATTTCCCATGTATAAAGTGATGCACCAGTTGCATAAGGCAATCATAAAAAAGGGCCAAATGCAAATACCAATCAATTGCACCCAAAAATCGATTTTTGAATAACATGTAAGAAACACTGCGCAGAACCTATGTACAACCACTCAATATCATCAAACAAAGTCAGGGTCTGATTTATAAAGGCCTTGCGCCACCAGTGCATCACTTATTACCCATGTTTAAAGTGATGCATCAGCTGCACAAGGCAATCACAAAAAAGGGCCAAATGCAAATACCAATCAATTGCACCCAAAAAACGATTTTTCAATAACATGTAAGAAACACTGCGCAGAACCTATGTACAACCACTCAATATCAGCAAACAAAGTCAGGGCCTTATTTATGAAGGTCTTGCGCCACAATAGTGTCACTTATTTCCCATGTATAAATTGATGCACCAGTTGCACAAGGCAATCATAAAAAAGGGCCAAATGCAAATACCAATCAATTGCACCCAAAAATCGATTTTTGAATAACATTTGAAAAATACTGCGCACAACCTATGTACAAGCACAGAATATCACTTTTGAAACGTCACTGTTTCCCCAAATACAAATCCTTTATCTTTCAAATGTTGATATCAAGCATTATCAAAAATCCAAAAACAAATCAACAGCAAACAAAGTCAGAGCCTTATTTAAGAAAGCCTTGCGCCACCAGTGCGTCACTTATTACCCATGTTTAAAGTGATGCACCAGTTGCACAAGGCAATCATAAAAAAGGGCCAAATGCAAATACCAATCAATTGCACCCAAAAATCGATTTTTGAATTACATGTAAGAAACACTGCGCAGAACCTATGTACAACCACTCAATATCAGCAAACAAAGTCAGGGCCTTATTTATGAAGGTCTTGCGCCACAAGAGTGTCACTTATTTCCCATGTATAAAGTGATGCACCAGTTGCACAAGGCAATCATAAAAAAGGGCCAAATGAAAATACCAATCAATTGCACCCAAAAATCGATTTTTGAATAACATGTAAGAAACACTGCGCAGAACCTATGTACAACCACTCAATATCAGCAAACAAAGTCGAGGCCTTATTTATGAAGGTCTTGCGCCACCAGTGCGTCACTTCTTACCCATGTTTAAAGTGATGCATCAGCTGCACAAGGCAATCATAAAAAATGGCCAAATGCAAATACCAATCAATTGCACCCAAAAATCGATTTTTGAATAACATGTAAGAAACACTGCGCAGAACCTATGTACAACCACTCAATATCAGCAAACAAAGTCAGGGCCTTATTTATGAAGGTCTTGCGCCACAAGAGTGTCACTTATTTCCCATGTATAAAGTGATTCACCAGTTGCATAAGGCAATCATAAAAAAGGGCCAAATGCAAATACCAATCAATTGCAGCCAAAAATCGATTTTTGAATAACATTTAAAAAATACTGCGCACAACCTATGTACAAGCACAGAATATCACTTTTGAAACATCACTGTTTCCCCAAAAACAAATCCTTTATCTTTCAAATGTTGATATCAAGCATTATCAAAAATCCAAAATCAAATCAACAGCAAACAAAGTCAGAGCCTTATTTATGAAGGCCTTGCGCCACCAGTGCATCACTTATTACCCATGTTTAAAGTGATGTGTAACACAAGCGTGTGTTACACTGTTCGTGCTGCGGTGCCAAATGACGCTGCAGCTTGAAACAGAATGTGCAGTTGGAGAGATTAACGGAGGCGCTTGAACTGCAAACCTGCCTTCACAACCCACTGGGGATGTCATGTCACGAGGATTGAACCGGCAACTCACTGGAGAAAAACCCTGCACTACATCTACCATCAGGCAATGCGCCTGACCACGCCCACTGGGGCGGTAACAATCGGATTCATGTGTGCAAAAGGATTCACAGCCTGCTCAATCGCTTCAATGTCCTTCATCCTCTGAAGAAGTGCTTTGCATGAAACGCGTCAGGGAAGGATTGAACTTTGGTGATGCAGACTGCCGTTCTCAAGCTACATTCTCCACAAAATAAACAAGCAGTAAACCTTCATTCTGTTTTGGGCTCCCTCATTTGCAGGCAAACTGTGTTTTGAATGTTAAGCGGCTGTGCCTGAGGCCGCGAGGAGAGACCAGGCTGTGTGTTACACAGTTCGTGCTGCGGTGCCAAATGACGCTGCAGCTTGAAACAGAATGTGCAGTTGGAGAGATTAACGGAGGCGCTTGAACTGCAAACCTGCCTTCACAACCCACTGGGGATGTCATGTCACGAGGATTGAACCGGCAACTCACTGGAGAAAAACCCTGCACTACATCTACCATCAGGCAATGCGCCTGACCACGCCCACTGGGGCGGTAACAATCGGATTCATGTGTGCAAAAGGATTCACAGCCTGCTCAATCGCTTTAATGTCCTTCATCCTCTGAAGAAGTGCTTTGCATGAAACGCGTCAGGGAAGGATTGAACTTTGGTGATGCAGACTGCCGTTCTCACGCTACATTCTCCACGAAATAAACAAGCGGTAAACCTTCATTCTGTTTTGGGCTCCCTCATTTGCAGGCAAACTGTGTTTTGAATATATATATATATATATATATATATATATATATATATATATATATATATATATATATATATATATTACCTACTGGCGGTCGCCAGTAGGTATATATAGTTAGGATTTTTTCCCTATGGGATTTCTGAAAATTCTATGCCTAATAACTTTGGCGTTTGTGGACGGAATTGGCTGAAATTTTCAGGAAAATGGCACATTTTGTTTCTGAGCAGCCCTTGAAAATTTGGGGGGGGTTTGTGGAGGGGGGGCCGAGAAAAAAGGGGGGTCCCAAAACGCCTTTTTCCCATGTTAATTTCCATAGGGCGGTTGGACTCACTTTTAGCCCGAACGGCTGAATGGATTTTCACGAAACTTGGCAAAATTGTAGGGACTGTTAGCCCGATGTGCCTTTGCTAGGTCTCAATATATGTGCTTCAGTGGATTTTGAGAAATTAACGTTTAAATCAAGATATATATCTGTAACAGCGCTCCGGGCAGCGATCCGGTTAGCGAACCTTTCGCGTATCGGAACTTTGCGATGCGAAGCTGATTGGCCCTCCGGTGTCTGTCAACATTCTAAACAGTCCGGAGCGGCCGCCATCTTGTCTCTCAGTAGGATCGAGAGACAAGAGGAGGCCAAAACAAAGGGGGAAATTACCATAAGGGGGCATAGTAGATCCTCGTTGACCCCCTAGGTTTTATGTGGAGGTTTTAAAAGGGCCTAGGAGGGTCCAAAAAAAAAAAATGAAAAATTTTTTTTTTGCGTGGTAAGCGCCAAGTTCGCGAACCGGAAAGCGTTCTGGGCAGCGAACTTTATGGATAAAAGAATGAAAGACTTTTCTAATACTGTATGTTAATTATTTGTTGGTTTTGTTGATTTTTTTTTAATATTTTTATTTTTTCAGCAATTTTTTATTGTTGTGATTGTGTTTCAAAATTTAATAACATTTCTTACATTTAACTACTTTATGAATTACATATAAAAATGATTAAAGACTCAAACAATTTTTTAATATTACATATAATTTTATTTTTCGGATTGTTTTTCGAAATTTAATAGAACGTCTAGCATTTCACTGTCTGATATGTGTTCTTGTTCAGTGAACATAAGTTCAAACATTTGACCGTCATCATAATGAAGTAAATGATCCACTGATTCCACACATTGAACTAATTCATGGTCCCGTGATTGATCCATGAAATCAGAGTCTTCATTGTCCTCAATTTCTTTTTCTGTGTTGGTTTCCAGAACAATTTCGAAGGAAACATTCTGCTCACCTTCCATTTTATTGCTGTAATTTGCATAAAAAATAAATATATAAGTAGAGATAGGGCACTGTTGGGTTTAAGTTCAGACAGGCACTTGTGAGTTTATACCAGAGAAGTAATCTATGGGCACTGTATGGTTTCAGGCGTGAATTAGTACTATTAAAAAGTGCCTGTGAAGAAGCCTAAGTAAATTTATAATTATACCACAGAAACCTAAATCAGTCCATAATTATAATAAAGAAGCCTTTCTCAATGTCTAACTCTTACAGAGGGATAGTATATAACTATCTGAAAAAGTTTACCATATTTACTTATAGTGCACAATATACTTCAGTTTTAAAAATAACAACTTACCTTTAGAAACAAGTTGATGTTATTATTGATATTCTAAATGATATATACAACAACAAGTAGTAGTCAAATGGCTGTGTTTCCTTCTCTCCCTTTATATATATACAGGTATATAACCAATCAAATGTCAGGTAATAAAAGTAGAAAATGAAAGTAACATTTTCATTGGTTGTCAATTCCAACACTTCAGATGTGTTTTGTGAAGTAATTTACCTCACGGTACTTGGAGAGGTCTACAGGCTAAATGGCTAAATGAAATTTCAATGAAATTTGTGAGAATGGAAGGGATTGTTATGTAGTATGAGCTAATGTATATTTGGAGAGAGTGTCTCTAGTCGTTTTTCTGTAAATTACTTTTCCACCTTTTTTTTGGACCGCTTTCCGGGAAGCGGCCCGGTTAGCGAACCTTAAGCGTCACGGGAGTCCACCATTTTGTGTTTCGGTCGCATTAAGATACAAGATGGAGGGCAAATAATGTTTAGAATGGGTAGAAGGGGTCATGGTAGACTTATCTTGACCCCCTAGGTTTTCTGAGCGTGGCTGAGGAGGCTTATATGTGTGGAAAAAAAACTTTTTTTAAAAAAATTCCGCGAGGTTAGCTTTCGGTTAGCGAACCGGGTAGCGCTCCGGGGAGCGAATTTTGTGGAAAATTAGTGAAAAAAGTTAGAGAAAAATAATAATTGTGAGTGATCAGATGTAGGGTAGCTCTGAGAAGAGCTTTTGGGTTTATGGTACATTTAGGTACTTATAAGTAGGTACCAATGCACAGTCTTAAATTCAGAATGAAAATTCTGTTGCCCTCATCTGAGAAGTGAACTCCATCTCCTCTGTAGATATCTTGCATGTAGTAACGCAAGTTATTGTTGTAAAGAGAGCCCATTCCATGGTCTCTCATGTAAGCTGAAACAGATTTGTTTACATGCTTCCTCGCTTTTTCAATTTGTGGACAAAATTGGTTGGACCACCTCCATTTCTGTCTTTGGCATATATTGGAATATACCAAGGCAGTTTGAGGAAAAAGTGCCATTAATTGCTCCAAGGTGTCCTTTAAAAGCATTTCCAGACCTACCCCTGTCAAAGTGCCCAAATCATTACCTCCACAGTGCACTATTAACAGGTCAGGTTTTGGCAAATGCATAAAGGTTTTCACCAATGGTATCAATTGGTGACATTTTAATCCTCTTTGGCCCAACCACTTAATTTCCACATCTTGTAAATTGAGGTTAGGTACATTTCTGCTCTCAGCATACCTTTGAGCCCAGTGGATGTAACTATGTCCAACAATCCAGACCTTAAACATGGTGGGAGAATGTTGTTCTGCAGTCAGATGAAATGTGGTAATGAAAGGGCAGTTGAAACAGTAGGAGTTTCAATAGAAAAAAAACTGTGGATTTACAATGCTAATGATTCATTAGCAGTGATTGGTGCATTTCCATTTCTGAAAACAGAAAGTTAGGGTGCATGGATGTGTTCCTTGAAAGATGTAATTTGAATGGTCAAGGAAGAAACATTTAATGAAAGATTGCACTGGATACGCAGGTGCACTGAGAGTTCAGAGTTCAATTGAAACATTGTTGTGTGAATTTGCAAACATGAGAGGTCTTCCAGGAGGTGGTTGCTATGGAAACAAGGCAGACAGGGCAGAGGGGGGAAGGGTTTTGATTTGAAAAAAGTGAGGGAAGAGGAATGATTGGCTAATATGAGAGATATGTGAAATGAATATCTGTATTTCTGTGCTTTCAATAGCTGCAGCCTTTGGAGTGCATCCTTTTTCTTCTGCTGAAGACAATTTGGTGTATTTCTGAGACTGTTTTCAAAACTCCAAAAATATTTGCTAAGGTGAGAAAAGATTTATTTAATTTAGATAGAGAATAGTATGATTTAAGGAGAAAATGATGAAAAAAGCTGTGTTTACAAAATGTGGTTTTGTCTCTAGTGATATACTAATAGAATTAGTTTCATAGAGGAATTGTAATTGCATATTTGGTGTAACATTCTGGCATGCAGTAACACAAGATATTGTGATACATGGAGCCCATTTCATGGTCTGTTATGTAAGCTGAAACAGATATGTTGCTTTTAAAAATGATTTAAGAAATCAATTACATTTCTGTATATGTACTGCTAGAGCTTCATAGGTTGTTTTGGGCCATATTTATAAGGTATTTGAGTGTCTAAGATGTTATGTTCGCCTTTTAAAATGTAAAGTGTTCCTCATGGGGCAAGTGTCTTGTAAATACGCTCCCACTTGTGCTTGGCAATTTAGATTTTGATTATGGGAGTTACCTAGCCATATTAATAGTGTCCCAAAAATGGTGCTAGGGAATTGCAGAAAACACTTTCATGTGTCTCAAGGACATTTTTAGTCATTTCTTCATGAATGCAGGTATACAATTGATTTATATGCTGTGTTTAAAAACGAATTTTGAAATGAATTAAATTTCAGGATATGTACTGTTAGAGCTTCATAGGTTGTTTGGGGTCATATTTAGAAGGCATTTTAGTGTCTTTGATGTTATTTTTCCCTTTTTAAATGGAAAGCGTTCCTCATGGGGCCCTGCGCAGTTCTTAGCCATGTTATTTAATAGGAAGTGGATAACATGGCTAAGAGCATTTGCTGGAAAATGCATGAATATCGCTGACTTTTCTGCGATGTTATGTTTACCTTTCAAAATGTAAAGTGTTCCTCATGGGGCAAGTGTCTTGTAAATACGCTCCCACTTGTGCTTGGCAAATTTAGATTTTCATTATGGGAGTTACCTAGCCATGTTAATAGTGTCCCAAAAATGGTGCTTGGGCATTCCAGAAAACACTTTCATGTGTCTCAAGGACATTTTTAGTCATTTCTTCATGAATGCAGGTATACAATTGATTTATATGTTGTGTTTAAAAACGAATTTTGAAATCAATTAAATTTCAGGATATGTACTGTTAGAGCTTCATAGGTTGTTTGGGGTCATATTTAGAAGGCATTTTAGTGTCTTTGATGTTATTTTTCCCTTTTTAAATGGAAAGCGTTCCTCATGGGGCCCTGAGCAGTTCTTAGCCATGTTATTTAATAGGAAGTGGATAACATGGCTAAGAGCATTTGCTGGAAAATGCATGAATATCGCTGATTTTTCTGCTATATTCATGCATTGTGGCCGTTTTTTTTCACATTGCTTCATAGGTTGTTTGGGTTCATATTTAGAAGGCATTTTAGTGTCTTTGATGTTATTTTTCCCTTTTTAAATGGAAAGCGTTCCTCATGGGGCCCTGAGCAGTTCTTAGCCATGTTATTTAATAGGAAGTGGATAACATGGCTAAGAGCATTTGCTGGAAAATGCATGAATATCGCTGATTTTTCTGCTATATTCATGCATTGTGGCCGTTTTTTTTCACATTGCTTCATAGGTTGTTTGGGTTCATATTTAGAAGGCATTTTAGTGTCTTTGATGTTATTTTTCCCTTTTTAAATGGAAAGCGTTCCTCATGGGGCCCTGAGCAGTTCTTAGCCATGTTATTTAATAGGAAGTGGATAACATGGCTAAGAGCATTTGCTGGAAAATGCATGAATATCGCTGACTTTTCTGCTATATTCATGCATTGCGGCAGTTTTTTTTCACATTGCTTCATAGGTTGTTTGGGTTCATATTTAGAAGGCATTTTAGTGTCTTTGATGTTATTTTTCCCTTTTTAAATGGAAAGCGTTCCTCATGGGGCCCTGAGCAGTTCTTAGCCATGTTATTTAATAGGAAGTGGATAACATGGCTAAGAGCATTTGCTGGAAAATGCATGAATATCGCTGATTTTTCTGCGATATTCATGCATTGCGGCCGTTTTTTTTCACATTTGCAAGCACTTCTTAGCCATGTTATCCAATGGGAGGTGGATAACATGGCTAAGAGCATTTGCTTCAAAGGTTGTTTGGGGTTATACACCATTTTTGGGAAATTATTAACATGCCTATCTAACTCCCATAATCAAAATCTAAATTTGCCAACCGCAGGTGGGAGCGTATTTACAATAAATTTGCACCATGAAGAACGTAAAATAGCATACTAGATACTCAAATAACTTATAAATATGACCCAAAACATCTTATGAAGCACTAGTAGTGCATATTTCCAGAAATGTATTGGTTTTCATTTAATGATTTACTTCATTGGTAGGCCTTCACATGTTTTTTTACCTTGGTTTTTTTCAGTGAAAATCTTATCTGCAACCATGTGTTGGCCTCACCTCAAATAAACAAAACAGGTGATGGACTGAATGTGGATCAATGACACACATTCACCCCAGTCTAAAGATCAGGGCCTAAACAAATCTTTAGATAGGCTACATCTTATCGTCATCCTGAATTAATGATTAAAAATATTAGGGAGTGATTTATGAGTGTTGTATGCCTGTTTTGTACCATTGAGTGTCATTTTTGTGATGCAGTGCTGGTGGAAAATATTTGCTATGTTAAATAATTAGTACGGCATTAAGTTTTAGATGACTGTTATTTATTTACTGTTTGGTAATAGTGGTTAATAACATTTTATATTATATTTTTCCACAGATTCAACTGCAGATTCTTTCATAGTTTGGAAAATGCCTTCCAGAAGTCGAATACGAAAGGCTAGAAAACGTCAAAGACAGCAGGATGATGTTTTATTGCAGCAGTCCTCTTCCCCAAATACTTGTCAAAACACCAAGAAAGGTCCGGGTAAGAGCACGAAATCATTCTTAAGAAATATTTGTAGTAAAAAAAGTTTTGCTCAAAAAAATGTTTCAGTTCACAAAAAGAAAAGTAATTTAAATGGAAAGGAGAGACCCATCACAAATGTTACTGGTAGAGGAAGAGATAACTCTGTGCATGATAGTAGAAGGAAACAACAGTTTAGGGACATTCGAAATCGAATGTTCCGTAATAGGATATTAGTTAATTTATTGAAAAATATTAAAAAGAAAGGCCAACAGAAAGCGGCATTTTATAAGAAGAAGAAAAATGTAGAGAAAATTATTGATCATGCTTTTGAAATTAAGCGAAAGTTGTTTATTTTGGTAATCAATAGAATTAGGAAACTAAGCAAGGTAATTTCTGATTTCAAAACAAAAAGTAGATGGAAGAGAGTAGTAAATCGTACTAACTTTTGTGAAGTTTTTTCCGGAGAATGGATGCATAGTTCAAGTTCTGAGGCATTTTTTAATGAGGAGACTTATTTTCAGGATAATGATTTGGTGCATGCAGTTGACATCAGTGGTCGAGCTTATGAAGTGAAGGATGGTTGTCCAGTTGAAAAAGAACAACTTGTGACAACAGAGACAGAAGAGGCGCTAAGTGATGAGGTTTTAGGAAGACGTCCTAAGGGTCCTGTGTACATTTGGAAGTGTAGTTCTATTTGCAGTGTGCGACAGGTTTCCATCAATTTGCTTTGTGATTTTATACGGACATTTAATAAGAAAAGTTTGAAGCAGAAAATGAAGTTGTTGCAAGATTTAGATCCTTGCAGAGTGAGACAAATGACAGGTTTGCGTGGTCATTCACTGGCTTGTCTTTCCAGGAGAGTATGCCAGAGTGTTTTTCATCATTTCAGGATGCTAGCAGTGCATCATAATAAAGTGAGAAAATTAGTGAGAATGTTGTATTATGCTAAGAGTCCAGCAATTATGCTTAAACAATTATGTGCTGCTCTTTTGCATGGTTCTGAAATAGATGTGAAGAATATTTGTGAAGAAATTGAGTTTTGTTACTTTGGTAGTAAAGATGAGAATGTTCAAATTGACCCTGAAGTAGAGGGTAATGTGGAAGATAATGTACAGGTTTCCAGTACAGATAATTTTCAGAAGGAAATTGCCACGTTTCAGATGAAATCAAGTGAGAGGCCTAATTTCACTTGTGTATGTTGTCGACGCACTTATTATAAGAATCAGACTAAGGTAGTGGATTTATATGCAAAAAGTGAAAGGGAAAATAATAGTGAATGGAAGGATTTTGCCACATACTTGATGGTAGAAAATTATTTTGATTTGGGATCGGATCAACGTGTGTGTACTTATTGTTGTAATAAATTAAACCAAAACCAGATGCCTGCTAGGGCAGTTCATAATAATCTGGAATTGGTTGAGATTCCTTCTGAATTGAAGGATTTAAATACTTATGAATCTATTTTGATTCAAAGTATCCATCCCTTTCAGGCTATTGTAAGAATGGAGCCAAAGACAGGGAAGTTGCCTCCAGCAGATTTACAGAGAGGATTAAAGGGAAGAGTTGTTTATTTGCCTCTAGATTTGAAGAAAAACATTAACACAATTGGAATAGAAAAAGTGGAAGAGGAACCTCTGGTTATCTTGGTTAATGGGGTTCCGACAAAGAATAAGAAAATATGGCAAGATTTAGTGGATGTTAGGAAAGTCAAAAAGGCAACAGTGTATTTGAAGAAAAATAATAAGTACTATAAGAATGTATATGTTGCAGAAGAGGAAGTAAGTGATGAAGAGGATAGCGATTTGTGTGCAGGCCAAATTGAGAAAGTAGAGGCCTCTAAAAGTGAAGAAATATATGAACATTATAGTGTTCATCCTTTGCATTCCAAGGAAGTCATGGGGAATGCTATTAAGTTGTTTCAAATGAAACAAGCCAAAGGGAGTCCCATTAGTGTTTGGGAGGAAAGTTTGGAAGCTCGGTGTTTCCCACAGCTATTTCCCACAGGTCAAGGAGGAAGATATGATGAGCGACCTCATCAAATTCCTGCATCTGAATACCGGACTTTACGATTGTATGCAGAAGATCCTAGGTTTCGGCAATGCATTCCCTATTTGTTTCATCTCCTGTTTGAAAGCGATCTGTCTGGACTGTCATATGCAGTGAACCACATCTTAAAAAGTGGTATACAGATGCGAAACATCTCGGCAAGTGACTTTATGCATAAAGTCAATGTCCAAGACAGTATTTTGGATTCTCACTTAATTAATCTCATGGCGTGTCAGCGTGGTACTAATGAGTACTGGTACCGTCGTCATGGTGATTTAAAATGTATGCTGAGGAACTTAGGAACTCCAACATGGTTCCTCACTCTGAGCTGTGCCGAGTATGGCTGGGAAGACTTACTTGAATTTCTACGAGAGGCAAATGGAAATATTGAAAACATTGAATTCAAGACACCTGGAGAACTGTGTTCTTTGGATCCTGTGAATGTATGCAGGTACTTCAATCATAGATTTGAAGCTATGATGTCTTTCATCACAAATAAAAAGAATCCACCTCTTGGAGAGGTGTTGGATTTCTTCTGGAGAAAGGAGTACCAAGCAAGAGGTGCCCCTCATATACATATGTTGCTGTGGATCAAGGATGCACCTAAATTTGGAACAGATCCGGATGACTTAGTGATGAATTTCATCGAACAGTATTCTACGTGTGCTGTTCCAAACGCAACGGAGAAGAAAAGTCTAAGAGAACAAGTTCTACGTTTCCAAAGCCATCGTTGTGGAAAGTACTGTCGTCGTAAATTCAGAAACAAGGACAAGTTCTACACCAAATGTCGTTTCAACTTTCCACGACCGGTGATTTCTAAAGGAAGAGTGAACAGTTTGATGTCTTCGCTGCGACATAATGTGACGAGGAAATCACCCAAGAATACATACAATTTGAAAAGGAATGAAGAGTCCAAGTACATCAATGACTACAACCCAGTGATTTTGTCCATGTGGAATGCCAACATGGATATACAGTTTGTGGCTGACAACTGTATGGCTGTGGCTCGGTATGTGACATCTTACATCACCAAAAAAGAAAAGACCGAACTGAAGGATATGTGGGAGGACATTTCCCATGAAAAGAGCCTCAGCAAGAAGTTGTACAGTTTCAGTCTGAAGATGTTGTCGCATCGAGAAATCGGAGCTTACGAATGTTCTGATCGATTTTCTTCAGCAAGTCTCTATGCCAAATCCAGGAGTCTCGTTTGGGCGAGTCTTGGTCTTGCTGCAACGCGAAATCGAGTTCTAAAACCTGTTCGGGAAATTGAGTATTTGGCAGAAAAGGAACCAAACAGTACCGACATTTTGAAGACCAACATGTTGGATACATATTATCCAAATCGAAGCAGTCACCTTGAGAATGTTTGTCTATATGAGGTTCTCCAAAATTATATATTCAAGAGGAACATCAAAGAAGATATTGAGAAAGGAGTGTATGCTGTAATTGGAAGTGAGGGATGCCTGGTCAAGCAAAGAAAATGCCAATTAGTAAACCATCGAAAATTGAGTGGCGAATCTCCAGAAAAAAAGGAGTTTTTCTATTTAGCACTTTTGCAACTTTTCAAGCCTTGGCGTGCAGAAGAGGAACTGCTTGGAGATTTCCTCTGTTACGAAGACTCTTTCAATGCAGCCAAGGAGTCCATAGAATGTCCTGCTTTTTCTAAATATCAAGAAATGCTAACTTTGGAAATTGAGCAGGAAGCAACGATTGCAGCCGAGATTGCCAGAGACAGTTCTCAGGACAGTCAGAGTTCTGTTTCATTGAGTCAAGATCCACTTGGAGGACCTATTATCGAAAATGAAGCTGCCACTGCTATGAATGAAGTAGAAAGAGCCATGGCACATGCTCTGGAGGATTCAGTTAACTTACAAGACTTGGAAAAACAACTCAACGTTGAGCAGAGGAAAATATATGATGAAGTTACCAAGGAAATTGAGCACGGATTAAGTCATGAGAAGAAAGAGTGCTCATGTACGTCGTTGAAGCCTGTCCGACTGTACGTGAGTGGAGAAGCGGGAACTGGAAAAAGTTTCCTAATTAAAGCAATCTCTTGTTATTTGCAGGAAAGGACTGAGTCATCGCTGTCTTGTGTTGTCACCGCTCCTACTGGACTGGCAGCACATAATATTAAAGGTATTACTTTGCATCGTCTACTGATGCTGCCGGTGGAGCATGACAACAAATTACAATACAACAAGTTATCTGGAGATGCTTGCTGTGAAGTTTCAAGAGTTTTGAGGAAAATGAAACTACTTATCATTGACGAAGTAAGCATGGTTTCCAATGTCATGCTTGCCTTTGTGCATTTGAGAATGCAAGAAGTACTTAAAACTGAATATGATGTCTTGTTTGGTGGGAAACACATCATTGTTTTCGGAGATCTTCTACAGCTGACACCAGTAAAAGGTCAACCTGTGTTCAAAATACTCACGCATGAAGATACCAGGAAGTGCCTAGGGAGCATTGGCAACGTCAATATATGGTTAAACTTCAATTATGCAGAACTGCATCAAAATATGCGTCAGGCAAAGGATGAAGATTACAAGAATATTCTACAAGATATTAGAATTGGAAAAGTGACCGAGCATGGGAAAGAAGCTTTAAATGCACGATTACTGTCAAATTTATATCCCAAACAAGAGATTGTGCCTGAGAATATTTTTCAGAAAATTACTGAGAAGAAATCCGGGATATGTCTCATGCCAACTCTTGCAGAATGTGCCATCTTCAACAACAAAATGTTGAATTTAGAAAAGCAAGAGATTGTGAAACTTGAAGCTATTGACAAATTAGAGCATATGGGATCAACAATTATTTTGTCAGACAATTTGAAATCAAAATTGGATTCATTAGAGAAGACTATATCTAAGACAGCGGGTTTTGAAAAGACTCTGAATGTGTGTTTAAATTGCCGAATCATTTTGAGACGGAATTTACATGTAGAAAGAGGTCTGGTAAATGGATCAATGGGTAATGTTGTTGATTTTGAGAAATACAGAAATAGAGATGGAATAGAATTTTTAAGAATTAAATTTGATGGCATTGAGGAACTACAGATAATTGCTCGTTGTTCTGCTAGGTTTTTGCTTGTTAAAGACTTATATGTTCGCCGTAAACAGTTTCCTGTTTGCTTGGCATATGCGGTGACAATCCATAAATCGCAAGGTTTAAGTGTAGACTGTGCATTGGTGAATATTGGCAGTTCAGTGTTCAAGGAGGGTATGGCATATGTGGCATTGTCACGAGTTAGAACTTTATCGGGATTGTACTTGATTGACTGTGATGTCACAAACATTTGTGCGGATCTAGATTGTGTTAAGGAATACAATAGGTTAAGAAGAGAGTATGCGCCACATTTGCCTCAATATCCTTTGTTTGAGAAACGTGTGGTAGGCCGGAAACGTAGAAATAGCAGTAATAGTAGGGAGGTTGTTGCAAAAAGACTAAAAGTCAATGAACCGAAAGTTGTTAGCAGAAAGAAAGTGGATACTGTTGAAGAGATTGTTGGTTTTCAATTTGAAAACAGTTCTGGTGTCAACTGCTATGCAAATGTCGTTGTTAATGTTCTCTTTTCACTAGAGAGTTTAAAAGAACAGATTGTGTTCAATTCAGAACAAAGTTTATGCTGCTTGTTGAATTCTGTGTTAGAGAAATGTAGCACTGATCGAACAAAAGTAGAAAGTGTGTCTGAAGTTCGTTATCTGTTAGATGAATGTTCAGGTCAAACAGACTTCTCTGAAAATAATCAGCAAGATTGTCAGGAGTTTTTAATGTATATGCTTGATATATTGCAAGATGAGGGTGTAGATGTAGATCACCTGTTTGGGCTTTCTTATCAATGGCAGCATGACTGCGAGAACTGTATGGTATCAAGTACTACTAGTGTAGACTCAGAAAGATTTATATATTTAACTTTGCCAGACAGTAAATCAGTGTCCTTTAATAAGCTAGTAAATGCAGCGGATCACAACATGGAGTGTAGCCAATGTAAATGTGATATGATGTCAACATTATTTATACGTAGATATGGCCAGTATGTCATTTTAATGATGCAACGATGTAGGCCTGATGGATCAAAATTGTCAACTTTAATAAAAAATTTTGTGGCTTCTCAGCTGTCAATATCAGGGAGGACTTTTGTTACTGTAGCAATTATCTATCACGATGGTCCATCAACAACATCAGGACATTATACAGCTTACTTAAAGTCTGGAAACGGCTGGTCATTCTGTAATGATTCTGTTGTAACTTTCAAAAAAAAATTGCCGTTTGACCTTAAAAATTCTTACCTGGTGTTTTTAAAACCAAAATTTTAAGTAGAGGGAATGTAAGTCTGCAATGCTGTCTCGATTAAAAATCCAACTATATAAACCTGATGCAAGTAAGTCTGCTTCATAGTAAGCAGTATCAGTGTCATAGGAAAAGGAGAACATGAGTGACAAAGAAGAGTAAGATATTAGTAGTCCAGGATTGTGAAAATAATCTCAAATATTTTATTTTTGAAAGTTGCGAAAATAGAAAATGTCGGGATTTGATTGGAAGAATTACAAGACTTGCGAATCGCGGCAACATGATTTGGCCTAGTGGAAACATGTGATATAATGAGAGAAGTTTTTTTTCTATGTAACATATTTCACGTATCGATGGAGGTTTTCTTTCAGAAAGTGGCGGGCTGAAAATATTTAAAGCACAACAGAGTGGATGCTGTTTATAGGAGATCGTTTGACGTCATTGAAAGTAAGTTAATTTTAAGAAGTTTTGAAATCAGATTTCTTAGGTTGTATGGGTTTTTTAAACACAGTCATTTTGATTGTGTTTTTTTTTCCCCGCTGTTACATGATGAATACCTTCAAGTCACTGATTTAAGTGAAATTTGATACATTCTGAGAACAGCAAAAATAAACCATTTAACATGTATAATTAATGTTATGCTTTTTGTCCTTATGATATACATTTAGAAATGTGTGGTACATATGGGTAAGCTGAGTTCTGTAAATATCAATTTTAATGCTTAGAGTGCTGTACTTCTGGGTAGTGTTTTTTTTTAAAAAAAAAAAGAGGCCTCACCTCAAAGAAAGCTCTTGAAAGCACACATCTTATTTGCATCCTAAAACAATCATTTACAATGTTAGACACAATTTTATAATGGCTTTACATCTTTTTTGCGCTGCTATTGCATCACTATTGTGAGACATTAGCAGTGTAAGAAAAACATCATGTTCCAAAATAGGCCTCAGTTCAGCAACATCAAGATACAGTTTCTTTCGAATATATATCTTTAGGATTGTGTAGGGGACGTAGAGAAGCAGAGACTTCTGTAAATGTCAAAGTTGTTGAAAAACTGTTTGTTTTTGAACCTTTTCCCTTGTCTTTTCTAATTTTTAAATACATGTTTTAATATTTTTTGAAATGTTTGTTCTTTGTTTTACAGATTGAAAGTATGAAAAAATATTTAAAAAAGGTAACAAGAATTATAAGGTAAATGTTTTCCTCTCTTTTTACCCGCAATGCACTGCTGATGATGTCATTGACACTATCTCTCATTTACTCTCTCTAGCTGTCTTTCTTTTTACATTATTCTCTGTTTACTTCCCTTATACTAACTCTTCTTTTTTTTAAAAAAATATTTTTTTAGTTCGCTTAAAGTTCGCGAACCGGTCAGCGAACTTGAAGCGAACCAAAAGAAATAGAGCTTGCCAGAGTGATAAACATTCTAGCAATTTTGTTTGAAAGGGGAGGTAGTTCTGAAAAGAACTGTTTTTTTTTGTTTTTGTTGTTTTATATTTTTTTTTTATTTTTTGAACATTTTTTGATTTTTTTGTATTTTTAGAACTGTTTTTTTTTTTTTGTGTTTTTTATGGAGGGGAGACAACAAAAAACAGGCTTTCAAAACGGCTCAACTGGAGCAAAAAAAAAAAATTACTTTTTGGGTGCATTAGGGCATTTATGATTTTCAAATGCAATGTTCATCAGGTTGACACTCATGTTGCCATATGACAACATAGCACCACAGTAAATACAAGATAACTTCATATGCTGGAAGTTGGGTTGGATGTTTGGCACAGTCTCTTGTGCCTCTCTTCCCGTCAAAGACAATGTGGATGTAGATCTTGCCACAGGAGTTGCCGTCGGATTGTCTTCAAGATCCCTTAACTCAGCCCGGCTGTAGTTCAAGGGATGCCACCTGCTCATGTGACGATGCATTGTATAGTTCCCCATACTGTACTTCTTTTCTGTGCCTCTCGACAATCTGTAATCACAGATGAGGCAGGTGGCATATTTTGCATTCACTTTCTTTGATCCAGGAGGGATGGTGAAAAACTGCCAGATGAAACTGGTTTTTCGTTTAGAAACCCGGGGCAACTCTTCAACAAATTGTTGTTCCTCTCTGTCCTCTTCTTCTTCTTGCTCATCTTCCTCCTCTCTGTTAGTCATAATTTGACTAGGTGGTCCTCTCTTCTTATGAGGAGGTGGAGGTGGTGGTGGGGGTGCACCAGCTGCAGCAAGAATGGAAGCCATTGTGGAACTTCAGATAAATGGTCTTTCTCTCACCAAGATGAAAGTCAGAGTGAGGAAATAAGGAGGGGTTTACATGATTTGGGGAAAACAAAAGTTCTGAGCCAATGAAAAGTGTTATTTTTAGGTCACATGACCTAGTCATACATCATTTGGAAACCAAAAGTGAAATGAACCAATGAGAAGTTTGATAAACAAGTCACATGACCTGTTCCGCTTACGTTACACGGCGCGCGCCGCGTCCCAGATCGCTTCCGGTTCGCGGTCCGGAGCACTTCCGGGAGCGCTAACGCGACGCGTCATTAGACGCATTACGCGATAACGTGATACGTCGCGCTTCCGCGACGCGTCACTGTTCCGCTAACGTAACGTTGACCGGTTCGCGGACTAGATCGCGGCATCAAGATGAGCTAACGGAAAGCTTCCCGGTTCGCGAACTAGAAGCGAAGAAAAAAATATTAAAAAAAAAATTATCAATAAATATCTAAATATATTTTGGGATTTAAAGAATAATACATTTTACAGCTACAGATGTTAGCTTTTAAAAAACCAATGAAATTCAACGAAAAAACCATAGGTTATAGACCATATATAGTTAGAAATTTGCATTTAAAAAACCATTGAAATTCAATGAAAAAACCATAGGTTATAGACCATATATAGTTAGGGATTTGCATTTACAAAACCTTATTTTACTCACACAAAACCATTGAAATTCCATATATAGTTAGTTGCACTAACTATATATCGCGCACCCGCAATCCACTGCTGATGATGTCACATATTACATCATTCATGACATGGTCAGTGACATCACTGATGACATCACTGATGACATCTCAAATGACATCACTGATGACATCACTGATGACATCTCAAATGACATCACTGATGACATCATGACACACCAATACCAGTTACTACATACGCACTCACTGATTCCTACGTCTACACACACATTCACTCATTCACCCATACAATCACTCATACATACAGTCACTCATTATTAAAACACTATCATATGCACTCATACACCTATGCAGACACTCACACACTGCCACTCATCCATGGAGTTACTCACACATCTAGTCAGTCCTGTAAAGAATCAATCACACTTCCATTTCCTCATCTATACAGTTAAACACAGAACACCATACTTCAGTGACATCACTGATGACATCACTGATGACATCTCAAATGACATCACTGATGACATCTCAAATGACATCACTGATGACATCATGACACACCAATACCAGTTACTACATACGCACTCACTGATTCCTACGTCTACACACACATTCACTCATTCACCCATACAATCACTCATACATACAGTCACTCATTATTACAAGACTATCATATGCACTCATACACCTAGTCAGTCCTGTGAAGAATCAATCACACTTCGATTTCCTCATCTATACAGTTAAACACAGAACACCATACTTTTCACACATATACTAACACATACTTACTCTCTTATACAATCACTGATGCAAGTACACATTGATATGCACAGAGTCACACACCTCCCAGCCAGCCACACACACACTCAGTCTTCCATACATCCACTCATTCTTCAATATGTAAAACATAATTAAACTTTACAAAAACACACAGACACTAGATGATGTCATCAGTGATGTCATCAGTGATGTCATTTCAGATGTCATCAGTGATGTCATCAGTGATGTCACTGACCATGTCATGAATGATGTAATATGTGACATCATCAGCAGTGGATTGCGGGTGCGCGATATATAGTTAGTGCAACTAACTATATATGGAATTTCAATGGTTTTGTGTGAGTAAAATAAGGTTTTGTAAATGCAAATCCCTAACTATATATGGTCTATAACCTATGGTTTTTTCATTGAATATATATATATATATTACCTACTGGCGGTCGCCAGTAGGTATATATAGTTAGGATTTTTTTCCTATGGGATTTCTAAAAATTCTATGTCGAATAACTTTGGCGTTTGTGGATGGAATTGCCTGAAATTGTCAGGAAAATGGCACATTTTGTTTCTGAGCAGCCCCTTAAAATTTGGGGGGGCTGAGAAAAAAGGGGGGTCCCAAAATACGTTTTTCCTATTTATTTTTCCATAGGGCGGTTGGAATCACTTTTAGCTCGAACAGCTGAATGGATTTACATGAAACTTGGCAAAATTGTAGATATAGTTTGCCCGACGTGCCTTTGCTATGTCTCAATATATGTGGTCCAGTGGATTTTGAGAAATTAACGTTTTAATAAACAGATATATCTGTGACAGCGCTCCGGTTAGCGCCCCGGTTCGCGTACCTGACGCGTAACGGAACTTCGCGAAGTGAAGCTGATTGGCTCTTCGGTGTCTGTCAACATTCTAAACAGTCCGGATCGGCCGCCATCTTGTCTCTCGGTAGGATCGAGAGACAAGAGGTGGAGAAAAACGAAGGGGGAAATTAATGAAAGGGGGCAAGGTAGACCCCTCCTGACCCTCTAGGAATGATGTGGGGGCTATTAAAGGGTCACTTGGGGCAAAAAATAAAAAATAAAAAAATTCGATTTTTCGCAGTAGAAGCGCCACACGGTACGCGAACCGGGTAGATCACCGGTAGCGTAATGGGAGTTCGCCATTTTGTGTTTCTGTCGAATTTAATCACATGATGGAGGAATAACAATGTGGGAAATGGGTATAAGGGGGCACGGGAGACGTATCCTGACCCCCTAGGTTTTCTGAGGGTGGCTGAGGAGGCTCATATTTGTCAGAAAAAAAAACATTTGGATTTTTTGCGCGGTTAGCTGCCGGTACGCGAACCGGGTAGCGAACCGGGAAGCGAACAAAAGTGAAAATTTGTGAAAAAAGGTACATTCGAAATTTTTAAAGAGTAATTATAGTTAAGGTAGCTCTGAAAAGAGATTTTGGTTCTGTGTAAGTTCTAGGTACTTATAAGTAGGTACCAATACACAGTCTTAAATTTTGTATGAAAACTCTGTTTCCCTCATCTGAGAAGTGCACACCATCTCCTCTGTAGATATCTTGCATGTAGTAACGCAAGTTATTGTTGTAGATGGAGCCCATTCCATGGTCTCTGATATAAGCTGAAACAGACTTATTTACATGCTTCCTCGCTTTCTCAATTTGTGGACAAAATTGATTGGACCACCTCCATTTCTGTCTTTGGCATATATTGGAATATACCAAGGCATCAATCTGGGAGGCAAGATGGCGGCCTAGACGCTAGGCTGACTGCAGCACTCTGCTGAGCTCCAATACTGACGATGTGGATCAAGTGAAAATGCTTTACAAAGGATTCTACATGCGTAATGAAATTTCTACACAACTTTAGAGATAAGGATTGAAGAAGGAGAGGCAAAAATCTCACGATAACCAGAGAAGGGGAAAGAAAGACATCGATATCCTTGCTGGATGACAACAGCAAAAGCCCTCTGCACCGTGAAAGCCGCTGCCGCTGCCTGAATTGTAACGGACATATCTGAACAAGAAAGCTGTGAGCAGTGACCGAGATACTGTTACAAGATCCAGCGGGGGAAAGCTTTTGGGCGCGGGGCGCCGTAAAAGGAAAACGCCGCTTGTGGAAGTGTAACTATAACTGATACATCTAAGTCTAAAGCCGGACAGCGGATACAGTTGCAAGCTCCCGAGGGAAAGCTCCGGGCTCCGGGCGCCGTGAAAAGGAGAACGCCGATTACCGATATAATTGACACTTCACAGTTGGGAGAGGGATACTGTTGCTGGTTTCTTTGCCAAATACTAAGAATGAGATACTGTTACAACGTGTTGAAAACCCTCAAACGCTGTGTAAAACTCGATACACTCACCCTTTGGTGGAGCCCGGCTCCTCTGCGCGGTGGCGTTTCCAGGGAAACAGTGTGTCTACAGACAGCAGCAGCAGCTCTACGGAAGCCGAGTCAGCTTCGAGAACTAACGTGGCAAAACGCCAGTTCCTCTCTGGACGGCTCTGTTTGGCGTTTGGAGAAGGTTTTGCAGAGCAAGACGTCAGGGGAAAAAGATACAGTGATGCCCCCTAAAAGTGCCTCAGCTGCAGCCACCAGAGCTAGGATTGCAAAAGCGGCAAGGGTGTTGCGAAAGGAGGCAGAGAGACAGCAGCGAGAAGGACTAATGGAAGATGAAGATCAGCTACAGGTAAAGATGGCAAAATCTAAAAAACAAGTAATTGCAACTGGTTCTCCCTCGGGGTCGTCAAGACAAGAAATCTTAGCGACTCGTAGAAGAATAAACAGCGTAGGAGGGAAAACTGTGCATGACTTAATGTTTAGAAAGACCCCAAATCAGAATAATTTGCAATTAGAAGCTGATCTGGAAACCGAGACTGTATCTACACCAATATTGAATGGGGATCAGAATCTTGCAATTGAGGGACAACAGAATGCTATTTCTGATCCTGAGGAAGGAACATCCAATACCCTTATTAACCCTGAAAATCCCGAGAGCATAGCAATTAGTGATGCTCTGAGTGTGGAGATTCCCAGTATAAATAACATTATAAATGACGAGGTCTTACAAAACAACTCAACTGATAAGCCTAAAGTAATAATACTGGATCAAGAAAAGAAGGTTGGGGCTAATCGTGCAATGTCATTCTCGGGTCCTGGGGGCAATATTCTAGGAATGCAGAATGAACAGGCTAATTCTGGGCCTGAGGGGTCTCTTCCTATACCAAATAATAACCAGATTGTACCTAACGTAATAGTGACAACCCCAGCGCTAGGCAAAACAACTACTACTATGGAGGAGATATCTAGTGCACCAAGCGCACCAAGCGCATCTAAATCATCCCAACGTACAATCTCCAATCAAACTATAGCAAATAAAGAGACTAACGATCCAATTCCGAATAACATTTTGCACTTGCTTACACAACCGGGACAGCTGCAAGAGGGGGAAAAAGACCTCACGGAGTTCTATTCTTTTTCCAATGACACTGAAGAGGTAGGAGTGGATAATTTAGGAGAGTGGTCTGAGAGCTTTGAATCGTCTGAAGATGAATCAGAAATAAATATATACTCCTCAGAAGACAGTTATGACGAGGGGAGACAGATATCCAATACTGTGAAAACTAAGTCTAAAACCAATACAAAAACTATGTTAAAGAAAGTAACAGCAAATCAACCTGAATATAATAAGGCTTCATCCTCAGATATCCCAGGTGATTCAGAAATAACCCCTTCTGCACTAGAGACCATCCTCCAGGCTATAGCAGCTCACAGAGAAGAGACGGCCCAGGATAGCAAAAGATCTCGCTTAGTCTTGCGCAAAATGCAGGGGGTTGTAAAGAAACTATCCAAGACATGCACAAGGATTGGAGAGCGGGTAACTGAGATGGAGCAAAGGGTAATGGCAGCAGAGAAGGATTCTTCCGAAAACTGTGAGAAAATTAAATTACAGGAAACAGAACTGGTGGATATCAAGTGGAAGCTAGAGGAATTCGAAAATAGGCAACGTCGCAATAATCTTCGCATCCTGGGAATTCCAGAGAAAGTTGAGGGAGAGAACATACGAGCTTTCATTATTAAACTTTTTAGCGAAGCAATGCCTGAACTACAGAGTTGGAATTGGGAAGTTGAAATCCAAAGGGTACATCGTTTCCCTTTTAATCTTCCACCGAAACCGGGACTATATCCAAGAGCTGTTCTAGTGTACTTTGGCAATTTTTTACTAAGACAGGCGATAGCGGATAAAGCGAGACCAGACCGGAAGATAGCTTGCAATGGTTTTTCTTTCTTTGTGAGACCTGATTTTTGTCATGCAACCGTCGAAAGACGATGGAGGTTGCGAATGCTTATTAAATCATTTCAAGAGAAGGGTGCTCAGGCCTATCTGAACAATCCGGCGACTCTCAAGATTGTCCACCTCGGTCAGACTAAGTTTTTCCAGTCAGAGATAAAGGCAAAAGCATATTTAGACGAAATGTCATAGAATCTAACTTACTTGGGCTAGAACACTTTAATAAGTTATGGGGAGAAATGTCTCCATCTTCGTGTTTTGACAGTATGTTTTGATGGAGGAACTAAAGATGTTTCTCTTTGTGGAGATAGTATATAGAAGAAGGAAAACGTTCAAACCTAAGGATGTATGATATAGACTGTATACAAGGGTTTTTTTTTCTTCTCTTTTATGAGAAATAATAGGATATAACATGACATTTTTGAATATGATGTAGAATCCTGATAAGAATACTTTGTCCTTTTCTTATTTTTGTTGTTTTTTTGTTTTTTTTTTTTACTCTTCTCTTTTATGTTATATTGGTAGCTCAGTAGAAGTGCAGCAACTTCATCACACAGACTCTGGGTGAGTCTGGAAGCCTCAGCAAGAAGGGAGGAAGCGATGAAGGGGTGGGCAAGAGGGAGGGACGACGCAGAGGGAGGGGGGAAGGGAAGGAGGAAATGGGAGAAAAAAGGGGAAAAAAAATCAGGCATAATAACAGGAGTAGAGTTAATTTTGGAAAATATAAAGCAGGGTATGTATATGGAACATGATTTGAGTAACACTACTCGACAAAACTACCATATTAATAATGGGTAAGCTTAATATACAAACCTGGAATATAGGAGGATTATTGACTAGAGACAAAAGAGTACGACTTGAAGAGTTATTAAAACTATATCCCGTAGACATTTTATGTCTACAGGAAACCCATATTCCATGGAGCAAAAGAGCATTATTAAAACTGAGGGGATATCATCTGATAGTAGCTTCTACTCAAACGACAAATATAAGGGGGGTTGCAATATTGGCCAAGAGTTATCATGGACATGGAATACGCTGTGCATCAGATCCATATGGAAGATGGGCAATTGCCAAATTAGCTAACGGAATTACGATATGCACTGTTTATGGATCTAATCAGGATGATCCTATAACTTTTGAAAAACTGGAAACAGAATTAGCCATTTGGCAAGGGCCATTAATTTTCTGCGGCGATCTGAACGTTTCCTTAATACCATCTTTGCCATCGCAGGTAACTGGATTAAAATATATAGGTCGGAAACCAAAGGTTTATCAGGCTATTAGTAATTTAGTTTGTAGTTTAGGACTAACTGATATTTGGATGCAAAATAACCCTGCAGACTCAGGTTACACGTATTATTCACACCCCCACAAAAAATATGTACGGATAGATTATATTTTTACATCTAAAGACTTAACTTCCTTTTCGCAAATAAAGAAACTTCCGAAAACACTATCAGATCATAATCCCTTATTATTATCAAATGATTATCAAACTACTTATGGTCAAAAAACTACATGGTCTTTCGATAGGAAATTACTATGCAACCAAGAATATATTGATTTTATTAAAGCCTGGACTGAAGAATTTTTTAGCATGAATCGATTTAGTGCTTCAAGGAATATTGTTTGGGATACTTATAAAGCCGCTTTAAGAGGGGAAACTATTAAGTATCAAACTAAAATTAGGAATGGGGAAAAACAAGAATTTGGAGTGAAAATAACCGCCCTAGCTAAAGCCGAAGAAGAGCATATCAGTAAAATCAGGTTAAGACAAGATATAACCCAGGTGATGATGCAGATAGCTATACTAAAGTCAGAATTAAACTCTAAACTCAGTCAGAAAGCTGCTGAGACATATCAATCACACAGGAAACAAGTTTATGAAAGCGGAGAGAAAGTGGGTAGACAACTGGCACTTAGCACGCGACAGAAAATTACAAAAAGGGACATAGCCACTATAACAGAAAATGGACAGACATTTACTCATGCAGCTCGAATCAATTCCCAGTTTCAAGGGTATTATCAGAAATTATATACAGAGGATATTAACAGATCAGATAAAGAAATAGAAGCCTTTGTAAATAATTTTCTCAGTAACTCTGAGGCTATGGAAACATTGGACACTGATACAAGGGAGGACCTCGAAAAAGAAATAACCATTGCAGAAGTCAGGACCGCATTATCATTGTTAGCCTCTGGCAAAGCAGCAGGTCCAGATAAAATACCAATTGAGCTATTTAAGATACTTAGCCATCAGTTACTACCAATCCTACATGATTTATTTCTCGGAATACAATATAATGGTGTACCTCCAACTTCTTGGGAGGAAGCTAATATAATCGTCTTTCCAAAAAAGGGAAAATCCCCAGAGCTTCTCACATCATATCGCCCTATATCCCTTATTAATTCGGATTCCAAATTATATGCAAAAGTTTTAGCACTCAGGCTCCGTGGGGTCATAGAACAGCTCGCCTCCCCATGGCAACATGGCTTCATCCCTGGAAAGGGAACCACTGAACACATCCGTAGGGCAATTGCCTTTTTTGACGTCATGTCAGCTAGGGGGGAGCGAATGTCTATGATTTTACTGGATGCTGAGAAAGCTTTTGACCGTGTCACCTGGAAATTTCTATGGGAAGTTATGGCACGCAATAATTTTGGCCCCAAATGTATTAACTCAATAAAATCAATGTATCACCGCCCCAAAGCGAAAGTCCTCGCCGCCGGATTGTTCTCTGAATCTATTAATATAACAAGAGGTACTAGACAAGGTTGCCCATGCTCACCCCTGTTATTTGGTTTATATATCAACCCTCTTATTTTGAAATTATTAGAGAGCCCTATTATTAAACCGATTGTTAGTTATCAGTATGAAACAAAAATACTGGCATATGCTGACGATATTGCGATAGTTACACCTGATCCTACAGAAGCTATTCATGAAATAGAGGTAATTACGTCGGAGTATGGGACTTATTCTGGGTATTCCCTTAACAAAGGAAAGACGATTATAATAAGCACACCTGACACAGTTTGCATTGATCCTCGAAGAATTGAAAAAGCTACTTATCTGGGCATTGAACTTTGTGCAAACACTAAAACAATTACACAAATTAATTTTGATCCATTACTGAAAAAAATTGAGAACGATTTTAAAAGGGTCAATAGCCTTCATCTGTCTATTATAGGGAGAGTTAATTATGTTAAAATGAATACACTGCCCAGGTGTCTATATTTATTTAGAGCAATACCACTAGCCATTAAAAAGGAGGTTTTAGCAGCGATTAACTCACTTATATCTAAGTTTGTGTGGCAGAATGGGAAGATTAGGAGATCCATTGAACTACTGTCTCTACCTATCGAGAAAGGCGGCCTTACTATACCTAATATGGAATTATATTATTGGGCAGCACAACTAAAACAGCTTATGCCACTGCTCAGAGGTTATAGCGAACGAAATGTAGAGGGGCGTGCTGAAATACCGTCAATCTATGAACTTATAGTTGGGCGAGAGGCAGAAGGCTTGTTACTGCGAAAAACTGAGACAAGAAACTATAAAGCTTTTAAAGGTGAAATTATGATCAATGCTTGGAAAATTTGGAGTAAAATTGCTAAATATAGTAAAGTTGAGAAAATTAATCGCTATACACCACTTCTTTACTCTAATTCTATTCAAGTACAGGATTCAGCTGCCTTTTTAAAACATTGGGCTAAGATAGGAATTAAGACAATTGGCGATTTTCTAATAAAAGACTATGACACAACTTTTTTAGACCTAAAAATTAAATATAATTTACCGAATGGGGACTTTTTGAAGTTTGCACAGATATTTGCCATACTAAAAGCTAAGGAATCTTTAATTTGCCTACATAAGTACGAAATAATGGACGTAATTTTTAGGACAAATAGTAAAATTGGAACTCTATATAACATTCTTTTAAGCATGAAGAAAGACGATCTTGATAAAACGGAAAAAAAGTGGTGTTTAAAATTAAATAACCCAAACGTGGATTTAGACCAGGTCTTAATTATGAGTCAAAAGTTATTGATGGCAAGTAATCTTAAGGCACAATTGTACAAAACTATCTTTGACCTTTACTTTACTCCTGCTAAACTATTCGCATGGGGTAAACAAGAGAATGATTTATGCCCAAGATGTAGTCAAGGGCCGGCAACTCTCACTCATATGCTGTACACTTGTCCTAGTTTGACATTAGTAAAAACCATGATAAATTCTTTTTGGGAGGAAATCTTTGGACACATAATACCAGAATCAGAAACCCTATTTATTTTGGGTCATGATCTTACCTTAAATCTGGAAAATGATGAAGAAAGATTAGTTTTTATTGGTATGGCGGTTTTCAGGATACTTTTATCTGCGAGATGGAAAGATGCAGAGCCTCCAAGTTTTCAGATGTGGTTAGCACGCCTTTTGGCAGCTTATAGATATGAATCTGCAATATTTAAAACAAGAGGGATACGATCCAAATTACGAGGAGATGCGCTGTGGTGCCCAATAACTGAATGGAAAAATAGCATCGTCCCTGGTGGTATTGGGTGATTTTTGACCATGTTTATAATTGATTTACAATGTGTGTTTTTTTTTTTTTTTTTTTTTTTGCTGTATAATTTTATAATTGTCTAAAATGCCATTTATGTTGATTCTTCGTCTCTTTTGATCACAAACCCTGCAATTCAATTATCTATAACATTGTATTATTTGAGTTAAATTTGAACTGATGTACTATTGTAATGATGTCCTACTTATTATGCCTGAATAAAAATAAAAAAAAAATAAAAAAGGAATATACCAAGGCAGTTTGAGGAAAAAGTGCCAAAAATTGCTCAAAGGTGTCCTTTAAAAGCATTTCCAGACCTAACCCAGTCAAAGTGCCCAAATCATTTCCTCCACAGTGCACTATTATGAGGTCAGGGTTTGGCAAATGTAAAAAGGTTTTCGCCAATGGTATCAAATGGTGACATCTCAATCCTCTTTGGCCAATCCATTTGATTTCCAGATTTTGTAAATTGAGGTTGTGTAAATTTCTGTTATCAGCATACCTGTGAGCCCAGTGGATGTAGCTATGTCCAAGAATCCAGACAGAAAACATGGTGAGAGGAGGTTCTGCTGCAGTCAGATGAAGTGTGGGAATGAAATGGCAGTTGAAACAGTAGGAGTTTGTAAAGAAAAAAACTGTGGAGTTTCAGTGCTAATGTTTTACTAGCAGTGATTGGTGGATTTCCATTTCTGAAAACAGAACGTTAGGGTGCATGGATGTGTTCTTTGAAAGATGTAATTTGAATGGTTAAGAAAAAATTATTTTAAGAAACACTGCAGTGGATTAGCAGGTGTACTAGAGTTCAGAGTTCATTTGAAACATTGTTGTGTGAACTTGTAAACATGAGAGGTCTTTCAGGAGGTAGTTGCTATGGAAAAAGGGCAGAAAGGGAAGAGGCAGGAAGGCTGTTGATTTGAAAAAAGTGAGGGAAGAGTTTTGATTGGGTGACATGAGAGATATGTGTGATGAAATACAGCATGTCTATGCCTTTGTTGGTTGCAGCCTCTGGAGTGCATACCCTTTGCTCTGCTAAAGAAAAATTGGTGTGTGTCTGAGACTGTTTTGAAATTCAAAAAGCATTTGCTAAGGTGAGAAAAAAATCATTTAATTTAGATAGAGACTAGTATAGTTTATGGAGAAAATAAGGAACCGAGCTGTGCATTTAAAATGTTGTTTTGTGTCAAGTGTTTTCATTATTTTTTCCAAAAAGATTTTGCTTATTTGACAAATTATAATTATAGATAATGTGAAGTATTAGTACTGACAGGGTGTGCTTGTACATAGGAGCTGTGCTGTGTTTTCAAATTATGACCAGAAAATCGTTTTTTTTAAAAAAGAAATGCTTTTCACATTTATGAGAAGGACAACATGGGGTGTGCTTTTTTAAATAAATATGTCACTTCCCAACATGAATATGGGAGAATATTTTGTTTGTTTGTTGGTTTAAAAACTCGTTTCTTGAAGTCATTTAGGTTTCACAATATGTTCTACAAGAGTTACATAGTCAACATGGGGGCATATTTACAAGGCTTATGAGCCACATTCAAGTCATTTTCCCCATTTTAAAAGTGACTTTAAAGGTGGTGCAAGGTCCTTGTAAATACACCCTCATGAGTGCTTTGCAAATTTAAGTCATTTTCCCCTGGTGCATGTGCCTTGTAAATACGCCCCTATGTGTGCTAGACAATTTTAAGGTACTTCTCCCATGAATCTAGGAGACTAATTTGCTTACATGATGTGTTTAAAAATCGTGCTAAGGTGAGAAAAGATTCCTTTAATTTAGAAAGAGATTAGTATGCTTTTTGGAGAAAATAAGGATGCCAGCTAGGGTGAGTTTGTACATAGGAGCTGTGCTGTGTTTTCAAATTATGACCAGAAAATCGTGTTTTTAAAAAAAGAAATACTTTTCACATTTACGAGAAGGACAACATGGGGTCTGCTTTTTTAAATAAATATTTCACTTCCCAACATGAATATGGGAGAATAATTTGCTTGTTTGTCGGTTTAAAAACTCATTTCTTGAAGTCATTTATGTTTCACAATATGTACTGCTAGAGTTTCATAGTCACTATGATAATAATGATATACATTTAGGACTGTTAAGGGGGCATGTATATGCTGAGGCTTCTGTAATTGTCATAGGCAGAGAATTATGTCCTCACCTTCTGCGTACTCTTGGATATGCTAGACTATATCTACTCAATGAGATACCTAAGCTGAGGAAACACAGGTGATGTGATTGTGAAATGAGCAAAAATATTTGCACGTTTTTCAATTACATCACCTGTGTTTCCTAACATTACTAATCACATTGTGCAGATGAGGTTTAGGCCTGTCCAGGGAGACAGAGGAGGTCTGGCCTTTGTTCAAGAGTGCAGTGGACATGACTCACTTCATCTGTAGGCCTGCACATGTATTATCTCCTCTGTACTCTTCAACAAGCCTAAATTTCATCTGCAACCCTGAGTAGGCCTCACCTCAAACAAACATTTGTGACTGCAAGACCTGCCTTTTTGCTCCTGGATATTTCTTGGTTTTACCATGGCTGCCAGACAATCCAGCATACCTCTGGATAGGCCACACCTTATGCTGGTGCAAGGGCCTTGTAAATACACCCTCATGTGTGCTTGGTAATTTTAAGACACTTCCCCCTGGTGCAAGGGCCTTGTAAATACGCCCTCATGTGTGCTTGGCCATTTCAAGTCACTTCCTCCTGGTGCAAGGGCCTTGTAAATACTCCCTCATGTGTGCTTGGCAATTTTAACTCACTTCCCCCTGGTGCAAGGGCGTTGTAAATACGCCCTCATGTCTGCTTGGCAATTTTAAGTCACTTTCCCCTGGTGCAAGGGCCTTGTAAATATGCCCCCATGTGTGCTTGGCAATTTTAAGTCACTTCCCCCTGTGCAAGGGCCTTGTAAATACGTCCCAATGTGTGCTTGGCAATTTTAAGTCACTTCCCCCTGGTGCAAGGGCCTTGTAAATACGTCCTCATGTCTGCTTGGCAATTTTAAGTCACTTTCCCCTGGTGCAAGGGCCTTGTAAATACGCCCCCATGTTTGCTTGGGAATTTTAAGTCACTTCCCCCTGGTGCAAGGGCCTTGTAAATACGTCTCCATGTGTGCTTGGCAATTTTAAGTCACTTCCTCCTGGTGCAAGGGCCTTGTAAATATGCGTTCATGTGTGCTTGGCAATTTTAAGTCAATAACAATAACATCAACAATGTCTGATATGGAGCAATCTCCAGATGTGGAACAATTTCTAGATGAGGAACAATGTCTAGATGAGGAACAATCTCTAGATGTGGAACAATCTCTAGATGAGGAACAATCTGTAGATGTTGATTTAAAATTATATAAAAGTTTTTAAAAACACCCTGTGTGAAGTGTTTTTAATATAACTGTGAAATAGAGTCTCAAAATTAGTTGAGATTAACACATAACAGAGCACAGGTCATATGTAGAAGCATTCCATTCCATTGCTACTATTTGAGATTTTTAAATTTGTCTATGTTGTTAAATTACTGTAGGTAGAATTGACAACAATTGAACTGAAGATCTTTTGAAAAATTTAAAAATGCCCTCAAGGCAGAGGAAACAAAAAGAAGCAAAGCGACTTACACTCCACCTTGGTAAAGATTTGCAGCAGTCCTCTACTATAAAATCATTTCAAGTCACCAAAAAAGCTCAGGGTAAGAAAATGAAATCATTTTTAAAAAGAATTTTCAGACAAAAAAATATCACTATAGAACATGTTTTAGTGCAGAAGAAGAGAGACAATTTAAAGGAAAAGGAAAGGCCTGTCAAAAAAGTTTCTGCTAGAGCAGGAGATAACTCTGTGCATGGCAGTAGAAGGGAAAATCAGTTCAGGGACATTCGTAGGCGAATGTTCCGCAACAGGATAATTGTCAATTTGATGAAAAATATTAAGAAAGGCCAACAGAAAGTGGCATTTTATAAGAAAAAGAAAAATGTAGAGAAAATTATTGATCAGGCTTTTGAAATTAAGCGAAAGTTATTTATTTTGGTAATCAATAGAATTAGGAAACTAAACAAGGTAATTTATGATTTCAAATCAAATAGTAGATGGAAGAGAGTAGTTAATTGTAGTAATATGTGTGAAGTTTTCTCAGGAGAATGGATGCATAGTTCAAGTTGTGAGGCATTTTTCAATGAGGAGAGTTACTTCCAGGACAATGATTTGGTGCATGCAGTTGACACCAGTAGTTGAGCATATGAGGTGAAAGATGGTTGTCCGGTTGAAAAAGATGCAGAAGAGGTGTTAGGTGATGAGGTTTTAGGAAGACGTCCTAAGGGTCCAGTGTACACCTGGAAGTGTAGTAGTATTTGTAGTGTGCGACAAGATTCCATCAATTTGCTTTGTGATTTTGCTCGTACATTTAATAAGAAAAGTTTAAAACAGAAAATGAAGTTGTTGCAAGAATTAGATCCGTGTAGAGTAAGAGAAGTAACAGGTTTGCATGGGCATTCACTGGCTTGTATTTCCAGAAGAGTATGCCAGAGTGTTTTTCATCATTTCAGGATGCTAGCAGTGCATCATAATAAAGTGAGGAAATTAGTGAGAATGTTGTATTATGCTAAGAGTCCAGCAATTATGCTTAAACAATTGAGCAGTGCTCTTTTGCATGGTTCAGAACTACATGTGAAGAATATTTGTGAAGAAATTGAGTTCTGGTACTTTGCTAGTAAAGAGAACAATGTTGAAATTGACCCAGTAGAAGAAGGTAATGTGGAAGAGAGTGTACATATTTCTAATATAGATAAGTTTCACAAGGAAATTTCCATCTTTCAGGTGAAATCAAGTGAGAGGCCTAATTTCACTTGTGTGTTGTCGACGGACTTATTATAAGAATCAGACTAAGTTAGTGGATTTATATGCAAAAAGTGAAAAGGAAAACAATAGTGAATGGAAGGATTTTGCCACATACTTGATGGTAGAAAATTGTTTTGATTTGGGATTGTACCAACGTATGTGTACTTATTGTTTTAACAAATTAAACCAAAACCGGATGCCTGCTAGAGCGGTTTATAATAATCTGGAATTGGTTGACATTCCTTCTGAATTGAAGGATTTAAATACTTATGAATCTATTTTGATTCAAAGTGTGCATCCCTTTCAGGCTATTGTACGAATGGAGCCAAAGACAGGGAAATTGCCTCCATCAGATTTACAGAGAGGATTAAAGGGAAGAGTTGTTTATTTGCCTTTAGATTTGAAGAAAAATATTAATACAATTGGAGTAGAGAAAGTGGAAGAGGAACCTCTGGTTATCCTAGTTAATGGGGTTCCGACAAAGAGTAAGAAAATCTGGCAAGATTTAGTGGATGTTAGGAAAGTCAAAAAGGCAACATTGTACTGATAAAAAACAATGAGTACTACAAAAATGTATGTGTTGCAGAAGAGGAAGTAAGTGAAGAAGAAGACAGCGAATTGTGTGCTGGACAAATTGAGAAAGTAGAAGCCTCTAAAAATGAAGAGATATATGAACATTATAGTGTTCATCCTTTGCATTCCAAGGAAGTCATGGGGAATGCTATTGAGTTGTTTTAAATGAAACAAGGGAGTCCCATTAGTGTTTGGGAGGAAAGTTTGGAAGCTCTGTGTTTTCCACAGTTATTTCCCACAGGTCGAGGAGGACGATATGATGAGCGACCTGATCAAATTCCTGCTTCTGAATACCGGACTTTACGATTGTATGCAGAAGATCCTATGTTTCGTCAATGCATTCCCTATTTGTTTCATCTACTGTTTGAAAGTGATCTGTCTGGACTGTCTTATGCAGTGAACCACATCCTGAAAAGTGGTGTACAACTGCGAAATATCTCAGCAAGGGACTTTATGGATAAAGTCAATGTGCAAGACAATATTTTGGATTCTCACCTGATTAATCTGATGGCATGTCAGCGTGGTACTAATGAGTATTGGTACCGTCGTCATGGTGACTTAAAATGTATGCTGAGGAACTTAGGAACTCCCACATGGTTCCTCACTCTCAGCTGTGCTGAGTTTGGCTTGGAAGACTTACTTGAATTTCTACGAGAGGCAAATGGAAACATTGAAAATATTGAATTCAAGACACCCGGAGAACTGTGCTCTTTGGATCCAGTGAATGTATGCAGGTACTTCAATCATAGATTTGAAGCTATGATGTCTTTCATCACGAACAAGAAAAATCCACCTCTTGGAGAGGTGTTGGATTTCTTCTGGAGAAAGGAGTATCAAGCAAGAGGTGCTCCTCATATACATATGCTGCTATGGATCAAAGATGCACCCAAATTTGGAACAGATCCGGATGACTTAGTGATGAATTTCATAGAACAGTATTCTACTTGTGCTGTTCCAAAGACAAAGGAAGAAAAAAGTCTAAGAGAACAAGTTTTACGGTTTCAAAGCCATCGTTGTGGAAAGTACTGTCTTTGTAAATTCAGAAACAAGAACAAGTACTATACAAAATGTTGTTTTGGATTTCCATGATCGGTGATATCTAAAGGAAGAGTGAACAATTTGATGTCTTCGCTGCGACATAATGTGACGAGGAAATCACCCAAAAATACATACAATTTGAAAAGAAACGAAGAGTCCAAGAACATCAACGACTACAACCCAGTGATTTTGTCCATGTGGAATGCTAACATGGATATACAGTTTGTGGCTGACAACTGTATGGCTGTGGCTCGGTATGTGACGTCTTACATCACAAAAAAAGAAAAGACAGAACTCAAGGATATGTGGGAGGACATTTCCCATGAAAAGAGCCTCAGTAAGAAGTTGTACAGTTTCAGTCAGAAGATGTTGTTGCATCGAGAAATCGGAGCTTACGAATGTTCTGACCGGTTATCTTCAGCAAGTCTCTATGCCAAATCTAGGAGTATCATTTGGGCAAGTCTTGGTCTTGCTGCAACGCATAATCGAGTTCTGAAACCTGTACGGGAAATTGAGTATTTGGCAGAGAAGGAGCCAAGCAGTACAGATATTTTGAAGACCAACATGTTGGATACATATGATCCAAATAGAAGCAGTCACCTGGAGAATGTTTGTCTGTATGAGGTTCTACAAAATTAAATTTTCAAGAGGAAGATATTGATAAAGGAGTGTATGCTGTAATTGGAAGTGAGGGATGTCTGTTCAAGCAAAGAAAATGTCTATTGGTAAATCATCGAAAATTGGATTGCGAATGTCCAGAAAGAAAATAATTTTTCTATTTAGCTCTTTTGCAACTTTTCAAGCCTTGGCGTGCAGAAGAGGAACTGCTTGGAGATTTCCTCTGTTACGAAGACTCTTTCAATGCAGCCAAGGAGTCCATAGAATGTCCTGTTTTTCCAAAATATCTAGAAATGTTGAATGCAGAAATCGAGCAGGAAGCAACAATTGCAGCTGAGATTGCTAGAGACAGTTCTCAGGACAGTTAGAGTTCTGTTTCATTGAGTCAGGATCCACTAGGAGGACCAGTTATCGAAAATGAAGATGCCACTGCCATGATTGAAGTGGAAAGAGCCATGGCACATGCTCAGGAGGATGCGGTTAACTTAGAAGATTTGGAAAGACAACTCAACGTTGAGCAGAGGAAAATATATGATGAAGTTACCAGCCAAATTGATCATGGATTAAGTCATGAGAAGAAAGAGTGCTCATGTACGTCATTGAAGCCTGTCCAACTGTACGTGAGTGGAGAAGCAGGAACTGGAAAAAGTTTCCTCATTAAAGCAATTTCATGTTATCTGCAGAAAAGGACTGAGTCGTCGCTGTCTTGTGTTGTCACCACTCCAACTGGACTGGCAGCACATAACATTAAAGGTATTACTTTGCATCGGCTACTGATGCTGCCAGTGGAGCATGATAACAAATTACAATACCACAAATTATCGGGAGATGCTTGTTGTGAAGTATCTAGAGTCCAGAAGAAGATGAAACTTGTTATCATTGACGAAGTAAGCCTGGTTTCCAATGTCATGCTTGCCTTTGTGCATTTGAGAATGCAGGAAGTTCTTAAAACAAAGTATGATGTGTTATTTGATGGCAAACACATCATTGTTTTCGGTGATCTTCTGCAGCTGACACCAGTGAACGGACAACCAGTGTTTAAACTGCTTACACATGAAGATACCAGGAAGTGCCTAGGGAGCATATGCAACGTTAACATATGGTTAAACTTCAATTATGCTGAGCTGCGTGAAAATATGCGTCAGGCGAAGGATGAAGATTACAAGAATATTCTACAAGATGTTAGAATCGGGAAAGTGATTTAGCGTGGGAAAGAAGCTTTACATGCGCGATTACTGTCAAATTTGTATCCAGAAGAAGACGTTCTGCCAGAGAATATTTTTCAGAAAATTACTGAGAAGAAATCTGGAATATGTTTGATGCCAACTCTGCAAGAATGTTCCATCTTCAACAACAAAATGTTGAATTTAGAAAACCAAGAGATTTTGAAACTGGAAGCTATTGACAGAATAGAGCATATGGGAGCAACAATTATTTTGTCTGAGAATTTGAAATCGAAATTGGATTCATTAGAGAAGACTATATCTAAAACTGCTGGTTTTGAAAAGAGTCTGAATATGTGCTTAAATTGCCGTATCATTTTGAGAAGGAATTTACATGTTGAAAGAGGTCTGGTAAATGGATCAATGGGTAATGTTGTTGATTTTGAGAAATACAGAAATAGTGATGGAATTGATTTTTTTTTTTTTTAGTTTGAAGTTTATTAAAGTATAAAGAAGCAAAGACAGAAAATGAAGAAACAATCATAAGTTATAAAAAACAAGAAATCTCTCTTACAAAAAAGTAAATCTGATTGATAAATTGATACAGAAAAATAGGGCAAACGATAATGCTTATGAAAACAGAAGGAATGAGGTATAACCTGTAGAATAAAACACATAAGTGATATGAAAAAACATTAAATGCAATTAAGAAAATGCAATCACAGTGGTTTTTGGACCTCAACAGTGCTGACGTGAGAAGAAGGTGGGATTGTGACAACTCTGGATAAAAACTCAGTAAGGGGAAGCCATAAAAGATCACGTTTGATTGCAAGGGAAATGGGGGAAACAAAATTAGTATCTAGACGGTGATTAAAACAGACTGCATTCCACCAAGCACTGAAGGAAACATCATTAGCTTGCTTCCAATGAGATGTAATATGGTGTAAGGCAATGGCTATCAAAAGGTCAATTAATTTATGGTTGTGGGACGAATTGGCAAAAATAGGAGAAAGAGAACCTAGAAAAATGTTAACAATGGAAAAGGAAAAATTAAAATTGAAAATCTTTTTAAACTGGGACCAAACTAATTACCAAAAACGAAAAATGGGAGGACAATCGAACAACATATGCTTCAAATCAGCTGAAGAGCAGGGACAGGATCCACAAGTGGAGGGAGTGTCTGAGGAAAATGATGACAAAAGTAATGGAATAAATAATGTACGATTATAAACAAAAAATATGGTTTGGGTAGTGTTAGCAGCTCTGGAGGTACTATGAATTTTTGACCAAATTTCATCCCATAAAGTGAAGGACCAAACTTGAGATAAATCTTTTTGCCGAGCCAACTCAACCTTAGATTTTGCTGTTTGTTAAATTCTGTGTTAGAGAAATGTAGCACTGATAGAAGAAAAATAGAAAGTGTATCTGAAATTCGAAATCTCTAAGACAAATGTTCAGGTCAAACGCAATTCTCTCAAAATATTCAGCAAGATTGTCAGGAGTTTTTAATGTATATGCTTGATGTATTGCAAGATGAAGGTGTAGATGTAGATCATCTGTTTGGCCTTTCTTATCCATGGCAGCATGACTGCGAGAACTGTACGTTATCAAGTACTACTATTGTAGACTCAGAAACATTTATATATTTAACTTTGCCAGACAGTAAATCAGTACCCTTTAATAAGCTAGTAAAAGCAGCCGATCAAAACATGGAGTGTAGGCAATGTAAGTCTGCAATGCTGTCCACATTATTTATACGAAGATATGGCCAGTATATCATTTTAATGTTCCAACAATGTAGGCCTGATGGAACAAAATTGACAACTTTAATAAAAAATGTTGTGGCTTCTCAGTTGTCAATATCAGGAAGGACTTTTCTAACTGCAGCAATTATATATCATGAGGGTCCTTCAACAACATCAGGACATTACAAAACTTATTTGAAGTCTGGAAATGGCTGGTCATTCTGCAATGATTCTGTTTTAACTTTCAAAAAAAGATTGCCTTTTCACCTTAAAAATTCTTACCTGGTTTTCTTAGAACCAAAATTTTAGGGAAGGAATCTCGGGATTTGTTCTGAGGAATTTCAAGAGGTTCTAATGGCTCCTACACTATATAGCCTTGTGAATAAGTGTAGTACAGAGCGAAAACTGTTTGTTTTAATAAGCTAATTCAAGCAGCAGATCGAAACAAGGAGTAGAGGTAATGTAAGTTGGCAATGCTGTCTACATTATTTATAGAAACTATTGGGTGAAATGTCATTTTACAATTCCAACTTATAAACCGGATGTAAATAAGTTGTCAAGTCTAATTAAAAATGTTTTGGCTACACAGTCGTCGATTTCAGGAAGAACATTTGTAACTGCAGCTATTATATGATATGATGGTCCTTTGACAACATCAGGATATTACACAGCTTATTTGAAATGTAAAAAAGGCTGATCTTTCGGCAATGATTACCATTTGACTATGAAGCAATGTTGCCTTTTGATTTGTTTTCAGAAGTGAGAATTTAGGGTAGGTAACTGGACTATAATGATTCTAGGTGTTGATATAATTTAGTGTGCTGTTTTAAATTGCTTTGTATGTCACATTTTTGTTAAAATGAAGGAGCTTATCTTTCAGAAAGTGGCGGGCAGAAAATAATAAGAGCACAACAGAGTATAAGCTGTTCATAGGACATCCTTTGACGTCATCAAAAGTAAGTTACTTTTGAGGAGTTCTGATCATTTTGATTGTGTTTTTTTTCCCCGCTGTTATATGATGAATGCCTTCAACTCACTGTTTTTAGTGAAATTCTGAGAACAGCAAAAATAAACCATTTAATATGTATAATTAATTCTGAGCTTTGAATTGTGATTTTTAATATGTACTCATCTTGTCTCATGCTCACTCATCTTTTACTACCTTCTATCAATTTTAAAATTTGTGTTCTTTCTTTCAGAGATTGAAAGTATAAAAATAACAAGTGACTAAGTTAACAACAATTATAAGGTAAGTGTTTAGTACTCATTCCGTTACATCTCTATCATATTTAACTTTTATTAGTTCCACTGCTTCATGTCTTTAACCCTCAGTTTCCTGCCTTTGCTACTTCCCTTATTCCTTTTCCATTACTTACTTATTCTACTCCTTCCACTCCTTTTTTCAGTTCCTCTGTTCTCACAGTTCCTCACTCCTTTTCACTCAGTCTGTTTTTCTAACACAAACTGTCACTGTCTCTTCACTCTTTTACAAGTTGTTCTTTATGCTTTCTCTCTGTAGTTCATTCACAGTATCTTATTTTCATTACTTTGCTGTTTTCAATTATTCTTTTTCTATCACTTCTTCTTTTCTTCTTTATGTTTTTTCTCTCTGTCATTCCACATGTTTTTATCTTATTCACTATGATACACCTTGTTTTAATCCTATTTACTAATACTCTCTTTTTTTAACACCTTCCCTCAGGGTTGTTGTTTTAGTCTGGTTCTATCCCTACTTCTTATTCCACATCCTTTACTCTGTTTCTTTTTAATTTGAAGATTCACTCACATTCTCCAAGTAACTCTTGTTTATTATTCTTTTACACTCTTTTTTTCTTTCACTTGTTTTTCTATTTTCTTTTTCTCAATTTTTCCTGCTTACAACTTTTCTTTGTATAATTATCTATTATACAGTATCTCTCTGTTACTCCCTCTAGCTTCTTCCCTTATGCTCACTCTTCCTTTTTTAATTTTTTTTTTTTTTCGCTCCCGGTTCGCGTACCGGGGCGCGAACAAGGAAGCGAACTTTTTAAAAAAAGAGGTTGCCAGAGTGCTAAACATTCTAGCATTTTTTTTATAAATGGGAGGTAGTTCTGAAAAGAACTTTTTTTTAATTGTTTTTGTTGTTTTAAATTTTTTTTATTATTTTTATGAACATTTTTTTTCTTTTTTTTGTATTTTAAGAACGGTTTTATATTTTTTTGATTTTTTTTTTGGGGAGGAAACGAATAACAGTCATTATAAAGGGTTCAACAGGAGCAACAAAAAAAAAGATAATTTTCTTTCGAGGCCGTTTGGAACATTTATGATTTTCATAAGCTGTGTTAATGAGAGTTATACTTTTTTCCCCATAGGATATTAACTTGCCGCAAAAAATACAGTTATGCTTCATGTTACCAAAGTTCATTTGTATGTTTGGGACCGTCTCCCTCGCCTCTGGTCCCATCACTGCGTGTTCAGCTGATGTACTGGCCACAGGAGGGGCGTTTTCCTGTAGGTCACGTACCTGTGCAGCACTGTAATTAATAGGGTGCCGCCTCTCCATGTGGCGATGCATGGTGCAATTGCCATAGCTGTACTTTTTATCTGTTCCTCGGGATAGTTCTTTGTCACAGATCAAACATGCGACATAATGGGTATTAACTTTTTTTTTGCCCCGGTGATATGTGAAGAATTGCCAGATGTAATTTACTTTCACATGGGACCTCCTTGGTTCTTCTTGCAAAAACGGTCTGCTCACTTGCTCCTCTTCCTCTTCTTCCTCTTCTACCTCCTGAGGAGGTGGTCCATCCTTTTTTGGTGGTGGTGGTGGTGGTGGAGTGGCTCCAGCAGCTGCAGCTACAACACTTGCCATTTTTCCAAATTTCGAAAGTGGGTCTTTCTCTCATAAAAATGAAAGTCAGAGTGAGGAAAATAGGTGGGGTTTTCATCATTTGTGAAAAAAAAATGTAATGAACCAATGAAAAGTGTTATTTTCAGGTGACATGACCTAGCCTTACATCATTAGGAAACCAAAAGTAAAATGAACCAATAAAAAGTTTTATGAACAAGTCACATGACCTGTTATGCTTACGTTACGCGTCCCGCTACGCACCCGGAGCGCTTCCGGGGTGCTGCGCTTCGCGCCTCGGTTCGCGCTCCGGAGCACTTCCGGGTGCGCTAACGCGGCGCATCACGATGTTGTTTTCTTGCGCGGCAGTTGCGCTAACAGAACGTTTCCTGGTTCGTGGACTGGGTCGCGGCACGAAATTGAGCTAACGGGAAGCTACCCTGTGCGCGGGCCGGTAGTGAAACAAAAAAAAATTATAAAAAAATTAAAAAAAAAAAAATTTATATTACAAACATATAAAATATATTTTTCCATTAAAATAAGAATACATTTTACAGCTTTTGATATTTGCTATTAAAAAACCATTGAAATTCACTAAAAAAACCATAGGTTAGAGACCATATATAGTTAGGAATTAGCATTTACAAAACCTTAAAAATTCACTGAAAAAACCATAGGTTATAGACCATATATAGTTAGGGATTAGCATTTACAAAACCTTATTTTACTCACACAAAACCATTGAAATTCGCATATATAGTTAGTTGAACTAACTATATATCGCACACCCGCAATCCACTGCTGATGATGTCACATATTACATCATTCATGACATGGTCAGTGACATCACTGATGACATCACTGATGACAACTCAAATGACTTCACTGACAACATCACTGATGACATCATTCATGTGATAATATGATGAACCTCTTCAGACTCTAATATAACCTTAGATACACTCAGTGTAAACAGATACTCACAGACTGTCACTCATCCATGGAGTTACTCATACTCTTAGTCAGTCATGCAAAGAATCAATCACACCTCCATTTCCTCAACTATACAGTTATACACACCTTACTTATTCAAACATATTCTAACACATATTTACTCTCTTATACAATCACTGATACAAGTTTTCAATGATCCATGCAGCCACTCACAAATTCACTGCCTCTTATCTCTTATACACAGTAATTTATATATGTCAACTCTCACATGTACTGTGTTTTACATATGTACTTACTTTGGCATGTAGCACTGAGATATCCATTCACTCACCAATACACTCATGCACACAGTCAACCAACCAAAACAGATGTTTCCACATGCAGTTTTGAACCCATACATCTAGTGAATCAACTGTTCCCACATCTATGCACAGAGTCACACACCTCCCAGCCACCCACACACACACTCACTCTCCCATACAAATACTTGGGCAACCAATCAATAACCCATATAGTTAATCATATAGCTACTGATCAACACATGCAGCAGTTTACAGAACAGCAGATATAATGATGCACAAATTAAGACAGTTTAGTCACTAACCCATGCTCTCAGTGAGACACATTTAATCACTCTCTCATACAGTCAGTCATGCACCTACTAAATCCTTCATCCAGAAACTTATACATCCACTCATTCTTCATTATGTAAGACATATTTTAACTTTACAGAAACATACAGTCACTGGATGATGTCATCAGTGATGTCATCAGTGATGTCACTGACCATGTCATGAATGATGTAATATGTGACATCATCAGCAGTGGATTGCGGGTGCGCGATATATAGTTAGTGCAACTAACTATATATGCGAATTTCAATGGTTTTGTGTGAGTAAAATAAGGTTTTGTAAATGCTAATCCCTAACTATATATGGTATATAACCTATGTTTTTTTCAGTGAATTTTTAAGGTTTTGTAAATGCTAATTCCTAACTATATATGGTCTATACCCTATGGTTTTTTCAGTGAATATATATATATATATATATATATATATATATATATATATATATATATATATATATATATATATATATATATATATATATATATATATATATATATATTCACTGAAAAAACCATAGGTTTCACACCAGTTATAGTTAGGAATTAGCATTTAAAAAACCTATTAAATTCACTGAAAAAAACATAGGTTTCACACCAGTTATAGTTAGCTGGATAAAACCATTGAAATTCCCACGTTATAGTTAGTCGGACTCACTATAACTTGCGCGTGCAATGCACTGCTGATGACATCACATATTACATCACTCATGACATGGTCAGTGACATCACTCATGACATCACTGATGACACCATCCAGTGAATGTGTGTCTTTCTGAAAAATAAATATGTTTTATATATGTATATGTAAAGGTCGATGGGAGAATAAATGTTTAAATAAGTGTCTAAATGGATGGTTTTAAAAAAAAAAAAAAAAAAATATTGAATAACTGCCTTATTAAGTGTATCTTAGTGAATACATATATTAGTGAGTAATGTTTAAATATTTAAATATATGTATCAGTGTTTCACTTTGTGTATAAGTGGCTGCATGGGTTGGCGAGTAGCTACATATGTGTGTATATGGGTTATTAGATGTTTTTTTTAGTATTAGTATAAGTGTCTGTATGATTTGGTGGGAGTGTTACTTAGCACATAGATGCATAAATGACTGACTCACTGTTTGTATGTGTTTTGAAGACAGCATATGTGCCGGACTGTATGGGTGAATGAGTGTGTATATGTATGTGTTAGTAAGTGAATGACTGTCTTACTAGTGTCTTTATCAGTAACTACATATGTTTTAATCTAGTATATGTGAGTATTGATGTATATAAGTGAGTATATATGAGAGTGAGAGATTGAAAGAATTCTTGTTTTAATAAGTATGTGTTTCTATAAGTGATTTTTTAAGAGAGTAAGTATGTGTAAGTTTCTTTAGAAGTAAGGTGGTAGTGTGTGTATAGCTGTATATGCAAAAAAATGGATGTTCAATAGTTTATTTGCATGTGTGAGTATGTGTGTGAGCAACTTTTGGAAGACTGTCGGTGTGTTAACGGATGTATAGGTGTCTCACTACATATGATGAGTGAGTATATTTATGACTGACTATATAGAACTGTTGATGAATGAGTGGATGTGTATATAAATGGTGGAATTACTGAATTGGTTGTTGCAACTGGTATAGATATCTCCACTTTTTTGAAAATGTTAGTTTCTATTTTTGAATATGTGTTTCAAGGGTTACTTTACAGTGAAAGGAGGTCAGTCACTCTGTCACAAGGATGGTGTCATCAGTGATGTCATGAGTGATGTCACTGACCATGTCATGAGTGATGTAATATGTGATGTCATCAGCAGTGCATTGCACGCGCAAGTTATAGTGAGTCCGACTAACTATAACGTGGGAATTTCAATGGTTTTATATCAGTAAAATTTCCAGCTAACTATAACTGGTGTGAAACCTATGGTTTTTTCAGTGAATTTAATAGGTTTTTTAAATGCTAATTCCTAACTATAACTGGTGTGAAACCTATGGTTTTTTCAGTGAATTTCATAGGTTTTTTAAATGCTAATTCCTTTCTATATCGTGTTTCTAACCTTTTTTTTTTACAATTCGCTGTTTTTTTGTAAGTATTCATTTTTTTATTATATTTTTTTTCTTTTGCGCTCTGGGTGCGCGCTCCGGGAAGCTTTCAGCTAAGCTCTCCGGTAAGCTTTCCGGTGAGCTCACCTGAAAGCGCACCCAGAGCACTACTGTCGTTCGTGAAAAAAAATATGAATGAAAAGTTAATAATAATGCAAAACATTTCGTTCCATACAAATAAAATCCGTTTTTTTTTTATAAGGAAAATGATTATGTATTTCTGAAAAAGTTTGATGACGTCGCTTTGGCGCGCAACGTAAGTGCCCTCGGAAGCGCCTACGATCGCGCCGCGTAAACGCACCCGGAAGCGCCCAAGATCGCGCCACGTTTGTGCCCCGGAAGCGCCTACGATCGCGCCGCGTAAACGCACCCGGAAGTGCTCCGGAGCGCGCTGCGTAAGCGCGTCGGGTCATGTGACCCTAAAATAACACTTTTCATTGGTTGCTAACAGTTTTTTTTACAAAGAATGAAATCCCCACCCATTTCCTTCACTTTTGCTTTGTACTTGGAGAGAGCAAGAGCTGTTCTGTGTACTAACTTCATCTCCTTCTTTCCTGATCTACCGCAATGGCTGCAAGAGAGTCATCCAGCAGTGATTCAGAGGCATTTGTAGATGAGGACCCTCCTACGCAGAAGAAAAAAATCCATTTCATCTGGAAATTTTATAACATCCCTGAAGGAGAAAAAAAAGTCAACGCTCCAAAAGTAACCTGCAAAATATGTGGTAGTACTTTATCCAGAGGCAATCCTCTGAAAAAATATCGTTTTGGAAATGCCAATTTAATCAGGCATGTCAAAAGAAGACACCCAAACAACTTTGCGAGGGAGAGTGTCAGAGACCTGGCACGGAAATTACCCACAGATGGCGGCAGCACCTCCACTGGTGGAGCAACACCTTCGGGACCATCCCGTAGAAGAATGGTCCCTAACATACAGCCAGAGTTTGCAGGCATCAAATTTCTGTGCACGGAGTGTGACGAACTGCTCTGCTATGGGGAGCAGAGTGTTGAACTCATTGCCAAAAAGAAACAGCAACACCGCTGCCCTGACAGTCCCTACATTTTCACATTTTTTTGCTCCTGTTGAGCCGTTTTGGAATCCCTGTTTTTTGTTTTTCCCTTGACAAAAATCCAAAAAAATTATAAAATTGTTTTAAAAAGTCAAAAAAAGTTCAAAAAGTTCAAAAAACACAAAAAAAATATAAAACAACAAAAAGAAGAAAAAAAAAGTTCTTTTTAGAACTACCTCCAATTTCTAAATAAAAAATTCATTATTTAAAAACTCTGTCATCTTTTTTCCTCATAGTACGCTCCCCAGGCCGCTCCCCGGTGCGCGTACCGGGCGCTTCCCCCGCGCAAAACGAAAAAAAAAAAATATTTTAAATGCCCCGCGGGGCCCTTTTATAGCCCCCACATCAAACGTAGGGGGTCAAGGGGGGGTCTACCCTGCCCCCTTATGGTCATTTCCCCCTTTGTTTTGGCCACCTCTTGTGTCTCGATCCTACCGAGACACAAGATGGCGGCCGGTCCGGACTGTTTCGAATGTTTACAGACAACTGAGAGCCAATCAGCTTTCTGCGCGCAAGTCGCGTGTCGCGCCGGGAGCGCACTCCGGTGCGCGCACCGGAGAGCGCCTATAGATATATATATTTTTTGGAACCTAAATTACTCAAAATCCACTGCAGCACATATCTTGAGACATAGCAAAGGCACATCGGGCTACCAGTCCCTACAATTTTGCCAAGTTTGGTGGAAATCCATTCAGCCATTCGGGCTAAAAGTGAAATCGACCGCCCTATGGAAATTAACATGGGGAAAACGTGTTTTGGGACCCCCCTTTTATCTCGGCCCCCGCTTGACGTATCCCCCCCAAACTTTCAAGGAAGAACCGGAGCTCAACGAGGCCATTTTCAGGAAATTTTCAGGCAGATTCGTCAACCGGTGTCAAAGTTATTCCAAATAGAATTTTGAGATTTAACATTGAAAAAAATCCTAACTATAACTACCTACTGGCGACCGCCAGTAGGTAATATATATATATATTGCTTAACCTTATTTGCTTCCTAATGTTACTTTAATCTATTTCTCTTCTCTAGTGTCCTCTCACCTGTCCTACTGCTGAAGCTTCGTTTTCATGTGGGGTTCCGGTATTTTTAGGTATGTATTTGTTCAGTTGGTTCGTATGTCTATTCCTTGTTTCTCTCTATTTACTCTTTCAGTTCCTAACTATTTTTCTTTCTTTTCTTGTAGGAATTCAAGAGAACTAGGGCATGACTGACTGGTGCCTTCTAACTTCCACTATTCCTGCTATTTCTTAAGTATGCGGTTCCTTTACGAAGGTTAAGCCTCATTTACATTAAACAGTTTGTTATTCCTCTCAGTCCTTCTTAGTCTCAAAATGGTTGCGCGAGAGATACTATTACAAGCCTCCTTTAGCCCTCTCATCATACAACCACCCTCCGACTCCTCACTGTGAATTAATTGTCGAACTCTCTCCGAACTCCTTTGACACTGGAATTTCTCTGATGATATTCCGACAAGCAAACAGCCGTTTTCTCTCAGAAAGGAAAACGCGATAAATCTCCATACTTAATGGACTCCGGTGACTCAGCTGCTGCTCCGCTGACTGTGGTCGGTGAAGTGCGCACTTCCTTGCGTGCTTCACCTGTACAATGGATTTTGGATAATGACTGGAACGCTCATTGAGCGCTCATCACGGGTCAGCATCGCGGCCATCTTAGAGTCAGCCTCTGCCTCTTTTTCAGTTCCAGACTGTGTTAGAGTCTGAAACCGCACATGAAAACGCCTGCGCTGCGTAACCCTTGCCTGGTTCCTGACAGTCGAGTTGTGTGCGGCACGCTATTACAAGTTTGAGCGTGTTTTGCGTGCTCGCGGGGGAAATATTGCGCGAACTTACCCACGCAGTCTTCAATGGGCGCGGCCATCTTGTTTTTCATTCATTGCTATGGTCCTGTGCATGTTTTTTGAATCCTGCTTGAATCTTTGCCATCCTTTCTTTCTTTGAACTTTTTTTTGCTCTTTTTTGCTCATTATCTATCTCTCTATTTGTCTAGATCTATATTTTGTGTTTTTTTTCAACTTTTTGTTACTTTATAACTCCTTTTTTGGTTTAGATCTCTCTTTCAATTTTTTTTCTTTCTTCTCCCTATTCTTTTCTTCTTTCGGCCAGGACCATGACAAAGGGAGCCGGCAAATCAAAGGGGAAGGGTCCCGCACCCCATAGCCGTCTCCCCGATTGAGGGGAGTTGATGAAGTGGCCAGGGAGGTTTTCACCTCGGTGGAGGTGACCGTCCTGGTATTTTTTTGTTCTGCCCCACCTCCCTAAGACCGTGGCAGCAGGGGGCAGGCCCGGTCCAGGGTATGGCCTCTGGGAGCATCGCCAGCGGTGGGATAAGGTGTGCCGGGCCATGCGGAGGGAGTCGGGGGTCCGTCGCACCTATGACCAGGCGACGCACCGGTGGGCAGACGTCCTCGACCGGGAGCAGGACCTACTCCACCTGCTAGGTGTGGAGATCCCTGGCCTTGGTGAGTAGGTATTTAATAACTACTTTGTATTATTCTGCTCTGTGTTATATTGCTAATATATGTTTTTCCCGAAGAGCAAGAATGCTGCCTATTCGATTAGATTACAGGTAAAATAGTGTTGAAATAGCTTCTGTGATTGCAGGTGCTCGCCTCCTCAGTTGCGTTACTACTATGCTTACATGTTTGCAACTTTGTGCTCATTTTCCAGTGTAGTACTTTACAGAACTGCGTAATGCTAGAGAGACTAGAGACTCAAGTCTAGTCCTTCCTTTGTACTCCTGCTGCCACTAAGAAGAAGAGATAGTGATGGATTGATAGGTTGAGTATATTATGACTTGTTATTAGTAGTAGTAGTAGGACATTTTTTAGTGCTCTGCAATCATGATGACGGACTGTGTCTGTCACATCGCGTGCTGCTGAGTGCTGGCAGTCATAGTAGAACCTTTTTGTTGTTGGTTTAGTTGGTCATTTACATACCTTTCCAAGTAGACAGTCTGCGAATCTAGCAATTCGGTACTAGTAGTATCCTCCTAGTTGACCAGATCAGATAGGTTAATACATGTAGTGCAATTGTTGCTAATATGTAGTGCAATTCTTGCTAATTTGTTTCCTCAAGATAATTTTAGATTGTGGTCAAAGAAATCAAATATTTCAAAAAAACAATCATCCATGTTGTGTTTCTTTATTTCATGATCATCATCACCTCCCAGGGCCAAGGCGACCAGCAGCACCATTGACACTCCGGTGAAAGAAGGTGGACAGTCACAGCTGTCCCTTGCAGGCTCTTCTGCTGGCCTCAGTAAGTTGTTCTATTGTTATATTAATACTTATACTTCCCTAACTTTTGTAGCTCCTATTCATTACAAACTGTTTCCTAATTCTATTTTTTACAAAATAGTCTTTGATCTTCTTCTAATCTAGACTACTTTCTACATTCTTATCCTGCCTCTAATATCACTCTTTGTGCTACTACTATTTACGATTACGAGTCGGTCTGTGTAGGAAGCTAAGCTTGCCGAGTTGGCAAACTGTGTTAAACCAAACTGTGACCCAGAACAGAAGTTGAACCCCCAATCCCCTGACCGACTATGTAGTGTGTCTGAATAATGCTTTTATGACCCAGAACAACAGAAGAAGACTACAGCCGAGTCCCGGCCTATCTGAGTCACTGAAACATGACTTCCAAGTGCAGTAGTTCAAACCCTTCCGCTCACTCACTCGTGAACAAAAACCACACAGTGTTTGTTAGTTTTAAAGTTTTATTTTCAATTAAGAAATGAAAAAAAATATTTCTTTATTTTTAATAGCGTAGTATTCGGAGCGAGCACTGTTGATAGATGACGTTAAAGTTTAAACAACATTCCCATGAATCAAATTACTTTAACGTAATAGTTAACAGACACATGAAATTATTAGAAAAACTGTGCGGGAGCCACCACCTTCTTTAAAGTACTTAAAGTACTGCTGGTGACGACTTACTAGTAGTTGGTGAATCGTCCTGTTGGGAGAAGGGCAATGTAATCTTCTTTCTGTAATTAGAAAAATGGTACACGTTAAGCAAGCATTCATCAGTTGTCCTAAGAAGTGTAGCATTTAATGGAATAAGCATATAAAAAGTTAACACCCTCCCCTAAACCGTTACTATCTTTCAATCCCAGTAATAAAAAATGTGTTATGTAACATTTCCTTCCATTACGAGACGAAATAGGGGGTTGTGTACGGCATCTGAAAATATGACATGTTTTTCTAGACTTCACAACATCTGAAGCGGCACAGCTGACCACCAGTGCCGAGGCCAGAACTGCAGAGGGCTCCACTCTAAGGGCGGATGCGGCAGCGATACCAGGAGGAGATGGAGGGGAAGGCTCAGTGGTGATAAGTTATTATACTCCTTACTTATTGACATTTTTGAGTAGGCTCGCAAAGGAGTGTATGATGTACTGTACAGTACACTAGTGCAAGTACACTGTACTGTTAAGAACAGTTACTAATTTAGACCTACTTTTTTGGCTATCACAGAGAAAACAGTCAACCTTGACTTGTAATAGCATTAGCGGCGGTACTTCTCGGGTAAACAATGGCCCACTCTATTTGACTTCAACTCAGCTTGCAAACTTTTATCATGAAGCCAAGTCATATCAGATGTACTTAAGGGATGTGAAGAACGAAAAAAGTGAAAGAAGGGTGAAACAAAGGAGTCTTAACATTTATGATTGTAAAGAATGGTGTTTTTGAATGCAAGTCAAGAGAAGAAGACGGTTGTTTCCAAAATATAATGAAAAGGGTGTTAGTTGGTTGTTGAGAAAAAGAAAACTTGGGACATTTGAGATATTAGGAAGAATGATAGACATACTTTGGAAGCCTGGATGTTATCTTCTTTTTCCTCATCGATAGCAGAGGTGTATGATGTAGTAGAGCAGACGCTGAGTGGATAAAGATTGTTACATTGAACAGCATGTCCGTGCCAGAGTAGAAAAGCTGAGGAAATCCAAATACTTGAATTTGTGATTGAGCACAAATACTCCCTGCCTTGACTAACAGTACAGTACTTTACTTTGCAAGCGCAGCATCTATTGTGTATGGATTGTGAAGTTGACAACAATATATCAAGTCAAATCCCTTCCTCCGCCATTTATGGGTTCCACACTCACTCCCTATGTAATAATTTTATTTCAGCTGTGTCATGGGTGGACTATCACTGTAGTTCACTCAATCTATCAAAACAAAGCACCTAAAGGCATCCATCATATAACCAAAAATGCTGTGATCGGCAGGATAATAATATATGATCAGAATTGAATAATCTCCATTCTTCTTTTGATGTAGTAAAGGCCCGGGAGGGGGGGGCAGTGCATAAGATAGCATTACATTGAGCAGTAGCCCTTGATGTATCCGAGTATGGCCAGTGGCAGAGTCACCCCTATAGAAAAGTAAGAGCTTCCGATCCCCACCTGCATATACTGCTTAAAGTACTGCGAGTCTGCGTCATCATGGCTGAGTGAGCTGCCATGCCGGCTACCACAAGTTCACGTACCACTAATTTCTTTTGCAAAACAAGAGAAAAAAACAGAAGCCTTTTTTTAGTACTCTCTGACTATGTATGTAATGTATTAGTGAGTCCATCAATAGTCCTGCTAGTGGAATTCCTGAAACTCCCAGTAATGTCACAGGCCTACAAAGACGCCAGAAAGATACATGGCAAAATGCTATACTGTGTTTGATACTTGCTGGTATTACTGAGAGTCAACTTTCAGTAAAATTATTTTGACGTTATGTTAAAGACTATTGGCTACAGTTTTTTCTTTCTTTCTTCATATAGATGCTACTCCAACAAAGCTCACCAGAAAGGAGATGGCTGTCCGGGCTAGGGCCTGTAAGCTGGAGGCTATTTGTGCCGAGTATCGGAGGGTGTGGGCTCGGGAGCAGGAGGAGGAGACAGCAACCACTGCATCCTCCTCGAGTGCCCCCGTGTCCACCTGCTAAACACCTTCAGCCAAACGGAGCCGTGCGTGGCCCGACAGCCTCCTGCCGGTGCACAGCAGCAACACGATAAGCTGCCCCCCCAGATCCTGGATGGTACGTCAGCGCTGCCTCCGTGAGAGAGTGGAGTACCTGGAGCGGATGGCCGAAAAACATCAGCACCAGATCCAGGACCGCCGCAAAGATCTGCAGGACGTGCAGCAACAGCTGTCCACACTATGCCACCTGAGGAAGTGACTGTCCCGTGCCCCTTTTTTAAAGACTGTTGGGGGGTGGCAATTGGGTGTTTGGGAAAGGGGACTTTTGGACATTGGTTGGGGTTAGGTAGGGGGGTGAGTTGGGTTGATTTATTTTATTTTTGTACTACATGAATATATTTCTTAATAATTATTTTTCATACCAAAACATAGTATACGCGTTCATATTATTTTGTGTGGGGGTGGGCGGTGGTTACTAGACGTTTGGTTTCTTCCAACTTACCAGCATGAATGAAACATCTAGTCCTGAAATGTACCAAAGTGCCAGTTACCGAGTTAGTGAATTCAGTAGCCCTACTAGTACTTTACTAGTAGTACTGGCAGTCTCTGCTCTCCTCCCAGTCCTAGCCCATTATTCTACCTCTCCAAAATGCTTATCTTACCTGTGATTCGTGTTTGAGAATAGGGGTAGCCACAGGGCTGCCTACATGGCACATGGTTGGTTGTTGACATGAATCCTCGACGGATGAAATATCATTGTTGTGCTGGTAGTAGTAGTGGTACACACTGACAGTAGCAAGGAAATGAAACATTGAGTGGCCTGAGCGTAGCATTAGAAACAGTACGAAAGATAGTACGCTACAGAACAGTGCCAAAGATTGTAGCCTAAGCAGTGCTAAAGTATTCTAAATATAACTTTACTAGCTGCGTGAACTATGGCTACTATAAGAAATATTATATGAAGGCAAAGGATACTTAAACATAAGAATTAACCATTTGATTCGTCATGTGCACGAGCATGATGTTTGCTGCTCAATTCACGATGTCGCACATGAAATTAAATTTTCCAACATGTTTCTGGTGCTGCTTAGACCTTATCCTCCCCTGCAAGTGTGTGGAATTTCTTGTTGTCTTAGTCATACCTCAACGAAAAACCACACAGCCCGGGAGAAGAAGGTTAGGGTTTTTGAAGATTGGATGGGAATGGGGTTTTGTGGAGAGAAGATAAAAAAAACACTGCATGGACAAACAACAAATGAAGAGAAACAAATGTTTGGATTCAAAGATATCCATAAATCTTTTACGGGACATAAAGGTAGTGCACTAATGCATAAAAATTAAAAGAAATGTATGAAATAGCTGGAGAGATGACTTTGAAGCAGAGAAATCAAAGAAATGCACCTAGTCCCATTCATAGAATTTTTAAGTTTTTTCCAACAATAACATTTAAAAGATAAGGAGAAGTTAAGATAGAATACTGTAACTTTATGTTGTAGGTGTCCTATTGAATTGGTGAAGTTGCATGCATCCTGCCATTACTCTTATTTGCGATATACTCCTCCATTCCATCTTACGCTCCGTCAATGAATATTGGTGATCAGACACACTGTCCACTGGCTGCCTGATAAGTAATTGCAGATTGCGTCTGAGTACAGTGTTTGTTCCATCACACATAGTAAAAGCCATCCTGTAATTTTTGATGGGAAAAAACAGTAAGTGAACCACTTAAAAAAAATATAAGGTACGCTGTGTAGTGCAAAAATAACACTTTCAGTTTCAGAGTCGACAGTATTACAAAACATACAAAACATACAAGCATCAGTGCGTACTCCGACTCTCCTTTTTAAGGTTAAATAAGGGTGGGCAAAATTTGCAGATCTTTCCCCTCAAGCTACGAGTAAAGGGTAAAGTGCGATTTTAGAACCCTAACCCTGCTCCAAGACCCAGCAAATCACCCGCAAAAAAGCAGAACCCCCCCAAAACAGGCAAAAAGCAAAAATGCTAAATCTTATACTTAGAATATTTTCGGCCTAATTCCCAAATCACTCCATGCACGCTCTGCAGCTTGGCCATAACTCCCCTTTTCCACCATGGATTTCCTTAAAAACAAATGCAATTAAAACAAACACCAGGAACCCCCCCAAACAGCGCCCCAAAAACAGGCAAGTGAGCAAAAATGGAAACTTTTTTTCACCATGGTTTAGTCCAAACCACTTGATTCCGATATTAGACCTTCCCAGCAATGCCCCAAGACCCGCCAACCCACCCGCAAAAAAGAAGAACCCCCCCCCAAACAGGCAAAAAAGCAAAAATGCAAAAACGGGGACTTAGACAAATGTAGGCCTCTTTCTCAAATCACTCCATGCGCACTCTGCAGCTAGGCCCTAACTCCCCTTTGCCATCATGGATTTTCTTCAAACCACTTGCAATCAAAACTATCCATACCCTGCGTTGCTCCAGACCCCCCAACACCCCCCCAAAAACCAGGAACCCCCCAAGCAGGCCCACAAAAAAACCACAAAAGTGAGCGAAAACACAAAAACTTTTTCACCATGGAATCGGTCCAAAACCTTTGATTCCAATATTAGACCTTCCGAGCTATGCCCCCAGACCCCTGCAGCCACCAGTAAAAAGCAGAACACCCCCAAACAGGCAAAAAGCAAAAATGGGCCTACATTCAATTCAGTCCAAATGCGCTCTGCAGCTGGGCCCTAACTATCCCTTTTCCACCATGGATTTTCTGAAAAACAAATACAATCAACATTAGACTGTTCCAGCAGTGCTCTTAGACCCCAACACCCACCCCCAATAACCTAGAAGCCCCCCAAGCAGCACCCCCAAAACAGGCAAGTGAGCTAAAACGGAAAAACTTTTTCACCATGGATTTAGTCCAAAACACTTGATTCCAGTATTAGACCTTCCCAGCTATGCCCCTAGACTCCTGCAGCCACCCGCAAAAAATCAGAACACACACAAACAGGCAAAAAGCAAAAAATGCAAAAACGGGGACTTAGACAAATTTAGGCCTAGTTCCCAGATCACTCGGTGCTCGCTCTGCAGCTTGGCCCTAACTCCCCTTTGCCATCATGGATTTTCTTCAAACCACTTGCAATCAAAACTATCCATCCACAGGGCAGCCTCTCCTGTCAATATCAGAAGTAAGTCTGTCAGCAATCAGCAAGCATGTAGTCCGTCAGTAATTTCAGTCCCACTTGAGGGGACTCGTCGTAATCCATCCATCTGCTTTTTTTTTTAATCTTGTTATTAAGCAACATTCAGTCAAACAATATAATAATACATAATTGTCAAATATATTTAACATACTTCAGAAATATTAAGACTCAAAAAAGAATAGTCAAGCATATTAATAACTAAATCAGCTGTATAGCGGGGATAAGATGAAAAAAGGTGCCCAAATAATATCTCAAAAAAATAGAGAAATAAGGATTAGTTTAGCGTCTTCAGCCCTATGACATAGCTAGCAAAAAGTATATTTAAATATACAGCTAATCTAAGCGAGATGTCTAACTACTACATTATGAAGGTTTCTGAGCTTATGTCAGACTGTCTAGGAACTCTTTGGCTTTTATCTCTGAGGTGAAAAATTTACCCTGGTCTTTGTAGATGACTTTCAATTTAGCAGGGTTGTTAAGATACACCTGAGCATTTTTATCCAGAAAAGGTTTAATCATTTGGCGAAGACGCCATCTTCTCTCCACGGTAGTGTGGCAAAAGTCAGGCCTGACAAAGTAGGAGATATTGTTTCTGGTACGCCGAGCTTCGGGTTTTGCTTTATCGGCGATGGCCTGACGGAGAAGAAAGTTTCCAAAGTAAACCAACACTGCACGGGGATACTTCCCTTGTAATGAGGACACCTTCAAGGTAGATGGAACTCTGTGGACTCGTTGCACTTCTGTGTCCCAGTTCCAGGAGGCAAGCTCCGGGAAAGTGTCTTTAAATAATTGAATAATGAAAGAACGTATATCCTCTCCCTCGCTTTTTTCCAGAATCCAAAGGACGCGGAGATTGTTGCGTTGAAGACGATTTTCCATGTCCTCCAGCTTCCATCTAACATCCTTTAATTCCTCCTTGTGGGATTCGACTCGCTCTTGAGTGACTGTGGCATCTGCTTCATTGATTACTATGCGATCCTCCATCTCTGTCATCCTTGCATTTGACGCTGCAACAGATTTTGATAGTTTACTCACTACACCTTGTACCTTATGTAACGCTAATTGTGCCCTTCGACCATCCCTTGAGGTTTGTTCTCGGTGGGAAGCGATTTCCTGTAGGACTGTATCCATTACTGTAGTCAATGTTGCATTTTATTGATCTACAGGTATAAATGGCTCGGGTGGAGATGTAGAGGTATGCTACTGAGAGTTAAGAGCTGACGCTGTTGTTGGAGAGTAGTCCAACTGTAAATCTGATGCGCCATGGTGGGTCCTTTTTTTCCTCCGTACGGTCCTCTTACCCCCCTAGAGTCATTTCGGCCTGGGTCGTGGTCACTCTCTGTTGTACTAGTATCAGAACCGGTGCCAGTGGCAGTATTGACCTCCAATTCCAATTCTGATTCATGTGACCATCTGAGATCATCGGCCCCTTCAGATATGGAATAAAAGTCTGAGGGGTCCCTATCTGTGTCCAATGAATTGGATACAGTATAATCCTTACATTCCTTACATGGTTTTGATATCTTCCCCTTAGGTTCATTATTTTTCCCTGCATTTTGCACCTGAGATTTGGCTAGATTTCCGGTGTTAACCTCAGTTTCGATTTCCGATTTGTGTTCGTGTTCAGGCTCAGGCTCATTAGTCAAAGTCAGAGTATTTATTAGGGATGGTGATACATTGATATCTTCAGGAGCCTGGTTCTGAACAGATATAGAGCTGGAAAAATCATCCACAGGGGTAGTTATAGGGGAAGAGGTGGCACAGGGAGATGTGTGTAGATCAGTATCTTCAAAGATATTCAGTTGTTTATTTACAGGCACAATATTCGTCTTCCTTGACCTCTCCCCCTCCCGACTAGGCTTGAGAGCACAACCTCCTGACATACCCCGGTCTCACTTATAGTTTCCAGTCCAGGAGAGGAGGGATCAGCCATCATTGTCTTAGCCTCTGTCAGCGCTGTAGTCCTTGAGAGGTGAGGGGAGGTCGGAGCAGGCACTTTTCTGAGGAGATCGACCACCGAGGGGCCGGGTCCAGGTGTAGATGGTAGTAGCTTAGTAGATTTGACTTGCTTTATTAATGTCGAGTTTTGAATATTCTCAGAGCCGAACCAGAGCCGGGATTCCCGCCCGAACCCAGTGCGCCGGTTCGTTTCAGCACCAGCTCCCGGTCGCGGAGAGCTTGCTTTGCCGTTTGAGCTTTAGAGGCTACAGCAGTGGCTGTAGAAGCAGCGTTCCTTGGAGCCATTCTTTTTGTGTGATCCTGCGGGCTCACTTGGCAGAAAAAGTTGCTCCCAGAGAAGCAGGAATGATCGATTGCCGCCACAGAACAGTCCGGTAAGCTGCCCACACTGTGCTGAGTAGCGGCGTTTCCAGCAATTCGGGTGTGTCCGGCAAATCGTAGCACAGCAAAGCCAATCAGTGAAGATAGGAAAGTAAGGCGGCATCGGAGCTCCAAGGCTGTAGCTGAGTCCGCTGAACCCTGCAAGTTCCCAGCGTGGAGCCCCTCCATCCGGTTTTCAGCACCGCTTACTGAGAGCCAAGAGTGAGTCTGAACACTACTTAGTTGCAACTGCGTTACAGTGTAGCTAATTTGTTACAGACTCTTATTTCTCTCAGTTCTGTTAGATCTGCATTTAGTTAGGTTGCGCAGCCCAATATTTTCCTCTTAGAATGCATATCCAGCACTCTTAGATCTGCGAGGCACTGGTCAGTGGAGCCTCTCGCAGCGGTCTAGGACGCCGCCACCATCTTGCCTCAGCTCCATCCATCTGTCTTGAGGGAAATGGATAGGGGGAGTCTGGAGGAGGAGTATAGAGGAGCATGATTGAGTTGTGAACTTGTGAACCTCAGGAATGCAGACTGCGGCACCTTCAAATCAATAGGGAATATAAGATGAAGACAGTGCTGCTGATGGACTTGTGATTAGGTGATTAGAGTTTTGGTGTGGTAAAAGTTACAAAACAAAGAAAGTTACACAGGAATAAATGTGAATAAGGACGAAAAAAAGGAAGTCCTTTTCAGGGCTCGGTGTCAGGGAAGTAGAGCTCGTCCTCAAACTCCATGAATTGAGACGGGAGTAGGTCAGGTAACAGAGAAGAACTTCTGTCACCTAAGTCGGTGTCCTCTTCTTCCTGCGTGCATTCACATACTTTGTAATCAGGTGGTATGAAGTGCTGATTCATCTTGATCAGTGAGAGGCGGGTCCTTTTTGAAGTTACAATTGCACCAACAGCACTGAAAACACGTTCAGAAGACACACTTGCCAGGTTGGTGATCAGTGGCCACGTCTGAGTATACTCAGCACACTCGGGGTGAAAATTGCAAAAAACACAGTTGATGGACACAATGTAGAACAATGTCATACATTCACCCCAGTACAAGGATCTGGGCCTAAATCCGTCGTTTTTTTGCACTTCACACAAACCTGGGTTAGACACTGGCTATATGCAAATCAGCTCTGACCCTGTGCCTCATGGGAACAGTCCATTCCGAACTACCAAGCCATGTCTTTCCCAGACCGGAATCAAGCATCCAAGGACCAGTTTCTAGCTATCAGGCTTCTTCAGCCTGGATAGCTTGACTTCAGTGGTGTGGAGAGCCTTGGACTCACGTCTGAGTATACCCAGCACACTCGGGGTGAAAATTGCAAAAAACACAGTTGATGGACAGAATGTAGAACAATGCCATACATACACCCCAGTATAAGGATCTGGGCCTAAATCCATTGTTTTTTTGCACTTCACACAGACCCTGGGTTAGACACTGGCTATATGCAAATCAGCACTGACCCTGTGCCTCATGGGAACAGTCCAGTCCGAACTACCAAGCCATGTCTTTCCCAGACCGGAATCAAGCATCCAAGAACCGGTTTCTAGCTATCAGCCTTCTTCAGCCTGGATAGCTTGACTCCAGTGGTGTGGAGAGCCTGGGACTCACGTCTGAGTATACCCAGCACACTCGGGGTGAAAATTGCAAAAAACACAGTTGATGGACAGAATGTAGAACAATGTCATACATTCACCCCAGTACAAGGATCTGGGCCTAAATCCATCGTTTTTTTGCACTCCACACCACCCTGGGTTAGACACTGGCTATATGCAAATCAGCTCCGACCCTGTGCCTCATGGAAACAGTCCAGTCCGAACTACCAAGCCATGTCTTTCCCAGACCGGAATCAAGCATCCAAGGACAGGTTTCTGGCTATTAGCCTTCTTCAGCCTGGATAGCTTGACTCCAGTGGTGTGGAGAGCCTGGGACTCACGTCTGAGTATACCCAGCACACTCGGGGTGAAAATTGCAAAAAACACAGTTGATGGACAGAATGTAGAACAATGTCATACATTCACCCCAGTACAAGGATCTGGGCCTAAAACCATCATTTTTTTGCACTCCACACCACCCTGGGTTAGACACTGGCTATATGCAAATCAGCTCCGACCCTGTGCCTCATGGAAACAGTCCAGTCCGAACTACCAAGCCATGTCTTTCCCAGACCGGAATCAAGCATCCAAGGACAGGTTTCTGGCTATCAGCCTTCTTCAGCCTGGATAGCTTGACTCCAGTTGTGTGGAGAGCCTGGGACTCACGTCTGAGTATACCCAGCACACTCGGTGTGAAAATTGCCAAAAACACAATTGATGGACAGAATGTAGAACAATGTCATACATTCACCCCAGTACAAGGATCTGGGCCTAAATCCATCATTTTTTGGCACTCCACACCACCCTGGGTTAGACACTGGCTATATGCAAATCAGCTCTGACCCTGTGCCTCATGGGAACAGTCCAGTCCGAACTACCAAGCCATGTCTTTCCCAGACCGGAATCAAGCATCCAAGGACCGGTTTCTGGCTATCAGCCTTCTTCAGCCTGGATAGCTTGCCTCCAGTGGTGTGGAGAGCCTGGTACTCACGTCTGAGTATACCCAGCACACTCGCGGTGAAAATTGCAAAAAACACAGTTGATGGACAGAATGTAGAACAATGTCATACATTCACCCCAGTACAAGGATCTGGGCCTAAATCCATCGTTTTTTTACAGTCCACACCACCCTGGGTTAGACACTGGCTATATGCAAATCAGCTCTGACCCTGTGCCTCATGGGAACAGTCCAGTCCGAACTACCAAGCCATGTCTTTCCCAGACCGGAATCAAGCATCCAAGGACCAGTTTCTGGCTATCAGCCTTCTTTAGCCTGGATAGCTTGACTCCAGTGGTGTGGAGAGCCTGGGACCCACGTCTGAGTATACCCAGCACACTCGGGGTGAAAATTGCAAAAAACACAGTTGATGGACAGAATGTAGAACAATGTCATACATTCACCCCAGTACAAGGATCTGGGCCTAAATCCATCGTTTTTTTACACTCCACACCACCCTGGGTTAGACACTGGCTATATGCAAATCAGCTCTGACCCTGTGCCTCATGGGAACAGTCCAGTCCGAACTACCAAGCCATGTCTTTCCCAGACTGGAATCCAGCATCCAAGGACCGGTTTCTGGCTATCAGCCTTCTTCAGCCTGGATAGCTTGACTCCAGTGGTGTGGAGAGCCTGGGACTCAAGTCTGAGTATACCCAGCACATTTGGCGTGAAAATTGCAAAAAACACAGTTGATGGACAGAATGTAGAACAATGTCATACATTCACCCCAGTACAAGGATCTGGGCCTAAATCCATCGTTTTTTGCACTCCACACCACCCTGGGTTAGACACTGGCTATATGCAAATCAGCTCTGACCCTGTGCCTCATGGGAACAGTCCAGTCCGAACTACCAAGCCATGTCTTTCCCAGACCGCAATCAAGCATCCAAGGACAGGTTTCTGGCTATCAGCCTTCTTCAGCCTGGATAGCTTGACTCCAGTTGTGTCGAGAGCCTGGGACTCACGTCTGAGTATACCCAGCACACTCGGAGTGAAAATTGCAAAAAACACGATTGATGGACAGAATGTAGAACAATGTCATGCATTCACCCCAGTACAAGGATCTGGGCCTAAATCCATAGTTTTTTTGCACTCCACACCACCCTGGGTTAGACACTGGCTATATGCAAATCAGCTCTGACCCTGTGCCTCATGGGAACAGTCCAGTCCGAACTACCAAGCCATGTCTTTCCCAGACCGGAATCAAGCATCCAAGGACCGGTTTCTGGCTATCAGCCTTCTTCAGCCTGGATGGCTTGACTCCAGTGGTGTGGAGAGCCTGGTACTCACGTCTGAGTATACCCAGCACACTCGGGGTGAAAATTGCAAAAAACACAGTTGATGGACAGAATCTAGAACAATGTCATACATTCACCCCAGTACAAGGATCTGGGCCTAAATCCATCATTTCTTTACACTCCACACCACCCTGGGTTAGACACTGGCTATATGCAAATCAGCTCTGACCCTGTGCCTCATGGGAACAGTCCAGTCCGAACTACCAAGCCATGTCTTTCCCAGACCGGAATCAAGCATCCAAGGACCAGTTTCTGGCTATCAGCCTTCTTCAGCCTGGATAGCTTTACTCCAGTGGTGTAGAGAGCCTGGGACTCACGTCTGAGTATACCCAGCACACTCGGGGTGAAAATTGCAAAAAACACAGTTGATAGACAGAATCTAGAACAATGTCATACATTCAACCCTGTACAAGGTTCTGGGCCTAAATCCATCGTTTTTTTGCACTCCACACCACCCTGGGTTAGACACTGGCTATATGCAAATCAGCTCTGACCCTTTGCCTCATGGGAACAGTCCTTTCGGAACTACCAAGCCATGTCTTTCCCAGACCGGAATCAAGCATCCAAGGACCGGTTTCTGGCTATCAGCCTTCTTCAGCCTGGATAGCTTGACTCCACTGGTGTGGAGAGCCTGGGACTCACGTCTGAGCATACCCAGCCAACTTGGGGTGAAAATTGCAAAAAACACAGTTGATGGACAGAATGCTGAACAATATCTTACATTCACCCCAGTACAAATATCTGGGCCTAAATCCATTGTTTTTTTGTACTCCACACCACCCTGGGTTAGACACTAGCTATATGCAAATCAGCTCTGACCCTGTGCCTCATGGGAACAGTCCAGTCCGAACTACCAAGCCATGTCTTTCCCAGACCGGAATCAAGCATCCAAGGACCGGTTTCTGGCTATCAGCCTTCTTCAGCCTGGATAGCTTGACTCCAGTGGTGTGGAGAGCCTGGGACTCATGTCTGAGTATACCCAGCACATTCGGCGTGAAAATTGCAAAAAACACAGTTGATGGACAGAATGTAGAACAATGTCATACATTCACCCCAGTACAAGGATCTGGGCCTAAATCCATCGTTTTTTTACACTCCACACCACCCTGGGTTAGACACTGGCTATATGCAAATCAGCTCTGACCCTGTGCCTCATGGGAACAGTCCAGTCTGAACTACCAAGCCATGTCTTTCCCAGACCGGAATCAAGCATCCAAGGACCGGTTTCTGGCTATCAGCCTTCTTCAGCCTGGATAGCTTGACTCCAGTGGTGTGGAGAGCCTGGGACTCACGTCTGAGCATACCCAGCCCACTTGGGGAGAAAATTGCAAAAAACACAGTTGATGGACAGAATGCAGAACAATATCTTACATTCACCCCAGTACAAATATCTGGGCCTAAATCCATTGTTTTTTTGCACTCCACACCACCCTGGGTTAGACACTGGCTATATGCAAATCAGCTCTGACCCTGTGCCTCATGGGAACAGTCCAGTCCGAACTACCAAGCCATGTCTTTCCCAGACCGGAATCAAGCATCCAAGGACCGGTTTCTGGCTATCAGCCTTCTTCAGCCTGGATAGCTTGACTCCAGTGGTGTGGAGAGCCTGGGACTTTCGTCTGAGTATACCCAGCACACTCGGGGTGAAAATTGCAAAAACACAGTTGATGGACAGAATGTAGAACAATGTCATACATTCACCCCAGTACAAGGATCTGGGCCTAAATCCATCGCTTTTTTTACACTCCACACCACCCTGGGTTAGACACTGGCTATATGCAAATCAGCTCTGACCCTCTGCCTCATGGGAACAGTCCAGTCCGAACTACCAAGCCATGTCTTTCCCAGACCGGAATCAAGCATCCAAGGACCGGTTTCTGGCTATCAGCCTTCTTCAGCCTGGATAGCTTGACTCCAGTGGTGTGGAGAGCCTGGGACTCACGTCTGAGCATACCCAGCCCACTCGGGGATGAAAATTGCAAAAAACACAGTTGATAGACAGAATGAAGAACAATGTCATACATTCACCCCATTACAAGGATCTGGGCCTAAATCCATTGTTTGTTTACACTCCACACCACCCTGGGTTAGACACTGGCTATATGCAAATCAGCTCTGACCCTGTGCCTCATGGGAACAGTCCAGTCCGAACTACCAAGCCATGTCTTTCCCAGACCGGAATCAAGCATCCAAGGACCAGTTTCTGGCTATCAGCCTTCTTCAGCCTGGATAGCTTGACTCCAGTGGTGTGGAGAGCCTAGGACTCACGTCTGAGTATACCCAGCACACTCGGGGTGAAAATTGCAAAAAACACAGTTGATGGACAGAATGTAGAACAATGTCATACATTCAACCCAGTACAAGGATCTGGGCCTAAATCCATTGTTTTTTTGCACTCCACACCACCCTGGGTTAGACACTAGCTATATGCAAATCAGCTCTGACCCTTTGCCTCATGGGAACAGTCCTTTCGGAACTACCAAGCCATGTCTTTCCCAGACCGGAATCAAGCATCCAAGGACCGATTTCTGGCTATCAGCCTTCTTCAGCCTGGATAGCTTGAGTCCACTGGTGTGGAGAGCCTGGGACTCACGTCTGAGCATATCCAGCCCACTTGGGGTGAAAATTGCAAAAACCACAGTTGATGGACAGAATGCTGAACAATATCTTACATTCACCCCAGTACAAATATCTGGGCCTAAATCCATTGTTTTTTTTCACTCCACACCACCCTGGGTTAGACACTAGCTATATGCAAATCAGCTCTGACCCTGTGCCTCATGGGAACAGTCCAGTCCGAACTACCAAGCCATGTCTTTCCCAGACCGGAATCAAGCATCCAAGGACCAGTTTCTGGCTATCAGCCTTCTTCAGCCTGGATAGCTTTACTCCAGTGGTGTAGAGAGCCTGGGACTCACGTCTGAGTATACCCAGCACACTCGGGGTGAAAATTGCAAAAAACACAGTTGATAGACAGAATCTAGAACAATGTCATACATTCAACCCAGTACAAGGTTCTGGGCCTAAATCCATCGTTTTTTTGCACTCCACACCACCCTGGGTCAGACACTGGCTATATGCAAATCAGCTCTGACCCTTTGCCTCATGGGAACAGTCCTTTCGGAACTACCAAGCCATGTCTTTCCCAGACCGGAATCAAGCATCCAAGGACCGGTTTCTGGCTATCAGCCTTCTTCAGCCTGGATAGCTTGACTCCACTGGTGTGGAGAGCCTGGGACTCACGTCTGAGCATACCCAGCCAACTTGGGGTGAAAATTGCAAAAAACACAGTTGATGGACAGAATGCTGAACAATATCTTACATTCACCCCAGTACAAATATCTGGGCCTAAATCCATTGTTTTTTTGTACTCCACACCACCCTGGGTTAGACACTAGCTATATGCAAATCAGCTCTGACCCTGTGCCTCATGGGAACAGTCCAGTCCGAACTACCAAGCCATGTCTTTCCCAGACCGGAATCAAGCATCCAAGGACCAGTTTCTGGCTATCAGCCTTCTTCAGCCTGGATAGCTTGACTCCAGTGGTGTGGAGAGCCTGGGACCCACGTCTGAGTATACCCAGCACACTCGGGGTGAAAATTGCAAAAAACACAGTTGATGGACAGAATGTAGAACAATGTCATACATTCACCCCAGTACAAGGATCTGGGCCTAAATCCATCGTTTTTTTACAGTCCACACCACCCTGGGTTAGACACTGGCTATATGCAAATCAGCTCTGACCCTGTGCCTCATGGGAACAGTCCAGTCCGAACTACCAAGCCATGTCTTTCCCAGACTGGAATCAAGCATCCAAGGACCGGTTTCTGGCTATCAGCCTTCTTCAGCCTGGATAGCTTGACTCCAGTGGTGTGGAGAGCCTGGGACTCAAGTCTGAGTATACCCAGCACATTTGGCGTGAAAATTGCAAAAAACACAGTTGATGGACAGAATGTAGAACAATGTCATACATTCACCCCAGTACAAGGATCTGGGCCTAAATCCATCGTTTTTTGCACTCCACACCACCCTGGGTTAGACACTGGCTATATGCAAATCAGCTCTGACCCTGTGCCTCATGGGAACAGTCCAGTCCGAACTACCAAGCCATGTCTTTCCCAGACCGCAATCAAGCATCCAAGGACAGGTTTCTGGCTATCAGCCTTCTTCAGCCTGGATAGCTTGACTCCAGTTGTGTCGAGAGCCTGGGACTCACGTCTGAGTATACCCAGCACACTCGGGGTGAAAATTGCAAAAAACACGATTGATGGACAGAATGTAGAACAATGTCATACATTCACCCCAGTACAAGGATCTGGGCCTAAATCCATAGTTTTTTTGCACTCCACACCACCCTGGGTTAGACACTGGCTATATGCAAATCAGCTCTGACCCTGTGCCTCATGGGAACAGTCCAGTCCGAACTACCAAGCCATGTCTTTCCCAGACCGGAATCAAGCATCCAAGGACCGGTTTCTGGCTATCAGCCTTCTTCAGCCTGGATGGCTTGACTCCAGTGGTGTGGAGAGCCTGGTACTCACGTCTGAGTATACCCAGCACACTCGGGGTGAAAATTGCAAAAAACACAGTTGATGGAAAGAATCTAGAACAATGTCATACATTCACCCCAGTACAAGGATCTGGGCCTAAATCCATCATTTTTTTACACTCCACACCACCCTGGGTTAGACACTGGCTATATGCAAATCAGCTCTGACCCTGTGCCTCATGGGAACAGTCCAGTCCGAACTACCAAGCCATGTCTTTCCCAGACCGGAATCAAGCATCCAAGGACCAGTTTCTGGCTATCAGCCTTCTTCAGCCTGGATAGCTTTACTCCAGTGGTGTAGAGAGCCTGGGACTCACGTCTGAGTATACCCAGCACACTCGGGGTGAAAATTGCAAAAAACACAGTTGATAGACAGAATCTAGAACAATGTCATACATTCAACCCTGTACAAGGTTCTGGGCCTAAATCCATCGTTTTTTTGCACTCCACACCACCCTGGGTTAGACACTGGCTATATGCAAATCAGCTCTGACCCTTTGCCTCATGGGAACAGTCCTTTCGGAACTACCAAGCCATGTCTTTCCCAGACCGGAATCAAGCATCCAAGGACCGGTTTCTGGCTATCAGCCTTCTTCAGCCTGGATAGCTTGACTCCACTGGTGTGGAGAGCCTGGGACTCACGTCTGAGCATACCCAGCCAACTTGGGGTGAAAATTGCAAAAAACACAGTTGATGGACAGAATGCTGAACAATATCTTACATTCACCCCAGTACAAATATCTGGGCCTAAATCCATTGTTTTTTTGTACTCCACACCACCCTGGGTTAGACACTAGCTATATGCAAATCAGCTCTGACCCTGTGCCTCATGGGAACAGTCCAGTCCGAACTACCAAGCCATGTCTTTCCCAGACCGGAATCAAGCATCCAAGGACCGGTTTCTGGCTATCAGCCTTCTTCAGCCTGGATAGCTTGACTCCAGTGGTGTGGAGAGCCTGGGACTCATGTCTGAGTATACCCAGCACATTCGGCGTGAAAATTGCAAAAAACACAGTTGATGGACAGAATGTAGAACAATGTCATACATTCACCCCAGTACAAGGATCTGGGCCTAAATCCATCGTTTTTTTACACTCCACACCACCCTGGGTTAGACACTGGCTATATGCAAATCAGCTCTGACCCTGTGCCTCATGGGAACAGTCCAGTCTGAACTACCAAGCCATGTCTTTCCCAGACCGGAATCAAGCATCCAAGGACCGGTTTCTGGCTATCAGCCTTCTTCAGCCTGGATAGCTTGACTCCAGTGGTGTGGAGAGCCTGGGACTCACGTCTGAGCATACCCAGCCCACTTGGGGAGAAAATTGCAAAAAACACAGTTGATGGACAGAATGCAGAACAATATCTTACATTCACCCCAGTACAAATATCTGGGCCTAAATCCATTGTTTTTTTGCACTCCACACCACCCTGGGTTAGACACTGGCTATATGCAAATCAGCTCTGACCCTGTGCCTCATGGGAACAGTCCAGTCCGAACTACCAAGCCATGTCTTTCCCAGACCGGAATCAAGCATCCAAGGACCGGTTTCTGGCTATCAGCCTTCTTCAGCCTGGATAGCTTGACTCCAGTGGTGTGGAGAGCCTGGGACTTACGTCTGAGTATACCCAGCACACTCGGGGTGAAAATTGCAAAAACACAGTTGATGGACAGAATGTAGAACAATGTCATACATTCACCCCAGTACAAGGATCTGGGCCTAAATCCATCGTTTTTTTACACTCCACACCACCCTGGGTTAGACACTGGCTATATGCAAATCAGCTCTGACCCTCTGCCTCATGGGAACAGTCCAGTCCGAACTACCAAGCCATGTCTTTCCCAGACCGGAATCAAGCATCCAAGGACAGGTTTCTGGCTATCAGCCTTCTTCAGCCTGGATAGCTTGACTCCAGTGGTGTGGAGAGCCTGGGACTCACGTCTGAGCATACCCAGCCCACTCGGGGATGAAAATTGCAAAAAACACAGTTGATAGACAGAATGAAGAACAATGTCATACATTCACCCCATTACAAGGATCTGGGCCTAAGTCCATCGTTTGTTTACACTCCACACCACCCTGGGTTAGACACTGGCTATATGCAAATCAGCTCTGACCCTGTGCCTCATGGGAACAGTCCAGTCCGAACTACCAAGCCATGTCTTTCCCAGACCGGAATCAAGCATCCAAGGACCAGTTTCTGGCTATCAGCCTTCTTCAGCCTGGATAGCTTGACTCCAGTGGTGTGGAGAGCCTAGGACTCACGTCTGAGTATACCCAGCACACTCGGGGTGAAAATTGCAAAAAACACAGTTGATGGACAGAATGTAGAACAATGTCATACATTCAACCCAGTACAAGGATCTGGGCCTAAATCCATTGTTTTTTTGCACTCCACACCACCCTGGGTTAGACACTGGCTATATGCAAATCAGCTCTGACCCTTTGCCTCATGGGAACAGTCCTTTCGGAACTACCAAGCCATGTCTTTCCCAGACCGGAATCAAGCATCCAAGGACCGATTTCTGGCTATCAGCCTTCTTCAGCCTTGATAGCTTGAGTCCACTGGTGTGGAGAGCCTGGGACTCACGTCTGAGCATATCCAGCCCACTTGGGGTGAAAATTGCAAAAACCACAGTTGATGGACAGAATGCTGAACAATATCTTACATTCACCCCAGTACAAATATCTGGGCCTAAATCCATTGTTTTTTTTCACTCCACACCACCCTGGGTTAGACACTAGCTATATGCAAATCAGCTCTGACCCTGTGCCTCATGGGAACAGTCCAGTCCGAACTACCAAGCCATCTCTTTCCCAGACCGGAATCAAGCATCCAAGGACCAGTTTCTGGCTATCAGCCTTCTTCAGCCTGGATAGCTTTACTCCAGTGGTGTAGAGAGCCTGGGACTCACGTCTGAGTATACCCAGCACACTCGGGGTGAAAATTGCAAAAAACACAGTTGATAGACAGAATCTAGAACAATGTCATACATTCAACCCAGTACAAGGTTCTGGGCCTAAATCCATCGTTTTTTTGCACTCCACACCACCCTGGGTCAGACACTGGCTATATGCAAATCAGCTCTGACCCTTTGCCTCATGGGAACAGTCCTTTCGGAACTACCAAGCCATGTCTTTCCCAGACCGGAATCAAGCATCCAAGGACCGGTTTCTGGCTATCAACCTTCTTCAGCCTGGATAGCTTGACTCCACTGGTGTGGAGAGCCTGGGACTCACGTCTGAGCATACCCAGCCAACTTGGGGTGAAAATTGCAAAAAACACAGTTGATGGACAGAATGCTGAACAATATCTTACATTCACCCCAGTACAAATATCTGGGCCTAAATCCATTGTTTTTTTGTACTCCACACCACCCTGGGTTAGACACTAGCTATATGCAAATCAGCTCTGACCCTGTGCCTCATGGGAACAGTCCAGTCCGAACTACCAAGCCATGTCTTTCCCAGACCGGAATCAAGCATCCAAGGACCGGTTTCTGGCTATCAGCCTTCTTCAGCCTGGATAGCTTGACTCCAGTGGTGTGGAGAGCCTGGGACTCATGTCTGAGTATACCCAGCACATTCGGCGTGAAAATTGCAAAAAACACAGTTGATGGACAGAATGTAGAACAATGTCATACATTCACCCCAGTACAAGGATCTGGGCCTAAATCCATCGTTTTTTTACACTCCACACAACCCTGGGTTAGACACTGGCTATATGCAAATCAGCTCTGACCCTGTGCCTCATGGGAACAGTCCAGTCCGAACTACCAAGCCATGTCTTTCCCAGACCGGAATCAAGCATCCAAGGACCGGTTTCTGGCTATCAGCCTTCTTCAGCCTGGATAGCTTGACTCCAGTGGTGTGGAGAGCCTGTGACTCACGTCTGAGCATACCCAGCCACTTGGGGAGAAAATTGCAAAAAACACAGTTGATGGACAGAATGCAGAACAATATCTTACATTCACCCCAGTACAAATATCTGGGCCTAAATCCATTGTTTTTTTTGCACTCCACACCACCTTGGGTTAGACACTGGCTATATGCAAATCAGCTCTGACCCTGTGCCTCATGGGAACAGTCCAGTCCGAACTACCAAGCCATGTCTTTCCCAGACCGGAATCAAGCATCCAAGGACCGGTTTCTGGCTATCAGCCTTCTTCAGCCTGGATAGCTTGACTCCAGTGGTGTGGAGAGCCTGGGACTTACGTCTGAGTATACCCAGCACACTCGGGGTGAAAATTGCAAAAACACAGTTGATGGACAGAATGTAGAACAATGTCATACATTCACCCCAGTACAAGGATCTGGGCCTAAATCCATCGTTTTTTTTACACTCCACACCACCCTGGGTTAGACACTGGCTATATGCAAATCAGCTCTGACCCTCTGCCTCATGGGAACAGTCCAGTCTGAACTACCAAGCCATGTCTTTCCCAGACCGGAATCAAGCATCCAAGGACCGGTTTCTGGCTATCAGCCTTCTTCAGCCTGGATCGCTTGACTCCAGTGGTGTGGAGAGCCTGGTACTCACGTCTGAGTATACCCAGCACACTCGGGGTAAAAATTGCAAAAAACACAGTTGATGGACAGAATGTAGAACAATGTCATACATTCACCCCAGTACAAGGATCTGGGCCTAAATCCATCGTTTTTTTACACTCCACACCACCCTGGGTTAGACACTGGCTATATGCAAATCAGCTCTGACCCTGTGCCTCATGGGAACAGTCCAGTCCGAACTACCAAGCCATGTCTTTCCCAGACCGGAATCAAGCATCCAAGGACCAGTTTCTGGCTATCAGCCTTCTTCAGCCTGGATAGCTTGACTCCAGTGGTGTGGAGAGCCTGGGACCCACGTCTGAGTATACCCAGCACACTTGGGGTGAAAATTGCAAAAAACACAGTTGATGGACAGAATGTAGAACAATGTCATACATTCAACCCAGTACAAGGATCTGGGCCTTAATCCATCGTTTTTCTGCACTCCACACCACCCTGGGTTAGACACTGGCTATATGCAAATCAGCTCTGACCCTTTGCCTCTTGGGAACAGTCCTTTCGGGACTACCAAGCCATGTCTTTCCCAGACCGGAATCAAGCATCCAAGGACTGGTTTCTGGCTATCAGCCTTCTTCAGCCTGGATGGCTTGACTCCAGTGGTGTGGAGAGCCTGGGACTCACGTCTGAGCATACCCAGCCCACTTGGGGTGAAAATTGCAAAAAACACAGTTGATGGACAGAATGCTGAACAATATCTTACATTCACCCCAGTACAAATATCCGGGCATAAATCCATTGTTTTTTGCACTCCACACCACCCTGGGTTAGACACTGGCTATATGCAAATCAGCTCTGACCCTGTGCCTCATGGGAACAGTCCAGTCCGAACTACCAAGCCATGTCTTTCCCAGACCGGAATCAAGCATCCAAGGACCGGTTTCTGGCTATCAGCCTTCTTCAGCCTGGATAGCTTGACTCCAGTGGTGTGGAGAGCCTGGGACTCAAGTCTGAGTATACCCAGCACATTTGGCGTGAAAATTGCAAAAAACACAGTTGATGGACAGAATGTAGAACAATGTCATACATTTACCCCAGTACAAGGATCTGGGCCTAAATCCATCGTTTTTTTGCACTCCACACCACCCTGGGTTAGACACTGGCTATATGCAAATCAGCTCTGACCCTGTGCCTCATGGGAACAGTCCAGTCCGAACTACCAAGCCATGTCTTTCCCAGACCGCAATCAAGCATCCAAGGACAGGTTTCTGGCTATCAGCCTTCTTCAGCCTGGATAGCTTGACTCCAGTTGTGTCGAGAGCCTGGGACTCACGTCTGAGTATACCCAGCACACTCGGGGTGAAAATTGCAAAAAACACAATTGATGGACAGAATGTAGAACAATGTCATACATTCACCCCAGTACAAGGATCTGGGCCTAAATCCATAGTTTTTTTGCACTCCACACCACCCTGGGATAGACACTGGCTATATGCAAATCAGCTCTGACCCTGTGCCTCATGGGAACAGTCCAGTCCGAACTACCAAGCCATGTCTTTCCCAGACCGGAATCAAGCATCCAAGGACCGGTTTCTGGCTATCAGCCTTCTTCAGCCTGGATGGCTTGACTCCAGTGGTGTGGAGAGCCTGGTACTCACGTCTGAGTATACCCAGCACACTCGGGGTGAAAATTGCAAAAAACACAGTTGATGGACAGAATGTAGAACAATGTCATACATTCACCCCAGTACAAGGATCTGGGCCTAAATCCATCGTTTTTTTACACTCCACACCACCCTGGGTTAGACACTGGCTATATGCAAATCAGCTCTGACCCTGTGCCTCATGGGAACAGTCCAGTCCGAACTACCAAGCCATGTCTTTCCCAGACCGGAATCAAGCATCCAAGGACCAGTTTCTGGCTATCAGCCTTCTTCAGCCTGGATAGCTTTACTCCAGTGGTGTAGAGAGCCTGGGACTCACGTCTGAGTATACCCGCACACTCGGGGTGAAAATTGCAAAAAACACAGTTGATGGACAGAATGTAGAACAATGTCATACATTCACCCCAGTACAAGGATCTGGGCCTAAATCCATCGTTTTTTTACACTCCACACCACCCTGGGTTAGACACTGGCTATATGCAAATCAGCTCTGACCCTTTGCCTCATGGGAACAGTCCTTTCGGAACTACCAAGCCATGTCTTTCCCAGACCGGAATCAAGCATCCAAGGACCGGTTTCTGGCTATCAGCCTTCTTCAGCCTGGATAGCTTGACTCCACTGGTGTGGAGAGCCTGGGACTCACGTCTGAGCATACCCAGCGAACTTGGGGTGAAAATTGCAAAAAACACAGTTGATGGACAGAATGCTGAACAATATCTTACATTCACCCCAGTACAAATATCTGGGCCTAAATCCATTGTTTTTTTGTACTCCACACCACCCTGGGTTAGACACTATCTATATGCAAATCAGCTCTGACCCTGTGCCTCATGGGAACAGTCCAGTCCGAACTACCAAGCCATGTCTTTCCCAGACCGGAATCAAGCATCCAAGGACCGGTTTCTGGCTATCAGCCTTCTTCAGCCTGGATAGCTTGACTCCAGTGGTGTGGAGAGCCTGGGACTCATGTCTGAGTATACCCAGCACATTCGGCGTGAAAATTGCAAAAAACACAGTTGATGGACAGAATGTAGAACAATGTCATACATTCACCCCAGTACAAGGATCTGGGCCTAAATCCATCGTTTTTTTACACTCCACACCACCCTGGGTTAGACACTGGCTATATGCAAATCAGCTCTGACCCTGTGCCTCATGGGAACAGTCCAGTCCGAACTACCAAGCCATGTCTTTCCCAGACCGGAATCAAGCATCCAAGGACCGGTTTCTGGCTATCAGCCTTCTTCAGCCTGGATAGCTTGACTCCAGTGGTGTGGAGAGCCTGGGACTCACGTCTGAGCATACCCAGCCCACTTGGGGAGAAAATTGCAAAAAACACAGTTGATGGACAGAATGCAGAACAATATCTTACATTCACCCCAGTACAAATATCTGGGCCTAAATCCATTGTTTTTTTGCACTCCACACCACCCTGGGTTAGACACTGGCTATATGCAAATCAGCTCTGACCCTGTGCCTCATGGGAACAGTCCAGTCCGAACTACCAAGCCATGTCTTTCCCAGACCGGAATCAAGCATCCAAGGACCGGTTTCTGGCTATCAGCCTTCTTCAGCCTGGATAGCTTGACTCCAGTGGTGTGGAGAGCCTGGGACTTACGTCTGAGTATACCCAGCACACTCGGGGTGAAAATTGCAAAAACACAGTTGATGGACAGAATGTAGAACAATGTCATACATTCACCCCAGTACAAGGATCTGGGCCTAAATCCATCGTTTTTTTTACACTCCACACCACCCTGGGTTAGACACTGGCTATATGCAAATCAGCTCTGACCCTCTGCCTCATGGGAACAGTCCAGTCCGAACTACCAAGCCATGTCTTTCCCAGACCGGAATCAAGCATCCAAGGACCGGTTTCTGGCTATCAGCCTTCTTCAGCCTGGATAGCTTGACTCCAGTGGTGTGGAGAGCCTGGGACTCACGTCTGAGCATACCCAGCCCACTCGGGGATGAAAATTGCAAAAAACACAGTTGATAGACAGAATGAAGAACAATGTCATACATTCACCCCATTACAAGGATCTGGGCCTAAATCCATCGTTTGTTTACACTCCACACCACCCTGGGTTAGACACTGGCTATATGCAAATCAGCTCTGACCCTGTGCCTCATGGGAACAGTCCAGTCCGAACTACCAAGCCATGTCTTTCCCAGACCGGAATCAAGCATCCAAGGACCAGTTTCTGGCTATCAGCCTTCTTCAGCCTGGATAGCTTGACTCCAGTGGTGTGGAGAGCCTAGGACTCACGTCTGAGTATACCCAGCACACTCGGGGTGAAAATTGCAAAAAACACAGTTGATGGACAGAATGTAGAACAATGTCATACATTCAACCCAGTACAAGGATCTGGGCCTAAATCCATTGTTTTTTTGCACTCCACACCACCCTGGGTTAGACACTGGCTATATGCAAATCAGCTCTGACCCTTTGCCTCATGGGAACAGTCCTTTCGGAACTACCAAGCCATGTCTTTCCCAGACCGGAATCAAGCATCCAAGGACCGATTTCTGGCTATCAGCCTTCTTCAGCCTGGATAGCTTGAGTCCACTGGTGTGGAGAGCCTGGGACTCACGTCTGAGCACACCCAGCCCACTTGGGGTGAAAATTGCAAAAACCACAGTTGATGGACAGAATGCTGAACAATATCTTACATTCACCCCAGTACAAATATCTGGGCCTAAATCCATTGTTTTTTGCACTCCACACCACCCTGGGTTAGACACTAGCTATATGCAAATCAGCTCTGACCCTGTGCCTCATGGGAACAGTCCAGTCCGAACTACCAAGCCATGCCTTTCCCAGATCGGAATCAAGCATCCAAGGACTGGTTTCTGGCTATCAGCCTTCTTCAGCCTGGATAGCTTGACTCCAGTGGTGTGGAGAGCCTGGGACTCACGTCTGAGTATACCCAGCACATTCGGCGTAAAAATTGCAAAAAACACAGTTGATGGACAGAATGTAGAACAATGTCATACATTCACCCCAGTACAAGGATCTGGGCCTAAATCCATCGTTTTTTTACACTCCACACCACCCTGGGTTAGACACTTTCTATATGCAAATCAGCTTTGACCCTGTGCCTCATGGGAACAGTCCAGACCGAACTACCAAGCCATGTCTTTCCCAGACCGGAATCAAGCATCCAAGGACCGGTTTCTGGCTATCAGCCTTCTTCAGCATGGATAGCTTGACTCCAGTGGTGTGGAGAGCCTGGGACTCACGTCCGAGCATACCCAGCCCACTTGGGGAGAAAATTGCAAAAAACACAGTTGATGGACAGAATGCAGAACAATATCTTACATTCACCCCAGTACAAATATCTGGGCCTAAATCCATTGTTTTTTTGCACTCCACACCACCCTGGGTTAGACACTGGCTATATGCAAATCAGCTCTGACCCTGTGCCTCATGGGAACAGTCTAGTCCAAACTACCAAGCCATGTCTTTCCCAGACCGGAATCAAGCATCCAAGGACCGGTTTCTGGCTATCAGCCTTCTTCAGCCTGGATAGCTTCACTCCAGTGGTGTGGAGAGCCTGGGACTTACGTCTGAGTATACCCAGCACACTCGGGGTGAAAATTGCAAAAACACAGTTGATGGACAGAATGGAGGACAATGTCATACATTCACCCCAGTACAAGGATCTGGGCCTAAATCCATCGTTTTTTTACACTCCACACCACCCTGGGTTAGACACTGGCTATATGCAAATCAGCTCTGACCCTCTGCCTCATGGGAACAGTCCAGTCCGAACTACCAAGCCATGTCTTTCCCAGACCGGAATCAAGCATCCAAGGACCGGTTTCTGGCTATCAGCCTTCTTCAGCCTGGATGGCTTGACTCCAGTGGTGTGGAGAGCCTGGGACTCACGTCTGAGTATACCCAGCACACTCGGGGTGAAAATTGCAAAACACAGTTGATGGACAGAATGTAGAACAGTGTCATACATTCACCCCAGTACAAGGATCTGGGCCTAAATCCATTGTTTTTTTGCACTCCACACCACCCTGGGTTAGACACTGGCTATATGCAAATCAGCTCTGACCCTGTGCTTCATGGGAACAGTCCTTTCGGAACTACCAAGCCATGTCTTTCCCAGACCGGAATCAAGCATCCAAGGACCGGTTTCTGGCTATCAGCCTTCTTCAGCCTGGATAGCTTGACTCCAGTGGTGTGGAGAGCCTGGGGCTCACGTCTGAGCATACCCAGCCCACTCGGGGTGAAAATTGCAAAAAAACCAGTTGATGGACAGAATGCAGAACAATATCTTACATTCACCCCAGTACAAAGATCTGGGCCTAAATCCATTGTTTTTTTGCACTCCACATCACCCTAGGTCAGACAATGGCTAGAACAGTCCTACCTGCTGACTTCACGCGTGAAAACCTCAAAAGGACGAAGCATGTCTGTCAGGCTTTTAACTAGCTTCCATTATTCCAACTCTAGGCTCATGTCTTTCATATTAGAACCTAGTCGAAAGACATACTCATCGATTACCATGCACTGCTCAGACAGACGCTCAAGCATGTAAAAAGTTGAGTTCCAACGTGTTGCTACCTCCTGGATGAGTCCTTTGACTGGCTCTTTACGTTCATGTTGAATGCTCCTCAGTTCCTTCCGGGCCTTAAAAGAATGGCTGAAATGTGTGCAGATTCTTCAGCAGGTGGTCAGTGACTTCCTGACTGTGTTTTTATTTTTCAAGAAATTTTGCACCACGATGTTAATACTTTGCGCCAAACGCGACACTCTAAAATAGTCACCTTGCTGCATGGCCTTAACTATATTACTGCCATTATCCGTGGAAACATAACCAACTATGCGATTTCTTGGATGCAGCCATTCAGAGACCTTACTGTTAAACTCCTCCAAAATGTTTTTTGCAGTATGAGATTTCTCCATGGCAAACATGGCTAATGTTGCATGTTTCCGAGTAGCTTGAAAAAGTGTGTCCAGGTCAACAACTGCACTTGACTTGTCTCTAAACCCTACAAAAGAGACCCAGTGATGATGATGATGATGATGATGATGATGATGCAGACTTCAAAAAAGTTAGGCTCATTGATGGACTTTTTTTGCATTGGTGTCCCAGCAAGTGAACACTAGGATAACACAGCATCGATCACGAATCAAAAATAAAGTGCTTAGCGCCCCAATGGTCCAACACTTTATGGATAAATTACACACAGAAACTGATTTCTCTTGGACAGTGTTGTACACAATGCCCACCAAAAAAGGTCTTGTTGACATTGAGGAAACCCTCCTGCGTAAGGAGGCTTATCTGATTATGCGATTTAACAGCGCCCAAACTGGATTGAACAGTATGTCGGAAGTATCGAGGCTTTAATCCTGTTACTTCGCATTTTGTGAAACTTTCTTTAAACTACATGTCCCAGAATTCCTTGCGCTAAATAAAGGTTTAAATCCCCGCCCCAAACATGGCAGTACTGATTCGGAATCGAACCTGGGAGATTGACGACGGAGCGCCTACCGAATTGGTGAGTGCTCCGCATAACAATCAGTGGCTTTCTCCATATGCGCAAATGGAGACGATTTCTCATGAGTCTTTCGCCTTTGTTTGACAGGCTGCAGGCACAGACACGGGTAAAAGTACGGCTTTGCCCTAACCCGTTTGAACTTGATGCACAAAGGATCATTAATTTTATTGAGATCCCAAGACGCGCCAGTTAAGGTAAATTTGGACATGAACCCAACCTGCGTATTGCCTGTTTTGCAAATAGTATGACTTGGAGCAGGCTCTTAAACAATGCTACGCTCTCTCGCCCCCTTACTAGAACAAACAGCACGCCTGTTTACCTGAGACCATTGAGAAAACGCTGAGTCTCCAGGTAGGCGGTTTAAAATCTAAAACCTTGGTTCTTAAACATCTTTGCGCATTTTAAGTGTGTGAGTCGAAAACAGTCTAATGCGGCGACTCTGGTTCGTACTTTACAGGTATAAAGATGGAACGACAGGACACTTGAAATGAGAAAGGGACAGGGAGAAACCTTGGTACTGTCCTAGGTATGAATTTGATTTCTTCTTTGATGGTCCGCGGGCTCGCCCGCGTTTGTACTAACTGAATATGCACTGCCTGACAGCATTTTAAGCTTGATGTTATCTTACAGATAACACGGTCCCGCTACAAGTATTGGTGCTAACAGATCCCCGAGATCAGGCCTCCGGAGCCACTTTCAGGTACTAAAAGGGCCTAGAGGGGTATGGGGGGCAGTCACCTGGGTATTGAAAACAATTGGTGACATATTGCTCTCTCTTTGTTTTTTAACACACACCTTTAGAACTACATTGAATGAGCCCTGATGAGAGTCCGTCAACTTGTCTTACGGTCTCGAAACGCGTCGGCACCATTGGAGGAATTTGTAAAGGATACAGAATTTATTTCTGGGTCTCACTGACTATATGATTAATTTGTCCATATTCTTCCAATGTTTTTCCAGAACGTGTCTCTTTCATTGAGTTGATATATTGTTTTTGGTTGAGTAAATGTTCCAATCAATTTGATGAATGTTTTCAAACGATCATTCACTATGAAATGTGTATCATACTAATTGTGTTTCTTTTGAAAAATTTTTCGAAAGCTTTGTGATGTATATTCTTTTTTGTTGCATTATTGTCTAGTAGTTTTTACATGTTGAGTGTCTTTCTCAGACAACTCGTCTGAGTGTATACGTTGAAATTTCTAAAGCAAAAGGTAAAAATAAATATACCAAACAAATCTGTAATTCATTTTTGATTTGTTTGCTCGCAGTAAAGAGCACTGAGAATTGGTGGGGGTGGCACTTGTTTTTCTAAAAAAAAGCATCTACGTGTTCAGCATTGTTTATGTGAGAAGTTGGCCTGATATATGATGTTCACTAGTTCTAGTGACCACCTTGTATCAGTACAAACAACCCTTATGATGATTGGTTGTAAGTCAACCTTAAAGACCAGCTATCCTAGGGGTAGCATGGACAAAGCAGTCTTAGGCTAAACTCTGTAAGGCATGTGAAGCAAGCTGTTGTAGCATATACACTCTCCTTGAATATCAAATGAAAGGACACCACACAGATATATATTTAAAATATATATATATTCACAGAAAAAACCATAGGGTATAGTCCATATATAGTTAGGAATTTGCATTTACAAAACCTTGAAAATTCACTGAAAAAACCATTGGTTATAGAACATATATAGTTAGGAATTTGCATTTACAAAACCTTATTTTACTCTCATAAAACCATTGAAATTCCATATATAGTTATATGCGCTAACTATATATCGCGCACCCGCAATCCACTGCTGATGATGTCACATATTACATCATTCATGACATGGTTAGTGACATCACTGATGACATCACTGATGACATCTCAAATGACATCACTGATGACAACATCCAGTGACTGTATGTTTCTGTAAAGTTAAAATGTGTCTTACATATTGAAGAATGAGTGGATGTATAAGTGTCTGGAAGAAGGATTTAGTAGGTGCATGACTGACTGTATGAGAGAATGATTAAATGTGTCTTAATGAGTGCATGGGTTAGTGACTAAACTATCTTAATTTGTGCATCATTATATCTGTTGTTCTACAAACTGCTGCATGTGTTGATCAGTAGCTATATGAATAACTGTATGGGTTATTGATTGGTTGTCCAAGTATTTGTATGGGACACTGAGTGTGTGTGTATGGGTAGCTGGGAGGTGTGTGACTCTGTACATAGATGTGTGAGTAGTTGATTCACTATATGTATGGGTTCAAAACTGCATGTGGAAACAGCTGTATGGGCGGATGACTGTGTCCATTAGTGTATTAGTGAGTGAATGGATATCTCAGTGCTACATGTCAAAGTAAGTACATATGTAAAACACAGTACATGTGAGAGTTGACATATATAAATAACTGTGCAGAAGAGCCAGTGAATGTGTGAGTGGCTGTATGGATCATTGTGAACTTGTATCAGGGATTGTATAACAGAGTAAATATGTGTTAGTATATGTTTGAATAAGTAAGGTGTGTATAACTGTATAGTTGAGGAAATGGAAGTGTGATTGATTGTTTGCATGACTGACTAGGTGTGTAAGTAACTCCATAGATAAGTGACAGTCTGTGACTGTCTGTTTACACTGATTGTATCTAAGGTTATATTAGAGTCTGAAGAGGTTCATGATATTATCACATGAATGATATCATCAGTGATGTGATCAGTAATGTCAAATGAGATGTTATCAGTGATTTTATCAGTGATGTCATTTGAGATGTCATCAGTGATGTCATCAGTGATGTCACTAACCATGTCATGAATGATGTAATATGTGACATCATCAGCAGTGGATTGCGGGTGCGCGATATATAGCATCTAACTCTATATGGAATTTCAATGGTTTTATGCGAGTAAAATAAGGTTTTGTAAATGCAAATTCCTAACTATATATGTTCTATAACCAATGGTTTTTTCAGTGAATTTTCAAGGTTTTGTAAATGCAAATTCCTAACTATATATGGACTATAACCTATGGTTTTTTCTGTGAATTTCAATGGTTTTTTAATAGCAAATATCAAAAGCTGTCAAATGTCAAGTACGTGATAGGTAAAAACGTTTTCGTGTTTATGCACGCTGATGTGCTTTGAACGCTGCCCCCCCCCTCCCCTCTTTTCTCTTAGTAGTACTCTCTCTTTGCAGATAGTGAAGGGTAGTTAACGCAGACCTTTACCCCCGTTGTAATCCGTCGTACCTGCTTGTCTCTCCATTTGATTGATTGTTATCCAAGCATTTACTGTTTTAGAATTGGTTCTCTTTGGATCATTCTCTATTTACAAACAAGCACAAAGTCGCAATACTCTGTTTAGTCTTTGCAGATAGTGAAAAATTGTGTAAAAAAATAAAAGTAATCGAGCAAAATCAGTAGACCACTAATTGGATCTCTTTTTGACCTCGCTAAAATACAAACATTAGGAACAACCCTTCATGAGAAATACGAAAATAGTGAGATGAACTGAGCTCCACACCATGATGGCTGCAAGACAGCTCGACTCCGCCACCCACCCCGCCCAAAATAACAAACCCTATGCAAATATTATATATATATACAACACACCAGCAAAGTAACAGGGTAAAACATTTTATTAAATAACTATTTACATAACTATTTTATACTTTTTGTTGCCCGATCCGGCTAGCTCAATCGATCGAGCATGAAACTCATGCACTGATAGCAAGCGTTGAGAGTTTGTAGAACGATGGCTTCAGATTTTCTACATACGGTGTAGTGGCGCGAACTGGAAGGGGGCGTTTGGATCCTGCCCCTTCCCCAAATAAGATTTTCATACGTGAGTGTTCGTTCATGCTTTTGGTCCCTGAGTTGCTTCGATGTCACTGCCTTACACAAATGGCATAAGTCCTGGATGTTGAGTGCCATACTTCAGAGTTCTAAGCAGCGCTTGTAACACTGTCTAAACCTTATTTGCACCTGCTGCAGCTTCACTATTCAAAGTAAGTGGGGTCCGTTTGTGGACCTGACTGCATTGGAAAACAATGTGATACGGTGCCTCCCTAAACCGCTTGACGGAGGCCCCCGAGGGGCGGTGAGATGGCGCGGACTGGGAGGGGGCGCTTGGCTCCTGCCCCCTCCCCAAGTCGTGTTGCCCTGGTGTGGCCTGAGATCGCCCCCGACATAGGCGGCCGGCTCCCGGGGGTCCGGCGGAATTTTTTGCCTTTTGATGACTCTTCCATTCTGGACCTTGTCCCACAATCCGTTTGACCTGAAGACACGCTGTAGTGGGGCGCCCCTTTACTGTTTTAGTTGCCATTCCGCCCGCTTTTGCTACTCTGTGCCTCTTCCGCCATTCAGCTGTTTACCGCCCACTCTTGCGACTACAGCGTCTCGCTCACCATGTAGTTGAGTTGCTCCCGCTCTTGCGATTTAACAGAACTTTTTGGACTGCTGAAAGCGGTTGTATTCCGACCGCTGGTTGGTGGAGACATTTTGACTATATTCTGGACCTGCGTTGTCGCGTAATGCGTCATATGACGCGCCGCGTTAGCGCACCCGGAAGTGCTCCGGTGCGCAAGGCGCAGCTTCCCGGAAACGATCCAGAGCGCGCCGCGCAGCGCGTAACGTAAGCATAACAGGTCATGTGACTTGTTAATAAAACTTTTCATTGGTTCATTTTACTTTTGTTTTCCTAATGATGTAAGACTAGGTCATGTGACCTAAAAATAACACTTTTCATTGGATTAAAACATTTTTTTTTGCCAAACGATGAAAGCCCCACCTTGTTTCTGGATGTTTCAGACTGAAGCTGGCATCACCATGAGAGCACCACCATCTCGTAGCTCCGTCGTCGCCATTCCGCAAGCAATCATGGCAGCCGCTCCCCACCGGAAGCCGTCAGGAGTCGAGGGCCCCCAAGACTTTTGTAAAATCTTCAAGGCTGAGGGGATGCTTTCGAGAATGGGACCCAAGCCCTGGCAGACAAGCGTCCGAGTTCCAAGGTGTCCCAGGGCCATTTTACTGGACCAGGCCCAAATCCGAAGAGCCGGCCGCCATTTTAAGAGTCCTGTGGCAGCCGCCTATCGCTGCACCGCAAGAGTGGGAGCAACTCAACTACATGGTGAGCGAGACGCTGTAGCCGTAAGAGCGGGCGGTAAACAGCTGAATGGCGGAAAAGGCACAGTGTAGCAAAAGCGGGCGGAATGGCAACTGAAACGATAAAGGGGCGCCCCACTACAGCAGACGAGCCTCCGCCATGTGCTTCAAAACTGCATACGTATCTCGTGATATCAAGGTTGGGCAACCAGTACACAACAAGCAGTTACGAGTCCCATTTACACCGGCGCCATTTTGGGCGCGGCCGGGCAGGTCCAAGATCTAGTCAAACATAACAAATGAGGCTGACGTCTCTGAAGCAGTTGACGCACAGCAGGACATAGCAAATAAACATGAAGTCTCTAAAGCTGTTAACTCACTGCAGGACAAAACAAGTGAACCTGAAACCTCTGGAATAATTGTCGCTCAAAAGAACAACACACAAAACTCTGTAGAGCCTGAAGACAGAAAAACCGAAGGGCACTGTAGTTTCAGACACACTTAACACTAATGACTTAACAAAGATATCGTCTGTTTATGAAGCAGTTATCATGTTCACAGAATTGACAAAGAAGTGTGCAGACACCAATGCTATTAAGAAACACAAGGAAATCACTAACGCATCAGCATTCTCGGAAGAGGTTGACACAGATAACATCTTAAGGAACAAAGAAAGACAAAATAAGGATGAGGAAGTTATCACTTTAGTTTTTTCATCAGCTAGCGACAGCAAGAAACATATTGTAATGGAGATTAGAGAGGCTACGGATGGATGAATAAATTATCAAAAGAAATGGCGACTCCCCCCTTTAGCAGATTAGCTAAATCTTTGCGTAATTTGGACATTAAAGTTATATTATTGTTGTTGTTGTTGTTATGGTTATAGTTCTGGTTAATTTCAGCAAGAAACACATTGTAATGGAGATTAGAGAGGCTACGGATGGGTGAATAAATTATCAAAAGGAATGGCGACTCCCCCCTTTAGCAGATTAGCTAAATGTTTGCGTAATTTGGGCATAAAAGTTATATTATTGTTGTTGTTGTTGTTATCGTTATAGTTCTAGTTAATTTCCATTCAGAGTGTCCTACACAGCACCACTCTAGATAAACACTACTTTATGTAAAACCTGGGACATAGCACTCATTGAAAATATAGTTGGTCACCATGGGGTTTAAAGAAGGGATGGTTCTTCACCTGGGTGCCTTCCACAACTCATCACGTTGTGCTGCCTTGGGACTATTCGCACAAAAGACAGCTTCTGACCATTGTTGTTTTTTTTTATCAAAAAATGTTTAAATATATTTACAGTTTTTGTTGCGTTCGTTATATTCAAAAGTTAATAAAGTTTTATAATCCTACTTTCTTGGAGTACTATATATTTTTTAAAAATCGGGTGAATGGGGCCTTGAATTGGGTTATTGTCATGTGTGGGCTTTGCAAGTGTACTGCTACAGGATCGGACATTTCAAACTCAAATGCACGTTCTTTTTCTTACCTTTCTGAAGCATGGAGCGCAATAGCAGGCAGAGAAAGGGTGATGCACGTGTTGAACACTGCCTGGCCTGGCAAGTTGCTGGCAGTGCCCCCCCCCGCCCGCTCCTGAAAGAGGGCACACACACACCGCCGCCCCGAGTACTTCACAAATCTTTAAAAGACCATGCGCTTGTTCATGAGGCTTAAATGGTTTATCACCCCTTCTAGAACCCCTGCATCGACCCTCTGACGTTTCCTGGAAGAATTAGCACGTAACACAATACCAAGCCCTGTCAGCTGAAACCCCCGAGGAATCGTGGGGCATATTATCAAGGGGGTTTATTTCCGCTTTTTTGGCTTTAAAAGCCAAAAAAAAGGAGATAAAATTATCTCCCCATTACCAAGCTGTCGCTAACACCAGTTAGTGACAGCTAAAAGGAGATAGCGACCATCTTGGGCCCCGCTTTGCATGTCAGTGATATTTATCACTAATGACATGCAAAGTGGGCGTGCCAAGATGTGAGGTTCCGTGACAATTGTAAGTGGTGTTTTTAACTCGCACGAATATGGTCGAGTCTTGTATCTATGAACCGCAAATGACGAGTTTAGTAAGTGTGCGCAGTTTTGCTGTGCTAACTTTAACCGTTCGTTTGTTAGGTGGGTTTTTCGTCTGTACCCACGGGTTCCATCTTAGATATGGCATCCATTTTGTCTCTTGCCCTCAAGTAGCCAGCGATCGGACACTGTCCGCTTCGCGACCCTGGGACTCCCAAGATATTTGCGGAAGACACATGTCCTTTGTAAGTGGCTTTATGACGAGGGGGATGTTACTGTAAGGCAGATGGCGCCGCTCGAGGCTCATCTTGCCGCACGGACTTATTGCTTCAGCCGTGCATCTCATTAGGCACGTCTCTTTGATGCCTGTATCTCGTGTTTCCCGATACCTCCCCTTTTACACCCTTTCCGATCCCCCCACTGTCTCCGTCTTCCTCTGCACCTGTCTTTGTTCCTATTTCGATCTGTTTTATTACCGATTGGAATGCACTAATGTTGGGAAGATGGGTTTTTACAGTTGGGAACCGCCGAATGTTTCCGCACTTATGATCCGGACCTTATGTGTTTTCAAAATGACCAAAGCGACCCCTCTGGGGGATAATGGTGGGAACCGGGTTGTAAATTTTTGTGTGCCATGTTGTCCTATGGGTAGAAACTGTATAAAAGGAGCGATCCACAGAACCAATTTGAAGCAGTCTCCCCAAGTTGCACGTGTGTTGCTTGTCGTGATTACTGTATTCCCTGCAGTAAATAAACCTTGAATCTTTGACGTCGGAGGAAGTGTCCCGTGTCTCTGTGATTCGTACGCCGGATCAGGTTACCCACGAAGGTTTCAGGTGTTGTGCCCTGGCACCGCTGGGTCCTACAGAACCCAGTCCTTCAGTTGGCGCCCAACGTGGGGCTGCATCAGTGGTACCGGTCCAAGCCCGACGATCGTGAGGAACTTCGTGTGAAATCTCCAAGGGAAGGTGCACCCCGCTTCATCGATCCCGTTGTCGAAATAAGTGGCCCGAAGACTTTTCCCGCGAAGATTCCCGCCTCCTGACGGCTGCGACGGACTGCTGCCCTGACTGTAGACCTGTTTTGGCGCCTGGCGTAGACCTTGGTATAGCGAGACGATAGACGGGCCTTCCTGGTGACGCCATTGATCTTTGAGTTAAGTATTTGTGGGTCGCTCCCAGAGTTGTTGACACTTTAGCGAGTGTTTTTGTTGTTAGCGCTGTGTGAGTGTTTTTGTCGGTGACACTTTGCTAGCGTACTTTGTTGTGTTGTTTGACGACTGCAGCCGCCAAAAACCGAGGGTTTTGTTCTTTGCTGGGACTTGGTAAATCCCGTAACCCTTGAAGTTTGTGAAACTCGGCTAGTGTGCAAGATGCCTGGTCGTAGTACTTTGTTTAGTTGTTTCAGACCTCGTGGTACGGATTCCCGACTGGAGGACTCGTGTCCGATACCTCCGGTTGGAACTCCCACTTATGACCTATATAGTAAACATGGACTAGGTCCGATTACTTTTAATGATTATTGGATTAAATATACGAAGAAGGACGGTGACCTTCGTTGGCCACCTCATGGTAGCTTCGAGGCCCCAATCTTAGATAATCTAGAGATTAAATTGTTCGAACGAAAATCAAGGCCGGCCATGTTTGATGCCTTTCGGTTGTGGCGCAAAGAAGCCCGACAGAAAGAAATCAGACAGAATAAACGTAGTCAGCGAGATAATGTTGCTACCATAGTGAAGAAAGCAGAGCAGTTTCAGCGTGATAAGGAGGTTAAGGATAAGGAAGTGTTTGACAGACTACAGCGTATGACCATAGATAAATGTTATCCCGCTTTGCCTACGGAGTCGGAAAGGAAGGAAGAGCCAGTTGAGGATCCTTTAATGTCTTATCTTATGAAGTCGCCACCTCCGTACGTACAGGGTACCGCAGCTGCAGCTCCTGTGGTTCCTGCCGTACCTATTCTTCCGCTTACTGTTCCTCAGCCTGTTCCTCAGCCTGTACCCGCTCTTCCGACTGTTCCTACTCCTTTGCCTGTTTCTATCCCTACTGCTCCTCCGCTTCCACATACTCCTGCTCCCGCTACTGCTCCTGTTTTGTTGACTCCTGTTGTTGCTACTGTTTCCACTCCTTCACTTGTTAGTCCTGTGTCCTATACTTCTCCCTCTACTCGTTCTCGTACTACTCCTCTTGCAGCTAGTTTCTTTCATTCGCTCGGGCCTGTTCATGGGTCCGCTAACTCTGATGGTCCTCAGAGACGTAGTCAGCTTCCTGGAAACAGAGAACGCGTTGCGCTATATAATATGGCGATGGGTTGGATGGTAAACCCTCTTAGAAATCCACGTGTTGTACTCGAAACGTTTTGTCAATTCAATGTACCAACCCAAAGATACGTGTTTGATGAAATGTGTAAGTTCCTTCGCGATCAGATATCGGCTGATGCGCCTGACGAGGTGCTGGCCGCTTTGTCTGATCTTCAGCTCCAGTTCTCAAATGGACTGATCGTAGATACTAATGTTCGACGTGCTATTGAGCGGTTGCTATCTCTTCGCCCCGCTCCGATACCTCATGCATTGTTTGTCGAGGATATTGAACCACAACCAGACGAGTCTGGCCAATATCCCATGCGTGAAGTTCCCCCGGTTTGGATACCAGCAAATCCAAATGCTCAACCTCCGACATTGGCGCATTTTCAGAGAATATGGATACATTTTCCATGGAAACGCTCGGAAGTGTTGCAGGTGAAGCAATCTTTGCCTGACCCTCGCAAAAATCCTACAGAGTATTACAAGGAATTATCGCAGCTTGTGGATGCTACGGTAATGAATCTCGCCGATATCGACATGTTGTTTGGCAATGTAGTACCGCAACCGGTATGGGCTAAGATTCGTCATGAAAATCACCCGGCTGAATTAGGTGGTGCTTGGGCTGCCATTGTAGCGGCAGACGCCGGACAAGTAGCTGCTACTAAACCCGACCAGTTGATTCTTGACCTTCCTCAAAGGATTATTACGCTAATGAAAACTCTTATGCCAGCTATGAAGGTGAACTGGGACAAAATGTCAGCCTGTAAGCAGAAGAAGGACGAGAGTGTTTCCGACTTCTTTACGAGGTTCGAGGAGGCATTCATCGACCATAGTGGTCAGGATATGGGTACCGAGGGTGGACAGAGATTGTTTGTGGATAAATTTGTTTCAAACTTATTGCCCGATTTGAGCAGTAAATTAAGGAATTCGGAAAGTGCATGGGCCGTTTCTACCTCTGCTCAGATATTGGCTACGGCACAATATTATGAGAATAGAGAGAAAGAGGAGAACGACCGTGCTGATAAAAAGACGAAAGAGCTTAAGACTAAAGTGTTGCTTCAACAAGCATATCCTCCGCGTTCAAATCAGAATGCATCTCAACAGAATAGATCACAGTCACAATCAAACCGATCTCAAACGCGTACTGATTCCTCCTCCCAAAGATCGTCGTTAGGGTACAATCAATGTGCTTATTGTAGACAGGAGGGACATATTAAATTCAATTGCCCTGTTTTGAATGAACGTAAGAGTGGTAACTCATCTAAAGGAGGTCGTGGTGGTTCGCAGCAGGCGTCACGTGGTAGAGGTCGTGGTACTCAGAATGATCGTTCTGATAACTCCTCTACTAACAATAATTGTTTTGATCAACGTGGATCATCGCAAGGACGATCTGCGCAGTACAATGTAGACGATTATTACGTCGATCCGGGAACTGACGACAGTAATTATTAGGACAGCCGAAGACAAGGAGAGGGAGTGGTATCAGTTCCGGTTGATCAGAGAGGGCCTTACGTCGCAGTTGCTACATCGGGCGTCGTTGAGCCTTTTCTGTTGGACACTGGTGCAGCGAAAAGTTCTATTCAGCATTCGAAACTCCCCGGCGCACCTTTGTCTGGCTTAACAAATGTTTCCGTTGGATTCTCTGGCGCCCCCGTTAGCAATCCAGTTTCGTGCCCTTTGCCCCTTACAATTGGGCCACGTGAGCTTCAAGCTCCCTTGATTTTGACTACTGGCTGTGGTGAAAATCTTTTGGGCCTGGATTTGCTTAAACGTTTGTATGCAACTCTGTATTGTTCTCCTACGGGTGTAAAGCTTACGTTAGGAGAAAGGGTTGTCTCTCCCATGTACTTGTCTCTCGACAAACTCCCACCGGAATTGAGTTCTCTTCCTGCGTCTTTGTGGGCAACGGGTCCAAATGACGTGGGCCTACTTGATATTTCGCCTTATGTTGTTCAGTTGAAATCTAATGTGCGTTTGCCACGTATTCCCCAGTATCGTATCTCTCTTGATGGTGAACGGGCATTGTTAGCGATCATTTATGATTTGATCGAGAAAGATGTTATTGAAGAGACTCGGGGAAACGTGTGCAACAGCCCTGTGCTGCCCATTCTTAAACGTACGGATCCTTCCAAACCGCCTGTTTATCGTTTTGTTATCGATTTACGGGAGGTGAATAAAATTGTGGTTCCTCAATTTCCTGTTGTGCCTGACATCACGGCGCTACTGACTCTGATTCCAGCTTCTGCATCGTGGTTTTCGGTGATTGATTTGAAAAATGCGTTTTTCAGCATCCCGATTGCCGAGGAGAGCAGGGACCTTTTCGGTTTCTCTCTCGGTGGACGCAGCTTCCGGTTCAAGCGCGCTCCTCAGGGCTACTGTGAGAGTCCATCGATTTACAGTCAAGCCTTGAAGGGTCAACTGGATGCGTTTAGGTTGCCGGTTGGTGCGGCCTTAATCCAATACGTCGACGACTTATTGGTGGCTGCCGATACTCAGGACATTTGCAAAATTGCTACAGTGTCGTTGCTGCAACATCTCTGTGAGTTGAATCACAAGGTGTCACCTACTAAACTCCAATATTGTTGTCAAGAAGTAACCTACCTAGGTCACTTATTGTCAAAGGAGGGAAGGAGGTTGACCCCAGAGAGGATTGCAGCGATTGCGCGAATGGCTGTGCCAAAAACCCAAAGAGATGTGCGTGCCTTTCTAGGTATCACGTCGTACTGCAGGCAATGGATTCCTAATTTTTCATTGCTAGCGAAACCATTGGTGGCTCTTACGTGCAAGGATGTTTCAACTCCTTTACCATGGACGGAAGAATGTCAGAAAAGTTTTTCTGAATTGCGTGATTCATTGTGTTCGGCTCCTGTGCTGGGTACTCCCGACTACAGTAAGCCATTTACATTATATGTTCACGAGAGAGAAGGTTGTGCGTTGAGTGTCTTAACGCAACCTTTTGGTGGTAAGCAACGTCCATGCGCATATTTTTCCTCGACCTTGGACCCAGTAGCTAGAGCACTGCCGAGTTGTTTGAGAGCAACTGCGGCAGCTGCGGTCTCCATCCGACAATCAGCAGGATTGGTCATGGATAATATGCTTACGGTGATGGTTCCGCATGCAGTCGATACTCTTTTGAATCGTACGAAAACTCAGCACTTGACGAGTGCGAGGTTGTCTGGGTACGAATTGACGCTTTTGGCAAGCCACATTCAGATCAAACGTTGTAATGTTCTGAACCCGGCAACTTTGTTACCAATTAGCACAGAGTCAGATGAAGTAGCAGAACATGATTGCTACTTGAGGACCGAAGAAGAAACAAAAGGTCGAGTGGACCTTAAAAACACCCCATTGGAAGATCCGGACGGTACACTGTATGTGGATGGGTCATGTTTTAAGTTGCCGAATGGTGATGTGACTACTGCTTATGCTGTCGTAACGTTGAATACTGTTGTTGAGACTGCAAGGTTGAATCAGAATTCCGCCCAAGCTGCAGAATTGATTGCTCTTACTAGAGCATGTGTGTTAGCAAAAGGGAAACGTGTGAATGTGTTTACCGACAGCCAATACGCATTTGGCGTCGCACACAGTTTTGGACGATTGTGGAGAGAGAGAGGTTTCTTGACGTCGCACGGTACGAAGATTCAGCATGGCCAACTTGTGAATGATCTTTTGGATGCACTGACGTTGCCTAAGCAAGTAGCGATTGTTAAATGTAGTGCGCATCGTAAGGTGACGGATGATGTTGGTCGTGGTAATGCGTTTGCAGACGAGATTGCTAAGGAGACTGCCCGGAACCTTAGCACTCGAATGTATGTGACGAGTTCGGTTAGGTGGCCTACAGAATCGAGCATGTGTGAGGATACTATCGAAAGTGTGAAAGAAATTCAGAATGAGGCCACCGAGACTGAAAAGATGAAGTGGAAAGAAAGCACGGGGAAGTTGGACGTGAATGGTTGCTGGATTGAGTTGTCGGATCAGAAAAGATGGTTGTTGCCCGATGCGTATGTGCTGGCCGTTGTGACAATGGCACATGGGTTAGCACATATTAGCGCGAAAGGTATTTGTAAGTTGCTGTCTTCTGTATGGAAGAATGATGGTATCACGAAATGTGCTGAACGACTGGTGAGGAATTGTATGGTGTGCATGATGTACAATCCTGGCAAAGGAACCCCAACTCCTCCTGGCAGTTTTGCTCCCCCTTCATACCCCTTCGAGGTGATACAATTGGACTTCATCCATATGGAGCGATGCAATAACCTGAAATATGTTTTAGTTGTGGTTTGCGCATTCTCCCGATGGATCGAGGCTTATCCTCTCAAAGACAATACTGCTTTGTCCACTGCGAAAATCCTACTGAAGGAATATTTTCCTCGGTACGGAATGCCTAGAATCGTGTGGTCAGATAATGGAAGTGAGTTTGTGGGTAGTGTGATGAAGAGTGTGTGTAAGGGCCTTGGAATTAATCAGAAATTCCACAGCGCCAATCATCCCCAGTCAGCTGGTTTGGTTGAAGGGTACAACGGCACCCTTAAACTAAAGCTAGCGAAGATTCAGGCTACGACTGGTCTTTCGTGGCCTGACGCTTTACCTTTAGCATTACTGTCAACTAGGGCGACTGTACACTCCCGAGTAGGGCTTAGTCCCTATGAAATAGTGTTCGGCCGTCCTGCGAATGTGTGGGGGGTTCCTAGGCCAGGAATGTTCTCTGATCTTGAGTACCCAATGTTGATCGATTACCTGCATGACTTGACTGCTAAACTGAGGTTAATTCACCAACAGGTTTACAACGCATTGCCGACGCGGACGGAGGGTCCAGGCCACCAGCTCCAGCCCGGAGACTGGGTGGTGACGAGAAATTTTTCACGCAAAAACAACCTAGACCCGAGGTTCACCGGACCCTATCAAGTGCTCCTGGCCACGAGGACTGCCGTTCGTCTTGAGGGACGTAAGAATTGGGTGCATGCCACCCACACCAAACGAGTCCCTATTCCTTTGCCGGCAGACCCGTGGGTAAGGAGAGGCATTGCGTCAGCGGAAACCGAAACATTGCCGGCGTTTGTACCTTTCAGTGACGCGCAGCCAGTTGGAGAAACCTCAGCGCAGCAGAAAGACTCTGTTGAACAATTGTCATCGAAAGACTCAAGACCAGAACACTCGACTGATCAGCAGGATGCTGTCTCTTCAACGGACCCTTTGTTTGACGAGCAGACACGTCCTGGGAAAACCCGATACTTTCTGCGATCTCGTACTAAGAACTAATAAAAGATCCTGCTTTGCCGTATTGTCAACTACATTATCCCGTTTTCCGTGATCAGTTTGGAACTTTTGTATTATTGTAATTATTTTTGTATATATATATATTGAGCTTCATTCCATATACTTTTTGCTTCCACAGCTGAGAGACTTTGTCTTTGCATATATACATATTGTGCATTGAAGGCCGTAGGGCCGCGCGCGTACTTCCTTCTGGATAGTAGGTCTTAACACTAGGTTAAAGGCCGTCGGTTCCTGGGAACTCCCAGGGATTGACTATTGCTACACAGAACGAAGTGCGTCAAGAAACGTTGCGGACGGTCGTAGGGGATGGCATTCTCGAAGCTGAACGATTTGGAAGGAGCTCAGGTTCATCGATTCAAGCTGCAGCAACTCAGTCGTACCAAATGTTTTATATTCCAACTGTTTGTGTTGTTTTTGACTGCTTCAGCATTACTGGCGGGTGGGGTGTATTACACGATGTCTTACTTCTTACCTGCTACACCTACTCTTACTCCTGACCCTAATCTTACCTCTACTGTTTCTCCCCATTCTTTTCATATGTTACCGGAACACGAGCAGGCTAGACGTGTAGAATTCCGCAATAATTCCTTTATTCAGCTCCTTCATCAGCACCAGTTAGTGGTTAACACTACTAATTGTTGGGTGTGTGGGTTGATGCCACATACTACGGATAAGGGAATTCCATATTTGGTGTTACCGTATAGCTCCCAAGGGTCTGCTCGAGCATTTCAAACAATGTTTCGAAGCGCACTGGGTTTCCACCCCATTCGAGAACCACGTTCCCCCTACTCTGGGCCTACCTCGTATCAGAAACCTTTGTCAATAGCAATAGAGGATTTAGATAGCGATATCTATGATCCCTCGCTTATTCCCGAAGAAGAGGTACAAGCCTATAGGGTCCTCAGTAGAGGTGAATATAGTGCGTTCACTAGCGAAAAGCAGCTTAAAAGCTCGCCTCCAATATGGGTCGTACCCCACACTGGTAATTTTTGTCTCATGGGTCGTGGCCGAAGATCGCAAGCCCGACTTGGAGCAAGTGCTTGCATTGAAAATTACATACTGCCGATGGTCTCGTCCCCTGTATTTCTGGCTGCCAAGGGTACATACTTTATCTGCTATGATCGTGCATATGCATGGTTGCCCGCTGACTTCATGGGCTCATGCTTCATTGCAAATCTGTTGCCTCCGACGTTCACTGTGGATGCCGATTATCACAAGACTAGAGTTGTGCGAGGCGTAATTAGCGAAGAGGATACTGCCGGTCAAGAGGCAGGAGATTTTTTCAAGGGTTTCCTCCCGTTTTGGGGACCTATGGTTAATAGTAGGAACCTGAGACAGTTGACTCGAGTGGTAGAATCGACAGCTAATATTACTGCCAGTGCCCTTGGTAATATTACCACTGAACTTCAGGCGGAGAGACTTATGACGTTACAAAACCGTATGGTTTTAGATGTCATCTTAGCAGATCGAGGTGGGGTATGTAAGGTGATCCATTCGAGCTGCTGCATTTTTATTCCGGATAATGCTCCAACTGTTTATCAAGCCATCTCGAGGTTGCACAAGATCTCCGAATCCATACACGTGGATGTAGGGGATTGGACGTTACTTGGATGGTTTTGGGGCCTGATGTCGACTTGGGGTTGGAAGATTCTGATGATCATCGGGGTTGTTGTGGCGTTCCTGTTCACGTGTTGCCTTTGTGTACAGTGTGGTCCTGCCTTATGTGGCCTCTGTGCTACAACGTGTATGAGACAGCCGTCTGTTACCAAGGGGACTCGATTGGACAGAGCTATGCTACAGCAACATCTCGATGGTCTGATGAATATCGAATATGATTCCGACTAGTGCTTGCCTACATGAGGGCAAAAGGAGCGTCTGAGGTTCCGTGACAATTGTAAGTGGTGTTTTTAACTCGCACGAATATGGTCGAGTCTTGTATCTATGAACCGCAAATGACGAGTTTAGTAAGTGTGCGCAGTTTTGCTGTGCTAACTTTAACCGTTCGTTTGTTAGGTGGGTTTTTCGTCTGTACCCACGGGTTCCATCTTAGATATGGCATCCATTTTGTCTCTTGCCCTCAAGTAGCCTCTGGGACTCCCAAGATATTTGCGGAAGACACATGTCCTTTGTAAGTGGCTTTATGACGAGGGGGATGTTACTGTAAGGCAGATGGCGCCGCTCGAGGCTCATCTTGCCGCACGGACTTATTGCTTCAGCCGTGCATCTCATTAGGCACGTCTCTTTGATGCCTGTATCTCGTGTTTCCCGATACCTCCCCTTTTACACCCTTTCCGATCCCCCCACTGTCTCCGTCTTCCTCTGCACCTGTCTTTGTTCCTATTTCAATCTGTTTTATTACCGATTGGAATGCACTAATGTTGGGAAGATGGGTTTTTACAGTTGGGAACCGCCGAATGTTTCCGCACTTATGATCCGGACCTTATGTGTTTTCAAAATGACCAAAGCGACCCCTCTGGGGGATAATGGTGGGAACCGGGTTGTAAATTTTTGTGTGCCATGTTGTCCTATGGGTAGAAACTGTATAAAAGGAGCGATCCACAGAACCAATTTGAAGCAGTCTCCCCAAGTTGCACGTGTGTTGCTTGTCGTGATTACTGTATTCCCTGCAGTAAATAAACCTTGAATCTTTGACGTCGGAGGAAGTGTCCCGTGTCTCTGTGATTCGTACGCCGGAGCAGGTTACCCACGAAGGTTTCAGGTGTTGTGCCCTGGCACCGCTGGGTCCTACAGAACCCAGTCCTTCAGATGTTAGCGACTGGAAACAGTCCCTAACATCGCTATCTCCTATTACCAACTTTTGGAGATATTCGCGCTAAGCATAAACTACATCCGCAGGGCTAGGTGATAGCCTGGGTCCGGCCTGGACAATCGGACACAGAGGAAGAGGAGTGTCAGAGGGTGCGGTAGTGAATAGGGTGAAAGGGAGGTGTCGGGCGGGCACAGGGTGTGATTCTCAGGGAAGAGCAGCGCAGATGGGGGGAAGTATATGGCCCATGCATGAGAGAGAGAGCGGGGGTGACCAGTGCGTGGGGGAGATGCTTGCGAGGGTGGGGAGCCGTGCTGAGAATCGACGGCGTGCAGAGAGTGGGTCTGGTCAAGGCATCTAAAATGGCTGCCGTGCACGACAAAATTGTGGCATTGGACAAAAAGGCAAGATGGCGCAGACAATGTTTATCAATAAGGATTCATTTATAACAAAATATTTACTCGCAGTGACAAAATGGTGGTCAACACTTCCTGATTTCCATCGAATCGAACGTTAACAGACGTCACGCAGCAAAAAAAAAAAAAAAACTCACGCACAGCCGCTGGAAGACATGTATCAACATATATGAGCCTCCTCAGCCACCCTCAGAAAACATAAGGGGTCAGGATACATCTCCCGCACCCCCTTATACCTAGTAATTTAATTAAAACGAAACACAAAATGGCGAATTCCCGTTTCGCTACCAGTTTGCGGCCCAGTTCGCGGCCCGGGAAGCGCTTCTACCGTGAAAAATATATATTTTTTTATTTTCCCCACGGGACCCTTTAATAACCCCAACATCATTCCTAGGGGGTCAAGAGGGGTATACCTTGCCCCCTTTCATTAAATTCCCCCTTCGTTTTTCACCTCTTCTTCTCTCTCGATCCTACCGAGAGATAAGATGGCGGCCGCTCCGGACTGTTTAGAATGTTGACAGACACCGGAGAGCCAATCAGCTTTCTGCGCGCAAAGTTCCGTTTCGCGAAAAGTAAGCGGACCGGAGCGCAGCCCGGAGCGCTGTTACAGATATATATCTTGTTTTGAACGTTAATTTCTCAAAAACCACTGGAGCACATATATTGAGACCTAGCAAAGGCACATCGGGCTAACAGTCCCTACAATTGTGCCAAGTTTCGTGCAAATCCATTCAGCCGTTCGAGCTAAAAGTGAGGCCAAAGGCCCTATGGAAAAATGAATGGGAAAAACGTGTTTTGGGACCCCCCTTTTTACTCGGCCCCCCCTTGATGAAACCCCCCCGAATTTTCAGGGGCTGCTCAGAAACAAAATGTGCCATTTTCCTGAAAATTTCAGCCGATTCCGTCCACAAACGCCAAAGTTATTAGACAAAGAATTTTCAAAAGTTCCATAGAGAAAAAATCCTAACTATATATACCTACTGGCGACACGCCAGTAGGTTATATATATATATATATATATATATATATATATATATATATATATATATATATATATATATATATGTATTTACAACAAGTATCCCCTATACTCGTTATGAGCACAGAAGCAAATGCGTTAAAACAAAACACTGTTTAAATATACGAAAGTTGCACAATATGGATAGGCCCTGGTGGCCGCTCAAACCATATACTAAAATAGTGGCATAAGAACCACGTATCTAAAAGGGAGAATGCCTAGTGCCTTGATAATCGCTGGGACTGCAAGGAGCTAAAAACAGTTAGTGACCAGGAGGCCCACGGAGTGCGTGTACAGTGTTAGAAGTTAGACGCGGGCGCCCATAGACTTTCAATGGGTGTGTAAAAGTTACAAAGTTACTGCAAAGGGAGTCTTCCGGATGGACCAGAACCTAACAACTTGAAACCTAGACACTAGAGATGTTACTCTACGCAGGAGCACCAGAGTGCCAGCGTTACCTCACCCACAGGAAGCGGGTGCATAGGTGTGAAAGTGCTTCGGGTTTCGTCGTGCAGTTCAATGGAGCCTGAAGATGATGATGCTGCAGGCGGCCAGTCGGGAAGAGTTCCGGTGGATCCAAGGGTGGATCTGAAGAAGTGAAGACGGGGACAATGTTCAAAGACACTAGCCAGTGACTACCGTGGAACCAGGAGGGAACCAGGCGATGTCGGGTGCCAACAGGAGAAGTGGTGAAGATTGTCTATGCAGCCACGTGGACACGAAGAGGTCAGCGACGTCCAGGAGTCGATCACGAGCTGTCCCACCAAGGCTCTAGCTGATGGCGGTGTCGGCTTCTTGATCGGAGCAAACAGGCCTTGGCTAACGCAAGCTTCTTACTCCGACCAGCAAGGTCAGAGGGGCTGCTCCTTTTCACAGGAGCAAGGGCCAGTCTGGAGCAACCAGACCAGTGGTGTAGATTTCAGATTTCGTCGCCAAGATGGCCACTAGCCAACGGACCAGTGACCGGGATGATGCATCGAGTGGCAAAATGCACAAGGGCCTCATGCAGATCGTGGAGATGCTGGAGGGCTTTTCGGTGCAGATGCTGCTCGGTGGTGGGGCTTCTCAAACCCCAAAGCACAGCTCTGAGGATGCCTCGGGTGCTGCGCAATCAGCTTCTCGTGGATCTTCCAAGATGGCCGGTCCCACGTCTCTCGGTGCCTCCACGGGTCTCTTCTTTTCAGGGACTGTGGATCGGGCACTGAGATGTCTGGGAATCCAGGTCTTGTCGGGCTCCGGTGGGAGGCGGCGGCAAAGCAGACGTTGAGTTGCTGGATGGTGCCTGTATTCACCGGGTGGTCCCTCCTTGGCCACAAGGGAGATGCTCTTCAGTCTTCTGTGCAGCAGAATGTTGAAGTCCAGTTTTCTTCTTATTTCAAGTCGAGTTCAGGATGATCTGAAGTCTTAGGACACAGCTCCTACTCTTAAACCAAATCTATGGGCCGGATCACCTGCTTGGTCCCTCCTCTGGGTGGGACCAGGAAGGGGTATGGTTACACCCCCTTTCCTTTGTCCAGTTTCGTGCCAGGACTGGGGCTGGAAAGCCCCAGCACCGGTTTGAACTGGCATATGCACAGGGACACCTTGTGTGCCCAAGGCAAGTCTCATTCGATTCAGCCCTCCTTAACCCACTACACAAAATCCTGTCTGGGGTGGTGCAAGCACCTCCCCTGACAGGAAACCCTTTGTCCAGGCCTCCCAAGCTGGAAGGAGTCCCAGCAGCAGGAGGTCAGACTTGAGTCTGTGGTGGCAGCATCCATTTTTTGATGCTGAGGCTCATGTTTAACTTTACCCGGGTTTCAGGTTAGATACATGTTGTCTCCCTCTAGAAGGGTGGAATGCTACCCCCGTCACCAGAATTGGTGAGGGGGTAGTATTCCAAGTCGTATGACACCTTACTCAACATGTTTTGATAAAGCCAAACCAAAGATAGCATTTAACCGCGAGGTTCATAATGCACTTAAGAGTACATGGTATGGCAATATCATGAAACAGCTAAAGGACGTTGTTCCAAAAGCTGCCGACAGGCTCAGCTCATGCCAGAGCACCATCTCACATGAAACCAAGCACTCTGCCTCCAGGATTGTCGAGGACTGCCATAGGAGTGACTTATAGGTTACCAAGTGCCCATATATGTTAGATATAGATATAATATACCTAAGTAAGACGTGGTTTCACCAACTTGCCCCAGCTGAGTGATCAGCCAGTTGTGTCAAATAGCTAGGCCAGGCCAGGGGTGGCACAATACATGCTGCAGCCCCTGGTAGGCCTCGGATACAACTATGCCCTGGGTACCTAAGGTACACTATTAAAGGGGCCTATGAGGTGAACCAGTTCCAATTCGTAATGCAGCTAGAGTGCATTGGCATTAATTTAGAGAGAGAACAGCAGGCTATGGTTTGATTAGCAGGCTCACAGCCACATTAAGTCAGAAACCAGTGAAGCAAAAAGCAAAAATTTGGGGCGACCATAGGATAGCGGACCATACTCTCCTACAGTTTACTCCCGCAATACGTGATCGCGGGCCTTTATGACGTACTCGCATTTTCAAACTCTCGCTGTGCAAGATGGCAAGTCACGATAACGTAATTGCATTCGAAAAACTCTACTGCGATCACCGCAAGTTCGAAAATGGCACAGCACACGCAAACCGGGAGAAAAACAATTCGGCGGACTTAGAATCAAGGTAAGTCAACGCCGCGCGCACGATATTGTATTTTTCAAGTACGACCACGCAAAATAATTCATAGCTTCAGAATTTGCAGATTTTTGGGCAAATTTGCGAGATTGCCAAAAATCCGCAAATTCGCACGCGAAAACGGATTTTACGCCCATGCTTACTACTTAGGTACTGACTGCAAGGAGAGTGCCAGACTGAATTTATAACAGCTTCAGTTTTAGCACAGTGCATAGATAAGCACATACTGCTGAATGGCTCACTACGATACTGAAACAGCAGTGACAGAGGGTTTGCTGGAAGTGTAAGGTTACAGACTGGGGAATTGAAGGTGCAAAAGACAAGTTTGCAGGTAGATAGAAGACTGCATGCATAGTCTATAGGAGTGTGAAGCAGTCAATGCCCTTAGGCCTACTTTGCTGCATGAGTACTTAGATACTTACTGGATGATTACATTTCTGCAAGGAGAGTGCCGGACTGAATTTATAAAAGCTTCAGTTTTAGCACAGTGCATAGATAAGCACATACTGATAAATGGCTCATTACACTACTGAAACAGCAGTGACAGAGTGTTTGCTGGACGTGTAAGGATAGAGACTGTGGAATTGAAGGTATAAAAGCTAGTTTGCAGGTGCATAGAAGACTACATGCATTGTCTATAGGGATTTGAAGCAGTCCTTGCCCTAAGGCCTACTTTGCTGCATGAGTACTTGGATACTGACTGAATGATTACAGTTCTGCAAGGAGAGTGCCAGACTGAATTTATAACAGCTTCAGTTTTAGCACAGTGCATAGATAAGCACATACTGCTGAATTGCTCACTACAATACTAGAACAGCAATGACAGAGTGTTTGCTGGAAGTGTAAGGATACAGTCTGTGGAATTTAATGGTATAAAAGACAAGTTTGCAGGTGCATAGAAGACTACATGCATTGTCTATAGGGATTTGAAGCAGTTCATGCCCTAAGGCCTTGTTTGCTGCATGAGTACTTAGGTACTGACTGGATGATTACAGTTCTGCAAGGCGATTGTCAGACTGAATGTATAACAGCTGCAGTTTTAGCACAGTGCACAGATAAGCACACACTGCTGACTGAGAGAGAGATAGAGAGAAACTTGTTTATTTAGACCGTGGTCTTTTGTACAAGTCTGTTTTATTTTTGAACAAAACCCCTGGATGGGGCACAATAACACAGCGTTAAGCCTACAACCTCAACCCGAGGCCGGCCGCGAAGAATGTGCAATGAATTTTGCGTAGTCAGATCGTCCAACACAGCGCCTTGCCTACAACCCCAAGGGGGCCGGCCGCGTGGCTTAGGATGAGCTGTTAAAGTTGTTCAGCATTAGTAGAGCCCCAAATACGGATTAGGGAGGGTAGGTGGGAAGTCAAGAAAACCCATAACACGTATGAACGACCCAACAGAGGTCTGTGAACACAGAGAGGAGCTACAGAGGAAGGAGAGAAAAAAGGAAAGAAAAGAAGAAAGAGGCCAGAGACAGGAGATATAGGAGATGGCACGCTAGCAGGGTGGGTGGGCTGGTCCGCGGTTGAGGGGCGGCATCAGACAGTGAGTGTCGGCCTCTAGAGCTCAGATGTTATGGAGGTCGTCTATGGGAGCAATCTAGTGGGATCCGTAGGGACAACAGCGTCCTCAAAGAGATGTAGGGTTGCGGAGCCTAGTGGGCATGTGTCGTGCATGTTCCATTTTGCACAGGTAGCGCACCAAGGGCTTCCAAACTGACTCGAAGCGAGTGTGACCAAACTGTAGCCGCGCCCTGAGAAGCTCCATTGCCAAGACGTTCCATAGCCGTACAAACCAGGAAGCTATGGGAGGTGTTTCACTCTTCTTCCAATATAGGGCTATGAGCTGTTTGGCCCCACCTAGCATTTGTAGTGTTACAATCCAGTCACTACGGGTGAGGGCCTTAAGACTTGGCGGCCTGACACCCAACAGGATCGTACCCATGGCTTCAGGCATGGGGAACCCCAACACCCCCTGTATGTGGCTAAGGACCTCCTTCCAGAAGACAGTGAGGAGCGGGCATGCCCACAATATGTGCACAAAGTCCCCCGTCATAGCTTGTCACCTCCAGCACAGTGGCGAAACATTGGGGAACATCTTATGAAGCCGCAGGGGAGTGTAATACCATTAAAAGTTTATAAGCATTCTCCCTTTTGCGGGATGCTCCGATATACCTTGGGGATGTCTCTCCACACCACATCCCACTGCGAGGGCGTAATGTCCGTATCGACCGCTATCTTCCATTGGCGCTAATACGGGTGGATGGGTGTGAGTGGTGGATGCTGTAGAATGTGGTAGATATGGGAGACCAGCCGTTTTAAGCCCCCGAGGGTGCGCACCAGGTGTTTGAAAGGGGTGAAGGCGCGTGTAGCAGCTCAGTACGTATCGCCATCGGAGGCCCAATGTCTCATTTGGGCATATTGCAGCCGTGCGGTGGGCTGCAAGAGGAACTTCTCGCTACATTGATCAAACGATTTAAATGAGCCCCCGTCAAACAGGTCACAGAGCACCCTACAGTCCCCCTGCACCCAGTTCTCAAATGCCCGAGTTTGATAGGCCGGCGGGAAGTGAGGGTTTGCCTCTATGGGGGTATGCGGAGACGGGAACGTAGTAAGACCCCTGGATACAGCGGTGGCATCCCAGATATCCAGCACCGTTTTCGTGGGCACTGCAAGGTAGGCATTTCTGGAGCGGGCCGCTCGATGGAGCCACGGCAGGTCCCAAATGGTACACCCCGTCACCGCCCTGTCCATGTGTACCCACCCTTTTTCACTCTCTCTTACCCCCAATTCTATCACAAATCGGACGTGCGCAGCCCAGTAGTAGTGGACCAGGTTAGGGCAAGCTAGTCCTCCCCTGTCTCGCGGAGCCATGGGAATTTTCTGGGAGAAACTGGAACGTTTACCGCCCCAGATAAAATATGTGAGCTCGCGTTGTAGGCTGCGTATGCAGTGAAGCGGGATTGGAGTGGGGAGGCATTGGAACATGTAGAGAATTTTGGGGAGGATCGACATTTTGACTGCGTGGAGGCGGCCCAACCAGGACAACATCAGGGATTTCCACTGCTGCAAGTCCTCCAGGACCTCCTTTCGGCAGGCATGCCAATTGACAGAGGTCCAGTCATCTAGGGAGGGGGTCAGAGTGAGGCCAAGATATCTGATATGGCTCTCAACCCACTGGTAGGGCACAAGCCCCTTCAGGGTGGAGAGATCCTCCACCGGGATGGTGAGATTAAGAGCCCAGGACTTGTCGTGGTTGATCTTGAGGCCGGAAGCTCTCTCGAAGAGACAGAGCACCCTATGGACAGCCGGCAAGGATTCCCGCGGGCGCATGGGAGTAAGGATCAGGTCATGTGCGAACAGTGCCACCTTGTTGTCCCGCCCACCGTGCGCTATCCCGTGGATGTCGGAGTCACACCGTATCAGCTCCGCGAGAGGTTCCACTGCAAGGGCGAATAGGAGGGGCAAGAGGGGGCACCCCTGCCTAGTGCCCCTGTGGATCGCTAGTGACAGTGTTAAGTCTCCATTGACCCGAATTCGAGCTTGAGGCCCTATATATGGATAACCACACAAAAGAGGGGTGGAGACAACAAACAAAACAAGCATAGACTCAACACCCAGGTGCAAATGTTGGCACACTTTTGGGTGGTGAAAAACTGCCCTCACTCACACACAATGTGTGTGACATGCTTCATCATCGGGTCTGCTGCGATGTCCGAGCGTGGCCACACAACGGACGGAGCATAGGGAGGGGGGAACAAACAAAATGTAAAGACACACACACAGACACTGGACGTGACCCTCAGGTCCACATACAATGACTCGAGACTGGATACAACACAAGACAAATCAAAGTGCAATAGGTGATATTAAAACTGACTCATGGATACCAAAACCATCTTTATTATTAGGTTCCACGGACAGGATTAAAAAATGGTAGGGTGGTGGTGTTATAAAGGGTTATTAAGACCCACTAACACCCCACTCGCACTACTTGCGTCAACATGTTTCGACCCTTAAATTGCCCTTAATCAGTGCTTCACCTGGGTCTTCGTCAGGACGTCTAGTTGTCCCAGTCTAACACACTACCCCTCTTACCTCAATTAGGTGTTGAGAAGGGTGTATGTCACTCTTACCCATCAATAATGAGCTATGTGGAGGGAGTTCCGCCAACACTGTGAGATTACGAGTTTACTAGACAAAGTCACTTGACCTGGCACATGGTGGGAGGAATCCCAAAGAACACAACTGTTCCGGAGCGTCGTGGCACATTGTAGAAGGGGCTACTGGGCAGGACGTTCCCTCCGGAACAGTTGTGTTCTTTGGGATTCCTCCCACCATGTGCCAGGTCAGGTCAAGTGACACCTAATTGAGGTAAGAGGGGTAAGAGGGGTAGTGTGTTAGACTGGGACACATAGGCGGGCATGTAGAGATATTTCTCTAACTTTGTCTTTGTTTGAACGGCACACCTTGTGTGAAGTATATTAAGTGCCATTTTTGTGATATCGCGTTTTCATGATATTTTGACATGCCTGTTTTAAGCACACTCCGAGGGATGTGCTGTTTTGGAAAAGGTACTAATTATCGGCTAAATGAATCTCAGCCGGCTCCCCCAGAGAGGACCCCTAATTGCGAAATGTATGTTAAATCTCGCATTCCCCCTATTCTATATAGTACATTGTGGCACCGATATACAAAAGCTGATCCTGAATTGCAATGGCCACTACATGGGTCGGTTGATTTACGAAAGGTTCAGTATGTGGAACAATGTTTGTTTCAGTGCAGGTCTAGACAAGATATGTTTGATTGCGTACGTATGTGGGAGAAAGCGGTGCGTGAACGAATGAAGCGTGAATTAGCCTTGGCGGACAAAGAGCAACGGAAGGCTGCTCGGGATAAGGCTTTACAGCTGGAGGAGAAGGAGTTGCAGGGAAAATAAAGAGAGGGAGGCACGGGAACGTAATTTGCAAACGAATGGTCAATTCCCTATTCAACGTCCTCTTTATCCTGTCCTTACTAATGAAGTTGATGATTTTTCATTATTAGATCGTTGCCCGCCTCCGTATGTTCTACCTACGGCCCCAGATGAGGATTCGGATGGAGACGATCGAGGGGGTAGTCGTGTGAGGTTAAGTGCCAGGGAGACTGCGGAACTGCGCAGTTTTGCCCATAAACTCAATTTGAACAAAATAACTATGTCGGAGATTAATGACCAAATGAGTAGGTGGTCTGAACGAGAACGGTGGTATTTTTTTAAACAGTTCAGAGATGAAGTTGTAGAACGATTCAGGAAAATTTTGAATGAACTAGAGCCTAAGGATGTATCAGTTAGTCGTGAGAACATGCGTAAAGGTGTTTTTGTTATTGCAGATGCGGATGGGTTTTTCTGACGGTTGGTCCAGCTACGGGATGAGGCGTCAAGATTACGGGAAGCAACGAAAGCATCAGAGGCGCCTGCGCCGGGATCAACGGAGATATCCAAAGAGTGTTCTATCTTTAGAGCAGATAAGAGTTCAACGGTTCATGTTATGCCTATGCGTGAAGCTGCACCTTTGTATGTCCCTCCTAAAGGGCAAGGTACAAGTGACGACAAATTGTCCGGGGATGCAAAGGGTTATTTTGTATATAATTGTGTTTATACACCTTGGAATAAAGCAGATGTTATGGCACTGAAAAATGCTTTGCCTGACCTCCGTAAGAATCCGGCAGCTTTCTATGAAGGAGTGGAAGGGGCTATTTCTTCATGTGTTATGACGTTAGTTGATATTGACCTTTTCTTTGGGTTAATATTGCCTCCTGATATGTGGAGAGCAATTTGTGAGTTCGATGATGGAGCGGCCCTGGGGGCGGATTGGAAAACTTTATCCCAAGCTGATGTAGACAGGGAACCTGCATGTAAGCCATGTAAATTAATCTTAGATCTCCCGACGGCTATTTTGAATAAATTAAAAACGCTCGTTCCCCCTAAAAAGATTGACTGGACCATGCTAGCTTCTTGTAAACAAAAGGCGGATGAGTCGGTTTCTGATTTCTTCTCGCGTTTTGAAGAAGCATTTCATGATTACAGTGGGCAGTTACTAACAGATGATACGGGTAGGCATTTGTTTGTTGACAAGTATGTAGCGAATCTCCTACCAGAGATCGCAAAACGTTTAAAGACTAGTGAAAGTTCCTGGACCACGGCGACCCCTCCTTCTTTATTGACTATGGCTCAGTATTATGAACGACAGGAATTGGAGGCTAAAGAAAGTATTGATAAGAAAGGGAAGAAATTAAAACCGAAAGTGATGTTGGCTCAGGTTTATGCTACACAGCCGAGAGGGACTGATAGAGGTAGGCGTGGATCGTATGGTACGTCTTCTGGTCGTACAAACATTGCTGATGATCAGTGTGCTTACTGTAAAGAGTTTGGACATCGGGCCACAGATTGTCCGGTGCTTCGTGAACGACGTAATCAGCTTGGTCGAGGAGGTGGAAGGACACCGAATAGTTATTCAGGAGCGAGGGGTGGAGCAACTGATCGCTGCAGGTTCGAAGCAAGGATTCGTGGTCAGGCTGATAATAATACTTTTGATCGACGAAATCAGTATCAGATATCGGAGGGTGAGAATGTAGAGTCTATGGACTATATACATGCATAGGATTGCGTAGGATGGGGTGTGGAATCGGTTGAAGTACCAGTAGATCAAAGAGGTCCATATGTATCAGCGGGTGTTTTGGGTTCTACTGATCAGTTCCTGGTTGATACGGGAGCTACTCGTATTGCTCTGTCTAAAAACTTGGTTCCAAGGGCTCCCCTGTCTGGCGAAACGATTACATCAATAGGGTTCGATGGAACACCCTCTCTTAGCCCATTGTCACAACCCCTTACATTTTACATTGACAGATTCTTTGGTCCGTGCCCGTTCTTATTGTCACCAAACACTCCAGACAATATTATGGGAATAGATTTGCTTAAATACTTCCGAGCAACTATACGCTGTGCTCCTGAAGGAGTGCGGGTTATTTTGAATGACAATTACCCAGATGTCGAGAGATTGTGCACTATGCAAGAAATTGAAGCGCTGGCCTCTCTCTCACAAACGCTATGGGCTACTTCAGATACGGATGTGGGACAGATGATTATTCCCCCTATTCGAATAACTGTCAAGGAGGGAGTGCCTCTGCCTCGTGTACCGCAATATAAAATTTCCAGGGAAGCTGAAATTGCTTTAACTCATATTGTACATGATTTGATTATTGCAGGCATAGTGGAGGAAGTTCCCTACAATGTTTGTAACAGCCCCATTCTTCCGATTTTAAAGAAAGATACTGATGACAAAATTTATTGATTTATTATTGACTTGAGAGAAATTAACAAGATTGTAGTGCCCCAGTACCCGGTGGTGTCTGATATTACCACCTTACTTACTCTGATTCCGCCCACCGCAACCACGTTTACTGTGATTGATCTGAAAAATGCCTTCTTTTCTATTCCCATTCATCCTGATAGTAGATATCTATTTGGCTTTACATTAAATAATAAATCGTATAGATTTTTCGAGTTCCTCAAGACTATACAGAAAGTCCTAGTATTTATAGCCAGGCTTTAAAAAGACAGCTTAATTCTTTCAATTTACAGTCTGGAGTGGGTCTTATCCAATATGTCGATGACATTCTACTTGCAGCAGATACGCAAGAACAGTGTGAGGAAAGTACTCTTGCTTTGCTCTCCTTTCTTGCTCAGAATAATCACAAGGTTTCGTGGAAAAAGCTTCAATATTGTAGACCAAAGGTGACCTACCTCGGTCTTCTTTTGTCTAAGGAGGGTCGTGCATTAACATCTGATCGAATCCAAGCAATCTTAGATACACCAGTCCCCCGCACTCAGAGAGATGTGCGTGCTTTTATAGGCTTAAAGTCTTTTTGTAGGCAGTGGATAATGGGGTTTTCACACATTATAAAACCTTTGTTAGCATTATTGTCCAAAACTACACCAATGCCCCTTGAATGGACAGATGAGTGCCAGAATGCTTTTGAACAATTGAGACAAGCCCTTTGTTCTGCACCAGTGTTAGGTACACCAGATTTTCTGAAGATTTTCACATTGTATGTACACGAGAAGGATGGGTGTGCATTGTCAGTCCGAGTGCAGACACACGGGGATAAACAGAGACCTTGGCGTTTTTTTTGGCAATACTTGACCCCGTAGCACGAGGATTACCTGGGTGTTTTAGAGCAGTTGCAACAACAGCAGTGGCCATACGACAGAGTGAGGGAATAGTTTTGTCGCACAAATTGTTGGTGTTAGTTCCCCATACAGTAGACGCCCTGTTAAATCAAACAAAAACTCAGTACCTCACGAGTGCACGTTTAACAGGATATGAGCTAACACTGTTGGCGCCGCATATCACATTAAATAGATGTGCTACTTTGAACCCTGCTACTTTATTGTCGTATCCAGTTGCTGAGGGCCAGGAGGAAGAGCACCATGATTGTGTTTTCCTGACTGAAGAACAAACAAAGGGTCGTGTTGACTTACAGGATACGCCACTTCCAGATGTGGATGGGGAACTGTGGGTTGATGGATCGTGTTTGAGGCTGCCAGATGGTACAACTTCCGCAGCATATGCGATCACAACACTTAAGACAGTGGTAGAAGCAGCACGAATACCACAGAAGTTGGCCCAAGCGGCGGAATTGATAGCCCTAACAAGAGCATGTGAATTAAGTGCTGGTCTATGTGTGAACATCTACACTGATAGCCGGTACGCCTTTGGAGTAGCGCATCATTTTGGCCTACTCTGGAGAGAGCGAGGGTTTTTGACTTCACACGGAGTGCACATCATGCATGGAGAACTAGTGTGTGATTTTCTGAATGCGTTACTTTGTCCAAAGAAAGTGGCAATAATCAAATGCAGTGCACACAAGAAAGTGACAGACTAAGTAGGACAAGGAAATGCCTTTGCAGATTGCATAGCGAGGGAAACTGCTATGTTACGAAAGGCTTTGCCAATGTATGTAGTGAAATCGCAGGCTGAGCGATGGCATGATGCTAGGGAGGAGATACTAGACATTCAGAAATCAGCGTCTGAAACAGAACTCGCAAACTGGGCAGCGGAGGGAGTGCTAGATGATGAGGGTTGTTGGAGAAGCAAAGATATGGAAAGATGGAAATTACCTGCAGCTTACTTGCAAGCAATGGTCCAAATGACACATGAATTGGCACATGTTGGAGCTCTCGCAATTACTAGATTGCTTACGCGAGTCTGGGAGCATCCTGAGATTGCCAATACGGCCAAAAGAGTAGTGCAGACCTGTCTGATATGCTTGCAGCACAATCCTGCAAAAGGGACGTATGCTCCGAAAGGAGAGTTTGTTCCACCTACTGCACCATTTGAGGTGCTACAAATGGATTACATCCAGCTTGAGCGTTGTAATAACCTTAAGTATGTCTTAGTGGTGGTGTGTGCTTTCAGTAAATGGATTGAGGCCTTCCCCATGAAGGATATTACAGCGTTGACAACAGCTAAGGTTTTGCTCAAGGAGAACTTCCCACGCTATGGTTTTTGTAAATTTTTGTGGAGCGATAATGGTCCCCATTTTGTTGGGAAAGTTGTGGAATATGTGATGAAGGGATTGGGAATTCAGCAGAAATTTCATGCTGTATTCCATCCGCAGTCAGCAGGTCTTGTGGAAAGGTATAATGCTACTGTGAAATTGAAGTTAGCAAAGATCATGGCATCCACGTTTTTGAAATGGCCGGATGCTCTGCCTCTGGCATTGCTATCTATCAGATCAGTGCCCCATTCCCTCACACCTTATGAAGTGGTGTTTGGAAGGCCTATGTATATATGGGGAGTTCCTAAGCCTCGATTGTTTCATGATGTGCCTTGTATAATGTTGAACGATTATTTGGCACGGTTAACAAATGATTTACTTTCCATTCATCAACAGGTTCGAGAAGCGCTCCCCGACAATTCCATTGGAGAGGCTCATAATCTTCGTCCTGGCTATTTTGTGATGGTCAGGTCCTTTGAGAGAACAAGCAGCTTGGAGCCGAGGTGGCGTGAACCCGAGCAAGTGCTACTGGCAACTCGTACGGCTGTGCGGGTTACGAATAAGAAGCGGTGGGTGCATTCCACACATTGTTGCCGCGTCTCTCCGGATCTGGTGAATCCAACTGTGCTGTCTGATTATCGAGACATCTTGGACGAGGAGAAGAGCCCAGCTGTTGCGTCTACTGAATCGGAGGGAGCCTTCCCGGACCACACCGTTTTTGGACGAGAGAGATACAATCTACGACCAAGAGAAGCAGTTGTTTTGTGCATGACTGGTTGAGTTACTGCTCCAGGTTTGTGAAACGGAAGCCGGGAATATCAAGGGGGGGGGGGGTCAGTTCTGCCAAGTGTAGCAACACCCGTCTTGAAATCTCGGAGAAGAAACCAACGGCTGCCTCAGAGCTCAGCACTCATATTTTTATTTTTTAGTTGTTTTCCTTTTTGAGACATTTGTACTTTGAACTATGGCATCTTCTACGATGCGAAACAAGAGAATTCTTGGTGCAGTACTTTTTGTGATGACAATTGTGGTGATAGCAGTAATAGCTTGGGTGGTAGAACTATTGGTGCCGGCAAGAGAACATGTATTGCCAACTACCCCGATTCCATCTGAACATTTTCATTTCACTCTGCCTTATCATGAAGAACGACACAGACAGACTTATCTGAACAATAGTTTCATCCAGATTCTGCATCACACCCACAATATGACGAACACTTCGAACTGTTGGGTATGTGGGATGTTGCCTGGAAATCAAAAGAAAGGAGGCACTCCGCTTATCCCACTCCTATTCTCTCATAATGGTTCTTGTAATGCTTGGTATACCCTTTTATTCACTTTGCGATGGCCGACAAAAGGTGGACTACTTTTCCGACTCAACAAAGTCTGCTTTAATGACCGAGATGGTTATCCACAAGCTGAAGGAACTAAATTTGAATGGGAAGAATATCGACCTGATAATGTATCCTCGCCTTGAATTTATAGTAACCAACGAAATGTCAATATGTCCAGTCCGCATGTAATAACAGTTATTGATACGAAAGCTGACTTGTGTGTACGAAATAAAGGTACAATCCCAGTAGGAAGAAGTGAATGTAACAATACTCTCACCTTTGACACTCAAATGGTATCACCTTGGTGGCTTCACGAAACACTTACTTTATCTGTGGAAATAAAGGTTATCACCGTCTCCCTATAGGATGGTTAGGAACATGCTATATATTCTTTGTATTACCCCCGTGTTCATTGCCCCACCTATGTACCATAATGACTTCATCCTGTATCACGATTTTATACTGAATAGAGTGAAGAGAGTATTAGCTCTCGAGGAAATAGACCAAACTGACACTTCTCTGCAACAGTATGTTGATTTTAATTTAGGTCTTTTTTCATTTGTTGGGGCTGCCTTAAATAGCCGAAAAATAAGACGACTGACACGTGTTGTAGAAGCTGTTGCTAATGAGAAAGTTTTTGCTTTAGGAAATTTGACTGAGGAACTTCAGATTACTAGAATTGTAACGCTCCAGAACCGAATGGTTCTAGATGTAGTATTAGCTGACCGTGGGGGTGCATGTCGTATTATTGGAAGTAGTTGCTGTGTGTACGTGCCAGATAATTCACCCTCTGTATATGATGCAATTTCTAAGTTGCATAAGATAGCTGCTGAGTTACATCCTGATAATGGTACTTGGACACTTTCAGGGTGGTTTTGGACGTTATTTAGTACTTGGGGTTGGAAGTTGCTGACAATCCTATGTATAATAATTGGAATACTGTTCTTCCTATGTCTCTTTATTTAATGTGGCCCTATGTTATGTTCTATGTGCCTTTCTGCTTGTATCCCATCCAAACGAGCTATTGTCAAGAATGAACAAATGATTCATAGAGAAATAGCAAATATTATGTCCATTGATATCGATGATGAATACCCTGATTACGTTCACTATGAGGTAGCTTCAGCTAAACGCTAAAAGGGTCGTCAGTCGTAATTTGACGGTGATCGGGTTAGCGTTAAGCTTTGCTACACGAATTTCCCCTTAACTTGACTATGGTGTTCGGAAGCCATTTTGAATACACTGGCGGCCATTTCATAATAATGCGTCGCCTTGTGGTCAGCATACCCATTGTCCTTTCTTTGTACCACTGACCACTCGAATTTGCCCAGCAACAGGCTTTTTTTAGTATTGAGTTTTATCAATGTGAGGGAAGAGGAATTGCTGTCCTATCTGTTCCCCAGAACAAGGTAGATTTTATCAAGAGTGGATAGGACACTTGTGACCACTTGTACCAAGAGATATATTGAAAAACCCTCATAAACGTTGTGTATTTCGAGAAGCGGTATATCTTGTTCTCCGCCCCACAGAGACGTTATGGCAACAGTCATTGGGTTTGACAATTAGTATCTTTTGGGATCGATTGGGATAGCCTCACAGCAAAGAAACAAGAACCAATAAGGATTGCCATTCACAGAATCATTATGACAGAATATCTACGCTCGAAAATAGCGCCACAAGGTCTCTGGATCACTAACGCACCAAGAATATTTCTCCACGACTTGGCCTTTAGACGAGATTGGTCTGCAATCTCTTGGAAGTGCACCCTTGATTATCTAGTGTTGATAGTAAAAACTGCCAAGAGACTATCCGAAGCTTTACTAACACAGATACAAGCCTGTGAAGCCGAATTGAAAAAGGGTATACAACCAGCAGTCTACAAGAAAAGATTAGAGGAATTAAATAAAGAGATATCAGACAGTGAAGAATTCCTGATGCAAAACAAATTACAAAAACTAAGTAAAGACATCAAAAAGTTCAGTCATGAAAAAATGCATCCTTACGCCAAAACTGATTACAAGTCAACTGATCTCAATACAGATAATGATTCCGATGGATGGGATTCTTCTGGAGGATCGGAAACAGGATCCGAAGATTCGGGCCATAGAAGAGGGAGAGGACAATTTCGATCTCGACCACAGAGAAGAGGCAACAGATGGCCTAGACAACAGTTTATGGGCCCGCCAATGCAATTTTCCAACCCTATATGCAACCATACGCGGGTGGATGAATCCGTACAACCAAGGACCCCATCTTATGCAGAACATCATGGGCATGCCACCACAAGGGATCAATAACCAAAACCAGGATACTTTTTTATTGAGGGGCCAGAACCAAAGAGGAAGAAGAAGAAAAATATCGTGGCAAGATCAACAGCCGAATGTTCAAACAAGGAGCATGACAACAGCGAAGCCAGGAACCAGCAAAACGAGTCACTGATAGTGAATCTGAGCTCATTGACTCTATCCAAGGAACAAGAAAATGTCCTCAATAAAGGACTTGGCTACGTACCTACTCCTAATCTCGACCTCTTCAGACTAAAATGTGAATTGTCCTCACCACCTACTGACCTTGGAGACACCAACCTTCGTAAGAAGTCGACCTTCACTCCACCGATCAACATGGTACCAGTTGAGATACTAACCTTCGAACAGGACATCCTCACAGGAATTGATAACATGGCAAACAATGTCAAAAGACCCTTCCAAAATCTAACCAGATTAGAAAGAAAAGCCTTAGAAGAACTACAGTCTAATGAAAATATTGTCATTAAACCCGCGGATAAGGGCGGTGGAGTAGTCATTCTGGGAAAGGAAAGTTACAGAACTCAATGTCTTGAACTACTGGCAGATACAAAATTCTATACCAGAATTGATACGGATCCAACACCAAGATTAAAAACCACAATTGCAATGATGGTTTATGAAGCCGAAACCAATGCTTGGATAAGCAAAAAAGAATCTGAGTCCCTGTTGACAAACAATCCAAAGATACCATACTTTTATTCCTTACCCAAAACACACAAGAATAGAGTCCCTCCACCAGGTCGCCCGATAGTTTCGGGTATTGGATCAGTGTTGGAACCGCTTTCCAAATTTGCGGATCAATTTCTCCAACCATTAGTTAAAAAAACACCTGCCTACTTACAAGACACCAGAGATTTGCTAAACCAACTTAAAGACCAATCTTTTGATCCCACTACGATGCTCCTAGTGGGGCTTGACGTAGAATCTCTATACATGAGCCTACCCCAAAAAGAGACACTAGAAATGCTGGAAGACGTCCTCTTTATGGAAAATTGGGATTTTAGGACTCCGAGACACTTTGTCCTTGAATGTTGCCGGATGGCACTTACTGAAAATTATTTTGAATTTGAAGATCAGTTGTTTTTACAGAGCCATGGCACTTCAATGGGGAGTGCTTTTGCCCCATCGGTGGCAGGACTCTATGTGAGTAATTTTGAAACTAAAAATGTCCTGACACCAGCTAACCCTTACGCTTCCAGTATACTCTACTGGAAACGTTATATCGATGACGTTCTCCTGATATGGCACAATGATCAAGACTTGAAGATATTCGTGGAATGGCTTAACACACGGGACCCTTGGCTTCATTTCACGTACACAGCTGATAAAGAAAGTATTGACTTTCTAGATCTGACTATATACTAAAACGAAAACAAAATTGAGACCAAAACTTTCAGAAAACCTACTGCTAAGAACAGTTTATTGTCTTACAAAAGTTATCATCCACAACCGTTAAGAGACAATCTACCATATAGTCAGTTTCTACGTCTTAAAAGGAATTGTAGTCAGAAAACTGATTATCAGATACAATCGAACGATCTCAGTGCAAGACTACAAGAAAGGCATTATAAAGCATCAACCATATCTAAATGCCGAAAAAGAGCCATGATTCAACCGAGAGATAATCTGTTAACAACTTTTGAAAAAACAGAAAATGAGGACCTCATGACCTGTGTGACAACGTTCGGTCCTGCATCATATCAAGTGAATAAGCTAATTCAGAAGAACTGGCACATTGTGAACACTGGAAAATTCAATTGGCCAAAACCACACTTTGCCAACAAACGAACAAAAAACTTACAAGACCTTCTGGTCCACACTCGCCCTAGGCAACCAATCTTGGAAAAACCAATCAGAAATGTCCACATGGCCCCGGTGACAGGACATTATCCATGTGGGTCATGTATGGCCTGCAAATCAACAACCTCCTCTAAAACCTTGCAACTGTCTCCAACATTCAAATGGACACAAAGACAACACAGTAATTGTAATTCATCCCATGTGATCTATATGGTTACATGTCCATGCGAAAAGAAATATATTGGTATGACCTGCAGAAAGGTGAAATTGCGAATAGGGGAACATAAAAGCAACATTCGCCTCCAAAAGAATACAACAAAGCTCTGTTCACATTTCATTGAGCAAAAGCATAGTATTGAAGATCTGAAATGGACTGTTCTAGAAAAAATATCAGAACTGACCCCCAATGTTGACAAGGTACTATATGAAAAGGAACAACGCTGGGTAGATCGTCTCAAAACCAATAAATACGGACTGAACGATGAAATTTCATGGCACCATTTTGCACGCTAATCCCAAGCCTCTTGCTTGGATAAAACTGAATCTTTCACTGTACCATGAGTCCATAATGACGTTTCTATGAGTCTACCCACATTATCATCACTTCTCAAAAAAAAATTCAAATTTTTGATATTAGTAATAGTGTCATGATAATTGCATAAAAACAGGCCCATCAACACTGAGTTATGAATTAGCGCAATATTATGCCTCAAAACCCCTATTTTTTTAGTTGAATCCGTCACTCGATCTTTGTAAACAAACACCCCCCTTTCTACCTCCATGGCTAGAACCATAGAAAACTCCATCGGAAGCGTGCTCCCGGCGTCCAGGGGGCAGAACCAGCACAAGACGTGGAACACGCTTCCAACGCGAGTGAGTTCTCCTTACTGCCCGCCTTACACACTACAGGTAGACATCGGTTTTTGTAACCTAATATTGATGTCTTTTTAGCCTGGGACGAGTGTCCGTACCCTCTGAGGGAACCACTTTAAAATTATCTTCAGGTAAGACCTCACACGAGGTCGTTTTGCACTTGTTTAATTCCATTGAGACAAGAGGGCGATATCAACTATACTCAACCTTTGTTTCCCTCTAGGTTCACACCATGTACACCTAATCTAGAGGTATGACTTATTTTACATAATCATTTATATGTTTCAGATCGTTGCGCTAGGTCCAGTATTAATGATATTTACTGCATATTCCAACTAAACCACCTAGACATCAGAGAATTAAGATGTTGTTTGCACGCTGGTCTCAAAATATCGCCACTTTTTAACTCGCCATAAATGTCACTACTGTTGAATGTTTTCTCACAATTTTTCAGAAAATGTCTCAAATTGAGCTTAAATTTTGATAAACATAATGAATGTTTTGACCGCGACTATTTAACATTAATTTGTTAAAGTGCCACAAGTTACCCCCTCTTTTTTCAATCTTTTTTCAATCCTTCTAGGTGACTCTTATGAACCAAAGTGGGTAAGACTATTATGTTGAAATGACCCATCAACGTCACAAATAGTGATAGTAGATTTACACTGTGTTTGTTTGTTTATATGTCCTGACGAATGCTCTTAGACCCACGGGCCAAGAGAGCAGAAACATGTTGACGTTTTTTTGTCCAAATGATACATGCTAAGGATTCCTAACTATCCCCAGAGCAGACAACCTTTTAAACTAGTGGTCCAGCGATATGAATAAATAGTAGTTAGTCGCTTGGAAACTATTTTATTTTCACCTTCCAGTGGGGTTACTCGAATCATCTCTGGATACTGCCACGAAAAACCAGAGATTGCCTCGGGCGAGGCTGGCAAGATACTAATTGTCAAACCCAATGACTGTTGCCATAACGTCTGTGTGGGGCGGAGAACAAGATATACCGCTTCTCGAAATACACAACGTTTATGAGGGTTTTTCAATATATCTTGGTACAAGTGGTCACAAGAGTCCTATCCACTCTTGATACAATCTTTTTTTAGTATTGGTCAAGCTCGCACATGCGCAGTTAAACCCTCTATACTAGTGGACAGTCATCGCTTAGGAATGTTTTTAAAACTGACCAGTGGTGTTGTAACCCCTCCCATGAGTTGGCTGTGTTCCAAAAATGACCTTATATGTACCTAAACTGAGCAAATGTGCTCCGCCTACTTTTTTATTACTGTAATACTGTTTAAAAGAGGCCTCGCACCGATGTTCGGTGTGATACTTCTTGCATTGCTGAAGGGTGTTGTAGGAATGTACCACCACCCATGGGGTCTTAATAAACTTGTCTTTTGCATTTTCCAGTTTCCGTGCCAACGTCTGTATTATGGTGTAGCGGGTTTTGCAGAATATGTAGGCCTGGAGAACACAATACCACAGTAGCCGCCACCCCAACCCTGCCCCGCCATCCGCCAAACCAGAGGAAAGGGAAAGAGAGGAAGGCCAAGGAAGGAAAGCAAAAGAGAGGAGAAGAAGAGAAAGAGAAGAAGAGAGGGAACAACAGGAGGCCAAGCATGCCTCGCATTTAGCAAGAGCAACAAAGGCCAACAGGCCCATTTCGGACTACCCAAGTCACCAGGCATCCTCCACCCAAGGGTTTGGACGCACTCAGGAATGTCACTCCCTATGGGGCAGCACAGGGGGTACCCACAAGTAGGATAGGGTACATCAACCCCGGCAGCCCCGCTGCTCGAACCGAGATCAGGGGCACCGCATAGCTGGGCGGAGCAGTTGGGCATATCAGCGGCCATCACTCAGCCCCTCATGGTGAACCAGTTGTTGTACAACAAGTAGAGCCCCTACAGGTCCAGATCCACCACATCAGCGGCACCGGAGGGGGCCCGCACGCTGAAGTCAGGGGCAGCAGAGTCCCCAAGTGCAGGCCGGGGTAGGACATCATGGGGGTGCAGATCGCCTGCGCTACAAGGAGACTGGTGTTCTGGCCGGCGACAGCAGCAAAGTAAGGGAGTCCAGGAGTTGCAAGGAGTATCTGTGTAGGCAGCATGTCAAGACAGTATCACAAGGCAGGAGGCAAAGGAGCGCCCCATAGTGCCAGGAGGAGCCACGGGAGAATATGTCCCAACAAGGTCCAGGTCATGGGGTAGGTGGACGGGAGGACTGATCATCTCGGTCACCCTCAAGAGAGTGGATGTGCGCTTTGATGTCCTGCTTGGCCTGCGATGTGGATCTCTCATCCACCGGAGGGGATCGACGATATCGACGAACCTTGGTCCAGTCCGGGCGAGCAGGGACTCTCTCCTGGTGAAGTGATCGTGACGAGCTGTGGGTCAGCGATTCCGGCATCTTGAGAAGTTGCGCTGCCTCATGGTAGGACCGGATGACCCTTCGCTTGTCCTCCCAGCGAAAGATAAGGGCAAAGGGGTGGCCCTACTGGTAAGCAATGTTGAGAGCTCTCAACTTCTCCGTCACCGGCCGAAAACCTCTTCTCCGACGCAGGGTGTTAGGAGCCAGATCCTGAAAAATCTGTATTTTATAGCCTCCGTAGGTGAGGTTGGGCTTGTCCCGGGCCGCTTTCAAGATGGCTTCCTTCTCCGTAAAGTATTGCACCCGCGTCAGGTTGTCTGGGACGAGGCCCACCCTACCCGCCGGTCCGTACACCCGGTGGGCACGATCCAAAGTTGGGGGGAGGCGTCCTCATCCCCCCATACCTCATGCAGGAGCTGCGCCACATAGGTCAGCATATCTGTCCCTTCCTCGTCGAGCGTAACTCCACGGATTCGGAGGTTATTCGGGTGGCTTCTGTTCTCAAGGTCCTCCTGCTTAATCTGCAGTTCAATGTTCTGCTCTTCCAGGGCCGCCACTCTCTGCCACAGCTGCTCCTGGTCTTCCGTGCGCGCGTCAACTAACTTCTCCAAGCCGTTCACTTTGTCGCCCAACTCAGTGACCTCCTTGCGCATCTCCTTGACACATGTTTGCACCTCCGTGCGTAAGGAGCCTATCTCCGTCTTAAGATCAGACATGAAGGAGGCCATAAAGGCCTGAGTCTCCGGTGGCGAGTCCGCAGGCATCTCCAGGGGGCCGTCGGCCGACACCGCCACTCCAGTCTTGCCCCACATGGCCATCACTGATGTTTCTTTAGCCGTCGCCGCCGGGTCCTGTTTGCCGCCTCTGGACCTTGTCATGATCAAGCCTGCAGGTGAAGGCTAGGTGCTCGTGCCTCTACAAGCAGGGTACAACCCCGCAGGCTCAAGGGGATAGGCAGCGGGGGAGGGATCTACACCAGGCCTCGTCACCACAAGTCCTCTCACTCCTCTCACAGTGCGGCAAAGCCCCGGGTCCCCCAGGCGGCAGCAGTTCAGTGACCAGTGGCTGGGGCCCCCCGTCCATCACAGATCCAGGTGGAGGGCATGCCAAGGGCGCCCCCAAGCAATGCAGGCAAAAAACAGGGCACAGCAGTATAGCGTGGTGCTCAAGGTGCCGTACTCGGGGTGGAGAGGCAACGGGCCGGGAGACAAGATGCGAGAGCGCACACAGTAAAAATAAGCAATGCCCCAGGTGATGCAACTTCTCTAGCATAGCTTTAAGGAGTTGTAGCCCGCTTGAGCAGGCCGTGGAAGGGACACCTCCACCGTCGAGGGCCCGGGTCTTGTGGCGCCTGTAGTCCCCCCGGCCAGCCCCTACACCCAGGCAGTCCAAGGTCCACTCCACTGCACCAAGGGCAGGATCTCCAAGCAGCAAGGTGTAGGGCAACTCCCAGCGGCAGGTAGTACCTCCCTCCGCCGTCAGCCAGCACCCAGCAACAGTTCCAAGCGTCTGCAGGGCCCCTGCACTCCCCGCCAATTCCACACCACCAATCGGGGGGCAGACTGCAAGTAGGTGAGGCCCAGCCGAGCGCAACGCTGCGCCGCCGCTGGTTTCAGGGATGGCTCTCTAGTCGGGGGTCAGCACAGGCCCCAGGGGCCCGGACCAATTCGCACCTTCCTCAAGGAGGGCTCGCTGCACCCCACCGCTCCTCCCCCTTTAGGTCGCTTCCCAAGGCCCCCAGCTGAGTCAGTCCAGGACACACAAGAGGGCGGCCAGTAGGCAGGCAAAGACTCAGTTGCTCTTTGCTCCCCCCGCTCCAGAGGGCCGCAGGGTCCCAACTCTCCCTTGCCAGGCACAGCTTCCAGACCTGGCCCTAGGTCACAAGGGGGGAGGGGCGCAGGGGGACAGGCCGCAGCCCGCCAAAAGCACCAGGGGCAAGGGGGTGCCCTCCACATTCAGCCGTACCCCCGCAGCCCCCAGCAGATGCCCCTCACCTCCACCCTCCCGCCAGTGCCTCAGGGCTCCTCAGCTCGGCGATGCCACCGCTGGCCGTGTCCAGGCTGGTAACCAAAATGGCGGCTGTGGTGATGCTCCGGACCTGCCTCGTCTCCATAGTGCCGCGTCCCTCCGGCAATCCAGTGCCTGAGGCCGCTGCTCCCTCCTTCGGGCCTCTCCTCCTGCCACTGGGGAAGCCCGGTCCCGGGCTCGATGTGCGGCTGCACCACGACCTCCAGGTAGGCCGGCACCAAGGTTCTCCAGTCCCGCAGGTCTCCCCGCTGCTCACAGGGGGAGCCCGCCTCCCAGTCCGGCACCCGTTCCAGCCACGGGGCATCGAGGCCTCCTCCGTCCGGGACCACCGGCAACTGCACTGAGCTTCGGCGTTGCAGCGCAAGAGCAGAGCTCACGCCCGGGCCGCTTTCTGGGGCCCACGAGGTCGCAGCCGAGAGTCATCTTGGGGAGGTAGCCCAGGTCCGGGGGAAAGGGTCCGCTGCTGGCCCCCCAGTCAAAATGGCAGGTGTGACTGCCCGCCGGGACCCCGTCTTCACACCACCTCCTCACAGACAGCTCTCGGGGGCCCCGTTGTCACTCGCGCAGCACCCCACTCAGCCAGGGGACTCTCCTAGCCCCGGAGATGATGAGTAGCCCCCAAACTCTGCTCAAAATAGCTTAAACAGGCAGCAGGGCACCGGAGCTCAACGAAGTCACAGCCTACTCCATTGCCGCTGAAGCCATGCCCCAGACCGTGGTCTTTCAAACAATTCAAAACAAAACACAATCAGAGTCCAAACATTACAAACAAGCAAAATTTCTACTACATCATAAATAATTAAAATTCAATACAGTTTAAAAAAGAAGGTTAAAAGAGGGTGACTCCCTCAAACACACAATTCATTAAACCCACATTTTATGGAAGTTCTTACATATCTAGAGGAATAAAAAGACAGATTTAAATTTTCTAAAAAGGCTTAAAAGGACTTAAAATCAGTGTCCCTCCTTCTATAGCTCCCTTCCAAAATCTTTTATGGCCTTCAGGAATTTACCCAATCCAATTGCAATTTCGACCGAATGCATATCTGTAAGTAAGCATATCGCCTGGGCACGTGAAATTATCTTATGTGATAGGAATATAGGACCTAAAAACTGTTTCCTTAACCCCTTCCCTGCTCATGACGAGCTCAGCTCGTCATGAGGCACACTGGAGCTGTGCTTATGACGAGCTGAGCTCGTCATAAAAAAAGGAGAATAGTAATTTCCAGCACAGGATGGGAATTGCCTTAGCAGCCAAGGTATTAAATCATGTACAAATGTGCAATCAAGCAATATGTGCAACATATAGTTTCTTAGGCCACGCCCACAGTTACAGTTACCTTCTGGGCCAATCAATACGGACTTTAATTTCCCATCTATCTTCCAGGGGTTAATCCCCACCCAGAACCTTAGTATTTCATATCTTAACCCTTGGTTAGGCAATATATCCAGATACGGGAACCAATCTTCATTTACCCAAGAGTTCTTTGACCACTGGACCGATTTTTTCTCCAGCATGTAATCTAGGTCCTGTGCCCTTGAGAATAACTGGACTTGTTCCCTAAGTGTTCTCTTTGCAAAGTCGCCTATCTGGGCGTTCTTGGTAAATCACACATTACGGCGCCCAGATACTTTCTGGAGTGTTTTTCTCACATCCTTTGCCCAGTCGAGATTACTTATTTGGATTTCCTCTCCACACCATTGTGAGACCTTAGGTGTCAATCCTGGGTCTCGGCGCTTCCAAAATCTTACCAGGGCCATTTGGGATTGCATACTCCAAGAAGTTAACCCTAGTTCCATTCTAATTGCTTGAACCATTGTACAATTAGGTAAAGACAATAACATGTTTAAAATGTTTCCCTCTTCCTGATCCCACTCATGTTTACCGCTCAAGTATAACACTTCTGCCCCATACACTACTTTAGGGGATCATTGCTTCGAATGCCTTTTTCATTGGTTTGTGTGTCATGGCTCCATATTCTTTATTAAATTTTTTTAGCCCACTTGTAGATGAAAAAGCTTTTGCTTGTTGAGCCTCCAGATGGGTACGCCATTTTAGCGCACTATCAAACCAGAGGCCTAAGTATCTATATTCCTTAACTGCCTCTAGTTTGTCATCACCCAAAAACCAATTGAAATTTATCTTACTCTTTCCAAAGCATAAAACCTTAGTTTTTTCCATATTTACAGTCAGTATTTTCCTATCACAATAGTGTTTAAAAGCAGTTAATTTCCTTTGGAGTCCTATTTCAGTTTGGTTCAGGATCACTAGGTCGTCAGCATATAAAAGGCAAGGCACTTTATGCCCATTCATTCTTGGACTTCTTTCCACTTCAAGTGCCGCAGGAAGATCTGCCAAAAAGATTGAAAATAACAGGGTTGCCAAGACGCACCCCTGTCTAAAACCATTCCCTACTAATATCTAACGAGTTAGAGCCCCATGCGTATCTCTAATGACCTGAGCCCAATTCCCACTATGAAGATCTTTTAGGATCATCAACAAGCCATCCGGTAATCCATTTGTTAACATATCTTACCAAAGTTTATTAAGATCCACAGAATCGAACGCTGCCCGAAAATCAACAAAACAACAATGTAGCTTCCTATTTTGTTCTATCGATTTCCGAGCTAGGGCCCTTAGGGCGAAGCAATGATCTATTGTGGAGGGGCCTTCTTTGAAGCCACCTTGTTCCACTGGGATAATTGCTCTCTCTTCTGCCCAGATCTTTAACCTACCTAGTATTATCTTGGCAAAAAAGTTTTCCCCAATATCGAGTAGATTAATTAATCTATAATTCCTTGGTGCGTTGACGTCTCCTTTTTTATGGATAGGTCTGATTATCGCACCCTTCCAATTACTAGGTATTGTCCCTAGTTCTAGGATTACGGCAAACATGTTGGAGAAAAATTCAGCCCACCAAGGTGTACATGACTTAATTATCCGGCTGGCGGGTTTTCTGGGTGAGCAGCTCATGTTAAGTTAAGGGTCTGGTTTTAGATCGTCTACTAGACCTCTTCAGTCCCCTTGCGCTTCCTCTTCAATTACTCTCCCCGTTGGGTATAGTTCTTACAGGTAAAACTCCCAAGCACCCTCTTCTACCACACAGATCATTGATGCGGCTGAGGTCTCTGATAGTGATCGATTCAGAAAACGGGGTGGTGATGGACAGAGTATCTGAATTAAACAGAACACTCATACCCAGTCAACAGATCAGGGCTTGATCCATCACCGTTTTTTAGCTCACTGCACCATCCCAGCTCAGAACCTGGCTACATGCAAATTAATCTGTCCCTGGCCCAGTGCATCTGATACTGATCGGACTAGATTACAGAACAGCCGTATGTTCTTGGATTCTATTGCCTCCAGCAATTTCCCCCAAAAATTATCCTCATGGGCTCTTCTTGTGCTATTAAGAAGCATGATAGTCTTTCTTTAATTTGGCGAGGTTTTCTCCTCTAGCCGTATCAAATTTTTTACGCAGACTGCGCTGTTCTGTCCTTAGTTGTCTTTTAATATTTAGACAGTCTGTATTAAACCAGTTACCTTTCTTGACCTGTGTGTTTTGGTTACTCTTGCTGGCCTTTACGTCCGTTCTAAGTTCAACCTTGATGCTTTGTACCACTTGGTTTATCTTATCAATATACCAGGCCAGATCTAAACCAGCTGCACATCCTAAAGGTATGTTTTGTTGGATCCTGGTTAACTTTTATATATATTCTTCGGTTAGCCTGTGTAAATTTGCTTAGGATAATCCATCAGTTGTATAATTACTTTCTCGGTGACAATTTTGTGGGAATGTACCAACTCCAATTCTAAAATATTGTGGTCACTATCTGCTATATGGTTGACCTTGAAGCCCTTTATTAAATTGAAATTCCATACTGGCATAAAAGCATAATCTATGGGACAATTTTGTGACCCTTGTTTAAAAGTTTTCTTTGCCGGGCGGTCTTGTGGAAACCTGCCATTCAAACAGAAAAAACTCTTGGTCGCTAAGTAGTTTCCCAAACTTACATCATGCAGAGAGCATGAGCTTTCTGGAAACTTTGCTTGGATTATATAGTTGGATTCTAAAATTTCCTTTTTTTTTTTTTTTTTTTTTTTAAACTTTTTTATTTGACAGACAAGTCACAAGCAAAGAGACATTGCAGTTCAGAAGGAAAAAGAAAAAAAAAAAAATACGAATATAGCAAGCTTTAAAGTGACATCAGGGAAAAAGTCCATAAATTAGTAAGATCAACAATCTTTAAATGTTACAACTTGGCCGAACAAAAAGACATTTATAAGAAAAAAAGCAAGGAAAAAAAAAAACACTAAATATTTATACAAAGTTAGCCCAAATCTTTTCAAATCTATCTACCGTTTTCCGGGTCCTATTTTTAGCAAGGGCCTTCTCCATTGTGTATATTTCATGAAGTAATATTAGCCATTCCGTCCTCTGAGGTGGATTTGGTGAGATCCAGGCTCTAGCTACTACCAGTCTAGCACAAGAAATCGCTATGTCTAGCCAGCTTCTATTATCGTGGCCCCGCTCGTGTATATAGAGTAAAACCATAGATGAGGTAAGTGGGGAGCTGATCAGTTGTTTTTCACATAATGTGGTTTCTATTTCTCGCCAGAACAAGTTCAGTGCTGGACAAGAAAAGATCATATGGATAAGATCAGCTGCTTGCAGATCACATTTAGGGCATTTGGTACGTTCATTATTTTGTGACCATTTAGAAATTTTCTGTGGGGTGTGATAAAGTTGGCTGACCGTTCTATATAATTGAAGTTTCAAACTAGAGGAGTATGTTATTTTATTAAGAGTTGTGAAAGCCTTTGAGATATTCTGAGGAGTCACATTAGTTCCCAATTCAAGCGTCCATTTTTGAGAGAGTCTGGGACAATCATCCGAGTTATGCTGGATTAATTGTTTATATCCTCTGCTTATTATAGATTTCTCCTTAGAGCTATACAGAACTTCCCAAATATCCGATCTAGTAATTTTTATTAAGTTCATTTTCCGTATAAGATAGTCCCTTATTTGCAAGTATTTAAGTGCCATTTCACTTGGTAGCGAGTAAATTAATTGTAAAGTGGAAAACTGTAGAAACCCCTCATGGCCATATAGGTCTCCCAGTCTCTTGATCCCATAATCGGCCCATTCTCTCCCAAAATTATCGTTAAAAATACCTGGTAGCCCTGGATTATCCCATAATGGCAAATCAGATTGAAAAAAAGAAGTGTCGCAAAACTTCATGACTAAATTAAACAACCCTACCACGTCCCTTGCTGTCTTGAATTTAACTCGTTTGAAGAAGTTCGGGTCTTGTATTCTTGTTAGAAATTGAGATGAGTTTCTACCTAACATAAATTGATGAAAAAAAAGGTTTTATTTTTATTTAATAGACTCCTAAAACGCCCTATAAAAGATGCAAAATAATAAGACTTAAAGTCCGGAAAATCTAATCCACCCTTCTCTAAAGGTAGTTTTAGTATCGCTATTGACCTCCTAGGTTTTTTATAGCTCCAGATAAAGCTGCTGCAAATTCCTTCCAACTTCTTAAAAAAAATATTATTAACTCGAAGGGGAATAGAACGAAAGAGATATAAAAACTTGGGTAAAAGATTCATTTTAATCAAATTAATTCTTCCCAAAATATTCATCGGAATTTTGTGCCATTTTTTAAGCATCAACGTAACTTGTTTAAGTAAAGGTTCGTAATTCAGTTTAATTATTTCATTTATTTTAGAAGATATTGTCACCCCTAAGTAAACAGCCGAGTTGCAAAGCCCGGTAACAGATTGGTTAGCTTGGTAGTTCATAATGGTTTGAGTTTTATTAAAGTTTAGTTTGTAACCGGAAATAGCTCCAAACTTTTCAGCTTCTTCTGTAATTCCTGCTAGAGCATCTATAACATTAGTAGTAAATATGGCTAAATCATCGGCGTATGCAGTGATTTTAAGAATTTTATGTTCATGCTCTACCGGAGTTATCTTCTCTTGATTCTGCAGGGCATTTATAAAAGGCTCCATAGAGAGGGCGAACAGCAGGGGTGAAAGTGGACATCCCTGTCGAGTCCCCCTAGATATAGCGAAAGTTGAGGAAAGTGCTCCCGCGTAGCTGATTTTAGCGTTAGGATCTCTGTATATCGCCTGTATGCCTCTAAGGAAGCGTTCCTTAAACCCGTATTGCATTAGCACTTTCCACAAGTAATCCCACCCCACTCGGTCAAATGCTTTTTCTGCATCCAGTAATATCATACCGAGTGGGGTGAGGTTAGTTGCAGCAATATCAAATGCCGTAATCGCCATATTGATATGGGCTGTAGTATCCCTTCCCTCTATGAAGCCATGTTGTAGATCATTAACTAATTGCGGCATAATAGACGCCAATCGCCTTGATATCAGTTTAGAATAGGCCTTAGCATCGGCGTTTATTAAAGAAATAGGCCGATATGACCCGCATTCCAATGGAGGTTTATTTTTTTTCAAAAAAAACATAATCTTCGCCGTTTTCCAAGATTCCGGAGCTTTACCAGATGTGCCTATAGAGTTCACCACTAAGCAGAGCAGAGGGAGTAGCTCTTCGGCGCAGATCTTATATAATTCAATCGGAATCGTGTCCTCCCCTGCCGCTTTATTAGAAGGGAGCGAGAACACCGCTAAGCGTAGTTCTTCTAATGTGTAATTAAATTCTAAGTTGTCCAAAATCTCCTGATCTAAAAAGTGTCCCAGAGAGAGATTATCATTTAAGTAAGATTGGATCTGCTCTGGCCTTGCCCTACTCTCAGGAGTATATAGTGCTTCGTAGTATGAAGCAAATTGCTCCATTATATCTCCAGGCTGTGTGTAGATAATACCATTAGGGCCTTTTATAGCTTTAATTAATGTAGAAGCTCGGTCTTCAGCTACTTTGTATGCCAAGAGCTTTCCTATTCGATCTCCAGATTCATACTGGGATAATCTATATTTAAGTAACTTGCCACTATTTTTTTCTTTAAAAGCGCTTTTCATGCCTGTGCGTATATTTATAAGTCTACTTTCCAGGAGTGATATGTCTCTGCTATTCCGATCCCCATCTCTGAGCTTATCTGCCAGTAGTTTTTCTATATGTAAAATATTGTCCATCATTAACTTTGTTTCTCTTTTCCTTGTTGCATTTTGTTTAAGTATATATTGTTGGGTTGTTCCTCTAATAAAGGCCTTACAGGCATCCCAAACTGACAGCACATTAGCAGAATCTTTATTAAATGTAATGAACTCCTCTATCTGTTTTTTAAGCATGGTTACAAAGACCTCATCTGAGAGTAAGTACCTTGGAAAAGAAAAAGTGCGTCCTTTTTTTAAGCCTGAGGCCGAATCAAATATAAATATTATAGGATTGTGGTCCGATGAAATTTTTGGCATGACCTTCATATCTCCTCTCCTCATTAGTTCGTCTGAGGCCCAAGCTAGATCAATCCTAGAGCAGAGTTTATGAGGAGCAGAGTAGTACGTAAATCCAGGCAGTCCTTTAGCTTCCTCGCCCCCCAGATATGGAACTCGCTACCGCTGTCCCTACGAACCACCTCAAACCTGCTTGTCTTCAGGAAAGACCTGAAGACCTGGTTGTTTGCTGGATAATTTCTTTCTTTTTTAGGCCCCTTCTGTTACTGTTATGTTTCTTGCTCCCCTCTGTGATTGGAGCTCAAAGCGCCGGGACACTCCCTTGGAGTAGCCGTTGCGCTATAAAAGTCCCATCTTAACATAACATAACATAACCTGGATATAAGCTACGCCAAATGTCTTTTATATTGTGTATTTTAGCTAGTTCCAGTATTGCTGCTCTTGTTTGTCGCATGCGTAGCCCTATTCCTTTTTTAGTTGTATCCTGTTGGTAATTCATAACACAGTTAAAATCTCCCATTAGGATAAGTTCTCCTGACCAAGATAGTAATTCAATATTCAACCAATCAAATAACCATGGCTCATCTTTGTTGGGGCCATACACTGAACAAAAAACATATAAAGTGCCCTCCAATCTTATTTGCATTATTGCCCAACGCCCTCCCTTGTCTGCAGCCGTTTTAACAACTTCCCCTTGCCAATATCTTTTCTTTAGGATAGCCACACCTCTTATTGGTGCATTTAAAGTAGTGCAAATCACCAAATCGTATCCTAATTGACTCAACAATTTTTTATCTTTGTAGCATATATGGGTTTCTGTAAGCATTACTATCTGTGCATCATACATTTTAAGTTCTTGATAAATTAAATTTCTTTTAGTCTTATTGTTCAGACCAGATACGTTCCAGGCCAGACACCTGCAGTTCGTCATTTTATATACAATAAATCAATAGCCGCTTCCCTTATATTATTTCTCCATAAAGCTCTCTTTCTTGTTAAGTACATTGTAGCTTCGCCATGGCTTGTCTTGTCATTTTTGTTTCCCCCCCTCCTCCCCCCCCCCGTACCAAAGAAAAACACCCCCCCTTTATACCTGCTGCCTTTTGGTAGGGCAGCCTCTCAGCGGTGCAACCACCCGCCACTTTCCACCACCCTCATTAAGTATGTCATTTTTACTAAATTTAGCATATCTTAAATCCCTTATTCTCCATTTTATCCTTTGAGCTTGTCGGATTAATCAAACCCTTTCCACTAACCATACCCTGAGGTGTAGTGTTATGTCGCTTACGCTTTAGTAAGCTTATCCAGCACAGTTTCTGCCTCCTTCACTTGATTAAGATAGTACGTATGCCCGGCTTTTATAACCTTTAAGCATGCAGGCTCTTGGAGGAAGACCTGAGCCCCTGCAGTCTTGAAAGAGTCAATTAGTTGGCGCAGATTCCATCGTCTCTCCATAGTAAATTTACACAGATCTGAGCGAACAAAGAAGGTCACGTCTTCCGTAGTAATCGGAGAGTTAGGCTTAGCTTTTAAAGAAACAGCCTGTCTCAACAGAAAATTTCCGAAATAAATCAAAAAAGGATGAGGATACTTATTGTCTCTGTTTCTATTAGCTAAAGGCAACCTGTGGGCTCTTTGAATCTGAGAATCCCAATCCCAGTCCGCAAGATCTGGGAAGGCACGTTGGCATAGTCTGACTATATAGGCCCTGGGGTCCGCTCCTTCAGCCCCCTCCGGGATCCCAAAAAGTCTGAGGTTCTGCCTTCTTTGCCTATTTTCCAAATCCTCCATCTTGGATTGTAAGGCCCGGATTTCTTCCTCGTGTCTAGTACTTTTTTGATTGTGCTTGGTCGAAGTCTCCTCAACTTGTGCCACCCGTTGCTGAAGTACCTCCACTTCTTGGGTTACTTTATTCATTTTCCCATTGACCTCCAGCAAGTACGACTGAATTTTAGAGTTATCCTCCTTTAGTTGTGAGAAATGCTGTTGTGCCTCTTGTCTCTGTTCGGTCAGCATATGCAAAATTAGAGCCATAGAGGGGGTCTCCAAGGAGGAGACTTCCTGGTGTAATTCCTTCGTGAAATGCCCGGCCTGATCAGTTTCTTCCTCTGTTGTGGCAATAATTTCGTTCACGTTTAGGGCCGTCTCACTACCATCCTCCCTTAAAGTAGAGTCTAGTTGTACATCTAGTACTCCTTTAGGACCGGCTACTATCAATTGGTTTGTAGAGGTGGACGGATCATCAGCCTCTATATCTTGGATATCCTGAATATCTTGATTAGTTAACGGCGAAGTTGAGGGCACCATGGAACTGTTGCCTGATAAGCGTAAAGCCATTGTTTTTACACCTCCCTTAGCTTTCATCCACTTACGTAATAGACTATCATCAATAATAGGTTTTCCACAGTTATTAGCCTGATTTATTGTAGAGGAAAGAGTAGATTGATTAGTATTTTTCTTGCACCTTATTTTATTTTTAGCTTTCCCTCTTCCTTTTTTCCGTGTCACTATTTTCCAGTTGTCCTGTGGGGAGCTCTCCATATTATCCTCCGCCTCATCAATTAATTCTTCATATTCATCATTCGACTCTTCTGGTGTTCCGTTGCTCTCTTCTACCTTGTCTATGGGGGTTCTAGTAGCCGGGGCTAAGTTTGGGGTATCAGTTGCCTCGACTGGTGTAACTGCGCAGCTCATCTGGGTCAGGCCGACACCAGTGGAGTCCCTTCTAATGTCCGAGACTGTGGGTTGTGCCTGTGACATCAGCTCTGCTGCCCCCTTATCAATATCCGTATCTTTCTCTTTATCCATATCAATATCCTTTAGAGCAGCTGTATTGTCTTGTATCCCCATCACAGTCACAGACTCAGTCACCGACTCGATAACAGTCTCAGTTACACAGCCCTCCTTTCCTGAAGCCCTCTGGAGATCCTTCCTCAAATCTGTATCAGTGTCCCCATTTTCAGTTATTATCTGCTCAGTCTCAATACTGCCCCCTGCAGGCGCTGGATTTACAGCTATCTTAGCTCCTTTATCTTTGGCAGCGTTATCTTTATTGCTAAAATTTCCAGATACATGAGATCATACCGCTTAGGGTTGAGTTTATGATTAAAATTTCCTACTAACAAAATCAAATCTGAATCGTACTTTTCACACAAAAGATCTACATTATTCTTAAAATTTCCCATTTCAGCTCCATATTCCTCCTGGGCACCCCATGTACACATTTAAAAGCAACACATTTTCTTTCTTATTACCAACAGAAATTAGGGTTATTCTACTACAGAGCAGCCATTTACATGTTACTGTGAGCTGGGATACATTTTTCACCAATTTTGTAGATAATAATGTCAGTAAACCCCCTGCCGGGCATCCTGATCAAGATTTTACTGCCGGTCGGTAGGCTTGATGGAACCCTTCCGCTATAGGGGGCTCGCCACATAGCCAGGTCTCCTGGATACAAAGGATTACATTATTTTCTGCAAGTTCTTTTAACCGTTCAAGTTTTATTTGATTTCCTAACCCATTTATATTCCAGGAGACTACTTTTAGGCCATATGGCTGCCCTGATACTATTCCACATCGCTAAGGGGCCCATACCTATGTGATACCTCTAAGTACTGCCTGGAAGGTCCTGGGGGGCCAGTACTAAGGCTCCAATTGTTCCAAGAGTCCTCAGGAGCAGTTATTTATTATAATATTAAGGTTTCCTGAGCCTAGCCCTACACTACTTTCTAACAATCTTACTTGCCTTTTTCTTAGCCCTGCATGGTGCTTTAAGAAAGCTTTGCCTTGCAGTACCCTTTCTTCTGCCCCTACTTCTTTGATAGGTACTAACTGAATCCCTGCTTTTAGTATCTCACTTTCTGCTCTCTCGATGGCGATTTTTACCAGGTCAGAATAAACTTGAACCTTGGTAAACTCTTTTCCATCGGAGGTTGCTTTAAAGCCCACCTGGCGGAGATCTTTTGTGCCGATCCCTTTCAAGTTAGGGCAGTGGGCGAATGAATTAAGAAGAAGTGATCTACTTAAATACGAGCTCTTCTTCATTTTTTTCCCCACCCCTTCCCATTTTTACTTGCTCAAAATACAGCCATTGGTTTCCTTTAAGCTCCATTCCTTTTGATTTTGGCCCCCTATGTAGTTGTTGTATATTAGTTCTAACTTCAATAGCTTTCTCGTTGTATTGCTTCCCCTTATTATTTTGTTCTCTCTTACCCATACCTTTTATTACTTGGTTCCTTGCCGGATTCTCTGTACCTCCTATTCTTGCTCTACTCGCTCTCTCTTTCTTATTTTTTGGGGACTTTAATTTTAACACATATTCCGTTAGACGTATTGATACCTCCAACTCTCTTGCTTTTCCCACTACTCTGCTTTTGCCCTTTCTTTGCACTCTTTTCCTAATGGGTCTCCCCTGTCTTAATAGAGTAGGTCTCTTATACTCGCCCCTTCTTTTTACAAGCATAGGTCAACGGGGGTTCTATATTCCCAACCTCCTCCTCCCCACAGTAGGTGCTACATGCTCAAGGTCAGGAACTGGTCTTATCATTGAGGGCATTTGGCCCCTGATTCCTTGTAATTCACACTGAATTTTTTAGTGGTGCAAATTCTGTGTTTTTAAGATGTCATGATTTAACATTGTCACTTCCAAGATTGCCTGGAGTGTTTTTTGCAACATTAATGTCAAATCCAACATAGAGGAGGCCGAGTTTGTTGAAGTTTCTGGATTAAGTTGTAGAGATTGATTACAGTCTTTGGTACCCTTGGACCCTGTAGTGTGCTCATCGTACACCTCAAGTCCCTTCGAGATTCCATTCTGGACAGAACAGTCATCCTCTTCATGTCCTTGATTTTCGTTATTTGTTCCCTTTGAATCAAGGAGTATAGATAATTTTGGGGACGAGGATAGTCGGGGTGACATTATAGGTCCAATATGAGCAAATAAAGACTGTATGGAATGGTTAATTAAGTTTTCAGAGTCCACCATTTGTTCATCAAATATAACAGAAGAGCCTTCCTTCCAGGATTCCTCACCGGCTATTTCCTGATCCATCGCACGGGGCTTAACTGGTGAAAAAACCCTTTTAAAGTGTTTTCCCACAAAGTCTTTCAGGGAGTTTGAAGCTATACCCCCCAACGTCCCACTTGCGATGATTCCTTAAGGGATTTCTCTTTTTTCTTTAGAGTGCGTTTGGACCTTGGTTTTGGCCCCATGTCATCAGGACTTCCCCCCGAAGTGTTTGGATCCATTGGGGGGAATTTAGAAGTCTTTTCCTGTCCCAAAGCACTTTTAATCTTCCTCAGTGCCATCAAAGGAGTTTTTAGATAAAAAATGCGTCTGCCCTTAATCCCCAGCTGACTCCGCCCCTTAATCCTAGAAACTGTCCTCAGGACTGGGGTGGTCGGTTTTTAGGATAAATAAAGGTAGTAAAAAAAAGGGGGAGGGGGTAAGAAAACACCCTTTGCCCCACTTACCTCTGTTGTGCTTTTTATAGATACGCCTGCGCCGTACCCGTGCCCATATACTTTACAGCATTACACTCGAGAGGCCCTTGCCTCTCCTTACTTCTTGAGGAGCCTGGGTCCCCTGGTGCCTTATTCCTGCCCCTTCTTCCGATTTTGCCCGGAGTCTCTCTCCACTTTCTGCAGGCATTCAGGCTCTCTCAATGAGGGCTGGAATATATGCGTTTCGCGCGTCTTTTCCCCTCTCTGCTGCTTCCTTTCCCTCACTGGGGTTATCGCAGGTCGGGGGGGCCAGGTGGTGGCTATGGCGTCCGATTTGATCTCTGCAGCTTCCTTTCCCTCCCTGGGGTTATCGCAGGTCGGGGGGCCGGGTAGCCGCTATGCTGTCCGATTTGCTCCGTGCCCCGAGCCTAGATTTCATGTCTCTTGCTCGGGGCTTCTCCTTGCAGCTCACTTGCGTGCTTTCTCTCGCGTCGCAGCTTCCTTGCTAGTCACGTGATGAGGGTCACGGGTCACGGGCGGAACGTGGAATGCAGCACAACAGACTGCTGACTGGCTCACTACAATACTGAAACAGCAGTGACAGAGTGTTTGCTGGAAGTGTAAGAATACAGCCTGGACAATTGAAGGTATAAAAGACAAGTTTGCAGGTGCACAGAAGACTGCATGCATAGTCTATAGGGGTTTGAAGCAGTCCATGCCCTGAGGCCTACTCTGTTGCATGAGTACTTAGGTACTGACTAGATGATTACAGCTCTGCAAGGAGAGAGCCAGACTGAATTTATAACAGCTTCAGTTTTAGCACAGTCCATAAATAGGCACATACTGCAGAATGGCTCACTAAAATACTGAAAAAGCAGTGACAGAGTGTTTGCTGGAAGTGTAAGGATACACACTGGGAAATTTAAGGTATGAAAGAGAAGTTTGCAGGTGCATAAAATACAGCATGCATAGTTTATAGGGGTTTGAAGCAGTCCATGCCCTAGGGCCTACTTTGCTACATGAGTACTTAGGTACTGACTGGATGAATACAGTTCCGCAAGGAGAGTGCCCGACTGAATTTATAACAGCTTCAGTTTTAGCACAGTGCATAGATAAGCAGATACTGCTGAATGGCTCACTACAATATTGAAAGAACAGTGACAGAGGATTTGCTGGAAGTGTAAGGATACAGACTGGGGAATTGAAGGTATAAAAGACAAGTTTGCAGGTGCATAGAAGACTGCATGCATAGTCTATAGGGGTTTGAAGCTTTCCATGCCCTGAGGCCTACTTTGCTGCATGAGTACTTCAATACTGACTAGATGATCACGTTTCTGCAAGGAGAGCGCCAGACTGAATTTATAACAGCTTCAGTTTTAGCACAGTGCATAGATAGGCACATACTGCTGAATGGATCACTACAATATTGAAAGAACAGTGACAGAGTGTTTGCTGGAAGTGTAATGATACACCCTGGGGATTTGAAGGCATAAAAGACACATTTGCCGGAGCATAGAAGACTGCATGCATAGTCTATGGGGATTTGAAGCACTCCATGCCCTAAGGCCTACTTTGATGCATGAGTACTTAGGTACTGACTGTATAATTACAGTTCTGCAAGGAGAGTGCCAGACTGAATTTATAACAGCTTCAGTTTTAGCACAGTGCATAGATAAGTACATACTGCTGAATGGCTCACTACAATACTGAAACAGCAGCGACAGAGGGTTTGCTGGAAGTGGAACGATACAGACTGGGAAATTGAAGGTATAAAAGACAAGTTTGCAGGCGCATAGAAGAATGCAGGCATAGTCTATAGGGGTGTGAATGTAGCGATTTCGAGCAGCAAAGTCCCTTGCAAGGCAAGGTATCATGAAAACAGCCGCACTACATCTCCCTGAACACCCGGGGCTCTGGCAGTCCGGAGATCGCTAATGGCTGTTGGTACATAAGCGCCTCCCAGGAAGGGGTGGGTGCTTGTCAATCCTTCCTGTTCCCCTGACTGAGCCTGTTGTACACATCAGAGTCCCGCAGACGCTTTCCTTCCCGCTGGAGAGGACTACGCTGGAGTTCCGCGGACGCTTTCCTTCCCGCTGGAGGGGAATACGCTGGAGTTCCGCGGACGCTTTCCTTCCCGCTGGAAAGGACTATGCTGGAGTTCCACATTCGCTTTCCTTCCCGCTGGAGAGGACTACGCCGGAGTTCCACGGATGCTTGCCTTCCAGCAGTGCGAGGTAGGATCCGGGGATTTAGGTAGCGCGACTGTGCTATTAAGACTACTCCTTTCATCTTGCTCATTTCACGTTACTTTCTTTGGCGCCTTACATGCACATGAAGAACTCATTGCTCGCCAGATGCTATATGTAGTGACTTTAACTACTAAGTACTTCCCCCCCAGGAAACTATCCCGAGACTTCCAAAGCCCGAAACCTTTACTGATAAGGCAGCTTTTCTGGAGCTGTGATATCAACAGCTGAAAATTGTTGACGGGTACTTGTGCTATAGCCAATGTGATTGTGGGACTGATTAAAACCCAAACATTCCTGAACATCTACTGTCCTGGGTTCAGAGGGATTGCACCTTAGACCAGACCGAGAGGGGTGCCCTATCAGCGTGTCCTTTATTATTTTTTCCCCTTCCCTTTTCCCCCTGAGTGCGATCTTTCCTAATTGTGTTTATCACGTTGGGGGATTTGGGGCTTGAGGGAACTGGGAGCTGTGGTCCCTGCTGGCTAGAAAGTCAAAGGTTAGTGGCATGTGTGTTTCTATGTTGGGCTACTAACTTTCTGACAAACCCTGACAGTGAATCAGTTCCTACCCTAAGGCCTACTTTGCTGCATGAGTACATATGTACTGACTGGATGATAACAGTTCTGCAAGGAGAGTGTCAGACTGAATTTATAACAGCTTCAGTTTTAGCACAGTGCATAAATAAGCACAAACTGCTTAATGGCTCACTACAATACTGACATAGCAGTGACAGAGTGTTTGCTGGAAGTGTAAGGGTACAGACTGAGGAATTGAAGGTATAAAAGACAAGTTTGCAGGTGCATAGAAGACTGCATGCATAGTCTATAGGGGTTTGAAGCAGTCCATGCCCTAAGGCCTACTTTGCTGCATCAGTACTAAGGTACTGACTGGATGATTACATTTCTGCAAGGAGAGTGCCAGACTGAATTTATAACAGTTTCAGTTTTAGAACAGTGCATAGATAAGCACATACTGCTGAATAGCTCACTACAATACTGAAACAGCAGTGACAGATTGTTTGCTGGAAGTGTTAGGATACAGTCTGGGGAATTGAAGGTATAAAAGAAAAGTTTGCAGGTGCATAGAAGTCTGCATGCATAGTCTATAGGGTTTAGAAGCAGTCCATACCCTATGGCCTACTTTGCTGCATGAATACTTAGGTACTGACTGGTTGATTACAGTTCTGCAAGGAGAGTGCAAGATTGAATTTATGACAGCTTCAACTTAGCACAGTGCATAGATAAACACATACTGCTGAATGGCTCACTACAGTTCTAAAAAAGCAGTGACAGAGTGTTTGCTGGAAGTGTTAGGATACAGACTTGGGAATTGAAGGTATGAAAGACAACTTTGCAGGTGTATAGAAAACGACATGCATAGTCTAAAGGGTTTTGAAGCAGTCCATGCCCTATGGCCTACTTTGCTGCATGAGTACTTAGGTTCTGACTGGATGATTACAGTTCTGCAAGGAGAGTGCAAGAATGCATTTATGACAGCTTCAGCTTAGCACAGTGCATAGATAAGCACATACTGCTGAATGGCTCACTACAATAATGAAACAGCAATGACTGAGTGTTTGGTGTACGTGCCTCCCCATCCCTTCATTCGTGAGACTGTGCCTTGTGGTGCATTTTTTGACCCAAGAGTGCTGCTCCTTTCTGGACATGGCCACATTGGGTTATGTGTGATGTTCTTGTGCTATTCAACAGTGTGGATTGCCCTTGTGCACTTGAGCTGTGTGTGCTGTCCAGTGCTCTGGTGTAGCTAGTTGTGCTCTTGTATCCCAGAGTGGTGCATCCTGTTGTTGTTGTGTTGGGTGTCTGTGTGTTGGCTGTGGTGTAGCCTCACTTCCGGGGTGTGCTGTTGCTTTTGTGCGGTGCTGAATTGTGGTGTGTATGTTGAGGTTGTGTCAGTCATGTCTGTGTGTAGCTGTTGTGCTTGTTGTGCACACACTGCTTATTGTGCATACAGTGCTGTGGGTATGTGGGCTTGGCATTGCCTGATGTGCATCCCCTGATGTCCTGTGCTGTTTGTTGAGTTGTGCTTTCACGTGTATGTGTGGTTTGTTTAATGTGGCAGTGTAGTTCTGTGCAGGTGCAGTTCTTTTGTGATTTGTGGTATGTTGTATGTGTTTTGTTCGTGAGTGATGATGTTGTGCAGTCATGTTGTGTTTGTATTCCCATTGCCTTTCCACAGTTTGGCTGGCAGGGTATGTCTGCTTCTGTTGGGGTTTTGTGTGTATTTCTGTGGTGTGTAGTTTTGGGCAGGCATCTGTTCAGGCTACCCTGTGTGTGTTCTGTTTGTGGATACACCCAGGGTGTGTCTTTATTTGTCTGTGTATGTGCTGCTAAGTATTGTAAGCCTTCAATGTGTGAGGCACTGGTGTTGTGTGTTCCTTGTCAGCAACTCATGCAGTGGCTATCTCCCTGGTTGTCAGTTGTGTTGATTGATTGATACTAGTATGGCGGACATGAGTTCCGCTGCTCGTGGGTGGTAAAAGGCATTTTTCTTCCCCTGCCAGCACCGCGGTGGTGCCACCGCCCAATATCCTAATGGAACCCATAGTATTACATTCATAACAGTAATATTAATATTGATATTAGTATCATCGATATTTTTGTTATCGATATTACTAACTTCGATATTAACAAAAACAATATTTCTTACCTTCAGGTCGATTTTCTGGTTGTCGATATTCTTGATTTCGATATTCTGTCCCTATTAAAATTCCCAACTCCATATTCTTGTAGTTCAAAATAAAAACCTCAATATATAGACTGTTACCATCATACAACTGTGAAAGTACAGCTCCTATGCCCTTTTTACTGGCATCTACTGTCACCAAACATCTTGCACCTGGCTTAAAAGCTGATAAAGCTGAAGCATCCGTTATGACATTTTTAACAGAAGTAAAAGCATGTTTAGCAACATCATCCCAAATGAAATCAACATTTTTCTATAAAAGGTTTCTATGGGGTTGAACAATGATGGAATATCCTTGAATACATTTTGAGTAATATTCACTCATCCCGAAGAAAGATCTGAGAGAATCTCAGTATATAGGAGGAGGAACATCTTGAATTGCCTTTACCAATGAAAATGTTGGATATATGCCAGTATAAAAAATGCAATGACCCAAGTAATTCTATTCTGTTTTGCACATTTTACACTTATCCAGTTTGAGGGTGTTAGAACTGGGGGTCTCTAGTTGGCAGAGGTAGGTACCACTGTAAAAATAGGGACCCTTGCTTCTAGTCAGGGTAAGGAGGAAACACTCTTTAGATAACTCCTCCTCACCCCCTTGGTTGCTTGGCACAAGCAGTCAGGCTTATTAAAGGCACTGTGCAAAGTATTTGTACCAACACTCACAGTAACACTGTGAAAACACCACATACTGACTCCACAACAGTTTAGAAAAATATATGTATTTTAATCTACCCAGGTGCAATCACTGGTCCTCTCCAGACTAGACTACTGCAATTCTCTTCTTACTGGCCTCCCCAAATCTCACCTGTCCCCACTTAAGTCTGTCTTCCATTCAGCAGCTCGTTTCATCTATGGGGCCAAAAGAAGCGATCACATCACACCGTTGTTATCCACCCTCCGCTGGCTTCCCTTTGAGGCTAGAGCTATCTACAAGACCGCTTGTATCACCCACAAAGCCCTGCACTCCTCCTCTCCCCGCTACCTGGTGAATAAACTGAAACTCTCTGGAGGCTCTAGACCTTCACGCAATGCCGAGAATCTACTGCTTGAACCTCCCACTTTCAAGAAGGAAAGAACAATGGCCCAATCCTTTTCAGGCAACGCAGTGAGAATCTGGAACTCGTTACCGCCTGAGCTCCGGACCACCGCCTCCTCCCAGGCCTTCAAAAGGGACCTCAAAGTTCTCCTCCTCCAGAGACACCTCCAAAAGTAATTCACGTCCTCTTGCTATTCGGAGGAAGACTTCCCACTACTGATATTTTCTACTTTCCATGACCATGGGAGTGCCTTCCCAGTGTTTTCCTGTGGTGGGAGTGTCTGCCTTTTTGCAGTATTCTCCATGTACTTGTGTTCGCTGCCCTTTTGTAACGTGCACACAACACTTTGCCCTTATAACACACGGTTGCTACCTCTCACATGTTTTTACCTTTGATACTTGCACAAGTGCCACCTTGCCTACGTAACGCCTGTTCTTGTGCCTAGCACTTATTGCAGTATTATACCTCAAATTATACTCTGTTTTCTCTTTTAACTGCACACTTGTCACTTTTCCTCTTATGCACTTTTGACTACATCATGTATTTTTTTGTTGTTCACAATTTTTACTACCTCAAGTATTTTGTTTGCTCAAAATTGTCACTATTACCTTTCCTACCTCATGTATTTTTGGTTGCTCACAATTTTTACTACCTCAAGTATTTTGTTTGCTCACGATTGTCATTATTACCTTTACTACCTCATGCATTTTTGGTTGCTCACAATTTTTACTACCTCATGTTTTTGTTTGCTCACAATTGTCACTATTACCCTATGTAACGTAACGTATGCTTTTGTAATCTGCTCTTTTATAATGTTTCTCATTATGTTTCATTTCTGTTCCTAATGTGAAGCGCTCTGACGCCCTCGGGTAAAGTCTGCGCTATATAAAAATGCATAAATAAATAAATAAATAAATAAATAAATAAACTACACAGACCAAAAGACAATAATCCAACACACACAGTTCAAGAATATGGTTTCAAACGAGTTCTTAAGGTTGCGTTAAAATAATCCAAAGTTGCGTCACGTTTTAGCCAACAGTACCTTTAGATGCGGCAAAAGATCCAAGTGAAAGCTGTAGCAGTGAAAAGCAAGTGATACGTCACTCCTGAGACCCTGGTGAGGTGATGCGACAATCCCGCTGTACGCAGAGGGGGTGTTGCGGTGACTCCGGTCTGTATAGGGAGGGATGCGATACCTTGTGTGGAATCCGGTGCACAGGTTACGATGTAAGCAACTGGCTAAAGACACGATGCGACAATCTTTTCCTCTTTCGGCCCTTCGATGCGATGTCTCTGCGATGACTCTTGCAGTGACGTGATGCAGTCCTCAAGCAAGCAGTGTGACGATCTCACCCATTGACAACAGGCTCTGCGTTGATACTCGCAGCAATGGTAATCTTCCCCCACCGGACTGGTGCGTCCCGCAAACGAAAGATGCGACAACTCTGGCAGCGCAACAGGTGCTGTGATGATCTCGGCGTTCATAACGGCGCGAAATTCCTTGCACTTACAGGGATTCCCTCCGCAAGAGAGCAATGCGTTAAACTTTGCAGAAAGTTCTTTAAAATCTAGGTTTCCAGCTTCCCAACACAGGTACAACTTCCAGAGTCACCACAAATGGCTCAAGTACTCTGGGAAGGACAGAACACTCTCAGCAGAGTACAGGGAAGCTGGGGGTGAAGTCCTTTTGTTCCTGGGACTTCTTAACAGGGAGCCAGCTCTTCTACCGGCCCTTGGAGATTACTTCAAGCCAGGGGACAAAGCACAAAGCAAAGTCCTTCTCCTTGGCAGCAAAACGACTACTGGTCAGTCCAGCAAAGCAACAGCAGGACAGTCTTCCTTCTTCAGTCTTCCGCTTTCTCCTTGGCAGAGGTTCCTTCTTGATTCCAGGATGATCTAAAGTTTAGTGGTCTGGGGTCCTGTACTTATACCCCAAAAAGTGTTTGTTCCCTTTGTGCAGGAGGGCTCTGAGCCAGGTCCAAACCAGTTCTGGAGCACTCTGTTTACATGACTCCTTCGTTCCCTTCACAGTGCAGAGCAGAAACATAAGACGCCCCACAAGAGGTGGAGCCAGCATTGTGGAGGGAAAGCACAGCCCTGGAGCACTTTGTTGACCCTGTCACCAGGTAGGTCGACCCCCTAGCCACCTCGTGGTCCTCCCATTGCTATGCTGCTATGCTCCTCCGCCATTCTGCGAGCTGGTACCTGTATCTTGCTGCTTCTCTTCATTTTTTCCCTTCTGCCTTCTATAACTTGTGCCTTTTTTTAAACTTGTGCTTGTTTTTCTGTTGTTGCGCCCCTCGTTCCCCTTTTGCCTTATGTAACCTCGTTCCCTTTTTTTGCCTTCTGTTACTTGTGCTTGTCTTTCTGTCAGTAGAGAAGTGTGGCTCAATGATTAGAGCGGCAGACCCTGATGCAGAGGTCTAGCCCGGGACCAGGGTTCAATTCCCCGCCTCGGCGGGTCTTGGGCTCAAAAATTCCATGGACCTGATAACTCTCGTCTCAGTGCCTATTCCAATCATGGAGTCCCACTCTGCAACTCTGGGCAATAGCTTGCTTCATCTCCACAATGGCCCCAACAATGCTAAGGATGCCTGGCCTCCACCTTGGGGGTGCCCAGGAGTGGACGCCTCACAGGGAAAGGCCAGGAAGGGTTCCACAGCGGTATTGGTACAAGCGCCTTGAGACCCTTGCATGTGAGTAGTGCGCTATACAAGTATCAATTTAAATTTACAATTACATTGCGCCCCTCGTTCCCCTTTTTGCCTTTTTAGATCTTGTGCCTGTTTATTGGTTATTTACCCCCGTTCCCCCTACCTCCTGTGCCCCGATTCCAGCCTCGCCCTCTGCTTCCCGCTGCTGCTCCCTGCTGCCCCCCCCACCGTTCCCATTTGCCACCCCACTCCCACCTCCCAGCTGCTCCTCCTTCCCTCAGCCCCTCATATGGAAGCCACACGGCGGACGCGCAGCTGTCACGCGTAGCAGGTGCGCCGATTGTGCACCGAAGGCACGCCAAAGGCAAGCCCGTCTGCGCCTGGACCGCGCCCAGCGCCAGGACCCCTGCCCCCCAACGATGCCAGCCCACACGACAGACCTATGATGCCGCCACCCTCAACGCACTCAAACCCAACTGGAACCCCGCCTGCTACCGAGCCCCCCCGAAACGTACCCGCAGACCCTTCAGCTGCCAAGCCTGCAAGTTCACCTGCCTCCAGACCTGCACCACACCCAAAAGACCAGGCACCAGCAACAACCACCTAAAGTGCATCCTGCTCAACACCCGCTCCGTCCACAGACATGCCGTCGAACTCTGGAACCTGCTCAACACAACATCACCAGACATCGCCTTCCTCATGGAAACCTGGATGAACGTCTCCTCAGCGCCCGGCATCGCCATAGCCATCCTGGACGGATACAAGATCATCCGGAAGGACCGCGTCAACCAGACCGAGGAGGCATCGCCATCGTCCACAGGAACACCATCCGCATCACGACCAACTTCGACAACACCTTCACTGCCGCCGAACACCACCACTTCCAGATACACACCGACCCCAAGACCACCCTCAAAGGCACCCTCATCTACTGACCCTCGAGCCCACACATCCAATTCAGCAAAGACATCGCAGACTTCAAGAGCCCGCACGCCCTCCCCTCCGCTGACTACATCCTCCTAGGGGACCTCAACTTCCACCTGGAGAAAAACAATGACACCAACACTGCCGCCCTGCTGGACAGCCTCTCTAACCTCGGACTCAAGCAACTGGTGAACACCCCCACCCACTACGCCGGCCACACGCTTGACCCCGTCTTCTCCTCCAGCAAGCACATCTCCTTCAGCCACTCCACCGGACTTCATTGGACAGACCACAGCTGCGTCCACTTCAACTTCAGAAGAACCACGACCCACCACCACCCGCAGCAGGTTCCCTGCCGGAGTTGGAGCAAGATCACCGCCGACCAGCTCACCACCTCCATCAGCCTGAACCCTCCCGCCAGCGCAACAGACCCCAACGAAGCAGCCCGCACCTTCACACAGTGGCTCACCAACTGCGCCGACGACCTCGCACCACTGAAGAACCCTCCCAGCAGACCCAGCAGCAAGAAAGCCTCCTGGTTCATGATGAACTCAAAACGTCCAAGAAAAACAGCTGCACCCTCGAAAAAGCCTGTCGCCACGACCCGACCATAGAAAACATGACTGCCCACAAGAACGCCACCCGCAAACACCACCAGCTGATCCACACCACCAAAAGGACAACATTCAAAGAATGACTGGACAACAACACCCACAACAGCAAGAAACTTTTCAGCATCGTCAAATAGTTCTCCAACCCCAACGCCGGAAACAACGACATCACACCCTAGCAAGACCTCTGCGACTAACTCGCCACCTTCTTCCACCGCAAGGTCGCCAACATACACAACAGCTTCGGCACACAGACCACGCACCCAACCACCGAACTAACGCCCCCGACCATCACCCTCTGCAACTGGACCCCGGTCAGCACTGAAGACACCACCCGCACGATGAACACCATCCACTCCGGATCACCAACTGACCCCTGCCCCCACCAAGTCTTCAACAAAGCCAACTCCATCATCACACCCCAACTCCGGAACATCATCAAAATCTCCTTCAACACCGCCACCTTCCCGGAGTGCTGGAAGCACGCCGAGCTCAGTGCCTCATGAAGAAAGTAACAGCGGACCCCACCGACCTCAAGAACTTCCGCCCCATCTCGCTCCTCCCTTTTCCTGCCAAAGTCATCAAGAAGACCATCAACAGACAGCTCGCCGCCTTCCTCGAGACAAACGGATCCCTCGACCCTTCGCAGTCTGGCTTCCAAGCCAACCACAGCACCGAGACCGCCCTCATCACAGCCACCGACAACCTCAGATCCCTGCTCGACAACGGGGAAACAGCGGCCCTCTTCCTCCTGGACCTATCTGGGGCATTCGACACTGTCTGCCACTGCACCCTAGTACAGCGCCTCAACAACATCCGAATCCAAGGGAAAGATCTAGAGTGGATCATCTCGTTCCTCACCGGAAGAACCCAGAGAGTCCGCCTCCCCCGTTCAGATCCGAGGCCACCGAAGTCATCTGCGGCGTACCACAAGGATCCTCACTCAGCCCCACCCTCTTCAACGTCTACATGAGCCCCCTCGCAGCCATCGCACACCAACACAACCTCAACATCATCTCCTATGCCGACGACACCCAGCTGATCCTCGAAAAAGCCAGGTCTTGAGAAGTTTCCTGAAGGAGAGGTGGTCCTGGGTCAGCCGTAGGTGGATGGGGAGGGAGTTCCACGTCTTGGCCGCCAGGTAGGAGAAGGATCTTCCTCCAGCGGTGGCTCTGCGAATGTGTGGTACGGCAGCGAGGGCGAGGTTGGCCGATCGTAGCTGGCGGGTGGGTGTGTAGAAGGTGAGGTGGCTGTTGAGGTACTTCAGGCCCATGTCATGGAGAGCCTTGTGTGCGTAGGTGAGGAGTCTGAACGTGATCCTCTTGTTGATGGGGAGCCAGTGCAAGTCTCTCAGTTGGGTCGAGGTGTGGCTGTGGCGGGGGATGTTCAGGATGAGTCGTGAGGAAGCCGTTCTGTATGCGCTAGAGTCTTTTCTGTAGTTTGGCCGTGGTTACTGCGTAGATGGTGTTCCCTTAGTCCAGTCGGCTGGTGAAGAGTGCCTGGGTGACTGTCTTCCTGGTTTCGGTGGGGATCCATCCGAAGATCTTACGGAGCATGCACAGTGTGTTGAAGCATGAAGATGATACGGCGTTGAGTTGTCTGGTCATCGAGAGGGAGGAGTCCAGGATGAAGCCCAAGTTTTGTGAGTGGTCCGTTGGCTTGGGGGTGCTGCCCAGGGCAGGGGTCCACCAGGACGCCCAGGCAGAGGGTGATGATCCGAGGATGAAGACTTCCGTCATGTCTGAGTTCAGTTTCAGGCGGCTGTTCTTCATCCACTCGGCGACGTCCTTCATCCGTTCGTGTAGGTTGGCTCTGGCGGTGGCGGGGTCGTTGGTGAGGCAGAGGATCAGCTGGGTGTAGTCAGCATAGGAGATGATGTTGAGGTTGTGTTGGTGTGCGATGGCTGCGAGGGGGCTCATGTAGACGTTGAAGAGGGTGGGGCTGAGTGAGGATCCTTGTGGTACGCCGCAGATGACTTCGGTGGCCTCGGATCTGAACGGGAGGAGGCGGACTCTCTGGGTTCTTCCGGTGAAACCGCCCTCATCACAGCCACCGACAACCTCAGATCCCTGCTCGACAATGGGGAAACAGCGGCCCTCTTCCTCCTGGACCTATCTGCGGCATTCGACACTGTCTGCCACTGCACCCTAGTACAGCGCCTCAACAACATCCGAATCCAAGGGAAAGATCTAGAGTGGATCATCTCGTTCCTCACCGGAAGAACCCAGAGAGTCCGCCTCCTCCCGTTCAGATCCGAGGCCACCGAAGTCATCTGCGGCGTACCACAAGGATCCTCACTCAGCCCCACCCTCTTCAACGTCTACATGAGCCCCCTCGCAGCCATCGCACACCAACACAACCTCAACATCATCTCCTATGCTGACTACACCCAGCTGATCCTCTGCCTCACCAACGACCCCGCCACCGCCAGAGCCAACCTACACGAACGGATGAAGGACGTCGCCGAGTAGATGAAGAACAGCCGCCTGAAACTGAACTCAGACAAGACCGAAGTCTTCATCCTGGGATCATCACCGTCCGCCTGGGGCGTCCTGGTGGCCCCCTGCCCTGGGCAGCACCCACAAGCCAACGGACCACTCACAAAACTTGGGCTTCATCCTGGACTCCTCCCTCTCGATGACCAGACAACTCAACGCCGTATCATCTTCATGCTTCAACACACTGCGCATGCTCCGTAAGATCTTCGAATGGATCCCCACCGAAACCAGGAAGACAGTCACCCAGGCACACTTCACCAGCTGACTGGACTAAGGGAACACCATCTACGCAGTAACCACAGCCAAACTACAGAAAAGACTCCAGCGCATACAGAACGGCTTCCTCACGACTCATCCTGAACATCCCCCGCCACAGCCACATCTCGACCCAACTGAGAGACCTGCACTGGCTCCCCATCAACAAGAGGATCACGCTCAGACTCCTCACCCACACACACAAGGCTCTCCCCGACATGGGCCTCAAGTACCTCAACAGTCACCTCACCTTCTACACACCCACCCGCCAGCTACGATCGGCCAACCTCGCCCTCGCTGCCGTACCACACATTCGCAGAGCCACCGCTGGAGGAAGATCCTTCTCCTACCTGGCGGCCAAGACGTGGAACTCGCTCCCCATCCACCTACGGCTGACACAGGACCACCTCTCCTTCAGGAAACTTCTCAAGACCTGGCTTTTCGAGCAGTAGCATACCCCTCCCCCAGTGCCTTGAGACCCTTCTGGGTGAGTAGCGTGCTATACAAATTATTGATTGATTGATTGACATGATTTCTTTTTCTTTTCGACAGTGCAGGGCAGAGATATCAGATGCACCATAGGGGGTGGAGCCAGCACTGTGGGGGCAGGCACAGTCCTATTCAGGTCCGGGTGCAACTCCTCCCTCCCATCTAGATGCAGATCTCTCTATTCACTACGGGGCAGACTCATTCTGTCTCCTGGATTCCCCCAGTCCTGTCACTCACAAACCAGACAGTCAATTCAAAAACAGCCAAAGGCACAAAGAAAGGTCGGACTAGAAAGTAGCCACTTTCTAAAAGTACCACTTTCAAACACAGGTTTTAAAAAACACCTTTCCTAAAAGATGTGTTATTAAATTCTGAGTTCAGGGATACCAGACTTTTATGTCCTATCTTGCTCCTGTGGGGAGATATGCAGGTAACCACTGTAGGCAGCATTCCCCATGATAGCCTATGGGCAAGATAGCTTTACAAGAGTGAAAAACAAAAATGGCTGTCATTCACTACCAGAGCATGTCACCTGCACTAGTACATGCTATAACTTTCAATTACACTGCATCCTGCCCAAGGGGGTACCTTGGGCCTTTCATAGGGGTGATCAATGTGTACACAAAGGGAAGGGTTAGGCCTGGTCAGTGGGGACCCTGACCAGGAGGACATGGCAGTTCACAGATAGCACACAGGCACTGCGGTGGCAGGCCTGAGACACCATTTTAGGGCTACACATGTGGGTGGCACAATCAGTGCTGCAGGCCCACTAGTCGCATTTGAATCACCAGCCCTGGCACACTCAGTGTACTTTACTAGGGACTTCTTGGTAATACAAATATGCCAATCATGGATAACCAATCACAATAACAATTTATACAGAGGTCCTATCCACTTTAGCACTAATCAGCAGTGGTAAAGTGCCCAGAGTCCTATTGCCAGCAACCACGGGTCAGGAAAAATAAGGGAGGAAGAAGCAAAAAGTTTGGGGATAACGCTGCAAAAAGGGCCATTTCCAACAAAGGGTAATTCCCACCTTCTTGAAGATTCCCAAAACTTTTCTTAAAATGGTAGTGTGCCCCTCTCTGGTTTCTGAAAATATTAAGAAATCATCTTGATATGCCTGTGTACCAGAGATTCCAGAAAGTATAGGGTCCATGAATTTCTGAAACACACTCGCTGCAGAAGAAGTCTCAGAAGTGTATAAGCTCCAAAAGGAGTGATAAATGTAGCGAGATCAGCAAGTGGACCCTGATGATAGGCAAGAAAGAAATTGGCTTCATTAATATTTGGCTGAAGGTCCCTAATCTTGGGCAAAGGATGACAATCAATGAGGATGTACTTATTTAAAGTGAGAAAGTCATCACACAACCTGATGGAATTATCCTTCTTGCGTACTATCACTATGGGACTGACCCACTCAGATGAGTAAGTCAGGGTAATGACCTTATCTCTAACCAGGGTGTACAGCAAGCCTTTGAGATCAGCTCTGACTGATAGGGGAACCAGTCTCAGTTTATGAGACATAGGCATAGTATCCTTTTTTTTTACTTGATTCTATGTTCAAATTATATTATTACCTACTGGCGATAGCCAGTAGGTATATATAGTTAGGATTTTTTCTCTATGGAACTTTTGAAAATTCTATGCCTAATAACTTTGGCGTTTGTGGACGGAATTGGCTGAAATTTTCAGGAAAATGGCACATTTTGTTTCTGAGCAGCTCCTGGAAATTTGGGGGGGGTTCGTCAAGGGGGGGCCGAGAAAAAAGGGGGGTCCCAAAACGCGTTTTTCCCATGTTAATTTCCATAGGGCGGTTGGACTCACTTTTAGCCCGAACGGCTGAATGGATTTCCACGAAACTTGGCAAAATTGTAGGGACTGTTAGCCCGATGTGCCTTTGCTAGGTCTCAATATATGTGCTTCAGTGAATTTTGAGAAATTAACGTTTAAAACAAGATATATATCTGTAACAGCGCTCCGGGCAGCGCTCCGGTTCGCGTACTTTTCGCGTATCGGAACTTTGCGAAGCGAAGCTGATTGGCTCTCCGGTGTCTGTCAACATTCTAAACAGTCCGGTGCGGCCGCCATCTTGTCTCTCGGTAGGATCGAGAGACAAGAGGAGGCCAAAACAAAGGGGGAAATGAAGGAAAGGGGGCAAGGTAGACCCCTTCTGACCCCCTAGGATTGATGAGGGGATATTATAGAGCCACGCTGGGCCCAAAAAAAAAAAAAAAAAATTCCGATTTTTTCGCCGTAGAGACGCGTCTTGGTACGCGAACCGGGCAGCTAACCGGGAAGCTAACCGGCAGTGTAACGGGAGTCTGACGAGTAGCTGATTGGCTGTCAACATTGTAAATAGTCCAGAGCGGCCGCCATCTTGTCTCTCGGTAGGATCGAGAGACAAGAGGAGGCCAAAACAAAGGGGGAAATGAAGGAAAGGGGGCGAGGTAGACCCCTTCTGACCCCCTAGGATTGATGAGGGGGATATTATAGAGCCACGCGGGGCCCAAAAAAAAAAAAAAAAAAATTCCGATTTTTTCGCCGTAGAGACGCGTCTTGGTACGCGAACCGGGCAGCTAACCGGGCAGCTAACCGGGAAGCTAACCGGCAGTGTAACGGGAGTCTGAGGAGAAGCTGATTGGCTGTTATCATTGTAAACAGTCTGGAGCGGCCGCCATCTTGTCTCTCTGTGGGATCGAGAGACAAGAGGTGGAAAAAAAAAAGGTGTAAATGAATGAAAGGAGTAAGGCAAACCCCTCCTGAACCCCTAGGATTGATGAGGGGGCTATTAAAATTCCCTGGGGGGTGAAAAAAAAAATTGCGATTTTTCGCGGTAAAGGTGCTTCCTGGTACGTTAACCGGGCAGCTAACCAGCAGCGTAACGGGAGTCCGACATATTGTGTTTTTTGAACATTTGTGATATGTGCACGTGTGGATTTTGTCTAATTAAGGTTAAAAAAATATATATATATCTTTAAGCGTGTTCTGGCGCGCTTACGTTTTGGGTTTGGTTTGCGCTGCAGAGACAATACGTCACGGTTATGCGATGCATCATTAGGCGTCTCACGGGCTACGTGATACGTCACTTAATAAAGAATATATTATACAGCTATAGATATTAGCTTTTAAAAAACCAATGAAATTCACAGAAAAAACCATAGGTTATAGACCATATATAGTTAGGAATTTGCATTTACAAAACCTTGAAAATTCACTGAAAAAACCATAGGTTATAGACCATATATAGTTAGGGATTAGCATTTAAAAAACCTTATTTTATTTGCACAAAACCATTGAAATTCCATATATAGTTAGTTGCACTAACTATATATCGCGGACCCGCAATCCACTGCTAATGATGTCACATATTACATCATTCATGACATGGTCAGTGACATCACTGATGACATCACTGATGACATCTCAAATGACATCACTGATGACATCACTGATGACATCTCAAATGACATCACTGATGACATCACTGACATCTCATTTGACATTACTGATTACATCACTGATGATATCATTTATGTGATAATACATCTTCAGACTCTAATATAACCTTAGATACACTCAGTGTAAACAGGCACTCACAGACTGTCACACATCCATGGAGTTACCCACACACCTAGTCAGTCATGCAAAGAATCAATCACACCTCCATTTCCTCAACTATACAGTTATACACACCTTACTTATTCAAACATATACTAACACATATTTACTCTCTTATACAATCCTTGATACAAGTTCACAATGATTCATACAGCCACTCTCACATTCACTGGCTCTTATGTTCAGTTATTTATATATGTCAACTCTCACATGGAGTGTGTTTTACATATGTAATTACTTTGACATGTAGAACTGAGATATCCATTCACTCACCAATATACTCATGCACACAGTCAACTGTCCATACAGCTGTTTCTACATGCACTTTTGAACCCATACACCTAGGGAATCAACTGCTCACACATCTATGCACAGAGTTATACACCTCCCAGCCACCCACACACATACTCAGTCTCCCATACAAATACTTGGGCAACCATTCAATAACCCATATAGTTACTGATATAGCTACTGATTTAAACATGCAGCAGTTTACAGAAGAACATAAATAATGATTGCCAAATTAAGACACTTTAATCACTAACCCATGCACTCAGTGAGACACATTTAATCACTCACTCATACAGTCAGTCATGCACCTACTAAATCCTTCATCCAGACACTTATACATCCACTCATTCTTCAATATGTAAGACATATTTTAACTTTACAGAAACATACAGTCACTGGGTGTTGTCATCAGTGATGTCATCAGTGATGTCATTTGAGATGTCATCAGTGATGTCATCAGTGATGTCACTGACCATGTCATGAATGATGTAATATGTGACATCATTAGCAGTGGATTGCGGGTCCGCGATATATAGTTAGTGCAACTAACTATATATGGAATATATATATATATATATATATATATATATATATATATATATATATATATATATATATATATATATATATATATATTACCTACTGGCTATCGCCAGTAGGTATATATAGTTAGGATTTATTCCCTATGGGATTTTTGAAAATTCTATGTCTAATAACTTTGGCGTTTGTGGACGGAATCGGCTGAAATTTTCAGGAAAATGGCACATTTTGTTTCTGAGCAGCCCTTGAAAATTTGGGGGGGTTTTGTCGAGGGGGGGCCGAGAAAAAAGGGGGGTCCCAAAACGCGTTTTTCCCATGTTAATTTCCATAGGGCGGTTGGACTCACTTTTAGCTCGAACGGCTGAATGGATTTGCACGAAACTTGGCAAAATTGTAGGGACTGTTAGCCCGATGTGCCTTTGCTAGGTCTCAATATATGTGCTCCAGTAGTTTTTGAGAAATTAACGTTCAAAACAAGATATATATCTGTAACAGCGCTCCGGGCTGCGCTCCGGTTCGCTTACTTTTCGCGAAACGGAACTTTGCGCGCAGAAAGCTGATTGGCTCTCCGGTGTCTGTCAACATTCCAAACAGTCCGGTGCGGCCGCCATCTTGTCTCTCAGTAGGATCGAGAGAGAAGAAGAGGTGAAAAACGAAGGGGGAATTTAATGAAAGGGGGCAAGGTATAACTCTCTTGACCCCCTAGGAATGTTGTTGGGGTTATTAAAGGGTCCCGTGGGGAAAATAAAAAAAAAATGATTTTTCACGGTAGAAGCGCTTCACGGGCCGCGAACTGGGCCGCAAACTGGTAGCGAAACGGGAATTCGCCATTTTGTGTTTTGTTTTAATTAAATTACTAGGTATAAGGGGGTGCGGGAGACGTATCCTGACCCCTTATGTTTTCTGAGGGTGGCTGAGGAGGCTCATATATGTTGATACATGTCTTCCAGCGGCTGTGCGTGAGCTTTTTTTTTTTTTTTGCTGCGTGACGTCTGTTAACGTTCGATTCGATGGAAATCAGGAAGTGTTGACCGCCATTTTGACACTGCGAGTAAATATTTTGTTATAAATGAATCCTTATTGATAAACATTGTCTGCGCCATCTTGCCTTTTTGTCCAATGCCACAATTTTGTCGTGCACGGCAGCCATTTTAGATGCCTTGACCAGACCCAGTCTCTGCACGCTGTCGATTCTCAGCACGGCTCCCCACCCTCGCAAGCATCTCCCCCACGCACTGGTCACCCCCGCTCTCTCTCTCATGCATGGGTCATATACTTCTCCCCATCTGCGCTGCTCTTCCCTGAGAATCACACCCTGTGCCCGCCCGACACCGCCCTTTCACCCTATTCACTACCGCACCCTCTGACACTCCTCTTCCTCTGTGTCCGATTGTCCAGGCCGGACCCAGGCTATCACCTAGCCCTGCGGATGTAGTTTATGGCCCCAGCTGTAGAGAATCCAGACATACCAACCCTCCCGATTCAGGCGTGAGACTACTGATTTCAGTGCTAGTCTCCCGCCTCCCGATTTCTGCAAGCAAAAACCCGGGGGCATATTACCAACAACTAGCGATAATTTTTGTCTCTAACTTGTTTAGAGACAAAAATTATCGCCGCACATCGGCGATTTTTATCGCAGATAAACCTTGCTATTAGCAAGGTTTATCGCAAATGCGATAAAAAACGGCCGCAATGCATGAATATCGCTGAAAAGTCAGCGATATTCATGCATTATCGAGCAAATGCTCTTAGCCATGTTATCCACCTCCCATTGGATAACATGGCTAAGAACTGCTCAGGGCAGGTGTTAGCTTTTGGAGATATTCGCGCTTAGCGCGAATATCTCCAAAAGTTGGTAATAGGAGATAGCGATGTTAGGGACTGTTTCCAGTCGGTAACATCTTGGCACGCCCACTTTGCATGTCAATAGTGATAAATATCACTGACATGCAAAGCGGGGCCCAAGATGGTCGCTATCTCCTTTTAGCTGTCACTAACTGGTGTTAGCGACAGCTTGGTAATAGGGAGATAATTTTATCTCCGCTTTCTTGGCTTTTAAAGCTAAACCCCCTTGATAATATGCCCCACGATTCCTCGGGGGTTTCAGTTGACAAGGCTTGGTATTGTGTTACGTGGTAATTCTTCCAGGAAACGTCAGAGGGTCGATGCAGGGGCTCTAGAAGGGGTGATAAACCATTTAAGCCTCATGAACAAGCGCATGGTCTTTTAATTACTCGGGGCGGCGGTGTGTGTGTGTCCTCTTTCAGGAGCGGGCGGGGGGGGGCACTGCCAGCAACTTGCCAGGCCAGGCAGTGTTCAACACTTGCATCACCCTTTCTCTGCCTGCTATTGCGCTCCATGCTTCAGAAAGGTAAGAAAAAGAACGTGCATTTGAGTTTGAAATGTCCGATCCTGTAGCAGTACACTTGCAAAGCCCACACATGACAATAACCCGATTCAAGGCCCCATTCACCCGATTTTTTAAAAATATATAGCACTCCAATAAAGTGGGATTATAAAACTTTATTAACTTTTAAATATAACGAACGGAACAAAAACTGTAACAAACATTTAAACATTTTTGACAAAAAAAGCAACAATGGTCAGAAGCTGTCTTTTGTGCGAATAGTCCCAAGGCAGCACAACGTGCTGAGTTCTGGACGGCACCCAGGTGATGTCACCTGGGTGCCGCACTGGTTTTTGGGATCCTACAATGCAGCAAAGAAAAACAGCGTGGGGCGTCCCGGGTGGTGCGGAGGAGGCCTCGTCAGTAGCGGTCTGTTGTGCGAATAGTTCCAAGGCAGCAGAACGCGCTGAGATGTTGATGGCACCCAGGTGATGTCCAGTAAACTGCTGCACTGGTTTTGGTATCCTACAATGCTGCTCCGAAAATTGGCGTGGGGCGGCCCGGGGGGGGGGGCGTGGGGGAGGCGGCGTGAATGGGCCTCCCCAGGTGGCGGCCATCCAGCTGAGTTGCGCCCGCTCTTGCGGCTACAGCGTCTCGCTCACCATGTTGTTGATTTGCTCCCACTCTTGCAGTGCAGCGATAGGCGGCTGCCACATGACTCTTAAAATGGCGGACGGCTCTTCGGTTTTGGGCCTGGTCCACTAAAATGGCCCTGGGACACCTTGGAACTCGGACGCTTGCCTGCTAGGGCTTGGGCTCCATTCTCGGAAGCGTCCCCTCAGCCGTGAAGATTCTACAAAAGTCTTGGGGGCCCTCGACTCCTGCAGGCTTCCGGTGGGGAGCGGCTGCCATGATTGCTCGCGGAATGACCACGACGGAGCCACGAGATGGTGGTGCTCTCATGCTGACGCCAGCTTCAGTCTGAATCATCCAGAAACAAGGTGGGGCTTTCATCGTTTGGGAAAAAAAAATGTTCTAAACCAATGAAAAGTGTTATTTTTAGGTCATATGACCAAGCCTTCCATCTTTAGGAAACCAAAAGTAAAATGAACCAATGAAAAGTTTTATAAACAAGTCACATGACCTGTTATGCGGCATAGGGCTACAAAAAGCGTAGAAAATCCGTTGGCACGTGAGGCGGCGTCAGTAGCGGATCGATGTGCAAATAGGCCGAAGGCAGCACAACGCGCCGAGATCCGGATGGCACCGAGGTGGTGTCCAGCAAATTGCCGCACTGGTGTGGCTATCCTACAATGCTGCGCCGAAAGTCGGCGTGGGGCGCCCCGTTGGCCTGTGAGGTTGCGTCAGTCAGTGGGGGCTGTGCGTCTCCCCCAAGATGGAGGCTCCTCGGCTGCAGTGCGGCGCCCCTTAGCGTTTCACTCGCCGTCCAACTGAGTTGCGTCCGCACTTGCGGCTACAGTAGGCCAAAGGCAGCACAACGCGCCGAGATCCGGATGGCACCGAGGTGGTGTCCAGCAAATTGCCGCACTGGTGTGGCCATCCTACAATGCTGCGCCGAAAGACGGCGTGTCCAGCTGAGTTGCGGTCACTCTTGTGGTACAGTGACTCGAACGCGCAGAGATCCGGATGGCACCGAGGTGGTGTCCAGCAAATTGCCGCACTGGTGTGGCCATCCTACAATGCTGCGCCGAAAGACGGCGTGTCCAGCTGAGTTGCGGTCACTCTTGCGGTACAGTGACTCGAACGCGCCGAGATCCGGATGGCACCGAGGTGGTGTCCAGCAAGTTGCCGCACTGGTGTGGCCATCCTACAATGCTGCGCCGAAAGTCAAATGAATTCAAGTGAGAGGCCTAATTTCACTTGTGTGTGTTGTCGACGCACTTATTATAAGAATCAGACTAAGTTGAAGACTGTCTGAAGCTTATTTGCACCTGCTGCAGCTTCACTATTGCCCTGGTGTGGCCAAAGGTCGCACATGACATAGGCGGCCGGCTCCCGAGGTCCGACGGAACTTTTTTCCTTTTCCTTTTTGCTTCTTGTCCCACAATCCGTTTCATCTGAAGACATGACCAGGTCCCTGAATGTGTGCAGGGGGACGTTCTTGATTGAATCAAAATGGCGGCTTGACACAAAGCTGACTCAAGCGTTGCTGTTGATGCTATACAGACAAAAATTGGTTTTCAGTTTGTACATTCTTCAGGATTTTTTTTTCCATCCAAGGCTGATTGAGAGTTTGTAGAAAAATGGCTTCAGATTTTCCACATACTACTCTTCAACATTCTTCCTAAATGTAACAATGTGAGACTCACTAGGAGAACGGCTGTTTATGTTTCCTTTCAAAATGCTGCCAACAATATTTTCTGAATGGAAGACACCATCTTGTAGCATAAAGGGCCGAAAGGGGTTCTGGTCTGGCCGATTGTTGGTGGAGACATTTTGACTATATCTTGGACCTGCCCGGCCTCGTCCAAAATGGCGCCGGTATAAATGGGACTCGTAACTCATTGTTGTGTACTGGTTGAACAACCTTGATATCACGACATATGAATGCAGTTTTGATGCTCATGGCGGGCGGGGACGAGAATTGATTGAATATTTCGACATCCCTATTGATATTAAGTTCTGATGTGTTATTGATTACTGTACTATTGAAAGTTCGAATTTCAGTTTGCTCCGTGGCCGGCCCACGTGGTTATAGGCCCGTATTTGTATGCTGACATTTTCACAATAAAGGTTTTTAAAACAAAACATGGTAGTAGTATTTACATTGGTAAAGTTTTTACTTTTAGTCACTGTTTTCGAATCAGTAAAAGGCAAGTGAAATAAAGCAGTCCAATTACATGACGGATAAAAGGTATAATATGTAGGAACGCAGTAAAGATAAATGGTCAAGTGCAGTTGTGTTTTCCTCTCCTGCAACATAAAGTGATCGATAAGAATCTGATAATCAGGCGTATCGGCGACTAAGACAGCAGGCCGAGTCTCTTTTACTCAACGGCTCCATCATGGAACGAAGAAACGCCCTTTTTCTCGAAAAAGGAATATATTTTACTTGCAGGACAGTTGTAAATTTTCGGGGAAAGTACATTAGCCTGGAATATTATAACATATATGTTTTTTTAAAAAAAGTTCGAAATCAATAAAAAGCTTTAGGTTATATGACCAAGCTTTTCATTATTAAAATAACAAAAGTAAAATGAACCAATAAAAAGTTTTATTAACAAGTCAGATGACCTGTTATGCTTACGTTACGCGCTGCGCGCCGCGCCCCGGATTACTTCCGGGTGCGCTAACGCGGCGTGTCATATAACGCATTACGCGACAACGTAGGTCAAGAATATAGTCAAAATGTCTCCACCAACCAGCGTTCGGAACACAACCCCTTTCAGCAGTCCAAAAAGTTCTGTAAAATGACAACAGAGGGGACAGGCAACAAGAACCATCAGTCAAAGAGGGGAGGGCAAGTTCTTCTCTACCGGGTCATGTTGGGGCGCTACCGGAACTGATCGAATTGGTAGTCTACAGTGTTTCTGGATGTTTCAGACTAAAGCTGGCATCAGCATGAGAGCACTACCATCTCGTAGGTCCGTTGTGGCCATTCCACGAGCAAACATGGCAGCCGCTCCCCACCAGAAGCCTGCGGGAGTCGGGGGCCCCCAAGACTTTTGTAGAATCTTCACGGCTGAGGGGACGCTTTCGAGAATGGGACCCAAGCCCTATCAGGGAAGCGTCCGAGTTCCAAGGTGTCCCAGGGCCATTTTAGTGGACCACGCCCAAATCTGAAGAGCCGGCCGCCATTTTGAGAGTCCTGTGGCAGTCGCTTATCGTTGCATCGCAAGAGCGGGAGCAACTCAACTACATGGTGAGCGAGACGCTGTAGTTGCAAGAGCGGGCGGTAAACAGCTGAATGGCGGAAGAGGCCATCAATGTCACTGACCATGTCATGAATGATGTAATATGTGACATCATCAGCAGTGGATTGCGGGTGCGCGATATATAGTTAGCGCATCTAACTATATATGGAATTTCAATGGTTTTATGCGAGTAAAATAAGGTTTAGTAAATGCAAATTCCTAACTATATATGTTCTATAACCAATGGTTTTTTCATTGAATATTTATATATTTGTAAACATATCTGGACATTTTGTAACCATATCTGAGAGTGTAACTTGTTCAGGACCATGTGTGCTGGCTAATTTATCCTCACAAATCCTGACAGGATTGGGTAAACCTGGAATCAACATTAAACCCACCGTTGCTAAATCACACCTGCGTAATATTAATTTTCCTTTTTTAGCAACATATATTTTTGTAAACGCTTCTCTGCCCAGCCATTTTACTTTCTACAAGAAAAAGCCAAGCATATCAATGTATTTGTCTCCATAAGCTTTTGGAAAAATGTTGGGGGTGTATAAAGGTTTTGATGTAGACCACACTCGTTCATAGAAGGTATCTGAGATGATAATGATGGGAGCCCTTGAGCCTTTTCATCATATCAAG